>NC_091287.1:7523697-8158697 GCF_032444005.1 Ranitomeya imitator
CCACAAGTGCCCCCCCATAATAACAGTGATATCCACAGTGTCCCCCATAATAACAGTGATATCCACAGTGCCCCCCCATAATAACAGTGATATCCACAGTGCCCCCATAATAACAGTGATATCCACAGTGCCCCCCATAATAACAGTGATATCCACAGTGCCCCCATAATAACAGTGATATCCACAGTGTCCCCCATAATAACAGTGATATCCACCAGTGCCCCCATAATAACAGTGATATCCACAGTGCCCCCATAATAACAGTGATATCCACAGTGTCCCCATAATAACAGTGATATCCAACAGTGTCCCCCATAATAACAGTGATATCCACAGTGCCCCCATAATAACAGTGATATCCACAGGTCCCATAATACAGTGATATCCACAGTGTCCCCCATAACAGTGTATCCACAGTGCCCCATAATAACAGTGATATCCACAGTGTCCCCCATAATAACAGTGATATCCACAGTGTCCCCCATAATAACAGTGATATCCACAGTGCCCCCCATAATAACAGTGATATCCACAGTGCCCCCCATAATAACAGTGATATCCACAGTGTCCCCCATAATAACAGTGATATCCACAGTGTCCCCCATAATAACAGTGATATCCACAGTGTCCCCATAATAACAGTGATATCCACAGTGTCCCCATAATAACAGTGATATCCACAGTGTCCCCCATAATAACAGTGATATCCACAGTGTCCCCCATAATAACAGTGATATCCACAGTGCTCCCATAATAACAGTGATATCCACAGTGTCCCCCATAATAACAGTGATATCCACAGTGTCCCCCATAATAACAGTGATATCCACAGTGTCCCCATAATAACAGTGATATCCACAGTGTCCCCCATAATAACAGTGATATCCACAGTGTCCCCATAATAACAGTGATATCCACAGTGTCCCCCCATAATAACAGTGATATCCACAGTGTCCCCATAAATAACAGTGATATCCACAGTGTCCCCCATAATAACAGTGATATCCACAGTGTCCCCCATAATAACAGTGATATCCACAGTGCCCCCCATAATAACAGTGATATCCACAGTGTCCCCATAATAACAGTGATATCCACAGTGCCCCCCATAATAACAGTGATATCCACAGTGCCCCCATAATAACAGTGATATCCACAGTGTCCCCCCATAATAACAGTGATATCCACAGTGTCCCCCATAATAACAGTGATATCCACAGTGTCCCCCATAATAACAGTGATATCCACAGTGTCCCCCATAATAACAGTGATATCCACAGTGTCCCCCATAATAACAGTGATATCCACAGTGCCCCCATAATAACAGTGATATCCACAGTGTCCCCATAATAACAGTGATATCCACAGTGCCCCCCATAATAACAGTGATATCCACAGTGTCCCCCATAATAACAGTGATATCCACAGTGTCCCCCATAATAACAGTGATATCCACAGTGTCCCCCATAATAACAGTGATATCCACAGTGTCCCCCATAATAACAGTGATATCCACAGTGTCCCCATAATAACAGTGATATCCACAGTGTCCCCCATAATAACAGTGATATCCACAGTGTCCCCCATAATAACAGTGATATCCACAGTGCCCCCCATAATAACAGTGATATCCACAGTGCCCCCATAATAACAGTGATATCCACAGTGCCCCCATAATAACAGTGATATCCACAGTGCCCCCATAATAACAGTGATATCCACAGTGCCCCCATAATAACAGTGATATCCACAGTGCCCCATAATAACAGTGATATCCACAGTGTCCCCCATAATAACAGTGATATCCACAGTGTCCCCATAATAACAGTGATATCCACAGTGTCCCCATAATAACAGTGATATCCACAGTGCCCCATAATAACAGTGATATCCACAGTGTCCCCCATAATAACAGTGATATCCACAGTGTCCCCCATAATAACAGTGATATCCACAGTGCCCCCATAATAACAGTGATATCCACAGTGCCCCCATAATAAACAGTGATATCCACAGTGCCCCCATAATAACAGTGATATCCACAGTGTCCCCCATAATAACAGTGATATCCACAGTGTCCCCCATAATAACAGTGATATCCACAGTGCTTCCCCCATAATAACAGTGATATCCACAGTGTCCCCCCATAATAACAGTGATATCCACAGTGCTCCCCATAATAACAGTGATATCCACAGTGTCCCCCATAATAACAGTGATATCCACAGTGTCCCCCATAATAACAGTGATATCCACAGTGCCCCCATAATAACAGTGATATCCACAGTGTCCCCCATAATAACAGTGATATCCACAGTGTCCCCCCATAATAACAGTGATATCCACAGTGCCCCCATAATAACAGTGATATCCACAGTGTCCCCATAATAACAGTGATATCCACAGTGCTCCCCATAATAACAGTGATATCCACAGTGCCCCCATAATAACAGTGATATCCACAGTGTCCCCCATAATAACAGTGATATCCACAGTGCCCCCATAATAACAGTGATATCCACAGTGCCCCCATAATAACAGTGATATCCACAGTGCCCCCATAATAACAGTGATATCCACAGTGTCCCCATAATAACAGTGATATCCACAGTGCCCCCATAATAACAGTGATATCCACAGTGCCCCATAATAACAGTGATATCCACAGTGCCCCCATAATAACAGTGATATCCACAGTGTCCTCCCATAATAACAGTGATATCCACAGTGCCCCCATAATAACAGTGATATCCACAGTGCCCCCATAATAACAGTGATATCCACAGTGTCCCCCATAATAACAGTGATATCCACAGTGCCCCCATAATAACAGTGATATCCACAGTGCCCCATAATAACAGTGATATCCACAGTGCCCCCATAATAACAGTGATATCCACAGTGCCCCCATAATAACAGTGATATCCACAGTGCCCCCATAATAACAGTGATATCCACAGTGCCCCCCATAATAACAGTGATATCCACAGTGTCCCCATAATAACAGTGATATCCACAGTGCCCCCCATAATAACAGTGATATCCACAGTGCCCCCATAATAACAGTGATATCCACAGTGTCCCCCATAATAACAGTGATATCCACAGTGTCCCCATAATAACAGTGATATCCACAGTGTCCCCATAATAACAGTGATATCCACAGTGTCCCCCATAATAACAGTGATATCCACAGTGCCCCCATAATAACAGTGATATCCACAGTGCCCCATAATAACAGTGATATCCACAGTGCCCCCATAATAACAGTGATATCCACAGTGCCCCCATAATAACAGTGATATCCACAGTGCCCCCATAATAACAGTGATATCCACAGTGCCCCCATAATAACAGTGATATCCACAGTGTCCCATAATAACAGTGATATCCACAGTGTCCCCCATAATAACAGTGATATCCACAGTGCCCCCATAATAACAGCGATATCCACAGTGTCCCATAATAACAGTGATATCCACAGTGCCCCCCATAATAACAGTGATATCCACAGTGCCCCCATAATAACAGCGATATCCACAGTGCCCCCATAATAACAGTGATATCCACAGTGCCCCCCATAATAACAGTGATATCCACAGTGCCCCCCATAATAACAGTGATATCCACAGTGCCCCCATAATAAACAGCGATATCCACAGTGTCCCCCATAATAACAGTGATATCCACAGTGTCCCCATAATAACAGTGATATCCACAGTGCCCCCATAATAACAGTGATATCCACAGTGCCCCCATAATAACAGTGATATCCACAGTGCCCCCATAATAACAGTGATATCCACAGTGCCCCCATAATAACAGTAATATCCACAGTGCCCCCCATAATAACAGTGATATCCACAGTGCCCCCCATAATAACAGTGATATCCACAGTGCCCCCATAATAACAGCGATATCCACAGTGTCCCCATAATAACAGTGATATCCACAGTGTCCCCATAATAACAGTGATATCCACAGTGCCCCCATAATAACAGTGATATCCACAGTGCCCCCATAATAACAGTGATATCCACAGTGCCCCCATAATAACAGTGATATCCACAGTGTCCCCATAATAACAGTGATATCCACAGTGCCCCCATAATAACAGTGATATCCACAGTGCCCCCATAATAACAGTGATATCCACAGTGCCCCCCATAATAACAGCGATATCCACAGTGCCCCCCATAATAACAGCTGATATCCACAGTGTCCCATAATAACAGTGATATCCACAGTGCCCCCATAATAACAGTGATATCCACAGTGTTCCCATAATAACAGTGATATCCACAGTGCCCCCATAATAACAGTGATATCCACAGTGCCCCCATAATAACAGTGATATCCACAGTGCCCCATAATAACAGTGATATCCACAGTGCCCCATAATAACAGTGATATCCACAGTGCCCCATAATAACAGTGATATCCACAGTGTCCCCATAATAACAGTGATATCCACAGTGCCCCCCATAATAACAGCGATATCCACAGTGTCCCCATAATAACAGTGATATCCACAGTGCCCCCATAATAACAGTGATATCCACAGTGTCCCCATAATAACAGTGATATCCACAGTGCCCCCATAATAACAGTGATATCCACAGTGCCCCCATAATAACAGTGATATCCACAGTGCCCCCATAATAACAGTGATATCCACAGTGCCCCCATAATAACAGTGATATCCACAGTGCCCCATAATAACAGTGATATCCACAGTGCCCCCATAATAACAGTGATATCCACAGTGTCCCCATAATAACAGTGATATCCACAGTGCCCCCATAATAACAGTGATATCCACAGTGCCCCCATAATAACAGTGATATCCACAGTGTCCCCATAATAACAGTGATATCCACAGTGCCCCCATAATAACAGTGATATCCACAGTGCCCCCATAATAACAGTGATATCCACAGTGTCCCCATAATAACAGTGATATCCACAGTGTCCCCCATAATAACAGTGATATCCACAGTGTCCCCATAATAACAGTGATATCCACAGTGCCCCCATAATAACAGTGATATCCACAGTGTCCCCATAATAACAGTGATATCCACAGTGCCCCCATAATAACAGTGATATCCACAGTGCCCCCATAATAACAGTGATATCCACAGTGCCCCCATAATAACAGTGATATCCACAGTGCCCCCATAATAACAGTGATATCCACAGTGCCCCCATAATAACAGTGATATCCACAGTGTCCCCATAATATCAGTGATATCCACAGTGTCCCCCATAATAACAGTGATATCCACAGTGCCCCCATAATAACAGTGATATCCACAGTGTCCCCATAATAACAGTGATATCCACAGTGCCTCCATAATAACAGTGATATCCACAGTGCCCCCATAATAACAGTGATATCCACAGTGCCCCATAATAACAGTGATATCCACAGTGCCCCCATAATAACAGTGATATCCACAGTGCCCCCATAATAACAGTGATATCCACAGTGCCCCCATAATAACAGTGATATCCACAGTGCCCCCATAATAACAGTGATATCCACAGTGCCCCATAATAACAGTGATATCCACAGTGCCCCCATAATAACAGTGATATCCACAGTGCCCCCATAATAACAGTGATATCCACAGTGCCCCCATAATAACAATGATATCCAGTGTCCCATAATAACAGCGATATCCACAGTGCCCCCATAATAACAGTGATATCCACAGTGTCCCCATAATAACAGTGATATCCACAGTGCCCCCATAATAACAGTGATATCCACAGTGTCCCCATAATAACAGTGATATCCAGTGTCCCATAATAACAGCGATATCCACAGTGCCCCCATAATAACAGTGATATATCCACAGTGCCCCATAATAACAGTGATATCCACAGTGCCCCATAATAACAGTGATATCCACAGTGCCCCATAATAACAGTGATATCCACAGTGTCCCCATAATAACAGTGATATCCACAGTGCCCCCATAATAACAGTGATATCCACAGTGCCCCCATAATAACAGTGATATCCACAGTGCCCCCATAATAACAGTGATATCCACAGTGTCCCCATAATAACAGTGATATCCACAGTGTCCCATAATAACAGTGATATCCACAGTGCCCCCCATAAGAACAGTGATATCCACAGTGCCCCCATAATAACAGTGATATCCACAGTGTTCCCATAATAACAGTGATATCCACAGTGCCCCCATAATAACAGCGATATCCACAGTGCCCCCCATAATAACAGTGATATCCACAGTGTCCCATAATAACAGTGATATCCACAGTGCCCCCATAATAACAATGATATCCACAGTGACCCCATAATAACAATGATATCCGCAGTGCCCCCATAATAACAGTGATAACCACAGTGACCCCATAATTATTATTATTATTATTATTATTTATTTATATAGCACCATTGATTCCATGGTGCTGTACATGAGAAGGGGTTACATACAAGTTACAAATATCACATACAGTAAACAAACTAACAATGACGGACTGATACAGAGGGGCGAGCACCCTGCCCTTGCAGGCTTACATTCTACAGGATTATGGGGAAGGAGACAGTAGGTTGAGGGTTGCAGGAGCTCCGGTGTTGGTGAGGCGGTAGCTCCGGTGGTGGTGAGGCGGTAGCTCCGGTGTTGGTGAGGCGGTAGCTCCGGCGTCGGTGAGGCGGTAGCTCCGGCGTCGGTGAGGCGGGAGCTCCGGTAGTGGTGAGGCGGTAGCTCCGGTGTTGGTGAGGCGGTAGCTCCGGTGTTGGTGAGGCGGTAGCTCCGGTGTTGGTGAGGCGGTAGCTCCGGTGTTGGTGAGGCGGTAGCTCCGGTAGTGGTGAGGCGGTAGCTCCGGTGTTGGTGAGGCGGTAGCTCCGGTGTTGGTGAGGCGGTAGCTCCGGTAGTGGTGAGGCGGTAGCTCCGGTGTTGGTGAGGCGGTAGCTCCGGTGTTGGTGAGGCGGTAGCTCCGGTGTTGGTGAGGCGGTAGCTCCGGTGTTGGTGAGGCGGTAGCTTCGTTGGTGATGAGGCAGCAGCGGTGTCAGTGCAGGCTGTAGGCTTTCCTGAAGAGATGGGTTTTCAGGTTCCGTCTGAAGGATCCGACTGTGGTTGATAGTCGGACGTGTTGGGGCAGAGAGTTCCAGAGGATGGGGGATATTCGGGAGAAGTCTTGGAGGCGATTGGATGAGGAGCGAATAAGTGTGGAGGAGAGAAGGAGGTCTTGGGAGGACCGGAGATCACGTGAGGGAAGATATCGAGAGATCAGTTCAGAGATATATGGAGGAGACAGGTTATGGATGGCTTTGTAGGTCAGTATTAGCAATTTGAACTGGATACGCTGAGGGAATGGGAGCCAGTGAAGAGATTTGCAGAGGGGGGAAGCGGAGGAGTAGCGAGGAGAGAGATGGATTAGTCGGGCAGCAGAGTTAAGGATGGACTGGAGAGGTGCAAGGGTGTTAGCAGGGAGGCCACAGAGAAGGATGTTGCAGTAGTCAAGGCGGGAAATGATGAGGGCGTGCACAAGCATTTTAGTAGATTGGGGGTTGAGGAAAGGACGGATCCTGGAGATATTTTTGAGCTGGAGGCGACAGGAGGTGGAAAGAGCTTGGATGTGTGGTTTGAAGGACAGGGCAGAGTCGAAGGTTACTCCGAGGCAGCGGACTTCGGGTACAGGGGAAAGCATGATGTCATTGACTGCGATAGATAGGTCAAGTAAGGAAGATTTGTGGGATGGAGGAAAGATGATGAGTTCAGATTTGTCCACATTGAGTTTGAGGAAGCGAGAGGAGAAGAAGGAGGATATGGCTGATAGGCACTCTGGGATTCTGGACAGCAGAGCGGTGACGTCTGGGCCAGAGAGGTAGATCTGAGTGTCGTCAGCATAGAGGTGGTACTGGAATCCATGGGACTTTATGAGTTGTCCCAAGCCAAGTGTATAGATTGAGAAGAGTAGGGGTCCTAGAACAGAGCCTTGGGGGACTCCAACAGAGAGAGGGTGGGATGAGGAGGTAGTATGGGAGTGGGAGACGCTGAATGTGCGGTTGGAAAGGTACGAGGCGATCCAGGAAAGGGCGAGGTCTTTGATGCCAAAGGAGGAGTTGATCTGTAGTAGGAGGCAGTGGTCAACTGTGTCGAAAGCAGAGGACAGGTCTAGAAGGAGGAGTACAGAGTATTGTCCAGTAGCTTTGGCGGTAAGTAGGTCGTTAGTGATTTTGGTCAGGGCAGTCTCAGTTGAGTGATGGGGGCGGAAACCAGATTGTAGATTGTCGTACAACAAGTTAGATGAGAGGTGGGAGGAGAGTTCAGCATGGACGTGCTGCTCCAGGAGTTTGGAAGCAAATGGGAGCAGCGATATTGGGCGATAGCTGGACATAGCAGTTGGATCGAGGGTTGGCTTTTTAAGGATAGGCGTGATTGTGGCATGTTTGAACGCAGAGGGGAAGGTGCCAGAAGTTAGTGATAGGTTGAAGAGGTGGGTTAGGGATGGGATAAGTGTGGTGGTGAGGTTGGGGAGGAGGTGGGATGGGATGGGATCGAGCGCACAGGTGGTGAGGTGGGATTTGGAGAGGAGACAATTAAGTCCCCCTTCAGTGATGTTGGATAGGGAGGTTATGGGGTTTGGGCATTGGTCTGGTCTACAAAGGGGTTGTGGTGGTTGAACAATAAAGTCTTGCCTTGTCTGGTCGATCTTATTTTTAAAGTGTGTGGCAAAGTCCTCAGCAGAGATGAGGGAGGTCTCTGCAGTGGGGGGCGGAGGAGGGAGTTAAATGTTTTGAATAACTGTTTGGGGTTGTGGGATAGGGAAGATACGAGGGTCGTGAAGTAGGCCTGTTTAGCAGAGGTGAGTGCAGATTTAAAAGCGAGTGTTGCTTGTTTGAATGCAGTGAAGTCGTCTTGCGAGTGTGATCTCTTCCAACGCCGCTCCGCAACCCTGGACACTTGCCTTAGCTTTTTGGTGGTGTTATTATGCCAAGGTTGTCTATTGATACGTCGCGCTCTGCCATGGACGAGAGGGGCAACAGTGTCAATAGCTGATGCGAGAGTGGCATTGTAGAAAGCAGCAGCACTGTCTGTGTCGTGGAGTGAGGATATGGATGCCAGTGGTAGGATGGAGTCAGAGAGTGTGTGGGTGTCTAGGTGTGCAAGGTTTCTGCGTGGGTGCGCATGTTGCTGGATATGGATGATTGGTGAGGAGGACAGGGATGAGAAGGTGAGCAGATGGTGGTCGGATAGAGGGAGAGGGGAGGTGGTGAAGTTAGATAGAGAGCAGAGACGGGTGAATACCAGGTCTAGTGTATGCCCATCCGTGTGGGTAGCTGCGGAGGACCACTGAGTAAGTCCAAAGGATGAGGTAAGGGACAGAAGTTTGGAGGCTGTTGACTGAAGGGTATCAATGGGGATGTTGAAGTCACCCATGATGATGGTGGGAGTGTCAGCAGAGAGAAAGTGAAGAAGCCAGGTGGAGAATTGGTCAATAAAGGCAGTGGCCGGGCCCGGAGGTCGGTATATGACGGCCACTTGGAGGTTGGAGGGAAAGTAGATGCGGACTGAATGGACTTCAAAAGAGGGGAGGATAAGGGAGGGAAGAGGTGGGATTGGGTTAGAGGTGCAGTTTGAAGAAAGGAGAAGACCCACTCCTCCACCATGTTTGTTGCCGGGTCGAGGGGTGTGGGTGAAGTGGAGGCCTCCGTAACACAGCGCAGCAGGGATCGTGGTGTCAGAGGGTGTTAGCCATGTTTCTGTGAGGTCAAGGAAGGCAAGATTGCGGGAGAGAAAAAGGTCGTGAATCACATGAAGCTTATTGCAGATTGAGCGGGCATTCCAGAGTGCTCCAGAGAGAGGGAGCAGGGGGGTGGGCGTCAGGGGCACGGGTTTTATGTTGGAAAGAGTGCGGAAGTTCATGTTGTATAGGGAGTGATAGGAGGGAGTAGTAATGGGAGGTATGAGATGTGGGGGTCCAGGGATGGGAGATATGTCTCCAGCAGTGAGGAGAAGGAGAGAGAGAGAGCAGGTGGGAGAAAGAGAGTGGCCGACTTGTTTTATGTGTTTGTTGGACAGATTTGAGGTTGAGGAGCAGGTCAGCAGGGGAGGACAGGTGGGGAGGTAAGAGGGAAGGGGAGATGATTATTAGGTTAGGGAGTGCTGGGATTTGTGATAGCGAAGGAGAGAGAGGACTAGTGGAGCAAACAATGTAGGGGCATAGGTAAACATGGCGAAGAAGTAAGATGGGTTAATAGAAAGCTAGATTCAAGTAATAAGAACTGCTTACTCGGAAGACACACCCAGAAGAAACAGAACATAGAGTGTGGTCCTGACTCCTGCCGTGACTAACTGCTGTTGAAATAACTGCGGCGTCTGTATGCTTTGCTGCAGGGATGCGCGTGCCTGACCCCACACGCGTGCACCCCTTAAGATGCTACTAAATTTATAGGACTGACTGAAGGATCAGGTGAGAGGGATTGTGGGTCCTTATTTGGGATAAATTAGCAATTGGCCAACACCCCGGGGGAGGTTACAAGATCAAAGGCACTAGACCTGGCTGCAAACATTTGCTCTAACACCATGAACACAATAATGTCTCCTGTGGCCCCAGCATGGATGGACAGTAGTAAGTAATACAATGCAACAAATGCATTTAGCATACAGTCAACAGGCACATTAAAGGGAAGGGTGCAGGATTAGGGGCGGCAGATAACAGCGAGTAGCAGAGATGTTCGTACCATTAAAGGGAAGGGTGCAGGATTAGGGGCGGCAGATAACAGCGAGTAGCAGAGATGTTCGTACCTGTATGAAGAGAGGAGATGGATGTTAATTCTTGGCCGTTGAAATAACTGCGGCGTCTGTATGCTAATAATAACAGCGATATCCACAGTGCCCCATAATAACAGCGATATCCACAGTGCCCCATAATAACAGTGATATCCACAGTGCCCCCGTAATGACAACGCCATCCACTGTGCCCCCATAATATGTCTCTGGTGTTTACTGCTTAATCCATACACTGACACTATATACAGAGCTCCTGTGTATAATATCACTGGTGATCACTGTATTACCTTTACACTATACACTATTTACAGAGCTCCTGTGTATAATGGCACTGGTGATCAATGTATTACCTGTATATTGTACGCTATATACAGAGCTCTTGTGGATAATATCACTAGTGATCACTGTATTACCTGTACACTATATACAGAGCTCCTGTGTATGTCACTGTTGATCACTTATTACCTGTACACTGACACTATTTGCAGACCTCCTGTGTATATCACTGGTGATCTCTGAATTACCTGTACACTATATACAGAGCTCCTATGTATATTGTCACTGGTGATCACGGTATTATCTTTACACTGACCTATATATAGAGCTCCCATGTATAATGTCACTGGTGATCATTGTATTACCTGTATGCTGACACTATATACAGAGCTCCTGCGTATGTCACTGGTGATCACAGTATTACCTGTACACTATATACAGAGCTCCTACGTGTAATGTCACTGGTGATCACTGTATTACCAGTACACTGACCCTATACAGAGATCCTGTGTATAATGTCACTGGTGATCAATGTATTACCTGTACACTGACACTATATGCAGAGCTCCTGTGTATAATGGCACTGGTGATCACTGTATTACCTGTACACTATATACAGAGCTCCTGTGTATGATGTCACTTAGTATTGAGGGTTTATTTATTAATGGTGGTCTGGCCATGGTGTGATTGTGTTTGTTCCTTGTATGTGGCATTTGTCATGCTGTGATGGTATGCAGTATGGGAGATGGGCCTCAAATTGTCTCTGGAGCTGGGACTCTAATTATCCCTTTCCCCGGGGTACTATTGAAGGTAGAGAGGCCCGGGTGTCCGACCTTGCTATGCTCCTGCTTAACCCTAATCTGTCCCCTCAACCACACCATGAAGCATGGGACAGAAAAGGGAGCTAAACAAGACACAAAGACAAAACAGGGTTAACAGAAAACCTCTATCTTACAAAAGCACAAACCAACAATAGGGAGGAGGATACAGACAGTTGGGAATAAGCTAAAATCCATTTACAATAGGACATGAATGACAGCATCTCTAAAGAAGACATGTGATTCATTACCCAACATGACCATCTAACTTCAGGTCTTCCATGGGGACATGACATCCTCGTGACAGTATTATTCAGTCTCTATGTGGTGGTAATATGTGATCTGGTCATGGTATGGCAGTATTTGTTACTTGCATATGGTATTATTCAGTCACTATGTGGTGGTAATATGTTGTCTGGTCATGGTGTGGTGGCATTTGACCCTTGTATATGGCATTATTCGGTCACTATGTGGTGGTAATATGTGATTTGGTCATGTTCTGACAGTAATTGTCACTTGTATGTCTTATTATTGGTAATTAAAAAAAATGTATGTGACACACTCCCTTACAGAAAAATAAATAAAAATACACCTAAAAAGAGTATTGGATATTTAATATGTTAGAGTAAAAGAGTTTACCTAGTTTTGGTGGCGGCTTAAAAAATATTTTGTCCAAAACAAAAGCTGCCGGCTATGTATGTGATCTTGTGTTGGGGAACTGTTAATATCGGATTGGTGGGGATGTGGTGCAGAAGTGGAGTTTTTCCAAGAGTGAGCGGTGAGAATGTAGAAGGTTTGAGGGGTGGAGGCGGGGCTGGTGTGGAGTTTGGGCAGAGTCTCAAGGGGCCCCAAAATTTTACCAGTATGGGGCTCTGAAATTCCTGGTGGCAGCACTGGCTCCAATACGGTCATATTTCTGATGTTATTTATTAATATTCAGTTAATTGCATCTCATGTCTGGCAGCTGACAATCAATTGTTACCTCCTTCCTTCTCACAAACGCCACTTTTTGGGGGGTATTTAGACCTGCTGTTTATATTGTGCACCTCTCTGTACTGCTCTGTTGGAAGGAACATGTTACGCCAAAAGGTATCACCCTTGTATAGATTATTTCTGTATTGTTATTTTTCAATAAAATGATTGCCCTTCTAATCACAGAATTTTTTTTATTTATTTCGGTTGGCACACAGCATTCCACTGGAAATAGTGCAGTATCTCCATGTACCAGTGTAAGGGGTGTACAAGGACTGGTTTGTGCCCCACTCCCTTCGCCTGTGTTTCTATGTCCCTGAGAAGCTGGTACTTGTAATATGTCCTATAATGCTGCTATATGGTGTATGTCCATTATGTGGTATGTGTATTATAATGTTGCTATACTGTGTAATGTGTTGCAAATGTATATATATATATATATATATATATATATATATATATATATATATTCTTTGTATTTTATAAATGTAGTGAAAGTGTAGTATTTAGATTAGCCCACTAGGGGGGCACAATAAGAATAAGGTAGGAACAAGTTTACCGATAGGATTTAGTTAGGAGGGGCCAACTGGGAGTAAGAGAACTTCCTGAATCTAGTCAGTAGGGGCTGGGAGTCCAGCCAGGGCAGTTGTGTCCCGCAATGTTTAAGAAAGGAGACGGACGTCACTTGGTAATGGCAGAATACAGGGCGGCATCAGGATGGTAGCGGCTAACTTCAGGGGAACGATTCCAAATGTCTGTGGCGAAACGGACAGGGTATTCCTGAAGCAGGTTGGATGGCCAGTCATGAAGATGCGGTACCAAAGGCGATGGTACAACCCGGCAATATTCCTGGATGAGTGAGGGACAGCACGAGGAAAGGAAAAGTTGTACTTTGTGGAGAAGCTTGTGCTGTCTTTGTAACTGGACACGTTGTGTAAAGAACTGAGTAAAGTTGTTTTGTTGGAACTGAATATGAACTCGTATCATTGCATGATGTTCATAGGAAGAAAACCCCAACTGACCGGAGTGGACTCTGACGTGCAAGTAAGTGAATGACCATGTGTACAAGAGAAGTGACAATGTGTTTATGTGACGGATGGCCAGGGTGTGCTATTACTGCCACCTTCAGCCACGACTACCTCCCTGGCCCATTACACTTCCCGTAGTATGGCAGGATCCAGTAACCTTGGAATGTGGAGATGCCCTGAACATGACAAATGGCCTGAATGTGACAGATGCCCTGAATGTGACAAAGATGGTGGAAAATGGCGGGGAGATCGAGGACAGCTTCAACCCTGCCCCTCGTGGGCATCCTGACCTGGAAATGGCACAAAATTCCATCTGGCAGAGACAGTGGAACAGGCCTGAGATGCAACCCCTGGTGAGCAGTTCCCGCCCACGGTGGGCGCGATGGAAGAGAAAGCCTCGCCCCTTGCAGCAGATTCCTGAAGAAAGGGCAAAGTCTGTGGCCAAACAGGTGGAGCAGCCGGCGGTGGCTCCACCCTGTAACGGGTGGGGCCCAGAAGAAAACATAGTAGCATACAGTAGTTAGCAAGGTCGAAAAAAGACATTTGTCCATCCAATATTCTGTCAGAATAAATCCCCAGATCTACGTCCTTCTAAAGAACCTAATAACTGTAAGATACAATATTGTTATGCTCCAGGAAGACATCCAGGCCTCTCTTGATCCCCTCGACTGAGTTCGCCATCACCACCTCCTCAGGCAAGCAATTCCAGATTCTCACCGCCCTAACAGTAAAGAATCCTCTTCTATGTTGGTGGAAAAACCTTCTCTCCTCCAGACGCAGAGAATGCCCCCATGTGACCTTCACCTTCGTTGGTATAAACAGATCCTCGGAGAGATATTTGTATTGTCCCCTTATATACAAACCTCGTGTGCAGCCGCGCAGTGTCATTACGAGACACGGCCCCGGCAGCGATGGACCACTCTTGTACACATTGCTGTGGTGGCATAGGCCGCATTGAGTGGAGGTGGCGACAGACGGAGGAGAAGACCCGGCCTGAAAGACTGAGTGGAGTGGCCAATGAATATTGGCCCACCAGGTTCCCCATACCTGTGGAGGAGAAGTGCTGGCACCTGCCAGAACCGGAGTGTCTTCATCAAGAGCTTGAGGACGGCAAACCATGAAGAGAGGCTACCCCGGAGGAGCTAGAGCCAGAAGTGGAGAAACAAGAGTCGGAGGTCGCAGCCGCCGTGGCAGAAGGATTCGATGGTCATGGAGAAATTGTGGCCGGGATGCTGGAGCAGACAGTGGTGAGCTTTGGCCCCAGGCCTCAGAACCCAGGTCCATGCTCGGCGGCACCATGTCCCTCGGCCCGCCACGTTATCACCAGGCAGAGGGACCCTTCCCATCCCCCGGGCAGGCCATATGGATCGCTGACTGAAGGTTTACCTTCCAAAAAGACAATGACCCTAAGCACACAGCTAAAATAACAAAGTTGTGGCTTCAGAACTACTCTGACCATTCTTGACCATTCTTGACCATCTCGAGAGACCTGAAAACGTTCACCATCAACCTGATGGAACTGGAGAGGATCTTCAAAGAAAAATGGCAGAGGATCCCCAAATCCAGGAGTGAAAAACTTGTGGCATCATTCCCAAGAAGACTCATGGCTGTACGAGCTCAAAAGGTGATTCTCCTCAACACCGAGCAAAGGAGCTGAAGACTTATGACCATGGGAGACTTTAGTTTTTCTTTTTTATTAAATTTGCAAAAATTTCCACATTTCTGTGTTTTTTCAGTCAAGATGGGGTGCAGAGTGTACATTAATGAGAAAAAAATGAACTTTTTTGAATTTACAAAACGGCTGCAATGAAACAAAGAGTGAAAAATGTAAAGGGGTCTGAAGACTTTCCGTACCCACTGTAAATCTGCAGGAGTGTTGAAAAGGCTCAAGCAAAATGCTGCACAGGACGACGCTCCCAAAAATAGAAGAAACTAATAACACTTCTATATTTCACAATGTTCTCACCGTGCCGCTGTTTTATCATACCTGCCGAAAACTGTTGCTTAGAAATATCTGCCAAGGGAACAGCGTAACTCCAAAATAAGAGAAAACCACAGTTCCGAGGCTCACAGTAATCAGACATCTGCATTCAGCACTGAGGAGCTGTCTGTCCGCCCCTCACCTGTCACAGCACGGAAATCCAAAAACAGATACATAGATAGATAGATAGATAATAGATAGATAGATAGATAGATGTCCCACCATCCTGGTATATGCCCCTAATCCTGGTATATGCTCCTCATCCTGCTATATGCCCCCCTCATCTTGGTATATGCTCCTCATCCAGAGATATGTCCCCCTATCCTGGTATATGTCCCCCCATCCTCGTATATATTTGTCCCTCATCCTGCAAAATATGGAAACTTGTTGTTGGACCCTGGCTCTTGCGCAACCCCTTGTATCACAGTAACATTGTCTTTTTCCCCTTTTAACGTAAAGATCTCTATTTGAGAAGTCCATAAATTTCTCAAAGAAACCCCCATCTGAGGAATCTCAGCCTCATGGGTCACCAACAAGGACACACAGGGGGAACTACTCTGCCCCAACTGCAATATGGATTCTTCATGGTTGAAGTGGCTCCTTTCTAAGTAACGTGGCACTCCTGCCTTCCGAAATAAATCCCAGAACAAGCTAAAGTCCCTCCCTATTATCACCGGTTGTAGCAGGTCCTTAACCCCTTTCTACCATTGGACGTATTATTCCGTCCATGTGGGGTGGGCCCTACTTCCCAAGGACGGAATAGTACATCCAGAGCGATCAGCCGCGCTCACGGGGGGAGCATGGAAGATGGCGGCCGGGTGTCAGCTGACTATCGCAGCTGACATCCGGCACTATGTGCCAGGAGCAGTCAAGGACCGCCCCCGGCATATCAAACATGATCGCAGTGTTCCGGTGGCACAGGGAAGCATCGCACAGGGAGGGGGCTCCCTGCGGGCTTCCCTGAGACCCTCGGAGCAACGCGATGTGATCGCGTTGCTGCGAGGGTCTCTTACCTCCTCCTCCCTGCAGACCCGGATCCAAAATGGCCGCGGGGCTGCATCCGGGTCCTGCAGGGAGGTGGCTTACCAGCGCCTACTCAGAGCAAGCGCTGGTAAGCGTCCCTGCTGTGTCTGTGTGATCGCTGATCTGACACAGTGCACAGCAAAGTGTCAGATCAGCGATCTGTCAATAAAATGTGATGCCCCCCGCCCCCATGGAGCAAAGTAAAAAAGTTAAAAACATTTTTTTTACATGTGTGAAAAACAAAAAAATCCTAAATAAATGATTTAAAATATATATATATATTGTTCCGATAAATACATTCCTTTATATAAATTAAAAAAAAAACAATAAAAGTACACATATTTAGTATCACCGCGTCCGTAACGACCCGACCTATAAAACTGTCCCACTAGTTAACCCCTTCAGTGAACACCGTAGAAAAAAAACAAAAAAAACACAAGGCAAAAAACAACACTTTATTATCATACCACCAAACAAAAAGTGGAATAACATGCGATCAAAAAGATGGATATAAATAACCATGGTACCGCTGAAAACGTCATCTTGTCCCGCAAAAAATGAGCCGCCATACAGCATCATCAGCAAAAAAATAAAAAAGTTATAGTCCTCAGAATAAAGTGATGCAAAAATAATTATTTTTTCTATAAAATAGTTTTTATCGTATAAAAGCGCCAAAACATAAAGAAATGATATAAATGAGGTATCGCTGTAATCGTACTGACCCGAAGAATAAAACTGCTTTATCAATTTTACCAAACGTGGAATGGTATAAACGCCTCCCCCAAAAGAAATTCATGAATAGCTGATTTTTGGTCATTCTGCCTCACAAAAATAGGAATAAAAAACAATCAAAAAATGTCACGTGCCCGAAAATGTTACCAATAAAAACATCAACTCGTCCCGCAAAAAAACAAGACCTCACATGACTCTGTGGACTCAAATATGGAAAAATTATAGCTCTCAAAATGTGGTAACGCAAAAAATATTTTTTTGCAATAAAAAGCGTCTTAGTGTGTGACGGCTGCCAATCATAAAAATCCGCTAAAAAACTCGCTATAAAAGTAAATCAAACCCCCCTTCATCACCCCCTTAGGGTATGTGCACACATCAGGATTTCTTGCAGAAATTTTCCTGACAAAAACGGGACATTTGTGCCAGAAATCCGCATGCGTTTTTACCGCGATTTTACCGCGTTTATCACGCGTTTTTGATGCGTTTTTGGTGTGTTTTTTCCCAAATGCATAGAATAGCGGGAAAAACGCAGAAAATCCGCAAAATTAATGAACAAGCTGCTTTTTTTTACCGCAATGCATTTTTTTCGCGGAAAAAACGCATCATGTGCACAAAACATGCAGAATGCATTCTAATTGATAGGATGCATAATGTATGCGTTTTTAATGAGTTTTTGTAGCGTTTTTACTGTTTTTATAGCGTTTGGGGCCAAAGTTAGGGTTAGGGTTTGGATTACATTTACGGTTGGGAATAGGGTTGGGATTAGGCTTAGGGGTGTGGTTAGGGTTACTGTTGGAATTAGGGTTAGGGGAGTGTTTGGATTAGGGTTTCCGTTATAATTGGGGGGTTTCCACTGTTTAGGTACATCAGGGGCTCTCCAAACACGACATGGCGTCCGATCTCAATTCCAGCCAATTCTCCGTTGAAAAAATAAAACAGTGCTCCTTCCCTTCCGAACTCTCCTGTGCGCCCAAACAGGGGTTTACCCCAACATATGGGGTATCAGCGTACTCAGGACACATTGGACAACAACTTTTGGGGTCCAATTTCTCCTGTTACCCTTGGGAAAATACAAAACCTGGGGCTAAAAAATAATTTTTGAGGAAAAAAAAGATTTTTTTATTTTCACGGCTCTGCGTTATAAACTGTAGTGAAACTCACCACACATCTAGATAAGTTCCTTGGGGGATCTAGTTTCCAATATGGGGTCACTTGTGGGGGGTTTCTACTGTTTAGGTACATTAGGGGCTCTGCAAACGCAATGTGACGCCTGCAGACCAATCCATCTAAGTCTGCATTCCAAATGGCGCTACTTCCTTTCCGAGCTCTCCCATGCGCCCAAATGGTGGTTCCCTCCACATATGGGGTATCGGCATACTCAGGACAAATTGGACAACTTTTGGGGTCCAATTTCTCCTGTTACTCTTGGGAAAATACAAAACTGGGGGCTAAAATATAATTTTTGTGGGAATTTTTTTATTTATTTTCACGGCTCTGCGTTATAAACTGTAGTGAAACACTTGGGGGTTCAAAGCTCTCACAACACGTCTAGATGAGTTCCTTAGGAGGTCTACTTTCCAAAATGGTGTCACTTGTGGGAGGTTTCAATGTTTAGGCACATCAGGGGCTCTCTAAACGCAACATGGCGTTCCATCTCAATTCCAGTCAATTTTGCATTGAAAAGTCAAACGGCGCTCCTTCCCTTCCGAGCTCTGCCATGCGCCCAAACAGTGATTTACCCTCACATATGGGGTATTAGAGTACTCAGGACAAATTGTACAACAACTTTTTGCATCCAATTTCTCCTGTTACCCTTGGGAAAATAAAAAATTGGGGGCGATTTTTGTGAAAAAAATATGATTTTTTATTTTTACGGCTCTGCTGTTATGTTTGCTAATGACAGGTGTTATGAAGGCAATCCAGAAACACAGTGTGCTTAGCGATCAGAGCGCACACAGTGATCTGACAAATACCCAAAAATACAAGAACGAGCTCTGAGACGTGGAAACTCTGTAGACTGCACACCTGATCCTATCCTAAACACAACTAAAAGCGGCTGTGGATTGCGCCTAACAACTACCTAGGCAACTCGGCACAGCCTAAGAAACTAGCTAGCCTGAAGATAGAAAAATAGGCCTGACTTGCCCCAGAGAAATTCCCCAAAGGAAAAGGCAGCCCCCCACATATAATGACTGTGAGTAAGATGAAAAGACAAAACGTAGGGATGAAATAGATTCAGCAAAGTGGGGCCCGATATTCTAGGCCAGAGCGAGGACAGTAAAGCGAACTTTGCAGTCTACAAAAAACCCTAAAGCAAAACCACGCAAAGGGGGCAAAAAAAACCACCGTGCCGAACTAACGGCACGGCGGTACACCCTTTGCGTCTCAGAGCTTCCAGCAAAACAAAAGACAAGCTGGACAGAAAAAAAGCAACAAAAAGCAAAAGGCACTTAGCTATACAGAGCAGCAGGTCACAGGAACAATCAGGAGAAGCTCAGATCCAACACTGAAACATTGACAAGGAGCAAGGATAGCAGCATCAGGCGGAGTTAAGTAATGAAGCAGTTAACGAGCTCACCAGAACACCTGAGGGAGGAAGCTCAGAAGCTGCAGTACCACTTGTGACCACAGGAGTGAATTCAGCCACAGAATTCACAACAGTACCCCCCCTTGAGGAGGGGTCACCGAACCCTCACCAGAGCCCCCAGGCCGACCAGGATGAGCCGCATGAAAGGCACGAACAAGATCGGAAGCATGAACATCAGAGGCAAAAACCCAGGAATTATCTTCCTGAGCATAACCCTTCCATTTAACCAGATACTGGAGTTTCCGTCTAGAAACACGAGAATCCAAAATCTTCTCCACAATATACTCCAATTCCCCCTCCACCAAAACCGGGGCAGGAGGCTCAACAGATGGAACCATAGGTGCCACGTATCTCCGCAACAACGACCTATGGAATACATTATGTATGGAAAAGGAGTCTGGGAGGGTCAAACGAAAAGACACAGGATTGAGAACCTCAGAAATCCTATATGGACCAATAAAACGAGGTTTAAATTTAGGAGAGGAAACCTTCATAGGAATATGACGAGAAGATAACCAAACCAGATCCCCAACACGAAGTCGGGGACCCACACGGCGTCTGCGATTAGCGAAAAGTTGAGCTTTCTCCTGGGACAAGATCAAATTGTCCACTACCTGAGTCCAGATCTGCTGCAACCTATCCACCACAGAATCCACACCAGGACAGTCCGAAGACTCAACCTGTCCTGAAGAGAAACGAGGATGGAACCCAGAATTGCAAAAAAATGGAGAAACCAAGGTAGCCGAGCTGGCCCGATTATTAAGGGCGAACTCAGCCAACGGCAAAAAGGACACCCAATCATCCTGGTCTGCAGAAACAAAACATCTCAGATATGTTTCCAAGGTCTGATTGGTTCGTTCGGTCTGGCCATTAGTCTGAGGATGGAAAGCCGAGGAAAAGGATAGGTCAATGCCCATCCTACCACAAAAGGCTCGCCAAAACCTTGAAACAAACTGGGAACCTCTGTCAGAAACAATATTCTCAGGAATGCCATGCAACCGAACCACATGCTGAAAGAACAAAGGTACCAAATCAGAGGAGGAAGGCAATTTAGCCAAGGGCACCAGATGGACCATTTTAGAAAAGCGATCACAGACCACCCAAATGACTGACATCTTTTGAGAAACGGGAAGGTCAGAAATGAAATCCATCGAAATATGTGTCCAAGGCCTCTTTGGGACCGGCAAGGGCAAAAGCAACCCACTGGCACGAGAACAGCAGGGCTTAGCCCTAGCACAAATCCCACAGGACTGCACAAAAGTACGTACATCCCGTGACAGAGATGGCCACCAGAAGGATCTAGCCACTAACTCTCTGGTACCAAAGATTCCAGGATGACCAGCCAACACCGAACAATGAAGTTCAGAGATAAGTTTATTAGTCCACCTATCAGGGACGAACAGTTTCTCTGCTGGACAACGATCAGGTTTATTCGCCTGAAATTTTTGCAGCACCCGCCGCAAATCAGGGGAGATGGCAGACACAATGACTCCTTCCTTGAGGATACCCGCTGGCTCAGATAAACCCGGAGAGTCGGGCACAAAACTCCTAGACAGAGCATCCGCCTTCACATTTTTAGAGCCCGGAAGGTACGAAATCACAAAGTCGAAGCGGGCAAAAAATAATGACCAACGGGCCTGTCTAGGATTCAAGCGCTTGGCAGACTCGAGATAAGTCAAGTTCTTATGATCAGTCAATACCACCACGCGATGCTTAGCTCCTTCAAGCCAATGACGCCACTCCTCGAATGCCCACTTCATGGCCAGCAACTCTCGATTGCCCACATCATAATTACGCTCAGCGGGCGAAAACTTCCTGGAAAAGAAAGCACATGGTTTCATCACTGAGCAATCAGAACCTCTCTGTGACAAAACCGCCCCTGCTCCAATCTCAGAAGCATCAACCTCGACCTGGAACGGAAGAGAAACATCTGGCTGACACAACACAGGGGCAGAACAAAAACGACGCTTCAACTCCTGAAAAGCTTCCACAGCAGCAGAAGACCAATTGACCACATCAGCACCCTTCTTGGTCAAATCGGTCAATGGTTTGGCAATGCTAGAAAAATTACAGATGAAGCGACAATAAAAATTAGCAAAGCCCAGGAACTTTTGCAGACTTTTCAGAGATGTCGGCTGAATCCAATCCTGGATGGCTTGGACCTTAACTGGATCCATCTCGATAGTAGAAGGGGTAAAGATGAACCCCAAAAATGAAACTTTCTGCACACCGAAGAGACACTTTGATCCCTTCACAAACAAAGAGTTAGCACGCAGGACCTGAAAAACCATTCTGACCTGCTTCACATGAGACTCCCAATCATCTGAGAAGATCAAAATGTCATCCAAGTAAACAATCAGGAATTTATCCAGATACTCACGGAAGATGTCATGCATAAAAGACTGAAACACAGATGGAGCATTGGCAAGTCCGAACGGCATCACTAGATACTCAAAATGACCCTCGGGCGTATTGAATGCAGTTTTCCATTCATCTCCTTGCCTGATTCTCACCAGATTATACGCACCACGAAGATCTATCTTAGTGAACCAACTAGCCCCCTTAATCCGAGCAAACAAGTCAGATAACAATGGCAAGGGATACTGAAATTTAACAGTGATCTTATTAAGAAGGCGGTAATCAATACACGGTCTCAGCGAACCATCCTTCTTGGCTACAAAGAAGAACCCTGCTCCCAGTGGTGATGACGATGGGCGAATATGTCCCTTCTCCAGGGATTCCTTCACATAACTGCGCATAGCGGCGTGTTCGGGCACGGATAAATTAAATAATCGACCTTTAGGGAATTTACTACCAGGAATCAAATTGATAGCACAATCACAATCCCTATGCGGAGGTAGAGCATCGGACTTGGGCTCTTCAAATACATCCTGATAATCAGACAAGAACTCTGGGACCTCAGAAGGGGTGGATGACGAAATCGACAAAAATGGAACATCACCATGTACCCCCTGACAACCCCAGCTGGATACCGACATGGAATTCCAATCCAATACTGGATTATGGGTTTGTAGCCATGGCAACCCCAACACGACCACATCATGCAGATTATGCAACACCAGGAAGCGAATAACTTCCTGATGTGCAGGAGCCCTGCACATGGTCAGCTGGGCCCAGTATTGAGGTTTATTCTTGGCCAAAGGTGTAGCATCAATTCCTCTCAATGGAATAGGACACCGCAAAGGCTCCAAGAAAAACCCACAACGTTTAGCATAATCCAAATCCATCAGATTCAGGGCAGCGCCCGAATCCACAAACGCCATGACAGAAAACGACGACAAAGAGCATATCAAGGTAATGGACAGAAGGAATTTGGACTGTACAGTACCAATGACGGCAGACCTAGCGGACCGCTTAGTGCGCTTAGGACAATCAGAAATAGCATGAGTGGAATCACCACAGTAGAAACACAGACCATTCAGACGTCTGTATTCCTGCCGTTCAACTCTAGTCATAGTCCTATCGCACTGCATAGGCTCAGGTTTAACCTCAGGCAGTACCGCCAAATGGTGCACAGATTTACGCTCGCGCAAGCGTCGACCGATCTGAATAGCCAAAGACAAAGACTCATTCAAACCAGCAGGCATAGGAAATCCCACCATGACATCCTTAAGAGCCTCAGAGAGACCCTTTCTGAACAAAGCTGCCAGCGCAGATTCATTCCACTGAGTGAGTACTGACCATTTCCTAAATTTCTGACAATATACTTCTATCTCATCCTGACTCTGACACAAAGCCAGCAAATTTTTCTCAGCCTGATCCACTGAATTAGGCTCATCGTACAGCAATCCGAGCGCCAGGAAAAACGCATCGACACTACTCAATGCAGGGTCTCCTGGCGCAAGAGAAAATGCCCAGTCTTGAGGGTCGCCGCGCAAAAAAGAAATAATAATCAAAACCTGTTGAATAGGATTACCAGAAGAATGAGGTTTCAAGGCCAGAAATAGCTTACAATTATTTTTGAAACTTAGAAACTTAGTTCTATCTCCAAAAAACAAATCAGGAATAGGAATTCTTGGTTCAAACATAGATTTCTGATCAATAGTATCTTGAATTTTTTGTACATTTATAACGAGATTATCCATTGAAGAGCACAGACCCTGAATATCCATGTCCACACCTGTGTCCAGAATCACCCAAATGTCTAGGGGAAAAAAAAAAAGTGAACACAGAGCAGAAAAAAAAAAAAAAAAAAATGATGTCAGAACTTTTTCTTTCCCTCTATTGAGAATCATTAGTTAGGCTCCTTGTACTGTTATGTTTGCTAATGACAGGTGTTATGAAGGCAATCCAGAAACACAGTGTGCTTAGCGATCAGAGCGCACACAGTGATCTGACAAATACCCAAAAATACAAGAACGAGCTCTGAGACGTGGAAACTCTGTAGACTGCACACCTGATCCTATCCTAAACACAACTAAAAGCGGCTGTGGATTGCGCCTAACAACTACCTAGGCAACTCGGCACAGCCTAAGAAATTAGCTAGCCTGAAGATAGAAAAATAGGCCTGACTTGCCCCAGAGAAATTCCCCAAAGGAAAAGGCAGCCCCCCACATATAATGACTGTGAGTAAGATGAAAAGACAAAACATAGGGATGAAATAGATTCAGCAAAGTGGGGCCCGATATTCTAGGCCAGAGCGAGGACAGTAAAGCGAACTTTGCAGTCTACAAAAAACCCTAAAGCAAAACCACGCAAAGGGGGCAAAAAAACCCACCGTGCCGAACTAACGGCACGGCGGTACACCCTTTGCGTCTCAGAGCTTCCAGCAAAACAAAAGACAAGCTGGACAGAAAAAAAGCAACAAAAAAGCAAAAAGCACTTAGCTATACAGAGCAGCAGGTCACAGGAACAATCAGGAGAAGCTCAGATCCAACACTGAAACATTGACAAGGAGCAAGGATAGCAGCATCAGGCGGAGTTAAGTAATGAAGCAGTTAACGAGCTCACCAGAACACCTGAGGGAGGAAGCTCAGAAGCTGCAGTACCACTTGTGACCACAGGAGTGAATTCAGCCACAGAATTCACAACACTCTGCATTATAAACTTTTGTGAAGCACTTGGTGGGTCAAATTGCTCACCACACATGTATATAAGTTACTTAGGGGGTCTACTTTCCAAAATGGTGTCACTTGTGGGGGGTTTTAATGTTTAATCACATCAGTGGCTCTCCAAACGCAACATGGCGTCCCATCTCAATTCCAGTCAATTTTGCATTGAAAAGTCAAACGGCGCTCCTTTGCTTCTGAGCTTTCCCTTTCGCCCAAATAGTGGTTTACCCCCACATATGGGGTATCAGCGTACTCAGGACAAATTGCACAACAACTTTTGGGGTCCATTTTCTCCTGTTACCCTTGGTAAAATAAAACAAATTGGAGCTGAATTTAATTTTTTGTGAAAAAAAGTTAAATGTTCATTTTTATTTAAACATTCAAAAAATTCCTGTGAAGCACCTGAAGGGTTAATAAACTTCTTGAATGTGGTTTTGAGCACCTTGAGGGGTGCAGTTTTTAGAATGGGGTCACACTTGGGTATTTTCTATCATATAGACCCCTGAAAATGACTTCAAATGAGATGTGGTCCCTAAAATAAAATGGTGTTGTAAAAATGAGAAATTGCTGGTCAACTTTTAACCCTTTTAACTCCCTAACCAAAAAAAATTTTGGTTCCAAAATTGTGCTGATGTAAAGTAGACATGTGGGAAATGTTACTTATTAAGTATTTTTTGTGACATATCTCTGTGATTTAATTGCATAAAAATTCAAAGTTGGAAAATTGCTAAATTGTCAAAATTTTCGCCAAATTTACGTTTTTTTCACAAATAAACACAGGTAATATCAAATAAATTTTACCACTGTCATGAAGTACAGTATGTCACAAGAAAACATTGTCAGAATCATCAGGATCCGTTGAAGCGTTCCAGAGTTATAACCTCATAAAGGGACAGTGGTCAGAATTGTAAAAATTGGCTCGGTCATTAACGTGCAAACCACCCTTGGGGGTAAAGGGGTTAACCACCCCAACCTCATAGGACTTAGTCCACAGTTCGTTTTTATAGACGCTCTGGCAACAGGGTAGTCCTTGGCCTTCCATTGAATAAAGTTTTCCACGATCAACTGGTGAGGTAGTGTAGCCCTTACCAGGGTCACCAAACCCACCAAGTCCCAGAGTCATGACTCGAGTACTCCATTTATTGTCTTGGGACATGTCTGTGACCCCTCCCTGGCATGATAGCTCACATTGCAGGCTGGATAGGCATAACAGGAACAGCACTTCCCTAGGCTGTAGTTCATCCATTTGGTGGACATATTGGTGGGGTAGATATATGGTGAACAGCCTCCCACCTGCTGTTCACTAAAGCTACCTAATCATGTCCGATTAACCCCTCTCAGCAATTAGTATGCTGGATCATTCTTCTAGTTTCATATCACTGAAGCTAATAACCTCAGTGATACATATCTCCCCTCCAGTACTTCACACCAGCGACTTTATCACAATATATAATAGATAGATAATAGTGATGAGCGAGCACTAAAATGCTCGGGTGTTTGTTACTTGAGTCAAGCAAATAGTAATGCTCGGGTGCTCGATTAACGAGTATAAATGAAGTCAAAGGGAAATGAAAGCATTTTTCTGGTGGCCCTCCCTGAGGAAATGGCACTGAATTGGCATGGGAACAGCATGGGGAAGACCCCTGAAAACATCTCTGAATTCCAGATTGCTGCTGGGAACAATGTTGTCGGAGTATTGCGCCACTTTACGGACTGACAATAAAATATACAAAACTGAACATAAAATTTTACTGGACAAAATGTTAAGAAACATTCTTTCTAGGATAATGACTTGTACATAAGGCAAAATAAATATGATAAAAAAAATGCTCCGGAACACCTTGGGCTATGTTCACAAGTAGGGTTTTTACAGGTTTGCATTGCTCTCAATGGTGAATAAAACATTCACCAGGAAATGTTATTTTGATAATATTTTCTTACCTCATCTGTCCATGTGGCGTGCGAGACATGATCAGACACATCCTGTTTAATTTATGAAGGAGGGACTCTGAAAGTTGCACATTTTTCTGTTAAAGGGCCATCAGGCGACCCTCACTATTGTTAGCGGGCCAGCAGTCATCTTGTGGACAAATGAGACAGAGATGGGGTTTTTTGGTAAAGCACATCATTCTACAATTTACTGTAAATGTAATGAGACCTACAAATAAAAGAACACAATAACTACAGCCAAATATGGTGGGGATTCAAATATATTTTGGGGTTGTTTTCTGCCTCAAGCACTGGATGCCTTGACTGGCCCAATCTGGCAAGGCATCATGAAATGTGAAGATCCCAATTGATTTTGGGTTGCAGTGTAGGCCCAGTGTCAGGAAGCTGGGTTTTCTAGCAGGACAACGACCCCAAACATACTTCAAGAAGCCCCCAGAAATGGATGGAAACAAAGCGCTGGAGAATTAAGAAGTGGTAATTCCAGCTCCAGTAGCATAAAGCTTCCCACCACTACCTCTTACACACAGATGCTACAGATAAACTGTGAATGGACAAATTAAATCCGTTCGTTTTGACTGCTTTGAAAATTTCTGAGTACAGAACAACGTAAAAAACACCAGACTGTCAATAATGGAAAAAAAACAATCAAGTTATGTACTGTGTAGAGATGTATGTGACCAAAACGAACACTCATTTCCAGCACCTATCCTTACACTAAGCGCAGCTAATAGCGGTATTAATATGGGATAGAATAGATGTTACCATGGTGTTTTTTTTAGGTTTTAGCAGCAAGGTGTCATGCTGGGGTGAGAGAGGATGCCCAGCGCAACACCTGAGAAGATGTTCAAGGAGATCCTGGTGATGGGGAGCAGGGAGAGGGATCACCTCCTGACATAAACCTGAGTCTGATCCATACACTCCCTCTCATCCCTAGTCAGGTTCTTCCCCGCTTCCCTCCTTCCCGACACTAGTCCCATTAATACAATAAGGCCGGGATCACACATGCGAGAAATACGTCCGAGTCTCGCATGTTAATACCCGGCATTGCCACCATCACTCAGGAGCGGAGCGTGCGGCTGCATGTATTGCTATGCACGCTCTGCTCCTGAGTGACGGCAGCAATGCCGGGTATTAACATGCGAGACTCGGCCGTATTTCTCGCATGTGTGATCCCGGCCTAAGACAACATGAGGAAGGAACGACAAACAGTGGGAAAATGCACAACAAATAACACTACTTAGCTTCTCCAACAGGAAACTTCACTGTTACAACTGTAATAAACACCTCAGCTTATTCAGAGACAGGCTCTTTCAAAGAGATAATAATAATAATAATTTTATTTATATAGCGCCAACATATTCCGCAGCGCTTTACAAGAGATCAATATAAATGAACTATAACCAGCAAAATATTAAGCTAGCAGTTGGTTTATGGAGTGGTCACAAGGTGCTGCAGCTGAGTACTCAAGCTCCAAGTTCACAGCCAGAAAAGAAAGGGCCCTTAACTCTTTCAGCACTGATTGAAATTAAATCCACTCCAATGCAAGGTAAACAGCCAATGGATCCAAAAGTGGGTCTAATGTTGGGATCTTCTCATCCCAGACCCTCCAGGAATCAGGTGACACACCCGTTATACAAGGATTATAATTTCTAATGCAATGATCCCCGACTACATGCCTATAATACACTATCCCTACTGTGACAGCTCAGCTTACACAAATTGCAGATAAGAGCGCTACTATTGCAGAATATAGAAGGGATTTGAATCAGCCCTGAAAATACTTTTTCTTTTACATGGTAGCAACAAACTCTGGAGTAACGCAAGTAACAAGTACAGATCACCTTAAAAAACATGAATCTGTAAATGAAGCCATGGAAAGTAGCAATCAAGTAATGGACTGGGAAAGAGATGTATGTGACCAGAATGAACACTCCTTTCCAGCAGATGATACCTTGTTCTTATCCCTACACTAAACACAGATAATAGTGGTATTATTAGGGAATAGAATAGCTGTTACTTTGATAGTTTTTTAGGCTGCAGGAGCAAGGACTATAAGGTGTTAGTGCCTGTAATACGCTATCTATGCTGCAACAGCTCACCCTACATGAATTGCAGATAAGAGTGGTATTATTAGAGAAGAGAATCTATTTGAATTAGCCATGAAAAAAGCAATTACGGTAGTTTAATAAAGCAGTTTAAAGGTACCGTCACACATAACGATATCGTTAACCATATTGTTGCTTTTTGTGACGTAGCAACGATATCGTTAAGGAAATCGTTATGTGTGACAGCGACCAACGATCAGGCCCCTGCTGGGAGATCGTTGGTCGCTGAGGAAAGTCCAGCACTTTATTTCGTCGCTGGATCTCCCGCTGACATCGCTGGATCGGCGTGTGTGACACCGATCCAGCGATGTCTTCACTGGTAACCAGGGTAAACATCGGGTTACTAAGCACAGGGCCGCGCTTAGTAACCCGATGTTTACCCTGGTTACCAGCGTAAACGTTAAAAAAACAAACACTACATACTTACCTTCAGCTGTCTGTCCCCGGCGCTCTGCTTCTCTGCACTCCTCCTGCATCCTGTGTCAGCGCCAGCCAGCCGGAAAGCACAGCGGTGACGTCACCGCTCTGCTTTCCGGCTGACCGGCGCTGACAGTGCAGAGGAAAGCACAGCGCCGGAGGACAGACTCGGAATGTAAGTATGTAGTGTTTGTTTTTTTAACGTTTACGCTGGTAACCAGGGTAAACATCGGGTTACTAAGCGCAGCCCTGCGCTTAGTAACCCGATGTTTACCCTGGTTACCGGGGACCTCGGGATCGTTGGTCGCTGGAGAGCTGTCTGTGTGACAGCTCTCCAGCGACCAAACAGCGACGCTGCAGCGATCGACATCGTTGTCGGTATCGCTGCAGCGTCGCTTAGTGTGATGGTACCTTTAAGGACTGTAGGAAAATAGTCGAGCATTTCGTATCTACTCAGCCTGATATGGAGGAGGCTAGGATCTTATCTACTAACTGTACAAACTCTCCTGTTCTGGCTGTGAAATCCTGTATGGAGTGTGAGAACTCCCTATGTGATGACCAAATGACAGCCCACAACAAGGCACTGGATTATATACTAATAAAACACTTTGACTCTTTTGGTTTTCAAAAATGTTCACTCAACTAGAAAGTGGATCCACAGAAAAGCATTTTTCCCATTGCTAAGGAGTGGGTCTGATAAAGCATATGCGTATGTAAGTGCAAGCGATGCCAAAAATTAGAAGGGGGCACTCCAATACCCTTTTAAAGAGATGTAGTAGACGGCCTCAGAATACATTTTTTCCCATTACTAAGGAGTAGGTATCCTAGACTGGTGTCACGATTCCCCTGACCGCTGTCACCAATGGGTCAGGATTCACGCCGTGACCGTCACCCCTACGTCACGGATTGAGGTGACTTTAGGCCAACAGACGGCTATCACATGTGCAGGGGGGCTTATCTTAGTTATCCCTCCACTCCACGATGTGATGAAAAACCACACACAAGGCTATTGACCTCTTAGCTTACAGCAGGGGCTTATTCTAGGTATCCCACTGCTTTCAATATACCACGAACTGCAGAGATTTATGTATATCCCGCTTACAGTTCCACTTAACACTTGCAGCTCTCTGGCGCCCCCCTTACTCTCAGGTCAGATTAGGTACTGCACCCTGGGTAATTAGTCGCCAGAAAGGCTGCCTGCTCTGTACTGGCTATTGGGCACGCTGCAGCGACGCGATAACTACTCCCACTCAGGCAGGAACAATAATTATTAACGCCGCAGCCGCTACAACATAACCCAAAAGTCTGCACACTTCTCGCTGCCACCAGCTTCGATTAAACGGGTCCGCAGCTAACCCAACACAACAGTAACAGTAGCGTATTACCCTTCAGAAGACTTAGGGTACGGTTTAGAACAGGAGAATGAACTAACATATAATAGTATATCCCATTAAAAAATTAGGCAGTGCTTTATCAAAAATATTTTATAAAGATGTTACAAATGAGACAATTGCAAATATGTACAAGGGTAATTATAACATAAAGGGAATAAATGAGAAAAAGCAACACTTACATGTTCAAAGCATGACAGGCAACCAGGCTAGTGGAGTTTTTCCCATACGTCCCAGCTCATTTGGACGTGAGCAGGGCTCTTCCAGGAGAAGACAAGAAATCAAGCAGAAAGTGACTCCTCAGAGCCTGCCAGACACTTAAAACATTAAGGCTGTGACATCACCGAAAGGCTGGCTTATCCAGACCCTCCTCTCTCTACATTGTGCCTAAACTTTAAACTATTCTCTCTAATTTCTATAACTTCACTACAAAACATGTCAGAGTCCTAAAAAACTCATCATTCATCTCAGATTAACGTGGGCATTCTAATGAGATCAAATATGTCCTATCTGGGATACATATTTACAGAGAAATCCCTACTTCTTTACCAGATGGAGTTAGAAGCCCGAGTTTCAAGGGATGGGTAGGTACACCGAGTGGGAATACGAATATATATTTTCGTGTTCTTAACGTAAACATGGTGCATAATATCGTACAAAAACCAAACAAAGGATCTTTCATGAATTTTTGGAGCCACTTTTCAGTTCTAGCTAGTGGAAGATTCTAACCTGGTCGTAAATACCGTTCAGCCATAAAACTCCCCCACACTCTCTGAGAAGGAAAGCCAGGAATTGGCAGCTACAAACTGTTACTCCAAGAAGGGGGGCTTAGCCCACGCAGGCTAGCAAGAGCACTACTTATGATATTTCATACCATATCGTGACACCTCCCCCTTTTGGTGTGCGCTAGGGAGGTAGGACCCGACGGTATGCTTCATGGGCACCTCAGTAGGTTCACCCTGGCGGGAGAGTCCATCTGCATTCCCATGCTCCCTGCCCGTTTTGTGTTCAATGGTGAAGTCAAACTGCTGAAGGGCAAGGCTCCAGCGTAGCAACCTGCCGTTGGTTCCACACATGGCGTTTAGCCAGAGCAGAGGGTCGTGGTCGGTCACCACAGTGAAGGGGTGACCGTACAAGTAGGGCTGCAAGCGCTGCAGGGCCCAGACTATGGCCAGGCACTCCTTCTCGATGGTGGAGTAGGCCACTTCCCTCGGCAAAAGTTTCCGGCTCAGGTATAACACGGGGTGCTCTTGGTCCTCCGAGTCAACCTGGCTGAGTACAGCACCAAGGCCAAACTCGCTGGCGTCGGTCTGCACCAAGAACGGTCGACTGCTGTCGACTGCTTTCAACACAGGGGCATTGCACAGTGCGGTTTTCAACGCCTGGAAGGCCCCCTCCCAGCCATCTGTCCAGTTGACAATGTGAGGTAGCTTCTTCCTGGTGAGGTCCGTCAAAGGTTTTGCCAGGCTACTATAGTGCTTTATGAAGCGCCTATAGTACCCTGCAGTGCCCAAGAAGGACATCACCTGTTTCTTGGTCATGGGAGTGGGCCAGTTCACGATCACTCCCACTTTGTCAGGCTCTGGCTTCAGGGTGTTCCCGCCTACCCGGTGCCCCTGGTAGTGAACCTCCCTCATGCCCATCTTACACTTTCCCGGCTTGATAGTCAGTCCTGCTTGGTGAATTCGCCTGAGCACCTCCTCGAGATACTGCAGGTGTTCCTCCCAGGAGAGACTAAAGATGGCAATAGTAACATAGTAACATAGTTAGTAAGGCCGAAAAAAGACATTTGTCCATCCAGTTCAGCCTATATTCCATCATAATAAATCCCCAGATCTACGTCCTTCTACAGAACCTAATAATTGTATGATACAATATTGTTCTGCTCCAGGAAGACATCCAGGCCTCTCTTGAACCCCTCGACTGAGTTCGCCATCACCACCTCCTCAGGCAAGCAATTCCAGATTCTCACTGCCCTAACAGTAAAGAATCCTCTTCTATGTTGGTGGAAAAACCTTCTCTCCTCCAGACGCAAAGAATGCCCCCTTGTGCCCGTCACCTTCCTTGGTATAAACAGATCCTCAGCGAGATATTTGTATTGTCCCCTTATATACTAATACATGGTTATTAGATCGCCCCTCAGTCGTCTTTTTTCTAGACTAAATAATCCTAATTTCGCTAATCTATCTGGGTATTGTAGTTCTCCCATCCCCTTTATTAATTTTGTTGCCCTCCTTTGTACTCTCTCTAGTTCCATTATATCCTTCCTGAGCACCGGTGCCCAAAACTGGACACAGTACTCCATGTGCGGTCTAACTAGGGATTTGTACAGAGGCAGTATAATGCTCTCATCATGTGTATCCAGACCTCTTTTAATGCACCCCATGATCCTGTTTGCCTTGGCAGCTGCTGCCTGGCACTGGCTGCTCCAGGTAAGTTTATCATTAACTAGGATCCCCAAGTCCTTCTCCCTGTCAGATTTACCCAGTGGTTTCCCATTCAGTGTGTAATGGTGATATTGATTCCTTCTTCCCATGTGTATAACCTTACATTTATCATTGTTAAACCTCATCTGCCACCTTTCAGCCCAAGTTTCCAACTTATCCAGATCCATCTGTAGCAGAATACTATCTTCTCTTGTATTAACTGCTTTACATAGTTTTGTATCATCTGCAAATATCGATATTTTACTGTGTAAACCTTCTACCAGATCATTAATGAATATGTTGAAGAGAACAGGTCCCAATACCGACCCCTGCGGTACCCCACTGGTCACAGCGACCCAATTAGAGACTATACCATTTATAACCACCCTCTGCTTTCTATCACTAAGCCAGTTACTAACCCATTTACACACATTTTCCCCCAGACCAAGCATTCTCATTTTGTGTACCAACCTCTTGTGCGGCACGGTATCAAATGCTTTGGAAAAATCGAGATATACCACGTCCAATGACTCACCGTGGTCCAGCCTATAGCTTACCTCTTCATAAAAACTGATTAGATTGGTTTGACAGGAGCGATTTCTCATAAACCCATGCTGATATGGAGTTAAACAGTTATTCTCATTGAGATAATCCAGAATAACATCCCTCAGAAACCCTTCAAATATTTTACCAACAATAGAGGTTAGACTTACTGGCCTATAATTTCCAGGTTCACTTTTAGAGCCCTTTTTGAATATTGGCACCACATTTGCTATGCGCCAGTCCTGCGGAACAGATCCTGTCGCTATAGAGTCCCTAAAAATAAGAAATAATGGTTTATCTATTACATTACTTAGTTCCCTTAGTACTCGTGGGTGTATGCCATCCGGACCCGGAGATTTATCTATTTTAATCTTATTTAGCCAATTTCGCACCTCTTCTTGGGTTAGATTGGTGACCCTTAATATAGGGTTTTCATTGTTTAATATAGGGTTTTCATTGTTTCAATGTCATCCAAGTACGCCACGGCGTACTTCTCCAGTCCCTGAAGCAGGAGGTTGACCATCCGCTGGAAAGTGGCAGGGGCATTCTTCATGCCGAAGGGCATGACCGTGGACTCGTACAGTCCAAAGGGTGTGATAAAGGCGGACTTATCCTGCGCCTCGGGGCTCAGGGGAATGTGCCAGTATCCTCGACTCAGATCCATTATTGTTAGGTAATTTGCGCCAGCTAACTTCTCAAGCAGCTCCTCGATGCGCGGCATTGGGTGCGCATCCGAGGCTGTGATGGCGTTGAGCCCCCTGTAGTCCACGCAGAACCGGGTGGTCCGGTCCTTCTTTGGCACAAGAACTACCGGTGAGGCCCACGCACTCTTTGACCGTCGAATCACCCCCAGCTGTAACATCTCATCGATCTCTTGGCGCATAATCTGCTGCACCTGGTCAGAGATTCGATAGGATGTTCGCCGTAGTGGGGCGTGATTCCCGGTGTCCACCTCGTGGACTGCTAACTCAGTCCTCCCAGGTCGGTTGGAGAACACGACCCGGAAGGGTTCAAGTGTGGTTTGCAACTGCACCCGCTGGGGTTCAGTTAACGAGGCACTTACCTCTACGTCCTCGATGGACCCATTGGCCTTGGCTTGGGCCAGCAAGTCCAGGAGGGTGTCTTCCTCACCGTCTTCGGGCAAGCTGCAGACCGGTAGGACGAAAGGTTCACGTTCGTGATGAGCCTTCATCATGTTGACGTGAAAGGCCTTTCGCCTACCCCGAGCGTGGTCAAGCGTGACCACGTAGGTGACCGGGTTGAGCTGTTGGTGGACGACGTACGGGCCCTCCCAGGCTGCCTGAAGCTTATCCGTTGGTACGGGGACCAGCACCCACACCTTTTGACCCATGTGGTAGGTCCGCTCCCGGGCATTCTGGTCGTACCAGTGCTTCTGATTAGCCTGAGCCTGCGTCATGTTGTCATGCACCAACTGCGTCAAGGTCTGCATCTTGTCACGGAAGCGCATGACATACTCCACTATGGACACTTCAGAAGGGTTCGGCTCCTCTTCCCAGGATTCTCTTACCAACCCAAGGGGTCCCCGAACTCGCCTGCCGTACAGGAGCTCGAAGGGGGAGAACCCCGTCGAGGCCTGCGGAACCTCTCGGTAAGCGAACAGCAGGTGTGGGAGGTACCGCTCCCAGTCGCGCCCTTGAGTCTCAACCAGCATGCGTAGCATCTGTTTGAGGGTACCATTGAAGCGTTCACACAAGCCATTGGTCTGTGGGTGATACGCACTCGATACCAGGTGCTTCACCTGCATTCTCTTACAGAGAGCCTCCATTAGGCGAGACATAAATTGGGTCCCTTGATCAGTAAGCATTTCCCTGGGAAACCCTACACGTGAAAAGATGGCCAACAGGGCATCCGCCACCTTATCTGCCCTAGTTGACGACAGAGCTACTGCCTCTGGGTACCGGGTAGCATAGTCTACCACAGTAAGGATGTATTGCTTTCCAGAGCTGCTGGGGACGGCCAGCGGTCCCACAATGTCCACCGCGATCCTCTGGAAAGGCTCCTCTATCACTGGCAAAGGGATCAGGGGAGCCTTAAGAGCAGGCCCCGCCTTCCCCACTCTTTGACAAGTGATACAGGAGCAGCAGTAGTTTGACACATCTGTCCCCATCTTAGACCAATAGAAGTGTTGAGACAGCCGGGCCTTAGTTTTGCTGATCCCCAAGTGTCCAGCTAGCGGGATCTCATGGGCAATCCGCAACAACTCACACCGGAATTGCTGCGGGACGACCAGCTGTCTTTCCCTCAACCACTCCTTTTGTGATTCTCCGGGTACTGTCTCCCGGTACAACCTTCCTTGTTCCCAGAACACCTTCTCCTTATCAGTCTCGGAGAAGCGCGTCCCGGCGAGTTGTCTCAAACTCTCTAGGCTCACATCTGTGTGCAGAGCGGCCTGAAACTCCTGGCTAGGGGAAGCCAAAAGCGATGTCAGGGTGCCTTCCCCACGGGAACCCTCTTGGACCTGCTCTGGGTCCACCTCTGGTTCAGTCACAGTAATGAATGAGGAGGGTCCGGAAGGCAGACAGTTATCTGCGTTCCGGGCACTCTGACTGCGGGTGACAGCAGCTACGTAGGCTGTCTCCCCGGGGGTTTCTACAGACCCATCAGCCGGCGCTGCTATGGGCTCTACCTCCCCATCCACCCCCAACACTCCAGGGGCAGTGCTAATTATGGGCCAGTTACCTTCCTTGGTGGCACTGGTCACCTTCATGGCGTCACCTTGCTCACGGTTCCCATGCATCTCCCCATTTCCTGTAGCACCGACACTTGCCCCTGTTAGGGGTTCCTCAGCCGTCTCACTCCGCAGAGCGATGTGGCTGGGCACGCCTGTACCTATGGACACATTAACCTTCACAGAAAAATCATTATCAGGTTCAGCTGGCACAGGTACAACATTTTCACCATCAATCCTAGGGAAAAAATGGTTATTAGATGCATCATTACAAGATAAAGCATGTTCAGGTAACACATGCGATTTCCCATCATCATCATCATCATCAGGGTTAACTTTACCTGCATTAGTAGATTGGGGAGGGGTGTCAGGGACGTAGTATGCAACCATCCTCCCCAAATCAGTCCCCAACAAAACATCAGTGGGCAAATTATCAGACAGCCCCACTTCCTTCACCCCGCTTCCAGCACCCCAATCAATATAAACCCAGGCCATTGGTAAGGGACAGCTGATGCCCCCAATCCCAGTGACAGGGTTTTCCCCGGAATGATTTCTTCAGGAGCCGCCAGTTCGGGTCGGATGAGGGTTCGTTCAGCCCCGGTGTCCTTGAGGCCTGTAGCAACATGGCCTCCCACAGTGACGGGCTGTACGTTGTCACACACCCTCCCAACCACACCACCCACCAAAAGAACTGCTGCATTAGGCCCTGGGGCCTCGGCTGGGGTGTTCTTCTGCTTGGTTGGGCAGGAGGGACTGATATGACCAGTCTGATGGCAGGTGAAACACTTGCGAGGTTCGGTGGTGGGTCTGGTGCTGTTGGCCACGGGGCCAGGACCTCTGGTGTGTTGGCTGGCAGGGGTACTGGCGTTGGTTGCAGGCTTACCCCCTCTCCAGCTGGTGGTGACTGGCTTCCGCACTTCCGATCTACGGTTGGCCTCATAGGCATCAGCAATCTGCGCTGCTTTCGTCACATCTTTGGGTTCTCTGTCCATCACGAACTGTCGCACCTCAGCTGGGCAAGGATGAAAGAACTGGTCTTTGATCATCAGGTCTCGCAGCTGTGCAAAGGTGGTCACTGACAGTCCTTGGGTCCACTGGTCAAAGTGGGTCCCCAGTCCATGCACCACATCACTGTAGCTGTCGTGTGGGCCACGTTGGAGGGTCCGGAACTTTCTACGGTACACCTCGGGTGTAAGCTGGTACTTGGCTATCAGAGCCTGCTTGATGGCCTCATAGTCACCATCTTGTTCTTGAGGAAGGGCAGCAAACGCCTCCAGAGCTTTACCTCTCAGCCCTGGTGTCAGGTATTGGGCCCATTCATCTGTAGGCAACCGGTTCTGTCTGCAGGCTTTCTCAAAGGCCCGCAGAAAAGTGTCCAAGTCTCCGTCCTTCTCCATAACAGGGAAGTGATCGGGCCGGGGCTTCGGTATCTGAGCGCTGCTGGGCTCACGTCTCTGGGCGGTGGAGGGCATCCCCCCCCTGCCGGAGCATCTCCAGTTCATGTTCTCGCTGGGCTTGGCGCTCGGCTCTCTCGGCCTCTCGCTGGGCCTCTCGTTCGGCTCGGGCCTCCTGCCGATACTGCTGATTCAGCCGTAGGCGTCCCTCATGGTCATCAGTGGGGAGTCCTTCCAAGGCCGCCTGCAGGTGGGGGTCAAATTCGCCCGGATTGCTAACAGGGCCAGCATTCAGTGGTTGGACCTCTGCTGCAGCACCATGTTCGCTGGTGCTGGCTTCTGCGGCCTCTGGGCTCTGTGACCTGGCTTGGTCGGCTTCAAATTGCACCAGTTCAGCGACCATTTGAGTCTTGGTCTTACCCTGGGGGTTCAGGCCATGGTACGTGCATATCCCAGCAAGAATGTCCTTCTTCTGCTGGTTGTACCAGGCTTCCCCTTTTGCAGCAATGGTTGCCAAATTAAAGATAGGATAGAAAAACGAAGAGAAAGGTAGGGGATAATTACCCGTATGCAATTGTCTCAAGACTAATAAAACACTGAGTTTGTTCTCCAAACTTATTTGCGCAGAGTCCTCGCAAGAACTTTCTGCAAGTTTTTAGTGAGAGGAATGATTGCTCAAACCAAATCACTAATGCTCTAAGATATCCCACCGCCTTGCCACCAATTGTCACGATTCCCCTGACCGCTGTCACCAATGGGTCAGGATTCACACCGTGACCGTCACCCCTACGTCACGGATTGAGGTGACTTTAGGCCAACAGACGGCTATCACATGTGCAGGGGGGCTTATCTTAGTTATCCCTCCACACACAAGGCTATTGACCTCTTAGCTTACAGCAGGGGCTTATTCTAGGTATCCCACTGCTTTCAATATACCACAACCTGTAGGGATTTATGTATATCCCGCTTACAGTTCCACTTAACACTTGCAGCTCTCTGGCGCCCCCCTTACTCTCAGGTCAGATTAGGTACTGCACCCTGGGTAATTAGTCGCCAGAAAGGCTGCCTGCTCTGTACTGGCTATTGGGCACGCTGCAGCGACGCGATAACTACTCCCACTCAGGCAGGAACAATAATTATTAACGCCGCATCCGCTACAACATAACCCAAAAGTCTGCACACTTCTCGCTGCCACCAGCTTCGATTAAACGGGTCCGCAGCTAACCCAACACAACAGTAACAGTAGCGTATTACCCTTCAGAAGACTTAGGGTACGGTTTAGAACAGGAGAATGAACTAACATATAATAGTATATCCCATTAAAAAATTAGGCAGTGCTTTATCAAAAATATTTTATAAAGATGTTACAAATGAGACAATTGCAAATATGTACAAGGGTAATTATAACATAAAGGGAATAAATGAGAAAAAGCAACACTTACATGTTCAAAGCATGACAGGCAACCAGGCTAGTGGAGTTTTTCCCATACGTCCCAGCTCATTTGGACGTGAGCAGGGCTCTTCCAGGAGAAGACAAGAAATCAAGCAGAAAGTGACTCCTCAGAGCCTGCCAGACACTTAAAACATTAAGGCTGTGACATCACCGAAAGGCTGGCTTATCCAGACCCTCCTCTCTCTACATTGTGCCTAAACTTTAAACTATTCTCTCTAATTTCTATAACTTCACTACAAAACATGTCAGAGTCCTAAAAAACTCATCATTCATCTCAGATTAACGTGGGCATTCTAATGAGATCAAATATGTCCTATCTGGGATACATATTTACAGAGAAATCCCTACTTCTTTACCAGATGGAGTTAGAAGCCCGAGTTTCAAGGGATGGGTAGGTACACCGAGTGGGAATACGAATATATATTTTCGTGTTCTTAACGTAAACATGGTGCATAATATCGTACAAAAACCAAACAAAGGATCTTTCATGAATTTTTGGAGCCACTTTTCAGTTCTAGCTAGTGGAAGATTCTAACCTGGTCGTAAATACCGTTCGGCCATAAAACTCCCCCACACTCTCTGAGAAGGAAAGCCAGGAATTGGCAGCTACAAACTGTTACTCCAAGAAGGGGGGCTTAGCCCACGCAGGCTAGCAAGAGCACTACTTATGATATTTCACACCATATCGTGACAACTGGTAATGTGCATGCACTAAGTGCATGGGCTGAAAAACATTACCCGTAGAAGTGGAATGCGGTGAATATTCATTTATCTTAAGTAGCAGCACACGTGACCGCCAGCACCTGCAGGAAGCCGTCCGCTGACACTGTGCGCGCTACTGAAGAGCAATGAATACTCACTGCTCTCCACGCACATAGTCCTGGCATGCAGAGCAGTGAGTATTCCGGCAGCTGCTCTATCTTTGGTGGGCTGTGTTTCTGGAGAGCTGTATTTCTGTTAGGCTATGTTTCTAGTAGGTTGCCTTTCTTGGGAGTTGGGCTACTTGTGACTGTATTTCTGGTGGGCTGTGTTCCTCATGGGCTGTATTTATGGTAGGCTATATTTCTGGTTGGCTGTAATATTGTTGGCCTTTCTTGTGGATTGTGTTGGTGATAGGCTGTTTTTCTTGTAGGCTAAATTTCTGGTGGACTGAATTACTGGTGGGCTGTTTTCCTATTGGGTTGAATTTATGAGTTGCTGTGTTTCTAGAAGTTTAATAGACTGTATGTCTGTTTTTCTGGCAAAATGTATCTCTGGTGCGCTGTACTTCAGGTGATTTGTGTGACCTGTGTTTTCTGGTGAGCTTTGCTTTTGATGGGCTGCATTTTTCATGGAATGTATTTCTTGATGGGCTGTTTTTCTGGTGGACTGTGTGCACCAAGATGGATACGAGAGACTGACTAATTGTAAGCAAACACCGCCATCTGCTCGACCAAAGTGAAAGTAAAAAAAAGAAGAAAGAATTGTGTTAGCAGGAACCAAATTGTGCTGGTAGAATTGCAGGGCAGGAACCAAGAAGTATCATTTCTCAGAAAATATTATAAAAAGGGGCTGCCGTGCTAATAGTAATTTGCCAATGAACAGATCACAATGTGACTGCTAACAGTGTCGGACTGGGGTGCTAAAGGCCCACCAGTATCATTGACTTTGGGGGCACACTTTTGACCGGCATACAAATATTACACGACCCTTGTTCACAAATTTACCTTTATCTCTATATAATAATAAACTAGGTAGTTTGGTTAATGAATGCTGCTTTTTATGTACACAAATGCCTTTCCGGCGCCTGCGCACTGCAGTACTTTCCTCTGCCCTCAACAGGGCACACAAAGTACGCCTGCATCGGAGCCGCGGCGCAGGCGTACTTTGTCTGCCCTGTTGAGGGCAGAGGAAAGTACTGCAGTGCGCAGGCGCCGGAGCCGCGGCGTGAAGACCAAAAGAGGACGTCATGGAATGAAGATGTGAGGCGCCGGAGCGGACCTGAGACACCCATTTGACCAGACCGCAGCGAGACTGCCCCTGGGTGAGTATAATCTAACCTGGTTTTTCCAAATGTATCCCATGGTGCCAGTTGACCGCATGGTCCCAACCTCGTTTCCCAAACGTATCAATGGTACCAGGCGACCAGATGGTCCCAACCTGTCTTCTCCAAACATATCCATAGTGACAGGTGACCGGATGGTCCCAACCTGGTTTCCCAAAACATATCCATGGTCCAAGGTGACCAGATGGTCCCAACCTGGCTTCTCCAAACGTATCTATGGTGCCAGGTGACTAGATGGTCCCAACCTGGTTTCCCAAAACATTTCCATTGAGCCAGGAGACCGGATGGTCCCAACATAGCATCTCCAAACATCTCCATGGAGCCAGGCAATGGTCAATGGAGCAGACCTTTATTTTTCCAGCTAAGGCCGTAATCCCTTAACCTGGCATCCTGTAGAATGTTAAATCTGGGTCCATTGTGATGGAGCCATGATGTCCTGGCCGCTGTCCTATAGTGTGTTTCTGGGTGTTTTGAAAAGAGTCTCTGACTCTCCTTGCAGAACTATAGAAATCCTTTTTTATACCCACAACTGTATTTCAGGGCATCATCATTATCAACAGGTCAGGGGGTAGGTAGCAGGGGCTCATCTCTAATTGATTATTTAATCAATCTGCATAGTTTTTCCTCCTCTGTAGATCAACAAGCCACAGGGTCCCATACAGAGGTCAATAAACATATTATCAAACATTGTTTCTTTAATGACCCTGTGTCCATGTCTTTCAAAGATAGCAGACAGCACCCTGTATGAGCTGATATACTGTATTCATGGTTGAATTTTTGGTTGGCTGTTTTTTTGTTTTCTATATTTCTGGTGGGCTGTTTCTGGTGAGCTGTATTTCTTTTGGGCTTTGTTTCTGTTGGACCGTATTTATAGTAGGCTGTGTTTCTGGTGTGATGTTTTTCTGGTGGGCTGTGTATCTGGTTGTCTAGTTCCCATTGCCTGTGTTTCTGGTGGGTTCTATCTCAATCGGCTGACAGAGAGGTAGGCACAGGAACATGGTCTGTTTGCAGTTTTTAACAGGTTTATTATATAAAGTACGTACGGCATAATCCAGGGTGACGACAAAATAAACACAGCCCTTAGGGCAAAACTTCAAAATAAAACAAAATAGTATAACACAGTCCATAAATGTGCTGGAAATCCGCCCGCTCAGGAGAAATCAGCATCCAAAGGTTCAGCTTTCCTTCACAGGACACAACGCACTGGAGCTCCACTCTACATGCCTACCAAACACTGAATGCCATTGGAGTTTGACTACTTAAGCCCCAGACCACACCCTGGGGTGGAGATAAGGTGGACAACCTCCCACCCACTCTATGGTTGTCCACAAAAAACCCAGCCCTTTAAACAAATTGTCTGTTACCCCTCGCAGCACTTAATGTGCTGGATGAAAACTTCTGGGTTTTGCATCACTGAAGCCATTAACCACACCGAAACATATCTTCCCTCCAGCATCTTATCAGTGACGTTGTCGCACTCTGTTGTGATGTATTTCTGATGAGTTTTATTTCTGGTGGGCTATTTTTCTGATGGAGTGTACTTGTGTACTTCTAGAGAGCTATGTTTCTGGTAGGCTGTAATTCTGATGGGCTATGTTTCTCGCGGACTGTGTTTCTGGTGGGCTGTATTTTTTGTTGGCTGTTTTTTCTGTTGGCCTGCATTTCCAGTGGGCTTTGCTTCTGGTGAGCTGTGTTTCTAGACACCTGTGTTTCTTGTGGGCTGAGTTTCTGGTGCTCAATTTTTCTGATGAGCTGTGTTTCTGCAGATCTGTTTCTGGTAGGCCATATTTCTCGTGAGCTTTTGGGGGGTGAGGGCTGTATTTCTTGTCAGTTGTATATCTGGTGGACTGTGTCATGGTGAGCTATATTTCTGGATGACTGTATCCCCCCTGGCGGTGGCAGATAATGAACAAATTGTGAGACATCACAAGGATATGGGAACGTAGGTCATGATTACTGATTATTAATTACTGTTCAATCGTATTCACATGTAAAGCGCCATGGAATAAATGGCGCTATAAAAATGTATAATAATAAAAAAATAAAAATAAAATGTATACATCTTTTAATATACATTTTTCTTCTGTGCACCAATTCTTTTTAAATGGACACTGTCACCTGAATTTGGAGGGAACAATCTTCAGCCATGGAGGCGGGGTTTTCCGGTGTTTGATTCACCCTTTCCTTACCCGCTGGCTGCATGCTGGTTGCAATATTGGATTGAAGTTCATTCTCTGTCCTCCGTAGTACATGCCTGCGCAAGGGAAGATTGCATGCATGTACTACGGAGGACAGAGAATTAACTTCAATCCAATATTGCAGCCAGCATGCAGCCAGCGGGTAAAGAAAGGGTGAATCAAACACCGGAAAACCCCGCCTCCATGGCTGAAGATTGTTCCCTCCAAATTCAGGTGACAGTGTCCCTTTAAAAAGAATTGGTGCACAGAAGAAAAATGTATATTAAAAGATGTATACATTTTATTTGAACAGTAATTAATAATCAGTAATCAAAATTTAAAAATGGAGAGCCCCGTCAGGGCAAGGGGGTACTCGGTACCGGGCCCTGTCGGCTCAAAGGGGGATGTCATGGTGTGTTGTGAGTTCTGTTTTTGGGCTCCCTCTGGTGGTTACTGATGGTACTGGGTGACTTGTCTTTCCTGGGTCTCTGGGTTTCACCTGTTCCATCAGGATATGGGAGTTTCCTATTTAACCTGGCTTTGCTGGCATTTCCTCGCCGGTTATCAATGTATCCAGTGTGTCTTGTTACCTCTGCTCCCTGCTCCTAGAACCTTCTGGTCAAGCTAAGTTTGGATTTTCCTGTTTTGGTGTTTTGCTTTATTTGGTTTTTTAGTCCAGCCTGCAGATATGTGATTCTTTGCTGCTGGTTGCTCTAGTGGGCTGAAATTGCTCCTCATGTACCATGAGTTGGCACATGAGTTCAAGTAATTTCAGGATGGTTTTTTTAAGGGTTTTTCGCTGACCGCGCAGATCACTTTTGTATCCTCTGCTATCTAGCTTTAGCGGGCCTCATTTTGCTGAAACTGTTTTCATACTGCGTATGTGCTTTCCTCTCATTTCACCGTCATTATATGTGGGGGGCTGCTATTTCTGTGGGGTATTTCTCTGGAGGCAAGAGAGGTCTGTGTTTCTTCTAATAGGGGAAGTTAGATCTTCGGCTGGAGCGAGACGTCTAGGATCATCGTAGGCACGTTCCCCGACTACTTTTATTTGTGTGTTAGGTTCAGGGTCGCGGTCAGCTCAGGTTCCATCGCCCTAGAGCTTGTTTGTATCTGTGCTTGTCCTTTAGTGATCCCCTGCCTTTGGGATCATGACAGTATAACCGGCCCACAAAGTGTTAATTGTATTGGCTGAAGTAGGAGGATAAGTAGTCTGAGGAAGTTTTTTTTTTTTTTTTTTCTCTTTCCCTCAGAGTTTGCTGCCTAGCCTTATTGCAGCCTGGCTACTTCCTCCTCCTCTTAATCTTTGAATGGCTCTGATCCCAGCTGTTTATCATGGACGTCCAGAGTTTGGCTTCCAGCCTGAATAATCTTGCCGCTAAGGTTCAAAATATACAGGATTTTGTTGTACATGCTCCTATGTCTGAACCTAGAATTCCTGTCCCAGAGTTTTTTTCTGGAGATAGATCTCGTTTTCTGTATTTTAGGAACAATTGCAAGTTGTTTCTTTCTTTGAAATCTCGCTCCTCTGGAGACCCTGCTCAGCAAGTCAAGATTATTATATCTTTCCTGCGGGGTGACCCTCAGGATTGGGCATTTGCATTGGCACCAGGGGACCCTGCGTTGCTTAATGCGGATGCGTTTTTTCTGGCATTGGGTTTGCTCTATGAGGAACCTAACCAAGAGATTCAGGCTGAAAAAGCTTTGTTGGCCCTCTCTCAGGGGCAAGATGAAGCAGAAATTTATTGTCAAAAATTTCGGAAGTGGTCGGTGCTTACTCAGTGGAATGAGTGCGCCCTGGCTGCAAAGTTCAGAGATGGCCTTTCTGAGGCCATTAAAGATGTTATGGTGGGGTTCCCTGCGCCTACTGGTCTGAATGAGTCTATGACTATTGCTATTCAGATTGATCGGCGTTTACGGGAGCGCAAACCTGTGCACCATTTGGCGGTGTCGTCTGAACCGTCACCTGAGATAATGCAATGTGATAGAATTCAGTCCAGAAGTGAACGGCAAAATTATAGGCGGAAAAAAAGGTTGTGCTTTTATTGTGGTGATTCAGCTCATGTTATATCAGCATGCTCTAAACGCACAAAAAAGGTTGATAAGTCTGTTGCCATTAGTACTTTACAGTCTAAGTTCATTCTGTCTGTGACTCTGATTTGTTCATTATCATCCATTTCCGTCGATGCCTATGTGGATTCAGGCGCTGCCCTGAGTCTTATGGATTGTCATTTGCCAATCGCTGTGGGTTTAGTTTGGAGCCTCTGGAAGTCCCTATTCCTTTGAAAGGAATTGACTCTACACCTTTGGCTATGAATAAACCTCAGTACTGGACACAAGTGACCATGCGTATGACTCCCGTTCATCAGGAGGTGATTCGCTTCCTGGTACTGTATAATTTGCATGATGTTCTAGTACTTGGTCTGCCATGGTTACAAACTCATAATCCAGTCCTTGACTGGAAATCGATGTCTGTGTTAAGCTGGGGTTGTCAGGGGGTTCATGATGATGCACCTCCGATTTCTATCGCTTCATCTACTCCTTCTGAGATTCCTGTGTTTTTGTCTGACTATCGGGATGTTTTTGAGGAGCCTAAGCTCAGTTCGCTTCCTCCTCACAGGGATTGCGATTGTGCTATACATTTAATTCCAGGCAGTAAATTTCCTAAAGGTCGTTTGTTCAATCTGTCAGTGCCAGAGCATACTGCTATGCGGGATTATGTTAAGGAGTCCTTGGAAAAGGGACATATCCGTCCATCTTTGTCCCCTTTGGGAGCAGGTTTTTTTTTCGTGGCCAAGAAAGATGGTTCCTTGAGGCCTTGTATAGATTATCGTCTTTTGAATAAGATTACCGTAAAATATCAGTATCCTTTGCCATTGTTGACTGATTTGTTTGCTCGCATTAAGGGGGCTAAATGGTTCACTAAGATTGATCTTCGGGGTGCGTATAATCTTATACGAATAAAGCAAGGTGATGAGTGGAAAACCGCATTTAATACGCCTGAGGGCCATTTTGAGTATTTGGTAATGCCTTTCGGACTTTCTAATGCTCCTTCAGTCTTCCAGTCCTTTATGCACGATATTTTCCGTGAATATCTGGATAAATTTATGATTGTGTATTTGGATGATATTTTGGTTTTTTCTGATGACTGGGAGTCTCATGTTCAGCACGTCAGGTAGGTGTTTCATGTCCTGCGGGCCAATTCCTTGTTTGTAAAAGGCTCAAAGTGTCTCTTTGGAGTCCAGAAGATTTCTTTCTTGGGGTATATTTTTTCCCCTTCTACTATTGAGATGGATCCCGTCAAGGTTCAGGCTATTTGTGACTGGACGCAGCCTACATCTCTTAAGAGTCTACAGAAGTTCTTGGGCTTTGCTAATTTCTATCGTCGTTTTATAACTAATTTTTCTAGTGTTGTTAAGCCTTTGACGGATTTGACTAAGAAGGGTGCTGATGTTGCTAATTGGTCTCCTGCGGCTGTGGAGGCCTTTCAGGAACTTAAGCGCCGGTTTTCTTCTGCTCCTGTGTTGCGTCAGCCAGATGTTTCGCTCCCTTTTCAGGTTGAGGTTGATGCTTCCGAGATTGGAGCGGGGGCGGTTTTGTCACAGAGAAGCTCCGATGGCTCAGTGATGAAGCCATGCGCGTTTTTTTCTAGAAAGTTTTCGCCAGCTGAGCGGAATTATGATGTTGGTAATCGGGAACTTTTGGCCATGAAGTGGGCATTTGAGGAGTGGCGTCATTGGCTAGAGGGTGCTAGACATCGTGTGGTGGTCTTGACTGATCACAAAAATTTGATTTACCTTGAGTCTGCCAGGCGTCTGAATCCTAGACAGGCTCGTTGGTCACTGTTTTTCTCTCGTTTCAATTTTGTGGTTTCATACCTGCCAGGTTCAAAGAATGTGAAGGCGGATGCTCTTTCTAGGAGTTTTGTGCCTGACTCCCTTGGAAATTCTGAGCCCTCTGGTATCCTTAGGGATGGGGTGATTTTGTCTGCTGTCTCCCCAGACTTGCGACGTGCTTTGCAGGAGTTTCAGGTGGGTAAACCTGATCGTTGTCCGCCTGAGAGACTGTTTGTTCCGGATAATTGGACCAGTAGAGTCATCTCCGAGGTCCATTCTTCTGCGTTGGCAGGTCATCCTGGAATATTTGGTACTAGAGACTTGGTGGCCAGGTCTTTTTGGTGGCCTTCCTTGTCGAGGGATGTGCGTTCTTTTGTGCAGTCTTGTGAGGTTTGTGCTCGGGCTAAGCCTTGCTGTTCTCGGGCCAGTGGATTGTTGTCACCTTTGCCTATCCCGAAGAGGCCTTGGACGCACATTTCCATGGACTTTATTTCAGATCTCCCTGTCTCTCAAAAAATGTCCGTCATCTGGGTTGTGTGTGATCGCTTTTCTAAAATGGTTCATCTGGTACCCTTGCCTAAGTTACCTTCCTCCTCTGAGTTGGTCCCTCTGTTTTTTCAGAATGTGGTTCGTTTGCATGGGATTCCTGAGAACATCGTTTCTGACAGGGGATCCCAGTTTGTGTCTAGATTTTGGCGGACGTTCTGTGCTAAGATGGGCATTGATTTGTCCTTTTCGTCTGCATTCCATCCTCAGACGAATGGCCAGACTGAACGAACTAATCAGACCTTGGAAACTTATTTAAGGTGTTTTGTTTCTGCTGATCAGGATGACTGGGTTACCTTTTTGCCGCTGGCCGAGTTTGCCCTTATTAATCGGGCTAGTTCTGCTACCTTGGTTTCTCCTTTCTTTTGTAATTCGGGGTTTCATCCTCGTTTTTCCTCTGGTCAGGTGGAACCTTCTGATTGTCCTGGAGTGGACATGGTGGTGGAAAGGTTGCATCGGATTTGGAGTCATGTGGTGGACAATTTGAAGTTGTCCCAGGAGAAGGCTCAGCAGTTTGCTAATCGCCGTCGCCGCGTGGGTCCTCGACTTCTTGTTGGGGACTTGGTGTGGTTGTCTTCTCGTTTTGTTCCTATGAAGGTCTCTTCTCCTAAGTTCAAGCCTCGGTTCATCGGTCCCTATAGGATCTTGGAAATTCTTAACCCTGTGTCATTTCGTTTGGATCTCCCGGCATCGTTTGCTATTCATAATGTGTTCCATCGGTCGTTGTTGCGGAAGTATGAGGTACCTGTTGTTCCTTCGCTTGAGCCTCCTGCTCCAGTGCTGGTGGAGGGAGAATTGGAGTATGTTGTGGAGAAGATCTTGGATTCTCGTGTTTCCAGACGGAAATTCCAGTATTTGGTCAAGTGGAAGGGTTATGGTCAGGAGGATAATTCTTGGGTGGTTGCCTCGGATGTTCATGCTGATGATTTGGTTCGCGCTTTTCATAGGGCTCATCCTGGTCGCCCTGGTGGTTCTCGTGAGGGTTCGGTGACCCCTCCTCAAGGGGGGAGTACTGTTGTGAGTTCTGTTTTTGGGCTCCCTCTGGTGGTTACTGATGGTACTGGGTGACTTGTCTTTCCTGGGTCTCTGGGTTTCACCTGTTCCATCAGGATATGGGAGTTTCCTATTTAACCTGGCTTTGCTGGCATTTCCTCGCCGGTTATCAATGTATCCAGTGTGTCTTGTTACCTCTGCTCCCTGCTCCTAGAACCTTCTGGTCAAGCTAAGTTTGGATTTTCCTGTTTTGGTGTTTTGCTTTATTTGGTTTTTTAGTCCAGCCTGCAGATATGTGATTCTTTGCTGCTGGTTGCTCTAGTGGGCTGAAATTGCTCCTCATGTACCATGAGTTGGCACATGAGTTCAAGTAATTTCAGGATGGTTTTTTGAAGGGTTTTTCACTGACCGCGCAGTTCACTTTTGTATCCTCTGCTATCTAGCTTTAGCGGGCCTCATTTTGCTGAAACTGTTTTCATACTGCGTATGTGCTTTCCTCTCATTTCACCGTCATTATATGTGGGGGGCTGCTATTTCTGTGGGGTATTTCTCTGGAGGCAAGAGAGGTCTGTGTTTCTTCTAATAGGGGAAGTTAGATCTTCGGCTGGAGCGAGACGTCTAGGATCATCGTAGGCACGTTCCCCGGCTACTTTTATTTGTGTGTTAGGTTCAGGGTCGCGGTCAGCTCAGGTTCCATCGCCCTAGAGCTTGTTTGTATCTGTGCTTGTCCTTTAGTGATCCCCTGCCTTTGGGATCATGACATGGTGGTGACCCGGTCCGTGGCCTTGGGATGTCCGTATAAAAGGGAAAGGTCTTTAAAGGGATAAGGTTTATGTTCGTGACGCCACCTGTGGTATTCGGTCAGGGTGACCGATGCTGCTGTAAGGGCTCTGATGTTATGGCAGCTAGATGGTATACCGTCCCACAGGTGAAGTATGTCCCCAGGGCTTCCCAGTGTGTAGATGGTAGAATGGTGAGAGGTGCAGAGAAGAACGAGGACACAGGTTTGCAGTCTCTTTACCTTTACTGAAGGCTTCAGCATCCACAGTCCAGGGCACCAGATCACAGGGCAGGTAGGGTCTGGCCGGTTTGGAGGCAAGTCCAGAGTCCCCTTTGTCCAGGTGGAAATCAGTAGCCTTCCCTTGCGCTGTAGTGGTGTAGTCCCTTAGTGCTAAACCTCTCATAAGGTCCTCACAGATGTGATGTTTCTATCTCTGTCCTCTGTAGTCGGATAGGGCAAAACCTGTATGGCTGGTGGCTTGAGGCAGTTTATAGGGACTCTAGCATGCCCCAGCCTCTGAGGAGTGCCACCGTGCCTACTGGGTGTGGGTGCGGACAGGTTATGTGCAATTTGCTGTCCTGCCGGTCTCTGAAGTAAGGCGTAGAGGTCCTTAATACCTTGGTGTTCCGGCTACCAGCGTTCTGCGCCTCAGAAGGAGGCAGCCTGCTCGGCGCTGGTCCTCTTCTGGTATCCTCTCCTGTGCTTTGCTTTCCTTCACGCTCACTGCAATATATTCTGCTTTCTGAAATGTCTCCTTCCAGGAGCTGTAGCACTTCAGGCTACACGGCTCCCCTGCTTCCTTTCCCTCTGTCTCTCTGTCAGGAACTGAACTCTTTCCCTCCAGATCAGGATGTTCTTATAGGGGAGTTCACCTTAAACAGGCTTAGAGCTCCCCCTTCTGGTGTGGAGTGGGAACATGTTGCATGCATCGTGTTACCTGACAAAGAGTTCTCCTTCGTTGCCTTCAAATGTAACATCACTCTTCCCGTGAGGAAAGCAACATTACTGTGATGACCAGGACCCTGGGGCGCCACACTCCCCCCCGTTTAATCCAGTACTCCCGGACTGGGAAAAGAAGAACAACAATAATCTTAAATAATGCAAACATTTTGAAAAACATTTTTGAAAAACATATTGGAACAATTATAAAACTTTGGCTTCCCTTTATGGGAGGTGAGGACACTTGAACTTTGCAAAAACAAGTTTATAAAAGTACATTTGGTGTTGTCTTTGGTCCATAGAAACAAACAAAGGCTCTGCCCATGCCGGCAAAGTGGGCAGAAACAGGGTGCACCTTGAGGGTGCCAAACTATTTACAATGAAAGTCTTTGGGTAATTCACTATCCATTACCTCAATGTCCATATAACCTGTAACAAATGTAAGCAAGCGATTCAAAAAAATGACAGCAATTATTGACATTTTAAGTCCCTGTAACGAGCTGGGATTTGACTTTTGGTACTACTAGTAGACCTGCGTAGTTCCTGATCTAACATTGCTGCTGTTACTGTAGTGGACCCACTAGTGTGTGTACCATGTGTAGGTATACTAGGTAATTGTCTGCGTGGTCTCAGATTCACCATAGCTCTGACAGATTCACCAATAGCAGAGGGTGGATTTTCTGGTTCCACTGCTGGGGTGACATTTGCTGCTTGAACCTGTTGGTGCAGAGTCTCTTCTGGTTCTGGATGGTCTGGAATCACATTTTGTTCTGGTATTTCCAGCTGGGGAAAAGTCAAGACAGGTATCACGATGGCCTGATGTATTTGAGTTTAAGACTGGGGAAAATCTCCAAGAACGGTGTGAATTCTCTTTTCTTCTTCCATGGGTGGAGATGTTCCTGGGTCTGTTTCTTTGTTCCTCAGTTTATCAGGGCATACTTTGAGATGGTCTCTGGATACTGCAGTTGAAGTTTCTCCTCCATCTTTACTGATAAGGCGGAATTTCGTGATGTCAAAGTAGCTGCAGCGGGGTCCGGCCAGCTTATGGGAGCTGCGGGCTCAGCTAGCGGTACGGGGACTGCGGCTGCATTTTCCGCAGGGCCCGGGGGCATCACTAAGCCTGCAGGTGTGTCCGCTGCTGGGCCTGGGGGCGCTATGAGGTCTGCGGCTGCGACCGCCGTCAACTCTCCCCCCGAACTAGACATGGGTCTTTCCCCTCGCTAACCTTGTGGAAGTTGGATCTCTTCTTCCGGAATCTGCAGCGGTCCCTCCTGTGTGTCGCTCGACACTTTGCAGCGTCCTCACTTCTGGCTCCGCTGTACGGCGTCTTCACTTCTGGCGTTCCAGGCAGCATGGCACCCGTTTGCTTTTTCGCGCTCTTTCCGGCTGGCTCCACCCACGAAGGTACATCTGCTCCCTCTCGCGCTCCATGCGACGCAATGGCGGATTTTGGCAGCAATTTTTGGCGGCAATGGACAATAAACAGTCTCTTAGCACAAAACAGTTAGGCACAGTCTTTTAGGCGCACATGTCCCGTTTTGCTGGGTCAGTAGATCCTGTTCGTGACGCCAAGTTGGAGCGCCCTGTCAGGGCAAGGGGGTACTCGGTACCGGGTCCGGTCGGCTCAAAGGGGGATGTCAAGGTGGTGACCCGGTCCGTGGCCCTGGGACGTCCATATAAAAGGGAAAAGTCTTTAAAGGGATAAGGTTTATGTTCGTGACGCCACCTGGGGTATTCGGTCAGGGTGACCGACGCTGCTGTAAGGGCTCCGCTGAGGTGATGTGATGGCAGCTAGATGGTATAACTTCCCACAGGTGAAGTATGTCTCCAGGGCTTCCCAGTGTGTAGATGGTAGAATGGTGAGAGGCGCAGTGAAGAACGAGGACACAGGTTTGCAGTCTCTTTACCTCGTTTACTGAAGTCTTCAGCATCCACAGTCCAGGGCACCAGATCACAGGACAGGTAGGGTCCGACCGGTTTGGAGGCAAGTCCAGAGTCCCCTTTGTCCAGGTGGAAATCAATAGCCTTCCCTTGCGCTGTAGTGGTGTAGTCCCTTAGTGCTAAACCTCTTGTAAGGTCCTCACAGATGTGATGTTTCTATCTCTGTCCTCCGTAGTTGGATAGGACAAAACCTGTATGGCTGGTGGCTTAAGGCAGTTTATAGGGACTCTAGCATGCCCCAGCCCCTGAGGGGTGCCACCATGCCTACTGGGTGTGGGTGCGGACAGGTAATGTGCAATTTGCTGTCCTGCCGGTCTCTGAAGTAAGGCGTAGAGGTCCTTACTACCTCGGTGTTCCGGCTACCGGCATTCTGCACCTCAGAAGGCGGCAGCCTGCTTGGGGCTGGTCCCCTTCTGGTATCCTCTCCTGTGCTTTGCTTTCCTTCACGCTCACTGCAATATATTCTGCTTTCTGAAATGTCTACTTCCAGGAGCTGTAGCACTTCAGGCTACACGGCTCCCCTGCTTCCTTTCTCTCTGTCTCTCTGTCAGGAACTGAACTCTTTCCCTCCAGATCAGGATGTTCTTATAGGGGAGTTCACCTTAAACAGGCTTAGAGCTCCCCCTTCTGGTCTGGAGTGTGAACATGTTGCATGCGTTATGTTACCTGACAAAGAGTTCTCCTTCGTTGCCTCCAAACGTAACATCACTCTCCCGGTGAGGAAAGCAACATTACTGTGATGACCAGGACCCTGGGGTACCACAAAAACACAGATTGAACCAAAAGATAAGACGCGAGCTAAAACATGGGTATATAATCACACGCACGTGATAGTAATTTTGGCAGACAGATAGGGAGGTACCCTGAAAAAGTACGATGCTACATACCAATCTATTGAAAAGACAGGGTAGAGTAAGTGTATCAATCCAGCCTAGACAGTGATCATAATATACAGTAAAGTGCAAAATGCAATGAGGAGTTTGTAGATTACTGTTAGTCTGAAAACACCAGATGAGTGCTGAGCTGGCTATGTAGCCATAGGTAAGTCTGCAGTAAAGTGCATGTGCAATAGAAAGAAGTAAGGATGGAGGTAATAGTATTCCTTTACCAGAGTGTGGATGTGTCCTGTGTTCCCCTACATGCGTTTCTGCGCTTGCCTTCTCTCGGGGAATGCAGGATACATCCACACTCTGGTAAATGAATACTGTTATCTCCATCTTTATTCCTCTCTATTGCACATGCACTTTACTGTACATTTTTATGATGTGGTCCTTTGTGAACCAATCTTTTATATGATCCGTGTGTCCCTGGTGGGCTGTATTTCTGTTGCTCTGTTTTTCACTTACTTTGTATTTTTGGTGGACTGTGTTCCTGGTACACTGTGATATTGTGGGCTGTATTTTTTGGTGATATGTATTTCTGGTGGGCTATATCTGTAGTGGGTTATGCTTTTCTGGTGTTTCTGGTGAGCTGCATTTCTGCTTGTTTACAGATGTTGTTATGTTTGCATCAACCATTTGTTGAAATTTCATTGAATCCATTCTTCCCTCTACCCGCGAACTGTTTCCTGTTCCATTGGCTGCGACACAATCCCAAAGCATGATTAGTAACATAGTAACATAGTTAGTAAGGCCGAAAAAAGACATTTGTCCATCCAGTTCAGCCTATATAAATGATTGATCCCCCCATGTGTAATGGTTGGCGAGATGTTCTTTTCGGGAAATTCTGTGCCCTTTTTACTCAACACATACCTTGATGATTGTAGCCTCAGAGATCTATTTCATCCTCATAGGTCCACAGGGCATGTTTCCAAAATGCATCAGGTCTGTTTAGATATTCTTTTGCAAATGTCTGTCGCTGAATTTTATGGTGAGGACGCAGGAGAGGTTTTCTTCTGATGACTTTTCCATGAAGGCCATATCTGTGCTGGTGTCTCTGAACGGTAGAACAATGTACCACAACTCCAGGGTCTGCAAAATCTTTCTGAAGATCTTTTGCAGTCAAGTGGGGGTTATGATTTTGCATCACTAGCTATCCTACCAGCAGCTCTCACTGAAATTTTGCGTGATCTTGCAGATCTTATCTTGACCTCCATTGTTCCTGGTAACCACCATTTCTTAATTACATTTCAAACTGAGGAAAAGGTAACTTAAAAACGCTTTGCTCTCTTCTTATAGCCTCCTCCTGGTTTGTGGCCTCCAGCATTTTCATTTTCAGAGTGCTCGGCAGCGGCTTACAAGAACCCATGGCTGCTGTTTTTGGCGCAAGGTTAGAGGGGACTGGGTCTTCATAAAGCTGGAAATTTGCATCACCTGGTCTTTACTAACGATGACAGTGAACGAGCCATAACCCTGACAGGCTAATTAAGTCTGAAACCTTAATCAAAGTTATCTAAGCACACACATTTCTAAGGGGGCCCAAACTTTTACATCAACCCATTTTTTGAAAGTTTATAAATATAAAAGATGAAAATATATATTTTTTGCCTAAAATACAAAGGAAATGTGTCAACTTTACCATTAGGCATTTCAGAGATCACTTCATCTTCAACTTGTTTAACTGTTCACAATAACAGTAATTTTGACCAGGGGTGCCCAAACTTTTACATGCCACTGTAATAGATAGATTATATATAAATAGATAGATGATAGATAATAGATAGATGATAGACAGATAGATAATAGATAAATACATAATAGATAGATAATAAATAGATAATAGATAGACAGATAGATAGATAATAGATAGATAGATAATAGATAGATAGATAATAGATAGATAATAGATAATAGATAGATAGATAGATAGATAGATAGATAATAGATAGATAGATAATAGATAGATAATAGATAGATAGATAGATAGATAATAGATAGATAGATAATAGCAACATGCCCGCTGCCTTGGGGTCATCCTTGATTCTGACCTTTCATTCACCCCCCACATCCGATCACTGGCTCGCTCTTCTTACCTGCATCTCAAAAACATTTCTAGAATTCGCCCTTTTCTTACTTTCTACTCTGCAAAAACTCCTCAGTCCTTACTTTCACTCATTCATTCTCGTCTGGACTATTGTAACTCTCTACTAATCGGCCTCCCTCTTACCAAACTCTCCCCGCTCCAATCTGTCCTGAATGCTGCTGCCAGGATCATATTCCTCACCAACCGTTACACCGATGCCTCTACCTTGTGCCAGTCATTACACTGGTTACCCATCCACTCCAGAATCCAGTACAAAACTACTACCCTCATCCACAAAGCACTCCATGGCTCAGCACCACCCTACATCTCCTCCCTGGTATCAGTCTACCACCCTACCCGTGCCCTCCGCTCCGCTAATGACCTCAGGTTAGCATCCTCAATAATCAGAACCTCCCACTCCCGTCTCCAAGACTTTACACGTGCTGCGCCGATTCTTTGGAATGCACTACCTAGGTTAATACGATTAATCCCCAATCCCCACAGTTTTAAGCGTGCCCTAAAAACTCATTTGTTCAGACTGGCCTACCGCCTCAATGCATTAACCTAACGATCCCTGTGTGGCCTATTTATAATAAAAAAAAAAAAAAAAAAGGTTCCTCGCATCATGTTCTCATACACTTTATGCAGTTAATAGCCCTCTGTGTCTGTACTGCTACATACTTAGGCAGGTAACTGGTTCATGCAGCTTTACATGAACACCCGAGCCTTACACTATAGCTGGTCCGAATAACTAAAGCAATTGTTACCATCCACCTCTCGTGTCTCCCCTTTTCCCCATAGTTTGTAGCTTGCGAGCAGCAGGGCCCTCACTCCTCCTGGTATCTGTTTTGAACTGTATTTCTGTTACGCTGTAATGTCTATTGTCTGTACAAGTCCCCTCTATAATTTGTAAAGCGCTGCGGAATATGTTGGCGCTATATAAATAAAATTATTATTATTATTATAATAGATAATAGACAGATAGATAATAGATAGATAATAGATCATTAATAGACAATAGATAGATAATAAATAGATAATAGACAGATAATAGATAGATAGATAAATAGATAGATAGATAAATAGATAGATAGATAATAGACAATAGATAGATAATAAATAGATAATAGACAGATAATAGATAGATAGATAAATAGATAGATAGATAAATAGATAGATAGATAATAGACAATAGATAGATAATAAATAGATAATAGACAGATAATAGATAGATAGATAGATAGATAAATAGATAGATAGATAGATAGATAGATAGATAGATAGATAGATAGATAGACGATAGATAATAGATCTATATATATAATTGTCTAAGCGGTACTTCCGTCTTTCTGTCTGCAACTTCCGTAACGGAAATCCCGCGTCGCTGATTGGTCTCGGCAGCTGCCTGTCATGGCTACCGCGACCAATCAGCGACAGGCACAGTCCGATTAGTCCCTCCCCTACTCCCCACAGTCACTGCCCGGCACCCGCTCCGTACTCCCCTCCAGTCACCGCTCACAAAGGGTTAATGCCAGCGGTATCGGACAGCGTTATGCCGCGGGTAACGCACTCCGTTACCGCCGCTATTAACCCTGTGTGTCCCCAACTTTTTACTATTGATGCTGCCTATGCGGCATCAATAGTAAAACGATCTAATGTTACAAATAATAATACTTTAAAAAAAAAGGTTATTCTCACCCTCCGACGTGTCGTCCTCTCCTCGGCAGTGCAAGCGGCAGGTTCCGGGGCCAAGGATGCTATGTGAGAAGGACCTGCTGTGATGTCACGGTTATGTGACCGTGACGTCATCACAGGTCCTGCGCTCATACCAACCCTGGGACCGGAACCTGCCGCCTGCACCACACACAGGCGCCAGGACTTCAAGGGGCCTTCAGAAGGTGAGAATATGTTTATTTTTTATTTTAAGTCTTTTTTTAACCACGCATATAGTGGCCACATTGCTATATGCTACGTGGGCTGTGTAGTATACTACATCTCTGCTTTATACTACGTGACTGTGCAATATACTATGCGGCTCTACAATATACTACGTGGCTGGGCAATATACTACGTGACTGTGCAATATACTACGTGACTGTGCAATATACTATGCGGCTCTACAATATACTACGTGGCTGGGCAATATACTACGTGACTGTGCAATATACTACGTGACTGTGCAATATACTATGCGGCTCTACAATATACTACGTGGCTGGGCAATATACTACGTGACTGTGCAATATACTACGTGACTGTGCAATATACTATGCGGCTCTACAATATACTACGTGGCTGGGCAATATACTACGTGGCTATGTTATATACTACGTCACTGACTAATATACTACGTCGCTGTGCAATACACTACGTAGCTATGCTATATACTACGTGGCTGTGCTATATACTACGTAGCTGTGCAATACACTACGTGACTGGGCAATATACTACGTGGCTGGGCAATATACTACGTGGCTGGGCAATATACTACATGACTGTGCAATATACTACGTGACTGTGCAATATACTACGCGGCTCTACAATATACTACGTGGCTATGTTATATACTACGTGGCTGGGCAATATACTACGTGGCTCTGCTATATACTATGTGGCTCTGCTATATACTACGTGGCTGACCAATATACTACATACCTGTACAATACACTACGTAGCTCTGCTATATACTACGTTGGTTGTGTTATATACTACGTCACTGTGCAATATAGTACGTAGCCTGTGCTATATACTACCTACATATTATAGAATACCCAATACGTTAGAATCTGGACACCATCTAGTAGATAATAAATAGATAATAGATACAGTAGATAGACAGATAGATAGATAATACATAGATAAATAGATAATAGACAGATAATGGACAGATAGATAATAGATGATTGATAGATAATAGATGATAGATATATAATAGATAGATAATAGATGGATAATAGATGATAGATAATAGATAATAGATTTCATATCTTTATTGCTCATTCTTATTTAATCTAGTATTCCCCATCTTTTCTTCTCTCTCCTCAGCCATTTTCTTTTCTTCTCTCTCTTTTCTTCGCTCTCCCTTTCCCCTTCCTGTGCCTTGCAGCAGGTTAGCCGGCAGCCCCCATTCACAGGGTATAACATGCGCACACTGCACCCTCCCTGACCCCAGCACACCTCATACCCCGGTGATTGACAGTGACTGCTGGACCCCGGACATGAGCTGCTCCTTATGTGGGGGAGAATTAATAATTTCCGTTACATTGAAGTGCTTGTCAGTGACTGGAACAGTGTGTGGCAAGGCTAGACTGGCACTATGTGTGGCACTGCAGGGCTAGGCTGGCACTGGGTCTGGAATTGTGGGGTTAGGATGGTGCTGGGTCTGGCACTGCAGGGGTAGGTTATTATTATTTATATAGCACCATTGATTCCATGGTGCTGTACATGAGAAGGGGTTACATACAGATTACAGATATCACTTACAGTAAACTAACAATGACGGACTGATACAGAGGGGCGAAAACCTTGCGAGCTTACATTCTACAGGATTATGGGGAAGGAGACAGGAGGTCGAGGGTTGCAGTAGCTCCGATGGTGTTGAGGTGGCCGTCTGGTCTTTACAGGCTGTAAGCTTCCTTGAAGTGATGGGTTTTCAGGTTTCTTTTGAAGGATCCAAATGTGGTGGATACTGGATGTGTTGGGGCAAATAATTGCAGAGGATGGGGGATATTCTGGAGATGTCTTGGAGGCGGTTGGGTGAGCAGTAGTGTTGAGCGATACCGTCCGATACTTGAAAGTATCGGTATCGGATAGTATCGGCCGATACCCGAAAAATATCGGATATCGCCGATACCGATATCCGATACCAATACAAGTCAATGGGACATCAAGTATCGGAAGGTATCCAGATGGTTCCCAGGGTCTGAAGAAGAGGAAACTCTCCTTCAGGCCCTGGGATCCATAGTGAGGTGTAAAATAAAGAATTAAAATAAAAAATATTGATATATTCACCTCTCCGGCGGCCCCTGGACATCACGCTGGTAACCGGCCGGCTTCTTTGTTTAAAATGAGCGCCTTTAGGACCTGCGAATGATGTCGCGGCTTCTGATTGGTCGCGTGCCGCTCATGTGACCGCCACACGACCAATCAGAAGCCGCGACGTCATTCGCAGGTCCTCAATTCCTAGAATTAGGAGTTTAGTGAATGAGAATGACGTCGCGGCTTCTGATTGGTCGCGTGGCGGTCACATGAGCGGCACGCGACCAATCAGAAGCCGCGACATCATTCGCAGGTCCTAAAGGCGCTCATTTTAAACAAAGAAGCCGGCCAGTTACCAGCGTAATGTCCAGGGGCCACCGGAGAGGTGAATATATCAATATTTTTTATTTTAATTCTTTATTTTACACATCCCTATTGATCCGATACCACAAAAGTATCGGATCTCGGTATCAGAATTCCGATACCGCAAGTATCGGCCGATACCCGATACTTGCGGTATCAGAATGCTCAACACTAGTGAGGAGCGAATAAGCGTGGAGGAGAGAAGGAGGTCTGGGGAGGACCGGAGATTACGTGAGGGAAGATATTGAGAGAGTAGTGTGGAAATATATGGAGGAGAAAGGTTATGGACGGCTTTGTAGGTCAGTGTTAGTAGTTTAACCCCTTCCCGACCCATGACGCCACGTAGGCGACATGAAAGTCGGTGCCAATCCGACCCATGACGCCTATGTGGCGTCATGGAAAGATCGCGTCCCTGCAGGCCGGGTGAAAGGGTTAACTCCCATTTCACCCGATCTGCAGGGACAGGGGGAGTGGTAGTTTAGCCCAGGGGGGGTGGCTTCACCCCCTCGTGGCTACGATCGCTCTGATTGGCTGTTGAAAGTGAAACTGCCAATCAGAGCGATTTGTAATATTTCACCTATTATAACGGGTGAAATATTACAATCCAGCCATGGCCGATGCTGCAATATCATCGGCCATGGCTGGAAATACTAATGTGCCCCCACCCCACCCCACCGATCGCCCCCCCAGCCCCCCGATCTGGCCGGTACACTGCTCCGGCTCCCCTCCGTCCAGTGCTCCGCTCCCCCCCGTGCTCTTGTCTGCTCCCCCCGTGCTCCAATCACCCCCCTGTGCTCCAATCACCCCCCCTGCATTCCGATCCACCCCCCCCATGCTCCGTTCCACCCCCCCCCCCCCGTGCTCCGTTCCGGCCCCCCCGTGCTCCGTTCCACGCCCCCCGTGCTCCGTTCCACGCCTGCCGCGCTCCGATTCCCCCCCCCCGTGCTCCGATCCCCCCCCCCCCCGTGGTCCCCCCCCACCTCATCATAACATAGTAACATAGTGACATAGTAACATAGTAACATAGTTAGTAAGGCCGAAAAAAGACATTTGTCCATCCAGTTCAGCCTATATTCCATCATAATAAATCCCCAGATCTATGTCCTTCTACAGAACCTAATAATTGTATGATACAATATTGTTCTGCTCCAGGAAGACATCCAGGCCTCTCTTGAACCCCTCGACTGAGTTCGCCATCACCACCTCCTCAGGCAAGCAATTCCAGATTCTCACTGCCCTAACAGTAAAGAATCCTCTTCTATGTTGGTGGAAAAACCTTCTCTCCTCCAGACGCAAAGAATGCCCCCTTGTGCCCGTCACCTTCCTTGGTATAAACAGATCCTCAGCGAGATATTTGTATTGTCCCCTTATATACTTATACATGGTTATTAGATCGCCCCTCAGTCGTCTTTTTTCTAGACTAAATAATCCTAATTTCGCTAATCTATCTGGGTATTGTAGTTCTCCCATCCCCTTTATTAATTTTGTTGCCCTCCTTTGTACTCTCTCTAGTTCCATTATATCCTTCCTGAGCACCGGTGCCCAAAACTGGACACAGTACTCCATGTGCGGTCTAACTAGGGATTTGTACAGAGGCAGTATAATGCTCTCATCATGTGTATCCAGACCTCTTTTAATGCACCCCATGATCCTGTTTGCCTTGGCAGCTGCTGCCTGGCACTGGCTGCTCCAGGTAAGTTTATCATTAACTAGGATCCCCAAGTCCTTCTCCCTGTCAGATTTACCCAGTGGTTTCCCGTTCAGTGTGTAATGGTGATATTGATTCCTTCTTCCCATGTGTATAACCTTACATTTATCATTGTTAAACCTCATCTGCCACCTTTCAGCCCAAGTTTCCAACTTATCCAGATCCATCTGTAGCAGAATACTATCTTCTCTTGTATTAACTGCTTTACATAGTTTTGTATCATCTGCAAATATCGATATTTTACTGTGTAAACCTTCTACCAGATCATTAATGAATATGTTGAAGAGAACAGGTCCCAATACTGACCCCTGCGGTACCCCACTGGTCCCCACATACTTACCGATCCTGCCGGGGTCCCATCCGTCTTCTCCCTGGGCGCCGCCATCTTCCAAAATGGCGGGCGCATGCGCAGTGCGCCCGCCGAATCTGCCGGCCGGCAGATTCGTTCCAAAGTGCATTTTGATCACTGAGATAGATTATATCTCAGTGATCAAAATAAAAAAATAATAAATGACCCCCCCCCCTTTGTCACCCCCATAGGTAGGGACAATAAAAAAATAAAGAATTTTTTTTTTCCACTAATGTTAGAATAGGGTTAGGGTTAGGGGTAGGGTTAGGGTTAGGGGTAGGGTTAGGGTTAGGGCTAGGGTTAGGGGTAGGGTTAGGGTTAGGGCTAGGGGTAGGGTTAGGGCTAGGGTTTCGGTATGTGCACACGTATTCTGGTCCTCTGCGGATTTTTCCGCTGCGGATTTGATAAATCCGCAGTGCTAAACCGCTGCGGATTTATGGCGGATTTACCGCGTTTTTTCTGCGCATTTCACTGCGGTTTTACAATTGCGATTTTCTATTTGAGCAGTTGTAAAACCGCTGCGGAATCCGCACAAAGAAGTGACATGCTGCGGAATGTAAACCCCTGCGTTTCCGTGCAGTTTTTCCGCAGCATGTGTACAGCGATTTTTGTTTCCCATAGGTCTACATTGAACTGTAAACTCATGGGAAACTGCTGCGGATCTGCAGCGTTTTCCGCAGTGTGCACATACCTTTAGAATTAGGCTATGTGCACACGGTGCGGATTTGGCTACGGATTGGCCGCTGCGGATTCGCAGCAGTATTCCATCAGGTTTACAGTACCATGTAAACATATGAAAAACCAAATCCGCTGTGCCCATGGTGCAGAAAATACCGCGCGGAAACGCTGCGTTGTATTTTCCGCAGCATGTCAATTCTTTGTGCGGATTCCGCGGCGTTTTACACCTGTTCCTCAATAGGAATCCGCAGGTGAAATCCGCACAAAAAACACTGGAAATCCGCGGAAAATCCGCAGGTAAAACGCAGTGCCTTTTACCCGCGGATTTTTCAAAAATGGTGCGGAAATATCTCACACGAATCCGCAACGTGGGCACATAGCCTTAGGGTTAGGGTTGGAATTAGGGTTGTGGTTAGGGTTATGGCTACAGTTGGGATTAGGGTTAGGGGTGTGTTGGGGTTAGTGTTGGAGGTAGAATTGAGGGGTTACCACTGTTTAGGCACATCAGGGGTCTCCAAACGCAACATGGCGCCACCAGCCAATCTCGTATTCAAAAAGTCAAATGGTGCTCCCTCACTTCCGAGCCCTGACGTGTGCCCAAACAGTGGTTTACTCCCACATATGGGGTACCAGCATACTCAGGATAAACTGCGCAACAATTACTGGGGTCCAATTTCTCCTGTTACCCTTGTGAATCTAAAAAATTGCTTGCTAAAACATAATTTTTGAGGAAAGAAAAACGATTTTTTATTTTCATGGCTCTGCGTTGTAAACGTCTGTGAAGTACTTGGGGGTTCAAAGTGCTCAGCACATATCTAGATAAGTTCCTTGGGGGGTCTAGTTTCTAAAATGTGGTCACTTGTGGGGGGTTTCTACTGTTTAGGCACACCAGGGGCTCTGCAAACGCAATGTGACGCCCGCAGACCATTCCATCAAAGTCTGCATTTCAAAACGTCACTACTTCCCTTCTGAGCCCCGACGTGTGCCCAAACAGTGGTTTACCTCCACACATGGGGTATCAGCGTACTCAGGAGAAACTGGACAACAACTATTGGGGACCAATTTCTCCTGTTACCCTTGGGAAAATAAAAAATTCTGGGCTAAATAATTATTTTTGAGGAAAGAAAACGTATTTATTATTTTCACGGCTCTGCATTATAAACTTCTATGAAGCACTTGGGGGTTCAAAGTGCTCACCACACATCTAGATAAGTTCCTTTGGGGGTCTAGTTTCCAAAATGGGGTCACTTGTGGGGGGTTTCTACTGTTAAGCTACATCAGGGGCTCTGCAAACGCAACGTGACGCCCGCAGAGCATTCCATCAAAGTCTGCATTTCAAAACGTCACTACTTCACTTCCGAGCCCCGGCATGTGCCCAAACAGTGATTTACCCCCACATATGGGGTATCAGCGTACTCAGGAGAAACTGGACAACAACTTTTGGGGTCAAATTTCTCCTGTTACCCTTGGGAAAATAAAAAATTGCAGGCTAAAAGATCATTTTTGAGAAAATAATTTTTTTTTTTTTTTTCATGGCTCTGCGTTATAAACTTCTGTGAAGCACCTGGGGGTTTAAAGTGCTCAATATGCATCTAGATAAGTTCCTTGGGGGGTCTAGTTTCCAAAATGGGGTCACTTGTAGGGGAGCTCCAATGTTTAGGCACACAGTGGCTCTCCAAACGCGACATGGTGTCCGCTAACAATTGGAGCTAATTTTCCATTCAAAAAGTCAAATGGCGCGCCTTCCCTTCCGAGCCCTGCCGAGTGCCCAAACAGTGGTTTACCCCCACATATGAGGTATCGACGTACTCGGGAGAAATTGCCCAACAAATTTTATGATCCATTTTATCCTACTGCCCATGTGAAAATGAAAAAATTGAGGCGAAAAGAATTTTTTTGTGAAAAAAAAGTACTTTTTCATTTTTACAGATCAATTTGTGAAGCACCTGAGGGTTTAAAGTGCTCACTAGGCATCTAAATAAGTTCCTTGGGGGGTCTAGTTTCCAAAATGGGGTCACTTGTGGGGGAGCGCCAATGTTTAGGCACACAGGAGCTATCCAAACGCGACATGGTGTCCGCTAACGATGGAAATAATTTTTCATTCAAAAAGTCAAATGGCGCTCCTTCCCTTCCGAGCCTTACCATGTGCCCAAACAGTGGTTTACCCCCACATGTGAGGTATTGGTGTACTCAGGAGAAATTGCCCAACACATTTTAGGATCCATTTTATCCTGTTGCCCATGTGAAAATGAAAAAATTGAGGCTAAAAGAATTTTTTTGTGAAAAAAAAGTACTTTTTCATTTTTACGGATCAATTTGTGAAGCACCTGGGGGTTCAAAGTGCTCACTATGCATCTAGATAAGTTCCTTGGGGCGTCTTGTTTCCAAAATGGGGTCACTTGTGGGGGAGCTCCAATGTTTAGGCACACGGGTGCTCTCCAAACGTGACATGGTGTCCGCTAAAGAGTGCAGCCAATTTTTCATTCAAAAAGTCAAATGGCGCTCCTTCCCTTCCAAGCCCTGCCGTGCGCCCAAACAGTGGTTTACCCCCACATATGAGGTATCAGCGTACTCAGGACAAATTGGACAACAACTTTCGTGGTTCAGTTTCTCCTTTTACCATTGGGAAAATAAAAAAATTGTTGCTAAAATATAATTTTTGTGACTAAAAAGTTAAATGTTCATTTTTTCCTTCCATGTTGCTTCTGCTGCTGTGAAGCACCTGAAGGGTTAATAAACTTCTTGAATGTGGTTTTGAGCACCTTGAGGGGTGCAGTTTTTAGAATGGTGTCACTTTTGGGTATTTTCAGCCATATAGACCCCTCAAACTGACTTCAAATGTGAGGTGGTCCATAAAAAAAATGGTTTTGTAAATTTCGTTGTAAAAATGAGAAATCGCTGGTCAAATTTTAACCCTTATAACTTCCTAACAAAAAAAAATTTTGTTTCCAAAATTGTGCTGATGTCAAGTAAACATGTGGGAAATGTTATTTATTAACTATTTTGTGTCACATATCTCTCTGGTTTAACAGAATAAAAATTCAAAATGTGAAAATTGCGAAATTTTCAAAATTTTCGCCAAATTTCCGTTTTTATCAAAAATAAACGCAGAATTTATTGACGTAAATTTACCACTAACATGAAGCCCAATATGTCACGAAAAAACAGTCTCAGAACCGCTAGGATCCGTTGAAGCGTTCCTGAGTTATTACCTCATAAAGGGACACTGGTCAGAATTACAAAAAACGGCAAGGTCTTTAAGGTCAAAATAGGCTGGGTCATGAAGGGGTTAAACTGGATACGCTGGGAAATTGGGAGCCAGTGAAGGGATTTGCAAAGAGGGGAAGCAGGAGTGTAGCGAGGAGAGAGATTAATTAGGTGGGCAGCAGAGTTAAGGATGGACTGGAGGGGTGCAAGAGTGCTAGAAGGTAGGCCACAGAGGAGGATGTTGCAGTAGTTCGAGGCGGGAGATGAAACCTTCAAAAAGAACCTGAAGACCCACCTCTTCCGACAAGCCTACAGCCTGCAGTGATCCTGAAGTTACTGAACTGCCGTGCAACCTGCCCTACCCTCTCCTAGTGTTTCATCACCCCTCCCCTGCAGACTGTGAGCCCTCGCGGGCAGGGTCCTCCCTCCTTATGTACCCGTGTGCCTGTTATCTGCTCATGTTTAATGTATTTGTCTATATTTTCCTCGTATTCACATGTAAAGCGCCATGGAATAAATGGCGCTATAAAAATGTATAATAATAATAATAATAATGATGAGGGCATGCACAAGCATTTTGGTAGTGTGTGGGTTGAGGAAAGGATGGATTCTGGAAATATTTTTGAGCTGGAGGCGACAGGAGGTGGCAAGAGCTTGGATGTGCGGTTTGAAGGGCAGGGCAGAGTCAAGGGTTACTCCGAGGCAGTGGATTATCGGGACAGGGAAAAGTGTGATTTCATTTATTTTGATAGACAGATCAGGTAGGGAAGATTTGTGGGATGGAGGAAAGATGATGAGTTCAGATTTGTCCACATTGAGCTTGAGGAAGCAAGAGGAGGAGGAGGAGGATATGGCTGATAGACACTCCAGGATTCTGGAGAGCAGAGCGGTGATGGGCCAGAGAGGTAGATCTGAGTGTCATCGGCACATAGATGGTACTGGAAGCCATAGGACCTTATGAGTTGTCCCAGGCCGAGTGTATAGATTGAGAAGAGTAAGGGTCTTAGGACAGAGCCTTGGGGGACTCCAACAGAGAGAGGGTGGGATGAGGAGGTAGTATGGGAGTAGGAAACGCTAAATGTGCAGTTGGAAAGGTATGAGGAGATCCAGGATAGGGCGAGGTCTTTGACACCAAAGGAACAGAGGATCTGTAGTAGGAGGCAGTGGTCAACTGTGTCGAAGGCAGAGGACAGGTCTAGGAGGAGGAGTATAGAGAATTGTCTGTTAGCTTTGGCTGTAAGAAAGTAGTTAGTAAGTTTGGTCAGGGCCGTCTCAGTGGAATGGTGCGGACGGAAGCCAGATTGTAGGTTGTCGAAGAGCAAGTTAGATGCAAAGTGAGAGGAAAGTTCAGCGTGGACGTGCTGCTCCAGGAGTTTGGAAGCAGCGATATTGGGACATACCAGTTGGATCGAGGGTTGGCTTTTTGAGGATAGGTGTGATTGTGGCATGTTTGAAAGCAGAGGGGAAGGTACCAGAAGTTAGTGATAGGTTGAAGAGATGGGTTAGGGATGGGATTAGTGTGGTGGTGAGGTTGGGGAGGAGGTGGGATGGGGTCAAGTGCACAAGTGGTGAGGTGTGATTTGGAGAGAAGGTGAGCAAGCTCCCCTTCAGAGATTTTGGAGAGTGAAGTTATGGGGTTTGGGCATTGGTCTGGTGTACAAAAGGGTTGTGGTGGTTTGACAACAAAGACTTGCCTTGTTTGGTCTATCTTATTTTTGAAGTGCGTGGTAAAGTCCTCAGCAACGATTATGGAACTCGGAGGGGGAAGTGGTGGGCGGAGGAGGGAGTTAAAAGTGTTGAACAACTGTTTGGGGTTGTGGGATAAGGAAGATACGAGGGTTGTGAAGTAGGCCTGTTTAGCAGAGGTGAGAGCTGATTTGAATGCCAGTGTTGCTTGTTTGAGTGCAGTGAAATCATCTTGCGAATGTGTTTTCTTCCAACACCGTTCTGCAATTCTGGACACTTGCTGAAGCTTTTTAGTGGTGTTATTGTGCCAGGGTTGTCTTTTGATTCATCGCACTCTGCTATGCATGACAGGGGCGACCTAGTCTATGGCTGATGCCAGAGTGGCATTGTAGAAACTAGTGACAGTGTCATGGAGTGAGGATATGGATGCTAGTGGCTGGACAGAGTCAGAGTGTGTGTGGGTGTCATGGTGTGCGAGGTTTCTGCGGGTGTGCATGTTGCTGGACATGAGTGACAGGTGAGCATGACAGGGATGAGAAGGTGAGCAGATGGTGGTCAGATAGAGGGAGAGGGGAGGTTGTTTAGTTAGATAGGGAGCAGAGACGGGTGACTGTGGAGGACCACTGAGTAAGTCCAAAAGATGAAGTAAGGGACAGGAGTTTGGAGGCTGCTGACTAGTGGGTGTCAATGGGGATGTTGAAGTCACCCATGATGATGGTGGGAATGTCAGCAGACATAAAGTGAAGGAGCCAGGTGGAGAATTGGTCAATAAAGGCAGTGGTCGGGCCCGGAGGTCGGTATATGACAGCCATTTGGAGGTTGTAGGGGGAGTAGATGCGGACAGAATGGACTTCAAAAGAAGGGAGGATAAGGGAGGATAGAGGTGGAATTGGGTTAAAGGTACAGTTGGAAGAAAGGAGAAGGCCCACTCCTCCACCATGTTTGTTGCCAGGATGAGGAGTGTGGGTGAAGTGGAGGCCACCATAACATAGTGCAGCAGGGGAGATGGTGTCAGAGGGTGTCAGCCATGTTTTGGTGAGGCCCAGAAAGGAAAGATTACGAGAGGTAAAGAGGTTGTGAATCACATGGAGTTTATTGCAGATGGAGCGGGCATTCCATAGTGACCTAGAGAGAGGGAGCAGGGTGGTGGGTGTCATGAGTACGGTTTGTGGTGGGCAAGATTTCGGGTGGATACACATGATGAGAGCATTATACTGCCTCTGTACAAATCCCTAGTTAGACCGCACATGGAGTACTGTGTCCAGTTTTGGGCACCGGTGCTCAGGAAGGATATAATGGAACTAGAGAGAGTACAAAGGAGGGCAACAAAATTAATAAAGGGGATGGGAGAACTACAATACCCAGATAGATTAGCGAAATTAGGATTATTTAGTCTAGAAAAAAGACGACTGAGGGGCGATCTAATAACCATGTATAAGTATATAAGGGGACAATACAAATATCTCGCTGAGGATCTGTTTATACCAAGGAAGGTGACGGGCACAAGGGGGCATTCTTTGCGTCTGGAGGAGAGAAGGTTTTTCCACCAACATAGAAGAGGATTCTTTACTGTTAGGGCAGTGAGAATCTGGAATTGCTTGCCTGAGGAGGTGGTGATGGCGAACTCAGTCGAGGGGTTCAAGAGAGGCCTGGATGTCTTCCTGGAGCAGAACAATATTGTATCATACAATTATTAGGTTCTGTAGAAGGACGTAGATCTGGGTATTTATTATGATGGAATATAGGCTGAACTGGATGGACAAATGTCTTTTTTCGGCCTTACTAACTATGTTACTATGTTACTATGTTTATATTGGGTTGGGAGCGATAAGAGGGGGTAGTAATGGGAGGTATGAGCTGTGGGGGTCCAGGATTGGGACATATGTCACCAGCAGTGAGAAGCAAAGAGAGAGAGAGCAGGTGGGAGAAGCGGAGTGGGCGGCTTGTTTTGTGTTTTATTAGGATAGATCTGAGGTTGAGGAGCAGGTCAGCAGAGGAGGGCAGGTGGGGAGCCAGGAGGGAAGAAGAGAATATTACTTGATTAAAGGGTGCTGGGGTTTGGGGATAGTGAAGGAGTGAGGAGTAATGGAGCCAAAACTGTTAGAGTGTATATCAGCATGATGAGAGTAAGTGTGGTAGAAAGGGAGAGACATTGAGTACATTATTTAACAGTGGTTAGTCGTACCTTTTGTTTACTTCTGGGTCATTTCTGGCATATTTCTGCTGTTATCCTTTTAGAGCCATCCTTATAGAGACAGACCACAGTCAAGATAGACCTGAGTCTCTGAATTTATAACAGGCTAAGTGCACATGAAATAGGCCAGGTGTGATCAGGAGGGAGGAGCAGCAGGGAGACTGGTCACAGCCACAGGAGGGGATTAATGAAAAATCAGAAGCAAAAATACAAACATCGACAGGCACAGTCCGGCCGCAAATTGGCCCCTCCCTACGCCCCTCCAGTCAGCGGCCACATAGGGTTTTAACATGCTGCTATTAACTGCTATTAACTTTTTACTACTGATGCTGCCAAAGCAGCATCACTAGTAAAAACAGATAATGTTAAAAATAATAAAAAAATAAAAAATCATTCTATTCTCACCTTCCGGCGCCTGTCTGGGCTGTGTTATATACTATGTGGGCTGTGTTATATACTGCGTGGGCTGAGTTATATACTACATGGGCTGTGTTATATACTGCGTGGGCTGTTATATACCACATGGGCTGTGTTATATACTGTGTGGGCTGTGTTATATACTACGTGGGCTGTGTTATATACTACATGGGCTGTGTTATATACTGCGTGGGCTGTGTTATCCACTACATGGGCTGTGTTATATACTGCATGGGCTGTGTTATATACTGCGTGGGCTGTGTTATATACTACATGGGCTGTGTTATATACTATGTGGGCTGTGTTATATACTACATGGGCTGTGTTATATACTGCGTGGGCTGTGTTATATACTACGTGGGCTTTGTTATATACTGCGTGGGATGTTATATACTACATGGGCTGTGTTATATACTGCGTGGGCTGTGTTATATACTGCGTGGGCTGTGTTATATACTACATGGGCTGTTATATACTGCGTGGGCTGTGTTATATACTACATGGGCTGTGCTATATACTATGTGGGCTGTGTCATATACTACATGGGCTTTGTTATATACTGCGTGGGCTGCGTTATATACTACATGGGCTGTGTTATATACTGTGTTGGCTGTTATATACTACATGGGCTGTGTTATATACTGCGTGGGCTGTGTTATACACTACATGGGCTGTGTTATATACTGCGTGGGCTGTGTTATATACTACATGGGCTGTGTTATATACTGCGTGGGCTGTGTTATATACTACATGGGCTGTGTTATATACTGCGTGGGCTGTGTTATATACTACGTGGGCTGTGTTATATACTGCGTGGGATGTTATATACTACATGGGCTGTGTTATATACTGCGTGGGCTGTGTTATATACTACGTGGGCTGTGTTATATACTGCGTGGGCTGTGTTATATACTACATGGGCTGTGTTATATACTGCGTGGGCTGTGTTATATACTACATGGGCTGTGTTATATACTATGTGGGCTGTGTTATATACTACATGGGCTTTGTTATATACTGCGTGGGCTGCGTTATATACTACATGGGCTGTGTTATATACTGTGTGGGCTGTTACATACTACATGGGCTGTGTTATATACTGCGTGGGCTGTGTTATATACTGCATGGGCTGTGTTATATACTGAGTTGGCTGTGTTTTTATACTACTTGGGCTGTGTTATATACTACGTGGGCTGTGCTATATACTACGTGGGCTGTGCTATATACTACATGGGCTGTACTATATACTACTATACATATTCTAGAATACTTGATGTGTTAGAATCGGGCCACCATCTAATAGTAACATGTCATGATTCCAATGGCAGGGAATCACAAAAGGACAAGCACCAACGAGCTCTAGGGTGATGGAACCTGAGCTGACCGCGACCCTAAACCTGAACACACAAATAACAATAGCCGGGGAACGTGCCTACGTTGATCCTAGACGTCTCGCACCAGCCAAAGATCTAACTTCCCCTATTAGAAGAAACACAGACCTCTCTTGCCTCCAGAGAAATACCCCACAGAAATAGCAGCCCCCCACATATAATGACGGTGAAATGAGAGGAAGGCACATACACAGTATGAAAACAGATTCAGCAAAATGAGGCCCGCTAAAACTAGATAGCAGAGGATACAAAAGTAAACTGCGCGGTCAGCAAAAAACCCTTCAAAAAACCATCCTGTAATTACTTGAACTCATGTTCCAACTCATGGAACATGAGGAGCAATTACAGCCCACTAAAGCAACCAGCAGCAAAGAGAAAATTATATGCAAGCTGGACAAGACAAAAATAAAGCAAAACGTGGAACAAGAAAATCAAAACTTAGCTTGTCCTGAAGATTACTGAAGCCAGAAGCTGAGGTAACAAAACACTCTGATAACCTTGATAGCCGGCGGGGAAATGACAAGAAAGCCCGGTTAAATAGGAAACTCCCAAATCCTAATAGAACAGGTGGACACCAGAGACAGCAGAACACAAATCACCCAGTACCATCAGTAACCACCAGAGGGAGCCCAAAAACAGAACTCACAACAGTACCCCCCCCCTTGAGGAGGGGTCACCGAACCCTCACGAGAACCACCAGGGCGACCAGGATGAGCCCTATGAAAAGCGCGGACCAAATCATCAGCATGAACATCAGAGGCAACCACCCAAGAATTATCCTCCTGACCATAACCCTTCCACTTGACCAAATATTGGAGTTTCCGTCTGGAAACACGAGAATCCAAGATCTTCTCCACAACATACTCCAATTCTCCCTCCACCAGCACCGGAGCAGGAGGCTCAAGCGAAGGAACAACAGGTACCTCATACCTCCGCAACAACGACCGATGGAACACATTATGAATAGCAAACAATGCCGGGAGATCCAAACGAAACGACACAGGGTTAAGAATTTCCAAGATCCCATAAGGACCGATGAACCGAGGCTTGAACTTAGGAGAAGAGACCTTCATAGGAACAAAACGAGAAGACAACCACACCAAGTCCCCAACACGAAGTCGAGGACCCACGCGGCGACGGCGATTAGCAAACTGCTGAGCCTTCTCCTGGGACAACTTCAAATTGTCCACCACATGACTCCAAATCCGATGCAACCCATCCACCACCATGTCCACTCCAGGATAATCAGAAGGCTCCACCTGACCAGAGGAAAAACGAGGATGAAACCCCGAATTACAAAAGAAAGGAGAAACCAAGGTAGCAGAACTAGCCCGATTATTAAGGGCAAACTCGGCCAGTGGCAAAAAGGTAACCCAGTCATCCTGATCAGCAGAAACAAAACACCTCAAATAAGTTTCCAAGGTCTGATTAGTTCGCTCCGTCTGGCCATTCGTCTGAGGATGGAATGCAGACGAAAAGGACAAATCAATGCCCATCTTAGCACAGAACGTCCGCCAAAATCTAGACACAAACTGGGATCCCCTGTCAGAAACGATGTTCTCCGGAATCCCATGCAAACGAACCAAGTTCTGGAAAAACAGAGGGACCAACTCAGAGGAGGAAGGCAACTTAGGCAAGGGTACAAGATGAACCATTTTAGAAAAGCGGTCACACACAACCCAGATGACAGACATTTTTTGAGAGACAGGGAGATCCGAAATAAAGTCCATGGAAATGTGCGTCCAAGGCCTCTTCGGGATAGGCAAAGGTGACAACAATCTACTGGCTCGAGAACAGCAAGGCTTAGCCCGAGCACAAACCTCACAAGACTGCACAAAAGAACGCACATCCCTCGACAAGGAAGGCCACCAAAAAGACCTGGCCACCAAGTCTCTAGTACCAAATATTCCACGATGACCTGCCAACGCAGAAGAATGGACCTCGGAGATGACTCTACTGGTCCAACTATCCGGAACAAACAGTCTCTCAGGCGGACAACGATCAGGTTTACCCGCCTGAAACTCCTGCAAAGCACGTCGCAAGTCTGGGAAGACAGCCGGCTATACTGTCATGATTCCAATGGCAGGGAATCACAAAAGGACAAGCACCAACGAGCTCTAGGGTGATGGAACCTGAGCTGACCGCGACCCTGAACCTGAACACACAAATAACAATAGCCGGGGAACGTGCCTACGTTGATCCTAGACGTCTCGCACCAGCCGAAGATCTAACTTCCCCTATTAGAAGAAACACAGACCTCTCTTGCCTCCAGAGAAATACCCCACAGAAATAGCAGTCCCCCACATATAATGACGGTGAAATGAGAGGAAGGCACATACACAGTATGAAAACAGATTCAGCAAAATGAGGCCCGCTAAAACTAGATAGCAGAGGATACAAAAGTAAACTGCGCGGTCAGCAAAAAACCCTTCAAAAAACCATCCTGTAATTGCTTGAACTCATGTTCCAACTCATGGAACATGAGGAGCAATTACAGCCCACTAGAGCAACCAGCAGCAAAGAAACAATTATATGCAAGCTGGACAAGACAAAAATAAAGCAAAACGTGGAACAAGAAAATCAAAACTTAGCTTGTCCTGAAGATTACTGAAGCCAGAAGCTGAGGTAACAAAACACTCTGATAACCTTGATAGCCGGCGGGGAAATGACAAGAAAGCCCGGTTAAATAGGAAACTCCCAAATCCTAATAGAACAGGTGGACACCAGAGACAGCAGAACACAAATCACCCAGTACCATCAGTAACCACCAGAGGGAGCCCAAAAACAGAACTCACAACAGTAACAATAATGAAGCATCTATAGCAGAGGGTTATTTATCTGGCATATTTTTGCTCTTATCCTTTTAGAGCCATCCTTATAGAGAAAGACCACGGTCCGATAGACCTGCGACTCTGGCACTGGGTATGGCACTGCAGGGTTAGGCTGCCACTGGGTTTGTCATTGTAATGTTAGGCTAGCAATGCAGTATCAGGCTGGCACGATCTCTGGCACTGCAGGGTTAAGTTGGCACTGTGCTTGGCACTGCAGCGTTAGGCTGGCACTAGGTCTGACACTGTAGGGTTAGGTTAGCACAACATTTGGCACTGCAAGGTTAGGCTGGCACTGGGTCTAGCACTGCAGGGTTAGCCTGGCACTGTTCTGGAATTGTAGGGTTAGGCTGTCACTGGATCTGGTATTGTAGGGTTAGGTTGACATTGGATCTGGCATTGTAGGGATAGGCTGGCACTGCAGGGCTAGGTTGGCAATAGGTGTAGCATTGTTGGGTAAGGCTGGCATTGGGTCTGGCACTGCAGGGTTAGGCTGTCACTGGCTCTGGCACTGCAGGGTTAAGTTGGCACTGTGCTTGGCACTACAGGGCTAGACTGGCACTGTGTTTGGCACTGTAGAGTTAGGTTGGCACTGGGTCTGACACAGCAGGGTTAGGCTGGCACTGGGTCAGGCACTGCAGGGTTAGGCTGGCACTGGGTCAGGCACTGCAGGGTTAGGCTGGCACTGGGTCGGGCACTGCAGGGTTAGGCTGGCACTGGTCAGGCACTACAGGGTTAGGCTGGCACTGGGTCTGGCACTGCAGGGTTAGGCTGGCACTGGGTCAGGCACTGCAGGGTTAGGCTGGCACTGGGTCAGGCACTGCAGGGTTAGGCTGGCACTGGTTCTGGCACTGCAGGGTTAGGCTGGCACTAGGTCAGGCACTGCAGTGTTAGTCTGGCACTGGGTCAGGCACTGCAGGGTTAGTCTGGCACTGGGTCAGGCACTGAAGGGTTAGGCTGGCACTGCACTGGGTCAGGCCCCACAGGGTTAGGCTGGCACTGGGTCTGGCAGTGCATGGTTAGGATGGCACTGGGTCAGGCACTGCAGGGTTAGTCTGGCACTGGGTCAAGGACTGCAGGGTTAGGCTGGCACTGGGTCTGGCACTGCAGGGTTAGTCTGGCACTGGGTCAGGCCCCGCAGGGTTAGTCTGGCATTGGGTCTGGAAGTGCATGGTTAGGATGGCACTGGGTCAGGCACTGCAGGGTTAGGCTGGCACTGGCTCAGGCACTGCAGGGTTAGGCTGGCACTGGGTCTGGCACTGCAGGGTTAGTCTGGCACTGGGTCAGGCACTGCAGGTTTAGTCTGGCATTGGGTCAGACACTGCAGGGTTAGGCTTGCACTAGGTCAGGCACTGCAGGGTTAGGCTGGCACTGGGTCAGGCACTGCAGGGTTAGGATGGCACTGGGTCAGGCACCGCAGGGTTAGGCTGGCACTGGGTCTGGCACTGCAGGGCTAGTCTGGCACTGGGTCAGGCCCCACAGGGTTAGGCTGGCACTGGGTCAGGCACTGCAGGGTTAGTCTGGCACTGGGTCAAGCCCCGCAGGGTTAGGCTGGCACTGGGTCTGGAAGTGCATGGTTAGGATGGCACTGGGTCAGGCACTGCAGGGTTAGGCTGGCACTGGGTCAGGCACTGCAGGGTCAGGCTGGCACTGGGTCAGGCACTGCAGGGTTTGGCTGGCCCTGGGTCTGGCACTGCAGGGTTAGGCTGGCACTGGGTCAGGCACGTCAGGGTTAGAATGGCACTGGGTCAGGCACTGCAGGGTTAGGCTGGCACTGGGTCAGGCACGGCAGGGTTAGGATGGCACTGGGTCAGGCACTGCAGGGTTAGTCTGGCACTGGGTCTGGCACTGCAGGGTTAGTCAGGCACTGGGTCAGGACCCGCAGGGTTTGGCTGGCACTGGGTCAGGCACTGCAGGGTTAGGCTGGCACTGGGTCAGGCACTGCAGGATCAGGCTGGCACTGGGTCAGGCACTGCAGGGTTAGGCTGGCACTGGGTCTGGCACTGCAGGGTTAGGCTGGCACTGGGTCAGGCACTGCAGGGTTAGGAGGGCACTGGGTCAGGCACTGCAGGGTTAGGCTGGCACTGGGTCAGGCACTGCAGGGTTAGGCTGGCACTGGATCAGGCACTGCAGGGTTAGGCTGGCACTGGTCAGGCACTGCAGGGTTAGGCTGGCACTGGGTCAGGCACTGCAGGGTTAGGCTGGCACTGGTCAGGCACTGCAGGGTCAGGCTGGCACTGGGTCAGGCACTCCAGGGTTAGGCTGGCACTAGGTCAGGCACTGCAGGGTTAGGCTGGCACTGGATCAGGCACTGCAAGGTTAGGCTGGCACTGGTCAGGCACTGCAGGGTTAGGCTGGCACTGGGTTAGGCACTGCAGGGTTAGGCTGGCACTGGGTCTGGCAGTACATGGTTAGGATGGCACTGGGTCAGGCCCCGCAGGGTTAGGCTGGCACTGGGTCTAGCAGTGCATGGTTAGGCTGGCGGGTCAGGCACTGCAGGGTTAGGCTGGCACTGGGTCAGGCACTCCAGTGTTAGGCTGGCACTGGTCAGGCACTGCAGGGTTAGGCTGGCACTGGGTCAGGCCCCGCAGGGTTAGGCTGGCACTGGTCAGGCACCGCAGGGTTAGGCTGGCACTGGGTCAGGCACTCCAGGGTTAGGCTGTCACTGGTCAGGCACCGCAGGGTTAGGCTGGCACTGGTCAGGCACTCCAGGGTTAGGCTGGCACTGGGTCTGGCACTCCAGGGTTAGGCTGGCACTGGTCAGGCCCCACAGGGTTAGGCTGGCACTGGTCAGGCCCCGCAGGGTTAGGTTGGCACTGGTCAGGCACTCCAGGGTTAGGCTGGCACTGGTCAGGCACTCCAGGGTTAGGCTGGCACTGGTCAGGCCCCGCAGGGTTAGGCTGGCACTGGTCTAGCACTCCAGGGTTAGTCTGGCAATGGGTCAGGCACTGCAGGGTTAGGCTGGCACTGGTCAGGCCCCGCAGGGTTAGGCTGGCACTGGTCTAGCACTCCAGGGTTAGTCTGGCAATGGGTCAGGCACTGCAGGGTTAGGCTGGCACTGGTCAGGCCCCGCAGGGTTAGGCTGGCACTGGTCAGGCCCCGCAGGGTTAGGCTGGCCCCCATCTGGCCCCGCAGGCTCAGCTCGCCGTGGCAGTGCAGGGGTTAAGCAGTGGCAGTGTCAGTCCCGGGTGTGATGTGCAGGCACGTGTATGAGGAGGAGGAAGGGCAGCTGCTGGGAGGAGTAGTGCAGGAGGGAAGGGGTGGTCTCGGCTCGGGGTGACGGCGGCTCCGCCTCGGGTCTATAAGAAGCGCAGATCCGCGAGAAGCAAAACTACAACACAAACTACACGAGCGAAATGGTCAGCGCCAGAGCCGCAGCAAGATGCTGGATGGACAGGGCTTCCTGGGATGGCTGTCACTTGTAGTCCTCCTCTCCGGCGGACCGGCGGCGGCGTACTTCGGGTAGGTGACAGTCTGCAGCTCCAGGAACCTGCGGGGATTGATGGCAGCGGGACCTCAGTGCTACACTCCGGGACCTGACGGGAGAGGTACAATGTATCTAAGCCATGACAGCGGCACCTGTGCGGAGGTACAAAGCATCTGAGCCGCCGGGACCGGGAGCGTTACACTGTGTCTGCTGCGGTGCAATGTATCTGAGCCGCAACCACAGGGACAGGAGAAGACCCTGGAGCCAGCCCTGCGGTACTTGGTATCTAACCTCGAGGAGCTGAGCTGCATGTATCTGATCTGGAGGAGCTGGGGTGCATTGTATCTAATCTGGACGACCTGCGGTACATGTATCTATATTGAAGGAGTTGGGATACATTGTATCAAATCTGGAGGAGCTGCAGTACTTTGTATCTGATCTGGAGGAGCTGCGGTACATGTATCTATATTGAAGGAGCTGGGATACATTGTATCTATTCTGGAGGAGCTGTAGTACATATTTTATATTGGTGGAGTTGGGGTACATTGTAATCTGGAAGAGCTGAGCTACATGTACCTATTCTGTAGAAGGTAGGGTACGTGCCTCTATACTCAAGGAGCTGAGGTACATCTACGTATTATGGAGGAGCGGCAGCACTTGGCATGTGTTCTAGATACAGTGTATAAAGCTGCTGTATCCTCGCTGTCTCTCTGGTGCGCTGTATCCTCGCTGTCTCTCTGGTGCGCTGTATCCTCGCTGTCTCTCTGGTGCGCTGTATCCTCGCTGTCTCTCTGGTGCGCTGTATCCTCGCTGTCTCTCTGGTGCGCTGTATCCTCGCTGTCTCTCTGGCGCGCTGTATCCTCGCTGTCTCTCTGGCGTGCTGTATCCTCGCTGTCTCTCTGGTGCGCTGTATCCTCGCTGTCTCTCTGGCGCGCTGTATCCTCGCTGTCTCTCTGGTGCGCTGTATCCTCGCTGTCTCTCTGGTGCGCTGTATCCTCGCTGTGTCTCTGGCGCTCTGTATCCTCGCTGTCTCTCTGGTGCTCTGTATCCTTGCTGTCTCTCTGGCGCACTGTATCCTTGCTGTCTCTCTGGTGCGCTGTATCCTCGCTGTCTCTCTGGTGCGCTGTATCCTCGCTGTCTCTCTGGCGCGCTGTATCCTCGCTGTCTCTCTGGTGCGCTGTATCCTCGCTGTCTCTCTGGTGCGCTGTATCCTCGCTGTCTCTCTGGTGCGCTGTATCCTCGCTGCTGCGATTGGATCTCTGTTTTGCTCTATTGGCAGCTTGAGACTCTTCACCGGTTGTGCTCCTGGTTGTTGTGGAGCAGTGAGACGCGGACCCTCGTAGTTGCAGTTACAGCTGTGCAGAGAGTTACTGGGCTGATACTCTGCAATGTCTTGTGCCCTTTGTGATTGAGACTCGGTCCCTTCAGCTGCTCCAGGGAATTATTCTGTCTACAGGACGAAACACTGAAGCGTAGCCCCCCGGTCATGAGCTCTGCACTGTACTGTGAGCTATGCTATGGGGCAAACTGCTCTGCCCTCTGGGGGCTTCTGTCCTCATCTACATCCATAGACATTAATATGGAGACAGTATGTGCCCCCCACATCCTCCTCCGGGGGCTTCACTGTCCTCATCTACATCCATAGACATTAATATGGAGAAAGTATGTGCCCCCCACATCCTCCTCCGGGGGCTTCACTGTCCTCATCTACATCCATAGACATTAATATGGAGACAGTATGTGCCCCCCACATCCACCTCCGGGGGCTTCACTGTCCTCATCTACATCCATAGACATTAATATGGAGAAAGTATGTGCCCCCCACATCCTCCTCCGGGGGCTTCACTGTCCTCATCTACATCCATAGACATTAATATGGAGAAAGTATGTGCCCCCCACATCCACCTCCGGGGGCTTCTCTGTCCTCATCTACATCCATAGACATTAATATGGAGACAGTATGTGCCCCCCACATCCTCCTCCGGGGGCTTCACTGTCCTCATCTACATCCATAGACATTAATATGGAGAAAGTATGTGCCCCCCACATCCTCCTCCGGGGGCTTCACTGTCCTCATCTACATCCATAGACATTAATATGGAGACAGTATGTGCCCCTCACATCCTCCTCCGGGGGCTTCACTGTCCTCATCTACATCCATAGACATTAATATGGAGAAAGTATGTGCCCCCCACATCCTCCTCCGGGGGCTTCACTGTCCTCATCTACATCCATAGACATTAATATGGAGACAGTATGTGCCCCCCACATCCACCTCCGGGGGCTTCTCTGTCCTCATCTACATCCATAGACATTAATATGGAGACAGTATGTGCCCCCCACATCCACCTCCGGGGGCTTCACTGTCCTCATCTACATCCATAGACATTAATATGGAGAAAGTATGTGCCCCCCACATCCACCTCCGGGGGCTTCTCTGTCCTCATCTACATCCATAGACATTAATATGGAGAAAGTATGTGCCCCCCACATCCTCCTCCGGGGGCTTCTCTGTCCTCATCTACATCCATAGACATTAATATGGAGAAAGTATGTGCCCCCCACATCCACCTCTGGGGGCTTCTCTGTCCTCATCTACATCCATAGACATTAATATGGAGAAAGTATGTGCCCCCAACATCCTCCTCCGGGGGCTTCTCTGTCCTCATCTACATCCATAGACAATAATATGGAGACAGTGTGTGCCCCCCACATCCTCCTCCGGGGGCTTCACTGTCCTCATCTACATCCATAGACATTAATATGGAGAAAGTATGTGCCCCCCACATCCTCCTCCGGGGGCTTCTCTGTCCTCATCTACATCCATAGACATTAATATGGAGACAGTATGTGCCCCCCACATCCACCTCCGGGGGCTTCTCTGTCCTCATCTACATCCATAGACATTAATATGGAGAAAGTATGTGCCCCCCACATCCTCCTCCGGGGGCTTCACTGTCCTCATCTACATCTATAGACATTAATATGGAGAAAGTATGTGCCCCCCACATCCTCCTCCGGGGGCTTCACTGTCCTCATCTACATCCATAGACATTAATATGGAGAAAGTATGTGCCCCCCACATCCTCCTCCGGGGGCTTCTCTGTCCTCATCTACATCTATAGACATTAATATGGAGACAGTATGTGCCCCCCACATCCTCCTCCGGGGGCTTCACTGTCCTCATCTACATCTATAGACATTAATATGGAGACAGTATGTGCCCCCCACATCCACCTCCGGGGGCTTCTCTGTCCTCATCTACATCCATAGACATTAATATGGAGAAAGTATGTGCCCCCCACATCCACCTCCGGGGGCTTCACTGTCCTCATCTACATCCATAGACATTAATATGGAGACAGTATGTGCCCCCCACATCCTCCTCTGGGGGCTTCTCTGTCCTCATCTACATCCATAGACATTAATATGGAGACAGTATGTGCCCCCCACATCCACCTCCGGGGGCTTCACTGTCCTCATCTACATCCATAGACATTAATATGGAGACAGTATGTGCCCCCCACATCCTCCTCCGGGGGCTTCACTGTCCTCATCTACATCTATAGACATTAATATGGAGACAGTATGTGCCCCCCACATCCACCTCCGGGGGCTTCTCTGTCCTCATCTACATCCATAGACATTAATATGGAGACAGTATGTGCCCCCCACATCCACCTCCGGGGGCTTCTCTGTCCTCATCTACATCCATAGACATTAATATGGAGACAGTATGTGCCCCCCACATCCTCCTCCGGGGGCTTCACTGTCCTCATCTACATCTATAGACATTAATATGGAGACAGTATGTGCCCCCCACATCCTCCTCTGGGGGCTTCTCTGTCCTCATCTACATCCATAGACATTAATATGGAGACAGTATGTGCCCCCCACATCCACCTCCGGGGGCTTCTCTGTCCTCATCTACATCCATAGACATTAATATGGAGACAGTATGTGCCCCCCACATCCTCCTCCGGGGGCTTCACTGTCCTCATCTACATCTATAGACATTAATATGGAGACAGTATGTGCCCCCCACATCCTCCTCCGGGGGCTTCACTGTCCTCATCTACATCCATAGACATTAATATGGAGACAGTATGTGCCCCCCACATCCTCCTCTGGGGGCTTCTCTGTCCTCATCTACATCCATAGACATTAATATGGAGACAGTATGTGCCCCCCACATCCACCTCCGGGGGCTTCTCTGTCCTCATCTACATCCATAGACATTAATATGGAGAAAGTATGTGCCCCCCACATCCTCCTCCGGGGGCTTCACTGTCCTCATCTACATCCATAGACATTAATATGGAGAAAGTATGTGCCCCCCACATCCACCTCCGGGGGCTTCACTGTCCTCATCTACATCCATAGACAATAATATGGAGACAGTATGTGCCCCCCACATCCTCCTCCGGGGGCTTCACTGTCCTCATCTACATCCATAGACATTAATATGGAGACAGTATGTGCCCCCCACATCCACCTCCGGGGGCTTCACTGTCCTCATCTACATCCATAGACATTAATATGGAGAAAGTATGTGCCCCCCACATCCTCCTCCGGGGGCTTCACTGTCCTCATCTACATCCATAGACATTAATATGGAGACAGTATGTGCCCCCCACATCCTCCTCCGGGGGCTTCACTGTCCTCATCTACATCCATAGACATTAATATGGAGACAGTATGTGCCCCCCACATCCTCCTCCGGGGGCTTCACTGTCCTCATCTACATCCATAGACATTAATATGGAGACAGTATGTGCCCCCCACATCCTCCTCCGGGGGCTTCTCTGTCCTCATCTACATCCATAGACATTAATATGGAGAAAGTATGTGCCCCCCACATCCACCTCCGGGGGCTTCACTGTCCTCATCTACATCCATAGACATTAATATGGAGAAAGTATGTGCCCCCCACATCCACCTCCGGGGGCTTCACTGTCCTCATCTACATCCATAGACATTAATATGGAGACAGTATGCGGGACCTCAGTGCTACACTCCGGGACCTGACGGGAGAGGTACAATGTATCTAAGCCATGACAGCGGCACCTTTGCGGAGGTACAAAGCATCTCAGCCGCCGGGACCGGGAGCGTTACACTGTGTCTGCTGCGGTACAATGTATCTGAGCCGCAACCACAGGGAAAGGAGAAGACCCTGCGGCTCTGGAGCCAGCCCTGTGTCTGATCGGGAGGAGATTCGGTACTTGGTATCTAACCTCGAGGAGCTGAGCTACATGTATCTATTCTGGAGGAGCTGGGGTGCATTGTATCTAATCTGGACGACCTGCGGTACATGTATCTATATTGAAGGAGCTGGGATACATTGTATCTATTCTGGAGGAGCTGTAGTACATATTTTATATTGGTGGAGTTGGGGTACATTGTAATCTGGAAGAGCTGAGCTACATGTACCTATTCTGTAGAAGGTAGGGTACGTGCCTCTATACTCAAGGAGCTGAGGTACATCTACGTATTATGGAGGAGCGGCAGCACTTGGCATGTGTTCTAGATACAGTGTATAAAGCTGCTGTATCCTCGCTGTCTCTCTGGTGCGCTGTATCCCCGCTGTCTCTCTGGTGCGCTGTATCCCCGCTGTCTCTCTGGCGTGCTGTATCCTCGCTGTCTCTCTGGTGCGCTGTATCCTCGCTGTCTCTCTGGTGCGCTGTATCCTCGCTGTCTCTCTGGTGCGCTGTATCCTCGCTGTCTCTCTGGTGCGCTGTATCCTCGCTGTCTCTCTGGCGCGCTGTATCCTCGCTGTCTCTCTGGCGCTCTGTATCCTCGCTGTCTCTCTGGTGCGCTGTATCCTCGCTGTCTCTCTGGTGCGCTGTATCCTCGCTGTCTCTCTGGCGCACTGTATCCTTGCTGTCTCTCTGGCGCGCTGTATCCTCGCTGTCTCTCTGGTGCGCTGTATCCTCGCTGTCTCTCTGGTGCGCTGTATCCTCGCTGTCTCTCTGGTGCGCTGTATCCTCGCTGCTGCGATTGGATCTCTGTTTTGCTCTATTGGCAGCTTGAGACTCTTCACCGGTTGTGCTCCTGGTTGTTGTGGAGCAGTGAGACGCGGACCCTCGTAGTTGCAGTTACAGCTGTGCAGAGAGTTACTGGGCTGATACTCTGCAATGTCTTGTGCCCTTTGTGATTGAGACTCGGTCCCTTCAGCTGCTCCAGGGAATTATTCTGTCTACAGGACGAAACACTGAAGCGTAGCCCCCCGGTCATGAGCTCTGCACTGTACTGTGAGCTATGCTATGGGGCAAACTGCTCTGCCCTCTGGGGGCTTCTGTCCTCATCTACATCCATAGACATTAATATGGAGAAAGTATGTGCCCCCCACATCCTCCTCCGGGGTCTTCACTGTCCTCATCTACATCCATAGACATTAATATGGAGACAGTATGTGCCCCCCCACATCCACCTCCGGGGGCTTCACTGTCCTCATCTACATCCATAGACATTAATATGGAGAAAGTATGTGCCCCCCACATCCACCTCCGGGGGCTTCACTGTCCTCATCTACATCCATAGACATTAATATGGAGAAAGTATGTGCCCCCCACATCCTCCTCCGGGGGCTTCACTGTCCTCATCTACATCCATAGACATTAATATGGAGACAGTATGTGCCCCCCACATCCTCCTCCGGGGGCTTCTCTGTCCTCATCTACATCTATAGACATTAATATGGAGACAGTATGTGCCCCCCACATCCACCTCCGGGGGCTTCTCTGTCCTCATCTACATCCATAGACATTAATATGGAGACAGTATGTGCCCCCCACATCCACCTCCGGGGGCTTCTCTGTCCTCATCTACATCTATAGACATTAATATGGAGAAAGTATGTGCCCCCCACATCCACCTCCGGGGGCTTCTCTGTCCTCATCTACATCCATAGACATTAATATGGAGACAGTATGTGCCCCCCACATCCACCTCCGGGGGCTTCTCTGTCCTCATCTACATCCATAGACATTAATATGGAGACAGTATGTGACCCCCACATCCTCCTCCGGGGGCTTCTCTGTCCTCATCTACATCCATAGACATTAATATGGAGACAGTATGTGCCCCCCACATCCTCCTCCGGGGGCTTCACTGTCCTCATCTACATCCATAGACATTAATATGGAGACAGTATGTGCCCCCCACATCCTCCTCCGGGGGCTTCACTGTCCTCATCTACATCCATAGACATTAATATGGAGACAGTATGTGACCCCCACATCCTCCTCCGGGGGCTTCTCTGTCCTCATCTACATCCATAGACATTAATATGGAGACAGTATGTGCCCCCCACATCCTCCTCCGGGGGCTTCACTGTCCTCATCTACATCCATAGACATTAATATGGAGAAAGTATGTGCCCCCCACATCCTCCTCCGGGGGCTTCTCTGTCCTCATCTACATCCATAGACATTAATATGGAGAAAGTATGTGCCCCCCACATCCACCTCCGGGGGCTTCACTGTCCTCATCTACATCCATAGACATTAATATGGAGACAGTATGTGCCCCCCACATCCTCCTCCGGGGGCTTCACTGTCCTCATCTACATCCATAGACATTAATATGGAGACAGTATGTGCCCCCCACATCCTCCTCCGGGGGCTTCACTGTCCTCATCTACATCTATAGACATTAATATGGAGAAAGTATGTGCCCCCCACATCCTCCTCCGGGGGCTTCACTGTCCTCCTCTACATCCATAGACATTAATATGGAGACAGTATGTGCCCCCCACATCCACCTCCGGGGGCTTCTCTGTCCTCATCTACATCCATAGACATTAATATGGAGACAGTATGTGCCCCCCACATCCTCCTCCGGGGGCTTCACTGTCCTCATCTACATCCATAGACATTAATATGGAGACAGTATGTGCCCCCCACATCCTCCTCCGGGGGCTTCACTGTCCTCATCTACATCCATAGACATTAATATGGAGAAAGTATGTGCCCCCAACATCCTCCTCCGGGGGCTTCACTGTCCTCATCTACATCCATAGACATTAATATGGAGAAAGTATGTGCCCCCCACATCCTCCTCCGGGGGCTTCTCTGTCGTTATCTACATCCATAGACATTAATATGGAGACAGTATGTGCCCCCCACATCCACCTCCGGGGGCTTCACTGTCCTCATCTACATCCATAGACATTAATATGGAGACAGTATGTGCCCCCCACATCCTCCTCCGGGGGGCTTCACTGTCCTCATCTACATCCATAGACATTAATATGGAGACAGTATGTGCCCCCCACATCCTCCTCCGGGGGCTTCACTGTCCTCATCTACATCCATAGACATTAATATGGAGACAGTATGTGCCCCCCACATCCTCCTCCGGGGGCTTCACTGTCCTCATCTACATCCATAGACATTAATATGGAGAAAGTATGTGCCCCCCACATCCTCCTCCGGGGGCTTCTCTGTCCTCATCTACATCCATAGACATTAATATGGAGAAAGTATGTGCCCCCCACATCCTCCTCCGGGGGCTTCACTGTCCTCATCTACATCCATAGACATTAATATGGAGAAAGTATGTGCCCCCCACATCCTCCTCCGGGGGCTTCTCTGTCCTCATCTACATCCATAGACATTAATATGGAGAAAGCATGTGCCCCCCACATCCACCTCCGGGGGCTTCACTGTCCTCATCTACATCCATAGACATTAATATGGAGAAAGTATGTGCCCCCCACATCCTCCTCCGGGGGCTTCACTGTCCTCATCTACATCTATAGACATTAATATGGAGAAAGTATGTGCCCCCCACATCCACCTCCGGGGGCTTCACTGTCCTCATCTACATCCATAGACATTAATATGGAGAAAGTATGTGCCCCCCACATCCTCCTCCGGGGGCTTCACTGTCCTCATCTACATCCATAGACATTAATATGGAGAAAGTATGTGCCCCCCACATCCTCCTCCGGGGGCTTCACTGTCCTCATCTACATCCATAGACATTAATATGGAGACAGTATGTGCCCCCCACATCCTCCTCCGGGGGCTTCTCTGCCCTCATCTACATCCATAGACATTAATATGGAGAAAGTATGTGCCCCCCACATCCTCCTCCGGGGGCTTCACTGTCCTCATCTACATCCATAGACATTAATATGGAGACAGTATGTGCCCCCCACATCCTCCTCCGGGGGCTTCACTGTCCTCATCTACATCCATAGACATTAATATGGAGACAGTATGTGCCCCCCACATCCTCCTCCGGGGGCTTCACTGTCCTCATCTACATCCATAGACATTAATATGGAGACAGTATGTGCCCCCCACATCCACCTCCGGGGGCTTCACTGTCCTCATCTACATCCATAGACATTAATATGGAGACAGTATGTGCCCCCCACATCCTCCTCCGGGGGCTTCACTGTCCTCATCTACATCCATAGACATTAATATGGAGAAAGTATGTGCCCCCCACATCCTCCTCCGGGGGCTTCACTGTCCTCATCTACATCCATAGACATTAATATGGAGACAGTATGTGCCCCCCACATCCTCCTCCGGGGGCTTCACTGTCCTCATCTACATCCATAGACATTAATATGGAGAAAGTATGTGCCCCTCACATCCTCCTCCGGGGGCTTCACTGTCCTCATCTACATCCATAGACATTAATATGGAGAAAGTATGTGCCCCCCACATCCACCTCCGGGGGCTTCACTGTCCTCATCTACATCCATAGACATTAATATGGAGAAAGTATGTGCCCCCCACATCCTCCTCCGGGGGCTTCACTGTCCTCATCTACATCCATAGACATTAATATGGAGACAGTATGTGCCCCCCACATCCTCCTCCGGGGGCTTCACTGTCCTCATCTACATCCATAGACATTAATATGGAGACAGTATGTGCCCCCCACATCCTCCTCCGGGGGCTTCACTGTCCTCATCTACATCCATAGACATTAATATGGAGAAAGTATGTGCCCCCCACATCCTCCTCCGGGGGCTTCTCTGTCCTCATCTACATCCATAGACATTAATATGGAGAAAGTATGTGCCCCCCACATCCTCCTCCGGGGGCTTCACTGTCCTCATCTACATCCATAGACATTAATATGGAGAAAGTATGTGCCCCCCACATCCTCCTCCGGGGGCTTCACTGTCCTCATCTACATCCATAGACATTAATATGGAGAAAGTATGTGCCCCCCACATCCTCCTCCGGGGGCTTCTCTGTCCTCATCTACATCCATAGACATTAATATGGAGACAGTATGTGCCCCCCACATCCTCCTCCGGGGGCTTCTCTGTCCTCATCTACATCCATAGACATTAATATGGAGACAGTATGTGCCCCCCACATCCTCCTCCGGGGGCTTCACTGTCCTCATCTACATCCATAGACATTAATATGGAGACAGTATGTGCCCCCCACATCCTCCTCCGGGGGCTTCACTGTCCTCATCTACATCCATAGACATTAATATGGAGACAGTATGTGCCCCCCACATCCTCCTCCGGGGGCTTCTCTGTCCTCATCTACATCCATAGACATTAATATGGAGAAAGTATGTGCCCCCCACATCCACCTCCGGGGGCTTCACTGTCCTCATCTACATCCATAGACATTAATATGGAGACAGTATGTGCCCCCCACATCCTCCTCCGGGGGCTTCTCTGTCCTCATCTACATCCATAGACATTAATATGGAGAAAGTATGTGCCCCCCACATCCTCCTCCGGGGGCTTCACTGTCCTCATCTACATCCATAGACATTAATATGGAGACAGTATGTGCCCCCCACATCCTCCTCCGGGGGCTTCTCTGTCCTCATCTACATCCATAGACATTAATATGGAGAAAGTATGTGCCCCCCACATCCTCCTCCGGGGGCTTCTCTGTCCTCATCTACATCCATAGACATTAATATGGAGAAAGTATGTGCCCCCCACATCCTCCTCCGGGGGCTTCTCTGTCCTCATCTACATCCATAGACATTAATATGGAGACAGTATGTGCCCCCCACATCCTCCTCCGGGGGCTTCACTGTCCTCATCTACATCCATAGACATTAATATGGAGACAGTATGTGCCCCCCACATCCTCCTCCGGGGGCTTCTCTGTCCTCATCTACATCCATAGACATTAATATGGAGAAAGTATGTGCCCCCCACATCCTCCTCCGGGGGCTTCTCTGTCCTCATCTACATTCATAGACATTAATATGGAGAAAGTATGTGCCCCCCACATCCTCCTCCGGGGGCTTCTCTGTCCTCATCTACATCCATAGACATTAATATGGAGAAAGTATGTGCCCCCCACATCCTCCTCCGGGGGCTTCTCTGTCCTCATCTACATTCATAGACATTAATATGGAGAAAGTATGTGCCCCCCACATCCTCCTCCAGGGGCTTCTCTGTCCTCATCTACATCCATAGACATTAATATGGAGAAAGTATGTGCCCCCCACATCCTCCTCCGGGGGCTTCACTGTCCTCATCTACATCTATAGACATTAATATGGAGAAAGTATGTGCCCCCCACATCCTCCTCCGGGGGCTTCACTGTCCTCATCTACATCCATAGACATTAATATGGAGAAAGTATGTGCCCCCCACATCCTCCTCCGGGGGCTTCACTGTCCTCATCTACATTCATAGACATTAATATGGAGAAAGTATGTGCCCCCCACATCCTCCTCCGGGGGCTTCACTGTCCTCATCTACATCCATAGACATTAATATGGAGAAAGTATGTGCCCCCCACATCCTCCTCCGGGGGCTTCACTGTCCTCATCTACATCCATAGACATTAATATGGAGAAAGTATGTGCCCCCCACATCCTCCTCCGGGGGCTTCACTGTCCTCATCTACATTCATAGACATTAATATGGAGAAAGTATGTGCCCCCCACATCCACCTCCGGGGGCTTCACTGTCCTCATCTACATTCATAGACATTAATATGGAGAAAGTATGTGCCCCCCACATCCTCCTCCGGGGGCTTCACTGTCCTCATCTACATTCATAGACATTAATATGGAGAAAGTATGTGCCCCCCACATCCTCCTCCGGGGGCTTCACTGTCCTCATCTACATCTATAGACATTAATATGGAGACAGTATGTGCCCCCCACATCCTCCTCCGGGGGCTTCACTGTCCTCATCTACATCCATAGACATTAATATGGAGACAGTATGTGCCCCCCACATCCACCTCCGGGGGCTTCACTGTCCTCATCTACATCCATAGACATTAATATGGAGAAAGTATGTGCCCCCCACATCCTCCTCCGGGGGCTTCACTGTCCTCATCTACATCCATAGACATTAATATGGAGACAGTATGTGCCCCCCACATCCTCCTCCGGGGGCTTCACTGTCCTCATCTACATCCATAGACATTAATATGGAGACAGTATGTGCCCCCCACATCCACCTCCGGGGGCTTCTCTGTCCTCATCTACATCCATAGACATTAATATGGAGAAAGTATGTGCCCCCCACATCCTCCTCCGGGGGCTTCACTGTCCTCATCTACATCCATAGACATTAATATGGAGACAGTATGTGCCCCCCACATCCTCCTCCGGGGGCTTCACTGTCCTCATCTACATCCATAGACATTAATATGGAGACAGTATGTGCCCCCCACATCCACCTCCGGGGGCTTCACTGTCCTCATCTACATCCATAGACATTAATATGGAGAAAGTATGTGCCCCCCACATCCTCCTCTGGGGGCTTCACTGTCCTCATCTACATTCATAGACATTAATATGGAGAAAGTATGTGCCCCCCACATCCACCTCCGGGGGCTTCACTGTCCTCATCTACATCCATAGACATTAATATGGAGACAGTATGTGCCCCCCACATCCTCCTCCGGGGGCTTCACTGTCCTCATCTACATCCATAGACATTAATATGGAGAAAGTATGTGCCCCCACATCCTCCTCCGGGGGCTTCTCTGTCCTCATCTACATCCATAGACATTAATATGGAGAAAGTATGTGCCCCCCACATCCTCCTCTGGGGGCTTCACTGTCCTCATCTACATTCATAGACATTAATATGGAGAAAGTATGTGCCCCCCACATCCTCCTCCGGGGGCTTCACTGTCCTCATCTACATTCATAGACATTAATATGGAGAAAGTATGTGCCCCCCACATCCACCTCCGGGGGCTTCACTGTCCTCATCTACATCCATAGACATTAATATGGAGACAGTATGTGCCCCCCACATCCTCCTCCGGGGGATTCACTGTCCTCATCTACATCCATAGACATTAATATGGAGAAAGTATGTGCCCCCCACATCCTCCTCCGGGGGCTTCACTGTCCTCATCTACATCCATAGACATTAATATGGAGACAGTATGTGCCCCCCACATCCTCCTCCGGGGGCTTCACTGTCCTCATCTACATCCATAGACATTAATATGGAGAAAGTATGTGCCCCCCACATCCTCCTCCGGGGGCTCCTCTGTCTTCATCTACATCCATAGACATTAATATGGAGAAAGTATGTGCCCCCACATCCTCCTCCGGGGGCTTCACTGTCCTCATCTACATCCATAGACATTAATATGGAGACAGTATGTGCCCCCCACATCCTCCTCCGGGGGCTTCACTGTCCTCATCTACATCCATAGACATTAATATGGAGAAAGTATGTGCCCCCCACATCCTCCTCCGGGGGCTCCTCTGTCTTCATCTACATCCATAGACATTAATATGGAGACAGTATGTGCCCCCCACATCCTCCTCCGGGGGCTTCACTGTCCTCATCTACATCCATAGACATTAATATGGAGACAGTATGTGCCCCCCACATCCTCCTCCGGGGGCTTCACTGTCCTCATCTATATCTATAGACATTAATATGGAGAAAGTATGTGCCCCCCACATCCTCCTCTGGGGGCTTCACTGTCCTCATCTACATCCATAGACATTAATATGGAGAAAGTATGTGCCCCCCACATCCTCCTCTGGGGGCTTCACTGTCCTCATCTACATTCATAGACATTAATATGGAGAAAGTATGTGCCCCCCACATCCACCTCCGGGGGCTTCACTGTCCTCATCTACATCTATAGACATTAATATGGAGACAGTATGTGCCCCCCACATCCTCCTCCGGGGGCTTCACTGTCCTCATCTACATCTATAGACATTAATATGGAGACAGTATGTGCCCCCCACATCCTCCTCCGGGGGCTTCTCTGTCCTCATCTACATCCATAGACATTAATATGGAGACAGTATGTGACCCCCACATCCTCCTCCGGGGGCTTCTCTGTCCTCATCTACATCCATAGACATTAATATGGAGAAAGTATGTGCCCCCCACATCCTCCTCCGGGGGCTTCACTGTCCTCATCTACATCCATAGACATTAATATGGAGAAAGTATGTGCCCCCCACATCCACCTCCGGGGGCTTCTCTGTCCTCATCTACATCCATAGACATTAATATGGAGACAGTATTTGCCCCCCACATCCTCCTCCGGGGGCTTCACTGTCCTCATCTACATCCATAGACATTAATATGGGGAAAGTATGTGCCCCCCACATCCTCCTCCGGGGGCTTCACTGTCCTCATCTACATCCATAGACATTAATATGGAGAAAGTATGTGCCCCCCACATCCACCTCCGGGGGCTTCACTGTCCTCATCTACATCCATAGACATTAATATGGAGAAAGTATGTGCCCCCCACATCCTCCTCCGGGGGCTTCTCTGTCCTCATCTACATCCATAGACATTAATATGGGGAAAGTATGTGCCCCTCACATCCTCCTCCGGGGGCTTCTCTGTCCTCATCTACATCCATAGACATTAATATGGGGAAAGTATGTGCCCCCCACATCCTCCTCCGGGGGCTTCTCTGTCCTCATCTACATCCATAGACATTAATATGGAGACAGTATGTGCCCCCCACATCCTCCTCCGGGGGCTTCACTGTCCTCATCTACATCCATAGACATTAATATGGAGACAGTATGTGCCCCCCACATCCACCTCCGGGGGCTTCTCTGTCCTCATCTACATCCATAGACATTAATATGGAGAAAGTATGTGCCCCCCACATCCACCTCCGGGGGCTTCTCTGTCCTCATCTACATCCATAGACATTAATATGGAGACAGTATGTGCCCCCCACATCCTCCTCCGGGGGCTTCTCTGTCCTCATCTACATCCATAGACATTAATATGGAGACAGTATGTGCCCCCCACATCCTCCTCCGGGGGCTTCTCTGTCCTCATCTACATCCATAGACATTAATATGGAGAAAGTATGTGCCCCCCACATCCTCCTCCGGGGGCTTCACTGTCCTCATCTACATCCATAGACATTAATATGGAGACAGTATGTGCCCCCCACATCCTCCTCCGGGGGCTTCACTGTCCTCATCTACATCCATAGACATTAATATGGAGAAAGTATGTGCCCCCCACATCCTCCTCCGGGGGCTTCACTGTACTCATCTACATCCATAGACATTAATATGGAGAAAGTATGTGCCCCCCACATCCTCCTCCGGGGGCTTCTCTGTCCTCATCTACATCCATAGACATTAATATGGAGACAGTATGTGCCCCCCACATCCACCTCCGGGGGCTTCTCTGTCCTCATCTACATCCATAGACATTAATATGGAGAAAGTATGTGCCCCCCACATCCTCCTCCGGGGGCTTCTCTGTCCTCATCTACATCCATAGACATTAATATGGAGAAAGTATGTGCCCCCCACATCCACCTCCGGGGGCTTCTCTGTCCCTGTTCCCACAAAGCTGAAGCTACAATTGTCCACAATGTCCTGTCCTCCGTCCCTGGAGCTGAGGGGTCTGAAGCCGCTCCCTGATAACAGCCCGTAGCATTATTCCCCCTCCGCCAGCTGTACAGGGGGCACAATTCAATCAGGGGGTAACGTCCTCCTGGAATCACGAGACTCCTTCATCAGATAGAGAAGTGCGATCCATCACTGCACAGAACTCGTGTCCTCCAAGGTCCAGTGGTGGCGGCTTTACACCACTCCATCCGGCTCTCGCCATTGTGTTTGGTGATGTACGGCTGCATGCAGGTGCTCGCCCATGAGGCTTCCGGTGGGCGCAGTATTTACGTTGGTGTTAGACTTGTCAATTGATACCTGCTGCGGCGTTTTAGAGAAAAGCAATCCTTTAACAGTCTGCCCGCTGACAGTGACTGAGCAGCCTCTGCATGTACTTGAGGTCAGCAGAGCGGTGGTGACTTCTCTGCCTTCTGCTCTGCAGCATTTGTTGCCCCACTTTGCAACGTTACGGGGTCTCTAGTTGCATGGCACAGGGTTGAATGTTATAAACCTGGAAGCGATTTGCACTGAATGATAATCGTGATGTCACGGGTCCACCCCTCAGTGTGTCTGACATGCAGTTACTGACAGCCCGGCTGTCCAATCCGGCACAGGGGAGTGTTGAGCTGTCAGTGTGATTGACAGCTCAACTATCCAATCTGTGACTGGGAGGCATCGGCTGTCTCCAAGTGTTCACTATCACAGGTGATTGCCATGCTACTTAACTGAGCTGCTTCTCCCTGACCTGCCAGACATACATTCAGCTTGTGAAGTTTGTGCTCCCTGTGCCTTGGTTTCTGTATGCTTGATCTTTTGTTGCCTGACTCTGGACTTTTTTCTGACTATTCGACTATTTAACCTTTTCTGCTCCGATCCGTTATCCTCCTGGCATTCTGACCTCGGAACGTTACCTGACCATGCTTTTCTCTTCCTTCTGTTTTTGATGTACTCTTCTGGCTTCTGACCTTGGTCTCCTTGACCGTTCTGACTTACGGCTTGGCCATGAGAAGTAACTAGCATCACACGTGGACTGTTGAATAAACATGTGGTCTTTTACGTTTATGAATATAGTGTGTTCTCCAGTATGTTCCTGCTTGACGCTGTGAGGTTTCACTCGCTCAATACTGTATTCTGAGGTTTTTCTCACTTGACACTGCATTCTGTGAGGTTTCGATTGCTCGACTGTGTTTTGCGAGGTTTTGTTAAGCTTGGCACTTTTCTATCTAAGGCTTCACTTGCTCAATGCTGAACTTTTAAGTTTTGTTTGCTCGTTCAGTGTTGTTCTCTGCAAAGTTTTGCTTGCCCTACACTGTTCTCTGCAAGGTTTTGCTTGCTTGATGCTGTTCTCTGTGAGGTTTCACTCTTTGTGCTGTTCTGTGAGGTTTCGATCCCTTGGTGCTGTTCTCTGTGAGGTTTTGCTTGCCCTACACTGTTCTCTGTGAGGTTTAACTTGCTCGATGCTGGTCCCTTTGAGGTTTCCCTTGCTCAGTCTTGCTCTGTGAGGTTTTGCTTGCGCTACACTGTTCTGTGAGGTTTTGATCACTCAATGATATTCTCTGTGAGGATTCACACACTCTGCTCTGTTCTCCTGAGGTTTTGATCTCTCGACCCTATTCTCTGTGAGGTTTTGCTCACTCTTTGCTGTTTTCAGTGAGGAGTCACGCACTCTTCACTGTCTTCTGTGAGGTTTTGATCTTTTGGTGCTATTCTCTGTGAGGTTTTGCTCACTTGATGCTGTTCTCTGTGAGGTGTCGATCCCTCGGTTCTGTTCTGAGGTTTTTCTCGCTTGACACTGTTTTCTGTGAGGTTTCGATAGCTTGGTGCTGCTCTCTGAGGTTTTGCTCTCTCGGTGCTGTTCTCTGAAGCTTTGCTCACTCATCACTGTTCTCTCAGAGGTGTCGATACCTCAGTGCTGTTCTCTGAGGTTTTGCTCACTCAACGCTGTTTCCTGAGGTTTGTCTTGCTTGACGCTGCTCTCTGTGAGGCTTCGCTTGTTTGGTGCTCTTCTGTGAGGTTTTGCTCACACCACACTGTTCTGAGGTTTTGCTTGCTCAGCGCTGTACTCTGTGAGGTTTTGATTTCTTGACACCGTTCTCTGTGAAGTTTTACTCTATGCTGTTCTCTGAGGTTTCACTTGCTTGATGCTCTTCTGTGAGATTTCGATCTCTCGATGATATTATCTGCAAGGTTTTGCTCTCTCGATGCTGTTCTCTGTGAGGTTTCGCTCTTAGTGCTGTTCTCTGTGAACTATTGCTCACTCAAACCTTTTCTCTGTGAAGTTTTGCTCACTCTGTGCTGTTCTCCGTGAGGTTTTGATCGCTCATCGCTGTTCTCTGTGAGATTTCGATTGCTTGATTTTGTTATCTGTGAGGTTTTGCCCGCTCAGTGCTGTTCTCCGTGAGGATTAGCTTACTCGATGCTGTTCTCTGTGAGGTTTTAATCGCCCGGTGCTCTTCTCTGAGGGGTTAGTTCACACAATGCTGTTTTCTGAGGTTTTGCTTGCACGACGCTGTTCTGTGACGTTTCACGTGCTCATTGCTGTTCTGTGAGGTTTAGCTTGCTTGACGCTGCTATCTGAGGTTTCAATGTCTCCACGGTGTTCATTGTGAAGTTTCGATCGCTTGGTGTTCTCTGTGAGGTTTTGCTCGCTCAACGCTGTTCTGTCAGGTTTTAATGACTTGGTGCTGTTCCCTGTGAGGTTTCGATCATTTGACGCTGTTCTCTGTGAGGTTTCACTCTCTCGGTACTGTTCTCTGTGAGGATTCGCTCACTCTGCACTGTTATTGTGAGGTTTCGATCCATAGATGCTGTTCTCTGAGGTGTCGATCTCTAGGTGCTGTTCTTTGTGAATTTTTGTTCTCTGAGGCTTTGCTTGCTCGACACTGTTCTTTGTGAGGTTTTGCTTGTTCGGTGCTGTTCTGTGAGGTTTTGCTTGCTCTACTCTGTTCTCTGATGTTTTGCTTTCCGATGCTGTTCTCTGTGAGATTTTGTTCGCTCAGTGCTGTTCTCTGTGAGGTTTCAATCTCTCCACGCTGTTCTGTGAGGTTTTACCCACTCAGTGCTGTTCTCTGTGAGGATTAGCTTACTCAATGCTGTTCTCTGTGAGGTTTCAATCACCCGGTGCTCTTCTCTGTGGGGTTTTGTTCACTCAATGCTGTTCTCCGTGAGGTTTTGCTTGCATGACGCTGTTCTCTGTGACGTTTCACTTGCTTATTGCTGTTCTGTGAGGTTTTGCTTGCTTGATGCTGTTATCTGTGAGGTTTCAATCTCTCCACACTGTTTATTGTGAAGTTTTGATCGCTTGGTGCGATCGCTTGGTGCTGTTCTGTGCGGTTTAGCTTGCTTGATGCTGTTCCGTGTGAGGTTTAGCTTGCTTGACACTGTTCCCTGTGAGATTTTGTCTGCTCGGTGCTGTTCTGTGAGGTTTTGCTTTCCCTACACTGTTCTGTGAGGTTTTGCTTTCCCTACACTGTTCTGTGAGGTTTTGATCGCTCGATGCTGTTCCCTGTGAGATGTCGATCCGTCGTTGCTGTTCTGAGGTTTTTCTCACATGATGCTGTTCTCTGTGAGGTTTTGCCCACTCTACGCTGTTCTCTGAGGTTTCATTTGCTTGACGCTGTGAGGTTTTCCTCACCCTACACTACTCTGTGAGGTTTTGCTCACTCGATGTTATTCTCTATGAAGTTTCACTCTCGGTACTGTTCTCTGTGAGGATTCGCCCACTCTGCGCTGTTGTCTGTGAGGTTTCGATCCATAGATGCTGTTCTCTGTGAGGTTTTGCCCACTCAACGCTGTTCTCTGATGTGTCGATCTCTAGGTGCTGTTCTCTGTGAATTTTTGCTCCCCCTACAACTGTTCTCTGAGGTTTTGCTTGCTTGACACTGTTCTGTGAGGTTTTGCTTGCTCTATGCTGTTCTCTGTGAGATTTTGTTCATTCAGTGCTGTTCTCTGAGGTTTCAATCTCTCAACACTGTTCTCTCTGAGATTTTGATTGCTTAGTGCTGTTCTTTGAGGTTTTGCTTGCTCGACGCTGTTCCCTGTGAGGTTTTGATCACTCGGTGCTGTTCTGTGAGGCTTTGATCGCTCGGTGCTGTTCACTATGAGGATTCGATCACTCTGCACTGTTGTCTGGGAGGTGTAGATCCCTCTGCGCTGTTCTCTGAGGTTTGGCTCACTCTACGCTGTTCTCTGAGGTTTCGCTTGCTCGGTGCTGTTCTTTGAGGTTTCGCTTGTTTGCTGGTGTGTCCTTCACTCCTTTCTCCTCTACCCACCTCAGTATGTACCATGTTTTGACCCGTTCTATGGATATTTTGAATCTTGTAGATTTTCTTGTCATCTGTTACTATTGTACAGTGCACATTTTGGAGCCGCCGACGTCCCCTCCACAAATTTGCAGCCCCCGCACCCAGGCCAGAGGCTGATGTGGGGAACAGATCAATGAGGATGAAGTTAGCTTTGGGGAATACGGCTGTAACGGGGTCTACCAAGCTGGGGGTACCTCTTTCAGTACCACCCCACATTTCAGGAGGTCCACTCTGCTTTGGTTGGAGTCTGAATGAAGGACGCTGGCTGGAATTGCTTGGTTACATGGGCGCATATAAAAGATCACTGCTTCTCCACGTATTTCCAGTCTGACAACACTTTACTCACAGGACACAGAATATATCACACAGATACAGAGGGCAGGCCAATAGAAAAGCGGCAGGCCTGACAAACATTACAATAGCCGCAGGAGGCAGGAGCCTGCTGATATTTACTGTGGGAATTACAAAGGTGGGGGGCGGACAAAAGGGGAATATCGTGTCCCCTCTGCCCAGGGGCGCAGCCTGTGGGCTGATGCATTAGGGACATGCATCTCACATGGAACCTATTATACATACATATAACTGCACAACATATTCTGGGTGCTGAGTGGTTCCGTAACACGGCTCCCCTTTTCAGCAACGCGATCTGCATCGGTTTGGGGATGACCGAACTTTATGGGGTTGGTACAAGTTCCATTTGTCGACTTAGTCCATCGGCGTTACCGTTTAGTTTGCCGGGTCTGTAGTGGATGCTGAAGTCCAGAGGTTGTAGGGCTAAACTCCACCACAGCAATCTGGCGTTGTCTCCGGAGACCCGATTAAGCCAGACTAGGGGATTATGGTCCGTTAGGAGGGAAAACTGTAGTCCATACAAATATGGTTGTAACTTTTTGAGTGCCCATACTACCGCCAGTCACTCCTTCTCGATGGCTGCATAGCTTACTTCATGGGGCAGTAGTTTCCGACTCAGGTAAGCTACTGGGTGTTCTTGGCTGTCCGGCCCGACTTGGCTCAGTACTGCCCCCAATCCAAACATAGAAGCGTCTGTGTGAACAAGGAAACGTTTAGTTGGATCGGGTGCGGGCAATACAGGGGTATTGGTGAGGGCGTCCTTTAGCTGGCGGAAGGCTTCCTCACACTCTGGGGGTCCAGGTTACCTGGCGGGGTTGGTTCTTACGGGTCAGATCAGTGAGGGGCTTGGCTACGCTGCTGTAATTGGGAACGAATTTCCTGTCATACCCCGCTGTCCCTAGAAACGCCATGACCTGGGTTTTAGTGCGTGGGGTGGGCCACTTGGCTATGGCCTCAATCTTGGCTGGTTCTGGTCACTGTTTCCCACTTCCCACTCAATGCCCTAAATACTGAACCTCTGCTTTGCCCATGTGACACTTGTTTGGGTTCAGGGTGATTCCGGCCTTATGAATCCTGTCCAATACTGTCTCTAGGTGATTTAGATGCTCTTCCCATGTCGCACTGTAGATGGCGATGTCGTCCAGGTAGGCACAAGCATAGTCCTGGAGACCATCCAGAAGCCGGTCAGCCAGCCTCTGGAAGGTCGCTGGGGCATTCTTCATACCAAATGGCATAACTCGAAACTGGAATAAGCCAAACGGGGTGACAAATGCCGACTTGGGAATAGCGTCAGGACTAAGGGGAATCTGCCAGTAGCCTTTGGATAGATCGATGGTGGTAAAATAGTTTACCCCTGCCAGCCGGTCTAACAACTCATCCACACACGGCATGGGATACGGCTTACGATAGTCTACACAAAACCGTGTAGTCCCATCCTTTTTGGACACTAACACTACGGGGGATGTCCAGGGACTATATGACTCTTCAATGACCCCTAAACGCAACATCTCTTGTATCTCTTGTCGCATCCCCTCTCGTACAGACTCAGGGACGCGGAAGGGGTTTTGTCGCAGGGGGGTCTGATCCTGGGTCTCAACCTTGTGTTGTGCCAGGCGAGTGTACCCTGGTCTCCCCGAAAACATCCTCTGTTGCTGCCTCAACAACTCCTCCGCCTACTGTCTCTCCCGGGGGCCTAGGTCTTCACCCAAGAGTACCTGGTCCCATGTTTTAGACTGAGTCCTCTCCGCTAAGACATCAGGCAAGGGAAGTCCGGCTAAATCCTCTGCTTCAGGTGCACAGATGGCCACTACCTCTTCAGGGCGCTCCCGATAGGGCTTCAGCATATTCACGTGGAACATGCGGATAACCCTGGGGTCGTCACAATCGGCGACATTATAGGTTGTGTCGGCTATTTTCCCCACTACCTGGTAGGGCCCCTGCCATGCAGCTTGGAACTTGTTCTGCCTAGTGGGCTCTAACACCAGGACCTTCTGTCCTATTTCCAAGGTGCGCTCTCTGGCCCTCCGATCGTACCAGAAGCGCTGGCGCCACTGGGCCACCTGCATGTTCCCACGTACAGCCTGGGTCAGCTCCTGTAGGCAGTCCCAGAATTCCAGCACATAGGGTGCAATAGGTACCTCTTCTATGAGGCCCTCCCCTTCCCAGTGTTCTAGCACTAAGTCTAGGGGTCCCCTTACCCATCTCCCTGTTCGAATGGGGAGAACCCCATGGATTCTCGGGGCACCTCCCGATAGGCAAACAGGAGGTGTGGCAAGAATTTCTCCCAGTCCCTGTAGGTCCTGGTAAAAGTCCCAATGAGTTGTTTTAATGTCCCGTTAAAGCGTTCACACAACCCATTGGTTTGTGGGTGGTACGGGGCGCTTCTAATGGACTTTACGCCGCACAGCTTCCACAGTTGGTTGGTCACCTCTGCTGTAAACTGGGTACCCTGGTCCGAGATAATCTCCCGGAGAAATTCAACCCGTGAGAAAACCTGGAGCAGGGCAGCCGCCACCGTCTCTGCCAGTATGTTAGGTAACGCAACCGCCTCTGGATACCGTGTGGCATAATCTACCACTGTCAATATATACCTTTTCCCTGACGGACTGGGTTTGGCTAACGGCCCTATCAGATCGACCGCTACTCGGCTAAATGGTTCCTCCACAATGGGGAGGGGGCGTAATTTGGCCTTGCATCGATCTCCCCTCTTGCCAATGCGCTGGCAACTGTCACAGGTCTGGCAGTATTGACGAACATCATAGGTTACCCCCGGCCAAAAGAAGTTTTGTGTCAGGCGATGCCTGGTGCGACTGACGCAGAAGTGCCCGGCCAAGAGTATGTCATGAGAGATTCGCAGTAACTCCTGCCTATACTTTTGGGAACTACCAGCTGTCGTTTTATAGTGGAGCTCGTCCCTGTGTGGTGCTGCTCTTTGATCCGGTAGAGGAGTCCTTGCTTCCATATAAACTGTTCCCCTTCCAGTACCCCTCTTCCCTCCTGTGCCTTCCCACGATATCCCTCCAATGAAGGATCCTCAAGTAACTCCCTCTTAAATTCATCTGGGGTGGCCCAAGAAATTTGTCTGGCTATGGGAATACGTGTAGGGCTGGGATGTCTTACCTGGGCCTCCTCTGAGTGTGATTCCGCCTCCGCAGTTCGAGCTTGTCTCCGGGTGGTCACAGGATATGTCTTAGCCAGAGGGGCAACCGAGAAGGCAGACAACATGGGCCCCAAGTCATTTCCCAGCAAAATGTCTGCAGGCAAATCCTCCATCAAGCCGACCTCAACAAGGCCATCCCCGACTCCCCAGTTCAGGTGAATCCTGGCAGTGGGTAGTCAATGTATGGCTCCCCCTGCTACACGGACTGCCACTGTCCGGTCCGTCTTCTCTTGGTCCCGGACGAGATGAGGCTTCAGAAGGGTCAAAGTTGCCCTGGAATCTTAGTCCCTGCATACGTTTCCCATTAACCCACACGACCTGTCGATGCTGTTGTCGATTATCTGCCTGCATGGGGTCTACTTCATGCAGCACTTCCTCCATGTCTTCCACCCCTTGGTTAGTCGTAGCCCCCAATGCTGGGTCAGCTTCGCCTTGGTAGCAGTGTACAGCAGCCCGGCTGAAGGTAGCTGTTCCCGCCTTTGGCCACTGGGTATGCTGAGTCCGGTTGGGACATTGTCTTGGCAGGTGTGGCATCGCGCCCCAGGGGGACTAGGTAGGCCGGGTTTCTAGCTGGTCCCCCTACAATCTTCGGAGGTTTGGGGCCCTCCAGGTCCATGGGCGGACCCCTAGTGACCATCTTTGATCCGGACAACTGAGGCCTCCTGGCATCATGATGTTCATCGGCCAGACGAGCGGCTTCCTCAAGAGTCGTTGGCCGCCTGTCCCGAAGCCATTCCTGTGTCTCGGGGTTTAGTCCATTAAAGAATCGTTCTAACAACAAGAGCTGGAGGACGTCCTCCTTAGTGGTTGCTTGGCTCCCTTGTACCCACTGTAGCAGTGACCGCCGTAATTTACAGGCCCATTCAGCGTGGGTATCTGTTACGCGTTTTATAAGTCCGCGGAACATTTGGCTTTATGCCTCTGGTGTCAGCACATACCGGGCCAAGATCACTCCTTTGATCCGCTGATAGTCCATACAGTCCTCATCAGGTACCGTGCGATAGGCGTCCGCTGCCTGGCCTGTCAGCTTGCTGGCCAGAATCTGAACCTGTTCCTCCGGCTTCACTTGATGAAGGGCACACTGCCGCTCAAAGTCCTGCAGAAAGCCATCAATGTCTTCCTCTGCCTCCCACAACTGTCGGAGGGCATTATACTGGATCTTTTTGTGGCTTACTGTTGAAGGTACCTGGGATGAGGCCAGAGCTTCCCTTGCTCGCTGACTCTCCTCTCTCCGCTCTGCCATCTTGGCCAGCTCCACTTTGGTCCGCTCTGCCATCTCCATCTTGGCTAGCTCTATCCTGGTCCGCTCGGCCATCTCTTCCTTCAGATCAGTACGCACATCACCCATCACCTCTCGTATGATCTCTACTGCAGGATTTGGGCCATAGAACGCCAGTCTGTTCTTTACCTCCCTCTGGAATTCAGTCTCCTCCACGTTCACATTGGGGGGCGCTGCACTGTTGTGTTCCATGATGGCTGCTATCAAATCCGCTTTTGTTTTGTTGCTGGCGATTAACCCTCGGGCTTCCACCAGATCTTTTAATGTAGTCCTCTTTAACTTCTGGTAGTTTTCTTCCATTCATTCCTTTCCTCCTGTAGAAGGGGTATCACATCCTGCTGTCTGCCACCAGTGTAACGGGGTCTACCAAGCTGGGGTACCTCTTTCAGTACCACCCCGTGTTTCCGTAGGTCCACTCTGCTTTGGCTGGAGTCTGAATGAAGGATGCTGGCTGGAATTGCTTGGTTACATCGGCGCATATAATAGATCACTGCTTCTCCACGTAGTTCCAGTCTGACAACACTTTACTCACAAGACACAGAATATATCACACAGATACAGAGGGCAGGCCAATAGAAAAGCGGCAGGCCAGACATGCATTACAATAGCCGCAGGTGGCCGGAGCCTGCCGATATTTACTGTGGGAATTACAAAGGTGGGGGGGGGGGGCGGACAAAAGGGGAATATCGTGTCCTCTCTGCCCAGGGGCGCAGCCTGTGGGCTGATGCATTAGGGACATGCCTCTCACATGGAACCTATTATACATACATATAACTGCACAACATATTCTGGGTGCTGTGGGGTTCCATAACACGTAACAACGGCTTGCCCTATTATTGACTGAGCATGATGGGAGCAGTGATACATTGCGTGATGGATTAGATTGTGAGCTCTGGGGTCAGGGATGATGGGAGTAGTGATACATTGTGTGATAGGAGATTAGATTGTGAGCTCCCGGGTCAGAGATGATGGGAGTAGTGATGCATTGTGTGATTTCTTGGGAGTATGATCCTCATTCTCTGCGCTCATCAGTTCATTCCTTGCGTGTGCTACTGGCTAACACGGTACCAAGATATATATCTTTCCAGCTCATTCCTTGGCATTCTCCCCGCAGTTCCGCCTGTGTCCAGCAGAGGGGTCCAGTATGCCAGGAATCGGTGGGAGGATGATGAGCGTTCAGCAGGTGCTTCCTGTTCTCGCTGTTATTCTTCTCCTTTAGGATCCTGAGAGCAAACTCATGAGTGATGAAGCAAAGGGACGCTCTCCGTGGCACGGCAATAATGCTCATGACACAGGGACGCTCCTCGCAGCACAGGGACATTGCTCACGACCAGGCTCGGACTGGCCCACAGGGTAACGGGGTAATCCCCCGGTGGGCCCCTGTGTAGATCTGGGCCTCCAACCTCACTATATGGGCAGTACTTGGCATAATTCACTTGATTCCCTCTGTACATAAAGAAGCAACATCTCATCATTCATTAACCACAGTCACTACCCAGTGTATTATTATATAGAGATATAGGTAAATTTGTGATCGAAGGTAGAATAATATTTACATGCAGGTGAACAATGGGCCCCCAAAGTCAACGTTACTGGTGGACCCCTGTCACGGACACTCCTCGCGGCACAGTGACATTGCTCATGACACGGACACTCCTCGCGACACAGTGACGTTGCTCATGACACGGACACTCCTCATTGCTCATGACACGGACACTCCTCGCGGCACAGTGACATTGCTCATGACACGGACACTCCTCGCGGCACAGTGACGTTGCTCATGACACGGACACTCCTCATTGCTCATGACACGGACACTCCTCGCGGCACAGTGACGTTGCTCATGACACGGACACTCCTTGCGGCAGTGACGTTGCTCATGACATGGACGCTCCTCGCGGCACAGTGACATTGCTCATGACACGGACGCTCCTCGCGGCACAGTGACATTGCTCATGACACGGACGCTCCTCGCGGCACAGTGACGTTGCTCATGACACGGACGCTCCTCGCGGCACAGTGACGTTGCTCATGACACGGACGCTCCTCGCGGCACAGTGACATAGGTAGTTCTCACCTCAGAATGGTGCAGTGCGTCCAACCGAATCTTCCTGGCGGCTCTAGAGGTTCACAGCAGGGGCGTCCTCTTCTGTCAGGGGTCGAGTGGGGAAACCCCTGTCCACATTCTGCACTTACAGATATGAGATTAACACCACAGATTTATTGTCCAGAGTTTAAATGGTGAAAAAGTTGGGAAATAGGAAGGAACAGCATTGGTGCAACACAACACAAATGCGGCACCCTTAGAGGTGAGGGATTGTCATTACATCAGGCCTGACGGGACAGAATAATCCTGTGCGAGGCACAGTCTGCGTATAAGGACAATCTCCGGGTACCCTGACGGTCTGCAGAGGTGGTACTGCTCGTCTCCTCACACATTGTGCTGCTGACCGCTCGCTCTGTGCCTCTGCTCTCCAGCATCAGGCTCTCTGCACAGATGCACCTCGCTATTCCATCTTGTCACAAACCACTCTGCTGCCTCCTATGTCCAGGATAATTATGCAATTGACAGACTATTAAAGGAGGAGGCCGCGGCTGCTCCCACTCGTAGGCCGGTTATTGGAGAACAAACAGTGAGCATAATTCCAACGCACGGAATATACAGTGGATACAGAAAGTATTCCGAGTTTTATTACAGCCATTTGGTCAATTCAAAAAGTTTTCTATCTAACCCCTTTACCCCCAAGGGTGGTTTGCACGTTATGGACCGGGACAATTTTTACAATTCTGACCACTGTCCCTTTATGAGGTTATAACTCTGGAACGTTTCAATGGATCCTGGTGATTCTGACATTGTTTTCTCGTGACATATTGTACTTCATGATAGTGGTAAAATTTCTTTGATATTACCTGCGTTTATTTGTGAAAAAAACGTAAATTTGGTGAAAACTTCGCAATTTTCCAACTTTGAATTTTTATGCCATTAAATCACAGAGATATGTCACACAAAATACTTAATAAGTAACATTTCCCACATGTCTACTTTACATCAGCACAATTTTGGAACCAAATTTTTTTGTTAGGGAGTTATAAGGGTTAAAATTTGACCAGCAATTTCTCATTTTTACAACACCATATTATTTTTTAGGGACCACATCACATTTGAAGTCATTTTGAGGGGTCTATATGATAGAAAATACCCAAGTGTGACACCATTCTAAAAACTGCACCCCTCAAGGTGCTCAAAACCACATTCAAGAAGTTTATTAACCCTTCAGGTGCTTCACAGGAATTTTTGGAATGTTTAAAAAAAAAAAAAAACGAACATTTAACTTTCTTTCACAAAAAAATTTAATTCAGCTCCAACTTGTTTTATTTTCCCAAGGGTAACAGGAGAAAATGGATCCTAAAATTTGTTGCGCAATTTGTCCTGAGTTCGCCGATTCCCCACATGTGGGGGTAAACCACTGTTTGGGCGGATGGGAGAGCTCGGAAGCGAAGGAGCGCCATTTGACTTTTCAATGCAAAATTGACAGGAATTGAGATGGGACGCCATGTTGCGTTTGGAGAGCCCCTGATGTGCCTAAACATTGAAACCCCCCACAAGTGACACCATTTTGGAAAGTAGACCCCCTAAGGAACTTATCTAGATGTGTTGTGAGAACTTTGAGCCCCCAAGTGTTTCACTACAGTTTAGAATGCAGAGCCGTGAAAATAAAAAATCCTTTTTTTCACAAAAAATTGTTTTTTAGCCCCCAGTTTTGTAGTTTTCCAAGGGTAACAGTTGAAATTGAAACCCAAAAGTTGTTGTCCAATTCTGAATACGCTGATACCCAATATGTGGGGGGGGGGAACCACTGTTTGGGCGCATGGCAGAGCTCGGAAGGGAAGGGGCGCCATTTGGAATGCAGACTTAGATGGATTGGTCTGCAGGCGTCACATTGCATTTGCAGAGCCCCTGATGTACAAAGTCAGAGAAAAATGCAGAGATGTTTACGTGCTGAGGCCTCCAACCAAATGCACTGCAGGGTGCAGCAGCCCCGATTAATGATGGCAAACACACAGGTGCCAAAATACCGATGAAACAACCACTTTCAATCCAGTGTTGGCTGTTTGGCATTAGTGCACAAAAAGATAAGCGATAATGGTCTGTATGTGGCGTTGTTCACACAAGCAATGCAGAGCATCTGGTTTACAGCCTATTACTGACGCACATATATGCGGGCCGCCCAGTGCTACAAAATGCATGCTGTGTGAACAGAGGCCAACAGTTTACAGAGCCTTCTTGGTCCGACCGCACCCTGCAAGATAAAGTGCAAAAAAAAACACAACATATCAATGTGTGTAAGGTATTAGTTTACATTGGGGCCTCAATACGTAAGCCGGCAACCCGCGTCAAGGGTCCTTACATTTTGCCAGTCCTAACGCTAAACGTAGAGTAAAAGCTCACCGACACAAAAAAGGACTTAAAAATCCTCCAAAAAATTGAAAAAAGTCACAGAGAAAAATGAACCTAAACAGTAGAAACCCCCCACAAGTGACACTATATTGGAAACTAAACCTCCCAAGGAACTTATCTAGATGTGTTGTGAGAACTTTGAGCCCCCAAGTGTTTCACTGCAGTTTATAACGCAGAGCCGTGAAAATAAAAAATCTTTTTTTTTTCCACAAATTATTTTTTAGCCCCCAGTTTTGTATTTTCCCGAGGGTAAGAGGAGAAATTGGATTCCAAAAGTTGTTGTCCTATTTGTCCTGAGTACGCTGATACCCCATATGTTGGGGTAAACCCCTGTTTGGGCACATGGGAGAGCTCGGAAGGTAAGAAGCACTGTTTTACTTTTTCAACGCAGAATTGGCTGGAATTGAGATCAGACGCCATGTCGTGTTTGGAGAGCCCCTGATGTGCCTAAACAGTGGAAACCCCCCAATTATAACTGAAACCCTAATCCAAACACATCCCTAACCCTAATCCCAACAGTAACCCTAACCACACCTCTAACCCAGACACACCCCTAACCCTAATCCCAACCCTATTCCCAACCGTAAATGTAATCTAAACCCTAACTGTAACTTTAGCCCCAACCCAAACTGTAGCCCTAGCCCTAACCCTAACCCTAGCCCTAACCCTAACCCTAGCCCTAATCCCAACCCTATTCCCAACTGTAAATGTAACCCAAACCCTAGCCTTAACCCTAGCCCCAACCCTAGCCCTAGCCCTAACCCTAGCGGGAAAATGGAAATACATTTTTTTTAATTTTTCCCTAACTAAGGGGGTGATGAAGGGTGGTTTGATTTACTTTTATAGCGGGTTTTTTAGCGGATTTTTATGATTGGCAGCCGTCACACACTGAAAGACGCTTTTTATTGCAAAAAATATTTTTTGCGTTACCACATTTTGAGAGCTATAATTTTTCCATATTTTGGTCCACAGAGTCATGTGAGGTCTTGTTTTTTGCGGGACAAGTTGACGTTTTTAGTGGTAACATTTTCTGGCACGTGACATTTTTTTGATCGCTTTTTATTCCGATTTTTGTGAGGCAGAACGACCAAAAAACCGCTATTCATGAATTTCTTTTGGGGGAGGCGTTTATACCGTTCTGTGTCTGGTAAAATGGATGAAACTGTGTTATTCTTGGGTCAGTACAATTACAGCGATACCTCATTTATATCATTTTTTTTTTTTTTTAATGTTTTGGCGCTTTTAGACGATAAAAACTTTTATAGAAAAAATAATTATTTTTGCATCGCTTTATTCTGAGGACTAACGTTTTTATTTTTTTGCTTATGATGCTGTGTGGCGGCTCGTTTCTTGCTGGACAAAATTACGTTTTATATCCGTCTTTTTGATCGCGTGTTATTCCACTGTTCGGTGGTATGATAATAAAGCGTTGTTTTTTGCATTTTTTTTTTTAACGGTGTTCAATGAAGGGGTTAACTAGTGGGACAGTCTTATAGGTCGGGTCGTTACGGACGCGGCGATACTAAATGTGTACTTTTTATTGTTTTTTTTTTTTGTTTTTTTTTGGTTTAGATAAAGGAATGTATTTATTGGAAATATATATTATATATAATTATTTCTTTGCCCCAGGGGGTAAAATGACAGATCGCTGATCTGACACTTTGCTGTGCACTGTGTCAGATCAGTGATCTGACGTGCACAGCTCCAGGCTTACAGGCGCCTGCTCTGAGCAGGCGCTTGTAAGCCACCTCCCTGCAGGACCCGGATGCAGCCCCGCGTCCATTTTGGATCCGGGCCTGCTGCAGGGAGGAAGGTAGGAGACCCTCAGAGCAACGTGATCACATCGCGTTGTTCCGAGCATCTCAGGGAAGCACGCAGGGAGAGGGCTCCCTGCGCGATGCTTCCCTATACCGCCGGAACACTGTGATCATGTTTGATCGCAGTGTGCCAGGGGTTAATGTGCCGGGGCCGGTCCGTGACCGCTCCTGGCACATAGTGCCGGATGTCAGCTGCGATAATCAGCTGACACTCGGCCACGCTCCCCCCGTGAGCGCGGATGGACGTACTATTCCATCCTTGGGAAGTAAGGCCCACCCCACATGGACGGAATAGTACATCCAATGGCAGAAAGGGGTTAATGTACACTCTGCACCCCATCTTGACTGAAAAAAAAAATAGTGAAATTTTTTGCAAATTTATTAAAGAAAAAGTAAAATATCACATGGTCATAAGTCTTCAGCTCCTTTGCGCAGTATTGAATAGAAGCCTCTTTTGAGCTAGTGCAGCCAGGGTTGCCACTAGGAATTTCGGGTCCCAAACTGGCAAAATTTTTGGGGCCCCCTTGAGACTCCACCTAGGCTCCTCCCCAGCCCCACCTCCACCCCTCGAAACTTCCACAGTCCCACCGCCCACTCATTGAAAAACTCCACATCTGCAGCACGTCCTCCCCAATCGCGCATTAACAGTTCACATCACCACATCACACACATAGCCAGCAACTTTTGTTTTGGCCAAAATATTTTTAAATCTGCCACCACAACAATGTAGACTCTTTTGGCCGGGCCCCACTTTACTCTAACCTATTAAACATTTGTTAAAATATGCAATACAATTTAAGTATATATTTTTATTTATTTTCAATTTTTAAAATGACCAGTAATATCACATACAAGGAACAAATACCATCGCATCATGGCCACATCACATATTACCACTACAGTGACTGGATAATATTACATACAAGGGACAAATACCACTGCACCATTTCCATATTACATATTACCACCACATAGTGACCAATAATGCCACATATAAGGATCAAATACCATCGCACCATGGCCATATCACATATTATCACCACAGTGACCAGATAAAATCATATACAAGGGACAAATACTACCACAACATGACCAGACCACATATTACCACCACATAGTGACCAAATAAAGCACATACAAGGAACAAATACCACCACACCATGGCCAGACAACATATTACCACCACATAGTGACTGAATACTACAATACTGATCAGTAATAAAAAACACAATACCAATATCACCATAAGTGCCATTATACAAAGGAGATCTGTACTTAGTATTCAGTGTCCTTGTACAGATAAATACAGTGATTACCGGTGACATTATACACATGTGCTCTGTATGCAGTATCTGTGTACAGGTTATACAGCGATCAATGACATTTTACACAGGAGCTCTGTATATAGTGTCAATGTAAAGGTAATAGTGATTACTGGTGACACTGTACACAGGATCGCTGTATATAGTATACAGTGTATAGTGTAAGTGTACAGGTAACACACTAACTCACCAGTGACATTTCTAGGTGAAGTCCTTCATAATCACTTTTCATCTTTATCCAGCACAGACCACCATCACTACTTCCAGCCAGGGCTCGTCTCTGCAGGAAATAACAGTTATCTAGAGCACCACTTGCAGAACACCTTACCTAATTTTTTGCCAACTTCTTCACTACACCAGATGAAGAAAAAAAGGTGACAGTGTCGCTCTGCACAGTAACAGGACCACCCCCGATTTAAAACGGTTTCCTCAAAAAATAAAATAAACACATCACTGCAGTAATAATATCCCTTAATTAGACCCTATGGTTATAATATCCCCAATCCTGGCCCCCCATGTGTCTCATTTCTGGCTCCAGCCATATGTTGCACCATGACCTGCCCCATCTGTCTCCATCGTATCCATCGCCCCATGATCTTGCCCCATGTGTCTCCATCCTGCCCCATGTGTCTCCATTCCTGCCCTGTCTCCATTCCTGTCCCCTGTGTCTCCATCAAGCCCCCGTGTCCCCATTCTGCCCAAGGCAGGATGGAGCCATATGTTCCATGTGTCTCCACCCCGCCCCATGATCCTGCACCATGTGTCTCCATCCTGCCCCATCTGCCTCCATCCTGCCCCATATCCCTGCCCCCATGTGTCCATCCTGCCCCCATGTGTCTCCATCCTGCCCCCGAGGTTCTCCATTCCTGTCCTCTGTGTCTCCATCAAGCCCCCTGTGTCTCTATTCTGCCCCAGGCAGGATGGAGACATATGTTCCATGTGTCTCCCATCCTGCCCCCATGTCTCCATTCTGCCCCGGGCCACGTTCAATAAAAAAAAAAAAATCATAAAGAAAAAACACACTTTCTCCTTACCTGGAAGTGCTCCAGCGCCGACGTCGACCCCAGGCATTTCAAACACGCACTCTCCGGCGAATGACAATAACGTCATACGCCGATGACGTGCATGCTGATATCGGCTGCCAGCCTCCGATGCGCTGGCAGCTTTTAACTATTGCCGTGTGGGCCCGCACAGCAATAGTTTAACTGAACCTGTGTCTCGGACGTAGGTTCAGTTTCTGCCCTGGCAAAATCCTGCCGCTGGGGCCCAATGCGGACCCCCTATGGTCATCGGGCCCCATTCGCTAGTCAGGGCATTACTGCCCTTATGGCGGCCCTGAGTACAGCCATGAGTCTTCTTGGGAATGATACAAGTTTCACACCTGGATTTGGGGATCCTCTGCCATTCTTCCTTGCAGATCCTCTCCAGTTCCATCAGGTTGGATGGTGAACGTTGGTGGACGCCATTTTCAGGTCTCCAGAGATGCTCAATTGGGTTTAGGTCAGGGCTCTGGCTTGGCCAGTCATGAATGGTCACAGAGTTGTTCTGAAGCCGCTCCTTTGTTGTTTTAGCTGTGTGCTTAGGGTTATTGTCTTGTTGGAAGGTGAACCTTCGGCCAAGTCTGAGGTCCAGAGCACTCTGGAAAAGGTTTTCATCCAGGATATCTCTGTACTTGGCCGCATTCATGTTTCCTTCAATGACAACCAGTCGTCCTGTCCCTGGAGCTGAAAAACACCCCCATAACATGATGCTGCCACCACCATTCTTCACTGTTGGGATTGTATTGGGCAGGGGATGAGCAGTGCCTGGTTTTCTCCACACATACTGCTTAGAATTATCACCAAAAAGGTCTATCTTCATCTCATCAGGCCAGAGAATCTTACATCTCATAGTCTGGGAGTCGTTCATGTGATGTTTTTTTTTATTTTTATTTTTTTAATCAAACTCTATGCGGCTTTCATATGTCTAGCACTGAGGAGAGGCTTCCGTCGGGCCACTCTGCAATAAGGGCCTGACTGGTGGAGGGTTGCAGTGATCGTTGACTCTGTGGCACTTTCTCCCATCTCCCTACTGCATCTCTGGAGCTCAGCCACAGATCTTGGGGTTCTTCTTTACCTCTCTCACCAAGGTTATTCTTCCACAGTTGCTCAGTTGGCTGGACGGCCAGGTCTAGGAAGACTTCTGCTGGTCCCAAACTTCTTCCATTTAAGCACTATGGAGGCCACTGTGCTCTATGCAACCTTGAGTCCTGCAGAAATTCTGTTGTAACCTTGGCCAGATCTGTGCCACAATTCTGTCTCTGAGCTCCTTGGCCAGTTACTTTGACCTCATGATTCTCATTTGGTCTGACATGCACTATGAGCGGTGAGGTCTTATATAGATAGGACTTGATTTGGAAAGGCGTACACCTATCAGTTTAATTAAATACAGCTGAACTCCAATGAAGGAGTAGAATCATCTCAAGGAGGATCACAAGGAAATGGACAGCATGTGACTTAAATGAGTGTCTGTGCAAAGGGTCTGAATACTTATGCAAAAATTTCTAAATTTCTGTTTTGTTTTTTTTTCAATCAAGATGGGGTGCAGAGTGTACATTAATGAGAAAAAAATAAATGAACTTTTTTTGAGTTTACCAAATGGCTGCAATGAAACAAAGTGTAAAAAGTTTAGAGGTCTGAATACTTTCCGTACCCGCTGTATATATACCTCAGTATGGTCACTGCCAGCTCTGCAATAACCAAAGAAACTACTCGCTACCACCACAAATCGTTTATACAGCTTGATTGGATTTTGTTACAAGTAGTGTATGGCTTCAGGGTGCGGTTTACAGAGCAAGAGGAATAGAACTAAATAGAACTAATATATTTTATATTCAATCCAGAAAGATAGGCAGTGATTATATATATATATATATATTACGAAGGGGACAAAGCAATACAGTATACAATTACATAAACAAAAAAAATTAAAAACTTACTAAGCACTGGCTCACAGCTTAATGAAGGGAAGCAATTTGATTGAGAAATGGCCGATGAAACGTGGATCATGCCTACACAGAGATGTATATCCCTGCATTGAACCCAGATCATAATTTGCCTTGTCTTATCAGCACCTAAATTGCACCCACACACCTTCCCTTGATAACCTCATGTCGGTCTCAGTGTGGGATGTGGATTGTTTCAGAAAATGATATTCCCAACATTCACAATATCTTGACTCATGAAGATCCCAGGCATTATATATATATATATATATATATATATATATATATATATATATATATATATTTTTTTTATCGGGATTTTACATTTTCATAGAGAGGAAACATGACATGGCTGTTATCAGCGATATGGCCACTGATATGGGACTTATTATCAGGTTTCCCAGTTATAAAAAAATGCATATTCTTCCTCTAATAGTCCTGAAGTTGACGATGTATATCCCATAAATATTGTACAGATACAAACCCTAATATTCATAACTTTCCACGGGCTCCTAACTGTCTAGTAGATGTCCAGTTGCTGCTGGAGAGAACAAGAGATACCTCTAAAGGTGTTAGATTTCCACTTCCCTTCCTCTTGAATCTACAAATCTCAGTCTTTCTGACTTCTTCCCACAATAGATATCCTGTTTTAATTACCTGTACACAAATGGGAGCTTCTGGCTTCAAAAGGAACTTGAATGGTTAGCTCTTTGTATCTTAATTGGCTCGTTTTACTACATTATATGTTCAATGTGGTTCTATTTCAAAAAAGGTTTTAGATTGACAGCTTTCTCCTTCTGGAGATTCTGTTTGGAGGGGGTGAGTGCTCCATCCCTGGAGATGCTTTATGGATTATAACTTTTCTATGACAGAGGAGCACATTACGTGGGGGCAGGATACTTCTCTGGAGTATGTCAAGCAGCAGTGGACATCTCCTAATAAACTGTTTGGTCTGCAGATGTGGTACACTGCTAGGATGAGCTCTTCACCTCAGACACTGAGCTGCGGGGCTGTAGGCCAGTCTGTAATAGAGGAGCACATACATGTCCTCGTACCCAGTTAGCACCTCTCCTGCTCCACCTAGCTCAGCCTATCAATCTCTTCCTCTGCTACTCTATCTCTTCTAGGATGTAAAGAAGAGCAAAGATTTCTAGGAGTTTCAGTAAAGGGCAGTGCACCTGCCAGCAGCTTCTCCCCACCCACTGCCAGTGACTGGCAAGTCTCTCTCTGTACATGCAATGACTCCAGGGGTCCAAGCTGTCTAACTAGTCTTCTGTGCAGCTCGGCTCAGATCTCAATGGCAGCAGCAGCATTTCAGAGACAAACATACCTGGCTGCAATCAAACACATACTGCCCTGCTCAGGTGCCTTTAATACCTGGATGTCCCAAACTGCAGCAGCTTCGGTGCACCAGTCACCTCAGCTGGATCCTATCTCTTTGGCAATAATGCAGCCGCAATCCCATATCATCAGGGTTTCACCACGTCCCAGCGCTTAGTGACTGCCATCTATACGACAAAGATGGCCACACTTCAGATGTGGGAGATGCACGTGACGACGCTACGAGCTGGGAACCTTCCTCCAGCCATGAACATTCACAGTACAGAAAAAGACAGTTACACTCCAAAGTCACAAAGAAGCAAAGCACAACCTCCAAGTCTGTGCTCTGTACATGCTCCGGGCTCAGCTGTGCTGTCAGTGATCATATAGTGTGGTGTCTGTGCTCTGTACATGCTCTGGGCTCAGCTGTGCTGTCAGTGATCACATAGTGTGGGGTCTGTGCTCTGTACATGCTCCGGGCTCAGCTGTGCTGTCAGTGATCATATAGTGTGGTGTCTGTGCTCTGTACATGCTCCGGGCTCAGCTGTGCTGTCAGTGATCACATAGTGTGGGGTCTGTGCTCTGTACATGCTCCGGGCTCAGCTGTGCTGTCAGTGATCACATAGTGTGGGGTCTGTGCTCTGTACATGCTCTGGGCTCAGCTGTGCTGTCAGTGATCACATAGTGTGGTGTCTGTGCTCTGTACATGCTCCGGGCTCAGCTGTGCTGTCAGTGATCACATAGTGTGGTGTCTGTGCTCTGTACATGCTCTGGGCTCAGCTGTGCTGTCAGTGATCACATAGTGTGGTGTCTGTGCTCTGTACATGCTCTGGGCTCAGCTGTGCTGTAGAGTGATCACATAGTGTGGTGTCTGTGCTCTGTACATGCTCTGGGCTCAGCTGTGCTGTCAGTGATCACATAGTGTGGTGTCTGTGCTCTGTACATGCTCTGGGCTCAGCTGTGCTGTCAGTGATCACATAGTGTGGTGTCCGTGCTCTGTACATGCTCTGGGCTCAGCTGTAGTGTCTGTGCTCTGTACATGCTCCGGGCTCAGCTGTGCTGTCAGTGATCATATAGTGTGGTGTCTGTGCTCTGTACATGCTCCGGGCTCAGCTGTGCAGTCAGTGATCACATAGTGTGGTGTCTGTGCTCTGTACATGCTCTGGGCTCAGCTGTGCTGTCAGTAATCACATAGTGTGGTGTCTGTGCTCTGTACATGCTCCGGGCTCAGCTGTGCTGTCAGTGATCACATAGTGTGGTGTCCGTGCTCTGTACATGCTCCGGGCTCAGCTGTGCTGTCAGTGATCACATAGTGTGGTGTCTGTGCTCTGTACATGCTCTGGGCTCAGCTGTGCTGTCAGTGATCACATAGTGTGGTGTCTGTGCTCTGTACATGCTCTGGGCTCAGCTGTGCTGTAGAGTGATCACATAGTGTGGTGTCTGTGCTCTGTACATGCTCTGGGCTCAGCTGTGCTGTCAGTGATCACAGTGTGGTGTCTGTGCTCTGTACATGCTCCGGGCTCAGCTGTGCTGTCAGTGATCACATAGTGTGGTGTCCGTGCTCTGTACATGCTCTGGGCTCAGCTGTAGTGTCTGTGCTCTGTACTTGCTCCGGGCTCAGCTGTGCTGTCAGTGATCACATAGTGTGGTGTCTGTGCTCTGTACATGCTCCGGGCTCAGCTGTGCAGTCAGTGATCACATAGTGTGGTGTCTGTGCTCTGTACATGCTCTGGGCTCAGCTGTGCTGTCAGTAATCACATAGTGTGGTGTCTGTGCTCTGTACATGCTCCGGGCTCAGCTGTGCTGTCAGTGATCACATAGTGTGGTGTCCGTGCTCTGTACATGCTCCGGGCTCAGCTGTGCTGTCAGTGATCACATAGTGTGGTGTCCGTGCTCTGTACATGCTCCGGGCTCAGCTGTGCTGTCAGTGATCACAGTGTGGTGTCTGTGCTCTGTACATGCTCCGGGCTCAGCTGTGCTGTCAGTGATCACATAGTGTGGTGTCCGTGCTCTGTACATGCTCTGGGCTCAGCTGTGCTGTCAGTGATCACATAGTGTGGTGTCTGTGCTCTGTACATGCTTCGGGCTCAGCTGTGCTGTCAGTGATCACAGTGTGGTGTCTGTGCTCTGTACATGCTCTGGGCTCAGCTGTGCTGTCAGTGATCACAGTGTGGTGTCTGTGCTCTGTACATGCTTCGGGCTCAGCTGTGCTGTCAGTGATCACACAGTGTGGTGTCTGTGCTCTGTACATGCTCTGGGCTCAGCTGTAGTGTCTGTGCTCTGTACTTGCTCCGGGATCAGCTGTGCTGTCAATGATCACATAGTGTGGTGTCCGTGCTCTGTACATGCTCCGGGCTCAGCTGTGCTGTCAGTGATCACATAGTGTGGTGTCCGTGCTCTGTACATGCTCCGGGCTCAGCTGTGCTGTCAGTGATCACATAGTGTGGGGTCTGTGCTCTGTACATGCTCCGGGCTCAGCTGTGCTGTCAGTGATCACATAGTGTGGTGTCTGTGCTCTGTACATGCTCCGGGCTCAGCTGTGCTGTCAGTGATCACATAGTGTGGGGTCTGTGCTCTGTACATGCTCTGGGCTCAGCTGTGCTGTCAGTGGTCACATAGTGTGGTGTCTGTGCTCTGTACATGCTCTGGGCTCAGCTGTGCTGTCAGTGATCACATAGTGTGGTGTCTGTGCTCTGTACATGCTCCGGGCTCAGCTGTGCTGTCAGTGATCACATAGTGTGGTGTCTGTGCTCTGTACATGCTCCGGGCTCAGCTGTGCTGTCAGTGATCACATAGTGTGGTGTCTGTGCTCTGTACATGCTCCGGGCTCAGCTGTGCTGTCAGTGATCACAGTGTGGTGTCTGTGCTTTGTACATGCTCTGGGCTCAGCTGTGCTGTCAGTGATCACATAGTGTGGTGTCCGTGCTCTGTACATGCTCCGGGCTCAGCTGTGCTGTCAGTGATCACACAGTGTGGTGTCTGTGCTCTGTACATGCTCCGGGCTCAGCTGTGCTGTCAGTAATCACATAGTGTGGTGTCTGTGCTCTGTACATGCTCCGGGCTCAGCTGTGCTGTCAGTAATCACATAGTGAATAGTGATCACTAAGGGAGACAGTTGGTGGCTGATAATAAAAGACTGGGAAGGCTCATGGACATTGGCCCCTTTCCAGACTATAAAACCACCAACCCTCATCCACCCCAGAAATGTCACCAGTTCTGGTGCTTAATTTCAACTCTTCCCAATTGCCCTGGTGCGGTGGCAATAGGGGTAATGGGATTGTGTGGTTGCTGTTGCTGACTTCAAGCCCTAGGGTTAGTAATGGAGAGGCATCTATCAGACACCCTAATTACTAACTCAGGAGTAAAAAGAAATAAACACAAAGTCCTTTATTTGTAAAAATCTCAGATAATTACCCTCTTTACCCATTTATTAATCGGTGATCGCTCCTCCTTGTGGCTCTCGCGCTGCCCTTGTAAGACCTGGCGCCTGTGAATTGCGGTAAACTTGATGACGTCTCCGCTCATCACCGCATGGATTGTCAAGTTGCTTAACATAACAACCAGCAGCAGCTTATCCATTCCATAGCGCTTCGTTCTCTGAACGGCTCCATACGCTGGACAAAGATTGGGGTTGTTGTGGGACCACCGTGGGGACTACAGCAGATTTTAATTTAATTTTTTTTAATAAATGGGTGAAAGATGGAAATTGTAAGGGAGTGATTTTTGCAAACAAAGAACTTTTTTGCATATATGTTTTTCTTTTGATTACTGTGATAGTAATGGGGGGGTCTGACAAACGTCTCACCATTACTATCCCCAAAGTGTAATGTCAGCTGCTTCATTACCCCGATGGCCACCGCACCAGGGCAATGGCTGCATCTAATGGATGTGCCATTTCTGGGGTGGCTGAGGGCTGCTCTTTTTAGGCTGGGAGGGACCAATATCCATGGACCTTCCTAGGCTATTAATATCAGTCCCCCAGATGACTGCTTTTCCTTTACTGATTATTAAAAATAGTGGGGGATGGGGACCACAAGTCATTTTTTAGAGTCTCCCCATTTTAAATAGCCAGCAAAGCAGACAGCTGGGGGCTAATATTAATAGGAAGGGAAGTTCCATGAATATTGGCCCTTTACCAGCATGAGACCAGCTCACAGCTGTCTGCTTTCCCTTGGCTGGTTATTAAAAATAGGGGGGATCCCACATCATTTCTCTTATTAATTTATTTTTATTTAAATACATGTACAGCGAACTACACACGCAACAATTGGTGTAGAAAGGTCGAACTTGATGGACCTAGGTCTTTTTTCAACCTATATACAGGTGCTTCTCACAAAATTAGTGTCATCAAAAAGTTTAATTTATTCCAGTTATTCAATGCAATAAGTGAAACTTATATAGTCATTACACACAGAGTGAACTATTTCATGTTTATATTTCTGTTAAATGTTGATGATTATGGCTTACAGCCAATGAAAACTCAAACGTCATTTTCTCAGTAAATTAGAATACTTTAGAACACCAGCTTGAAAAATTATCTCAAAATCTGAAATGTTGGCCTACTGAAATGTATGTTCAGTAAATGCAATCAATACTTTGTCGGGGCTCCATTTGCATCAATTACTGCATCAATGTGGCGTGGCATGGAGGTGATCAGCCTGCGGCACTGCTGAGGGGTTATGGAAGCCCAGGTTGCTTTGATAGAAGCCTTCAGCTCGCCTGCATTGTTGGGTCTGGTGTCTCTCATCTTCCTCTTGACAATAATCGATAGATTTTCTATGGGGTTAAGGCCAGGTGAGTTTGCTGCCAATCAAGCCCAGTGATACTGTTTGTAAACCAGATATTGGTATTTTGGCAGTGTGGACAGGGGCCAAGTCCTGCTGGAGAATGATATTTCCATCTCCAAAAAGCTTGTCGGCAGAGGGAAGCATGAAGTGCTCTAAAATGTCCTGGTAGACGGCTGTGCTGACTTTGACTTTGATAAAACCCAGTGGACCTACACCAGCAGATGACATGGCTCCCCAAACCATCACTGATTGTGGAGACTTCACACCAGACCTCCAGCAGCTTGGATTGTGGCCTCCACTCTTCCTCCAGACTCTGGGACCTTGGACCACTGACAACAGTCTAGTTCTTTTTCTCCTTGTCCCAGGTAAGACCCTTCTGGCGTTGTCTATTGGTCATCAGTGGCGGACACAAGGAATGTGACACTTGTAGCCCATGTCCTGGAGACGTCTGTGTGTGGTGAAGCAATGACTCCAGCAGCAGTCCGCTCCTTGTGAATCTCCGCCACATTATTGAATGGCCTTTTCTTAACAATCCTTTCCAGGCTGCGGTTATCCCGGTTGCTTGTGCACCTTTTTCTACCACACTTTTTCCTTACACTCCACTTTCCATTAATATTCTTGGATACAGCACTGTGTGAACAGCCGGGTTCTTTAGCAATGACCTTTTGTGGCTTCCCCTCCTTGTGGAGTGTGTCAATGACGCCTTCTGGACATATGTCAGGTCAGCAGTCTTCCCCATGATTGTGGAGCTACTGAAACAGACTAAGGGACCTCTATAAACACTTAGGACCCTCTGGAGGTCTTTTTTGTTAATTATTCTAATATACTGAGGTAATGACTTTTGGGTTTTCATTGGCTGTAAGCCATAATTATCAACATTAACAGAAATAAATCACTCTGTGTGTAATGACTCTATAGAATATAAGTTTCACTTTTTGTTGATATTCTAATCTTGTGAGAAGCACCTGTGACTGGTTAAAAGCCCTGTTAGGTGTCGAGTTCCCGCCTCTGCACAGGGGGAATCTCGAACCATCTCCGCTGCAGTCTCCCATTCTTTTCCAGCCGCAGTGGAGTCTGCTCAGCAGAGACATCGGTCCCAGCGTCTTGCTCAGTCTCACTCTGTACACAGGATTACTGCTGCTTTTCCAGCTTCTGCCATTGAAGCCAGTGCTGGGCAGCAGCGAGCAGACGCTTTTGGGACTAAGTCCTGCTTTTCCCCTTCTGAGCATGCCCAGGGCAAGTTCTCCCGTTGGAGATCGAGGGTCACATGCTCAGATACTGCAGCAGATCCCATTGGTTCTCCAGGAAGGTCCTGAAGGTGCTCAACTTCTGTGGCAGCCTCCCATTGGTCCTTCTGGGAAGTTCCTGTACATGCTGCAGCTATAAAAGGTTTGTATGACCGCATGGTCATAGTGTAAACGTGTGTGTTGTGAGTGAAAGTCGTTCTTTAAAATCCCCTCCCTATTGTATGACTGCTCGCGGAAGGTGGAAGATTGCTATCTAGCGCCCGACTTAGCCATCAGCACATAACACATAACACACAATACAGTGTCTAATTGCTGTGACCGCCAGTGCGGCGCCGTGCGCTTTCACAGCGCTTTCCTGACCCAAGCCTGGGTGGTTAGTGGCGTGCGGCACTGCACGCACTCTCGTGCATTATTATTATTATTATTATTATTATTATTTCTGTCACTCTGACACCCCAGTTGCGGTGTCAAGCGCATGAGGTCTATATGAACTCAAATCCTGTGTCTTGGGATTGAGTTCTGAGACTCCTTGCTTGCGCTCTTGGTGCGGTACCACGGCCCTGTGACACAACAGGGTTCGCTTCCTTCACACAGGGTGAAGTTAACCTGTGTGTGTATCCACATTGTACCGCCATATAGTCCGTCATTACTTGGCAGCAGGTTCCATCTCTGCACGGTGGACCCCAGGCTGCGAACGCACCTTACTCTTTCTTTCTTATTTGGTGCGTTCCGCTAGCCCTAACAAGCCCTGCTTATACATCTCCCCCTCTTCCCTCTCTCGCGTCACACACTCGTAGACATGTCACCACGTGCACGGCATGGCGTACATGGACGCACACAGACAGGACTGCACTGCAGTGGGGCCCGAAGCTGCATGTAATCATGAGTCTATGTCCGCCGGCCGCACAGATCTGAGCTCCACCTGTCCCCTATAGCCAAGTTTCACCCTTGCTTCCCAAACATCTAAGAAGCAGCCGGAGACCTCATCATAACCTCCCTGATCGCCTGTAGCTCCTGACATTTCTGTATGAAGGTCCTTACACATGGTGCTGGCAGCCTCCTCCGTGGTGCAACCGTGCAGCACTGTCTTCTTCCTGCTCTCTGATTGGTGGAGCAGCCATCACTAGAGCCATCACACTGCAGCCTCATGTGACAGCAGCGCCACCCATCAGAGAGCAGGAGGTACTGCGGCCTCATGTGACAGCAGCGCCACCCATCAGAGAGCAGGAGGTACTGCGGCCTCATGTGACAGCAGCGCCACCCATCAGAGAGCAGGAGGTACTGCGGCCTCATGTGACAGCAGCGCCACCCATCAGAGAGCAGGAGGTACTGCGGCCTCATGTGACAGCAGCGCCACCCATCAGAGAGCAGGAGGTACTGCGGCCTCATGTGACAGCAGCGCCACTCATCAGAGCAGGAGGTACTGCGGCCTTATGTGACAGCAGCGCCACCCATCAGAGAGCAGGAGGTACTGCGGCCTCATGTGACAGCAGTGCCACCCATCAGAGAGCAGGAGGTACTGCGGCCTCATGTGACAGCAGTGCCACCCATCAGAGAGCAGGAGGTACTGCGGCCTTATTTGACAGCAGCGCCACCCATCAGGGTACTGCGGCCTCATGTGACAGCAGTGCCACCCATCAGAGAGCAGGAGGCAGGGCCGGCATCAGTACCCGGCACAGCGGGCAAATGCCGGGGCCCTGGGGAGAGGGGGGGGCCCACGGAGAGCAGAGCAGGAGATAACATGCTCTCTCCCCCCACAAAGTCACTGCTGGCTGCGTTCTCTTAACCCCTATGTGCCAGCTCTGACACAAGCATCTTCTCACTCAGTCAGTGCAGCCAGGCAGGCACACATAGGGGTTAACAGAAGGCAGCCAGCGTGACTGTTTGTGGGCGGAGAGAGCACGTTCTCTGCTCTCCCCCCTGGGTGGCTGCAGTGCTGAGCTGAAGTTTATCAGGCAGATTCTGGAGGAGCTCCGTCTTACCAGTGCCTGAGTGAGTGCTATGGTATCCAGCAGTGGATACCTGTCCATACCAGTGCTGCTGTCTGTCTCCGCTGCCTAAAAATGTGGGTGATGTCTGGAGGAGCAGCTGGTGGGGTGCAGCCTGTAGCCGCCCAGCTCTCCCAGAATACATGCATGCTGCACCAAACCTGCACCAGTGGGGTAGGAAGAAGCTTAACCCCTTCCCATCTGTATGAAGGTTATTGCTGAACCTTAAAGATAACAATCCGACCCGCATAAATGGGGTTAACCAGATGCCAGGAGGAAGGGGAGCTGCTGCCATGTGGGCTGTAGGTTGGGGCCCCGTGGCCCCAGGCTGGTGACTGGAGGGACTCTGCCCAGTGCTGGCATGTGGGCGATTTCTGCTCCGGAGTCTCAGCTTCTCTCCTCTAGGTCACACTCTGCAGTCACAGCAACATTGGTTGTGTCTGTCCAGGTCCCAGCAGCTGCCACTGCTCCCACCAAGGACATGGCATCATTTAACCCTTCCCCTGCAACCACCGGCAACAAATCCACATTATTCCTTGATTAAATCAGGTTCCAACCCAATAGAGGAGCAGACATTTCCTGCTGCCATTAGGGTCCGGGAGGGGGTGACATTGGCTGCCCTGCTACTCTGTAGTGGGGGGTGACAAGTGTAACATGGGGTAACGATGACTGAGAAATGCACAGGATAATAGTGAGCGCGACAGAGGGCAGTGTATGGTATGGAGCAGTCAGGGGGTGGGCTGCAGGATCCCCCCCATACTGTACATGACTGCCCGGGACAGGGAGGCGTTTAATGAGCTTCTAATGACAGGGCACTAATTGGGTCATTAGGGTTTGTGGAAAGGATTCAGCATCAGGTCCCTCATTAATGCCCGAGCCGCCTGTTACTTTGTAGCACAGATCTGTTGGGGCCGCAAAACCAAACAACGTTGTTTATGTCAAAAGTCTTTGTTTCATAGAAAAATTCAAAACAGAAAAGCACCTCTCCTGTATATATACACTGCACAGCACCTTTCCTCCTGTGTATATATACACTGCACAGCACCTCTCCTGTATATATACACTGCACAGCACCTTTCCTCCTGTGTATATATACACTGCACAGCACCTCTCCTGTATATATACACTGCACAGCACCTTTCCTCCTGTATATATACACTGCAGAATCTACAATAGCTGTCACTCATGTAAGAAGTGAAATCTGGCATTGTACTATACATTTCTCTGCCGTATCTGGGCATCATAAATCGGGGTATGTGTTAAAGGGGGGGGGGGGGCCCACTGAGACTCTTTCGCCCGGGGCCCTCGAAAACCTGGAGCCGGTCCTGGCAGGAGGTACTGCGGCCTCATGTGACAGCAGCGCCACCCATCAGAGAGCAGGAGGTACTGCGGCGATCATGTGACAGCAGTGCCACTAATCAGAGAGCAGGAGGTACTGCGGCCTCATGTGACAGCAGCACCACCAATTAGAGAGCAGGAGGTACTGCGGCCTCATTTGACTGCAGCACCACCCATCAGAGAGCAGGAGGTACATTTCAGCCACATGACAGCAGCGCCACCAATTAGTGTGTTGCTGCTGAGGTGAAAAAGCATGTAAAGGTGTGGCCATAAGCTGCAGCCTGGAGACCGGTCCAGGGACATATGCTCCTCTGCCCACCAGTCCAGCCTGCCCCTTGTCAGTATTGGTGGGCGCTAACAGACTTGCCCCCTGTGCAGGATTAGTACATGGGCCCAGCGCCATCCAATATCTCCTCCATAAATCACAATTCCACTTGCTATGTGGATGTGGCCTCCGACCTCCGGACCCCTTTACAGTTGCAGAGGTTGCAGTAATGGTTGTCAGGACCTCAACGTCACTGAGCAGGAGGCGCAGCCACAACTCAGGATGACTTCTTGCCAAGCAGTGGTCTAGAAAGACACCGAGCGGCCCCCGGTGCCGGTCTCCTGACCCGCTGATAGTGCCTGGCTCCTGAGCCCTGCTATAGGGAAATCCGAGACATATCTTGGGTTGAATTCTACTTTAATTCTACAGATTGTGCTACAAGCGTGGAGCTGTGACAACCTCTCTAGGTACGTTTACTGGTTGTCAGAGACTAATAATACCCTTCCATGATGGAAGCTATGAGCGTGGAGCGGTGACAACTTCTCCGGACACGTCTGCCAAGAAAACCTCCATGACAACAGAGCAGCGTGCAGTTAAGAAATTACCCAACATGAAAGATAATGCTCCCATCCATGTATCATAGGCGGGATACTACATCTCTGTACCTGGACTGGAGCCCAGGAGAGGAGAAGAGCAGGGAAGATTAGAAGACCATGGAAGTGGAGAAGCACAGCACAAGGGAGGAGCATGGGACAGGATAGTAAAGAGGCCAGGAGAGGCGAAGAGAGGAGCCCAGGGAAGGAGAAAAGAACAGGATTGGAGAGGAGAGAAGAGCAAGGAAGGAGAGAAGTACAGGAGAGGAGAACAGGACAGGAGTGTAAAAGGAGGCCAGGGGAGGAGAAGAGGGCAGGATAGAGGCAGCCAAGAGTGGAGAAGCACAGGACAGAGGATGAGTGCAGGACAGGATAGTAAAGAGAGAGGAGCTCAGGGAAGGAAAAAAGGCAGCGAGGGGAGAAGCACAGGACAGGAGAGTGAAAGGAGGCCAGGGGAGGAGAAGAGAGCAGGATAGGAGAGGCAGCCAAGAGTGGAGAAGCACAGGACAAGGGATGAGTGCAGGACAGGATAGTAAAGAGAGAGAGGAGCCCAGGGAAGGAAAAAAGAGAGGCAGCGAGGGGAGAAGGACAGGAGAGTGAAAGGAGGCCAGGGGAGGAGAAGGAGGAGCCCAGGGAAGGAGAAGAGCAGAGGAGTAGAGAAGCACAGGACAAGGGAGGAACACAGGGCAGGAGAGTAAAAGGAAGCCTGTGAAGGAGAAGAGATTATCCCAAGGATGGGGAAGACAATAGGATAGGAGAGGAGAAGAGCATAGGAGGGGAGAAGCACTGGACAAGGGAGGAGCACAGGACCGGAGAGTGAAAGGAAGCCAGGGGAGGAGAATTGGGGAGCCCAGGGAAGAAGAGAACAGGATAGGAGATGTTGTTATGAGGGACTTCTCAGCCCTGTTCCAAAGCCAGCTTCTCCACCATGAGAGACGATCAGCTCTCCATCCTTCTGTCAAGATCAAATCTCGCCACTTGCATGCTTGACCCGCTCCCGTCCCACCTTATCCCTAACCTCGCAAAAGTCTTCATCCCAACCCTAACATAACTCTTCAACCTATAACTTACAAACGGTGTCTTCCCCTCATCCTTTAAACACTCATCAATCACACCTATCATCAAAAAACCCTCCCTCGACCCATCCTCTATGTCCAGCTATCGCCCAATATCCCTTCTCTCTTATGCCTCAAAACTACTGGAGCAACACGTCCATCTTGAACTGTCCTCCCACCTCTCCTCCTGCTCCCTCTTTGACCAGTTACAATCTGGCTTCTGACCCCATCACTCAACTGAAACTGCCTTAACTAAAGTCACCAATGACCTACTAACTGCCAAGAGCAAGTGACACTACTCTGTCCTCCTCCTCCTGGACCTGTCTTCTGCCTTCGACACTGTGGACCACTCCCTCCTGTTACAGATTCTTTCATCTCTCGACATCACAGACTTGGCCCTATCCTGGATCTCATCATATCTAACAAACCGGACATTCAGTGTCTCCCTCTCCCACACCACCTCCTCAACTCGCCCCCTGTCGGTGTTCCCCAAGGCTCAGTTCTAGGACCCCTACTCTTCTCCATCTACACCTTCAGCCTGGGACAGCTCATAGAATCCCACGGTTTACAATATCATCCCTACGCTGATGATGCGCAGACCTACCTATGTGGACCTGACCTCACTTCCTTACTGACTAAAATCCCACAATGTCTGTCTGCTATTTCATCCTTCTTTTCTGCTCGTTTTCTAAAACTGAACGTGGACAAAACAGAATTCATCATCTTTCCCCCACCTCACTCTACCCCTCCACCCGACCTATCCATCAATGTCAACGGCTGCTCACTTTCCCCGGTCCCGCACGCTAGGTGCCTCGGGGTGATCCTTGACTCTGCCCTCTCTTTCAAGCCACATATCCAAGCTCTTGCCGATTCCAAATCAAAAACATTTCCCGGATCCGTGCATTCCTTGATCATGAAACCACAAAAACACTAGTACATGGCCTTATCTCCAGCCTCGACTATTGCAACCTCCTACACTCTGGCCTCCCCTCTAGCACTCTGGCACCCCTCCAATCCATCCTAAGCTCTGCTGCCCAGCCCAACTAATCCACCTGTCTCCGTTACTCCCCAGCCGCTCCTCTCTGCCAGGCCCTTCACTGGCTTCTTATTGCCCAGAGGCTCCAGTTCAAAACAATGACATACTAAGCCATTCACAACCTGTCTCCTCCATACATCTGTGACATGGTTTCCCATTACCTACCTACACGCAACCTTCGATCGTCTCATGATCTCCTTCTCTACTCCTCTCATCTCTTCCTCCCACAACCGCATCCAAGACTTCTCCCGTGCTTCCCCTATACTCTGGACCTCTCTACCCCAACACATCAGGCTCTCGCCTACCATAGAAACCTTCAAAAGGAACCTGAAGACCTACCTCTTCCGACAAGCCTACAGCCTGCAGTGATCCTGAAGTTACTGAACCGCCACATGACCAGCTCTACCCTCACCTAGTGTATCCTCACCCATCCCCTGTAGACTGTGAAGCCTCGCGGGCAGGGTCCTCTCTCCTCCTGTACTTGTGTGTGCCTTGTTTTACTCATGTTTATTGTACTTGTCTATATTTGCCCCATTCACATGTAAAGCGCCATGGAATAAATGGCGCTATAAAAAATGTATAGTAATAATGAGAGGAGAAGAACAGGGGAAGGGAGAAGCACTGGACAGGAGAGTAAAAGGAGGCCAGGAGAGAAGAAAACAAGATAGGAGAGGTAACCAGGATAGGAGAAGAGCAGAGGAGGGGAGAAGCAAAGGACCAGGTGGGGGGCGGGGAAGTGCACAGGACAGAAGAGTTAAAAAAGGCCAGGGGAGGAAAAGAGAGGAACCCAGGGTAGGAGAAGAGAACATGATAGGAGAGACAGCCAGGAGAAGAGAAGACCAGGGGAGGGGTGAAGCGCAGGAGCACATGAGACTTAAGGAGCAGAAGCCAGGGGAGGTGCAGAGAAGAGCCCAGGAGAGGAGGGCAGGAGCACAGGAGTAGGGAAGATCACAGGGAGGAGAGGATCAACCTGATAATATGCAGTGAAGCCAAGTGTATGCACCCTGATACAATGGATAACACCCTGTGTCTGCCTGCCTGCACCCAGCAGGATCTGCACTATTCTTCCGGGGGGGTGGTTCAGTTCTGACACCCCCTCACACATGTACACCGCAGTGATTGATGAGGATTAGTGGGGACGAGCGTTCTCGTTACTCGAGTTCTCCCCGCATATTCGGGTGTTCTCCGGGTATCTTGGGCGTGCTCGTAGATTATGTTTGTGTCCCCGTTGCTGGGTATTTTGCAGCTGCTAGACAGCCTGAATAAATGTGGGGATTCCCTAACAAACAGGCATTCCTCACATGTGTTCAGGTTGTCTAACCGCCACAAATCATACAGCTGCTGGGACATAAACATAATCTACGAGCACGCCCAAAATACTCTGAGATCTCCTGAGCGTTCAGGGAAAACCTGAGTAACGAGCACACTTCTCATCACTAATGAGGAGCGGTGCTGGAGTATAGAGGTGCGGCCCCACATCTGGCCCTCGGGGTTTTCTGCAGGATGCATAATATGGGTCTGACGGCCGGAGCTCATGTTCGGGGGATTTGGTCGCCCCCTCTCCCTCCTGCTGTACAATATTTAATTGGGGCTCATATTCTCCTATCACAGACCTTGGAAACCCCCGGCCCCCCACCTCCAGTCTGTGCCCCGCTGGGAGCTTTATTCCAGGCGGTAACATAATCCGGTGCTGGCCCCGGACACTAAACCTTGTCGCCGCTTACATGTCCTGCCGGAGCTGCTCTTCCTGCAGATCACTTTCTATAAGATTCATCTGTGACAGATGATCCCCAGATCATCCCAGGAGGTCCCTGCACTCAGCGGCTGATACATTGTTACATGTCAGCAGATACAATGTTCCCTGAACGTTCTGCCCAGAGTCTTCCCCTGGTGGAGAGTCCTCTGACCTGACCTTGTATCCATCGATTTCTGATTCCAACACGTGCTGCTGACAACTATGAAATGTCCCTCTATAGTGTCCATTGGGTCGTCGGTTCTCACCCTGCTGGCCACATAAACCTCCATTGTTATGCAGTGTCTGATGCTTCCTCGTCTTCCTATTTCAGTTGTCTCTGCTCTTCTGATATTCATAAATAAGGCGGCTCAGGATGAGCAATTGTATAGAGCAGTGCTGCTGTGGAACGCGGAGCTTCATCGGCTTCAGATTGATGGACTTTGTCTTATGTGTAGACCGATCTGGTGTGGTCTGTGCTCTGATCTCATTCTCATCTGCTCCAGTTGCTGTAGTTTCATCTTTTGTAGCACCTCGAATTCGCCACTGGCAGCAGTAACGCTGGCGCTGGTTTCCTGAATAAGATTATTAGTTCTTCAGCCTAGGGTAACTGGGACAAGCGTTGGCTCTTGACGCCCCCTGTGCGGTGGAAACAGACGTCCATTACATGTATTTAATACAGGAAAGATATACACTGCTCAAAAAAAATAAAGGGAACACTAAAATGCCACATCCTAGATATCACAGAATTAAATATTCCGGTTGTAAATCTTTATTCATTACATAGTGGAATGTGTTGAGAACAATAAAACCTAAAAATGATCAAAGTAAATCGCAACTAATATCCCACGGAGGTCTGGAGTTGGAATAATGCTCAAAATCAAAGTGGAAAATCAAATTGCAGGCTGATCCAACTTCAGTGGAAATGCCTCAAGACAAGGAAATGATGCTCAGTAGTGTGTGTGGCCTCCACGTGCCTGTATGACCTCCCTACAAAGCCTGGGCATGCTCCTGATGAGGCAGTGGATGGTTTCCTGAGGGATCTCCTCCCAGACCTGGATTAAGGCATGAGTCAACTCCTGGACAGTCTGTGGTGCAACGTGACGTTGGTGGATGGAGTGAGACATGATGTCCCAGATGTGTTCAATCAGATTCAGGTCTGGGAAATGGGCGGGCCAGTCCATAGCTTCAATGCCTTCATCTTGCAGAAACTGCTGACACACTCCAGCCACATGAGGTCTGGCATTGTCCTGCATTAGGAGGAACCCAGTGCCAACCGCACCAGCATATGGTCTCACAAGGGGTCTGAGGATCTCATCTCGGTACCTAATGGCAGTCAGGCTACCTCTGGCAAGCACATGGAGGGCTGTGCGGCCCTCCAAAGAAATGCCACCCCACACCATTACTGACCCACTGCCAAACCGGTCATGATAAAGGATGCTGCAGGCAGCAGATCGCTCTCTATGGCATCTCCAGACTGTCACATCTGTCTCATGGGCTCAGTGTGAACCTTCTCTCATCTGTGAAGACCACAGGGCGCCAGTGTCGAATCTGCCAATCTTGATGTAATCTGGCAAATGGCAATCGCCCTGCACGGTGTTGGGCTGTAAGCACAACACCACTTGTGGATGTCAGGCCCTCATAACACCCTGATGGAGTATGTTTGTGACAGTTTGAGTAGACACATGGGTGTTCGTGGCCAGGTTGAGGTCATTTTGTAGGGCTCTGGCAGTGTTCCTCCTTGCACAATGGAGGAGGTAGCAGTCCTGCTGTTGGGTTGTCATTCTACGCCACCCTCCATGTCTCCTGGTGTACTGGCCTGTCTCCTGGTATCTGCTCCATGCTCTGGACACTGTGGTGATAGACACAGCTACCCTTCTTGCCACAGCCTGCATTGATGTGCCATCCTGGATGAGCTGCACTACCTGAGCAACTTTTGTGGGTTGTAGGCAACGCCTCATGTTACTGTACAGGACCTCTAGGGGTGAGAGCAACGACAAAATGCAAAAGTGACAAAAACAGCCAAAAAAGGAGGAGAACAGAGAAATGGTCTGTGGTCACCACCCGTAAAACTACTCCTTTATAGGGGTTGTCTTGCTAATTGCCTGTTTCTAACTGTTGTCTGTTACACTTGCACAACAGCAGGGGAAATTGATTCACAATCAGTGTTGTTAATTGACTTGTAGTTACATTGTAATGTTTAAGTGTGCTCTTTATTTTTTTGAGCAGTGTAGATCTTTGTACTGTTAGCCAGTAGATAGAAAAATATTTAGAATTAAGAATTCTCAGTGGTTGATACCATCTTTTCAGTTAGCCATTAAAAGGTAACAAATTACAGCTTTCGAGACTACTCAGGTCTCTTCATCAGGAATAGAATAATGCAAAATCTGAAGAATCACATTTATACACAGGACACAGAAATAATGTCATAGATAAAACAGGTGACGTGAAGCAGTACTATCACTATGGGAGAGGAAGAAACAGTTGTGGCCATAAATATTGGAACACTTCATACATAGAGTGTGAATGTTTTATTGTCCTCTGATTGGGGTCTGGTTCTGTGTTGTGATGCCCCCATGAGGTCTGAGGAGCAAATTCCTTAATTGATGTAAAAAGACATAAATCCGTGTGACACATTCATTCCTGCAGTGTGAGTGTCAAAGGTCCTCATCAGTTTATATTCCCAGACTCTTCTGTCTCTCTCTGAGATTTGAAGTTACCTTTTTAATACAAGTAATTTCAGGTCCATGGTGCTGTGACCTGGGATACAAAAATGTTTGGCCACAGGTAGATCCATTCTTTTCTCTTACTGTGTGGTGGTGAGAGTTCATCCTTGTTCTAAGCTTTTGCCGCGTCTCCCCCACATACAGACCCCCAGTTGGACATTTAGTACATATAATTAAGTACACCACACTATATTATATGCACCACTTAATTATATGTACTAAATGTCCAACTTAAAACTTAACATGGGCAAAACAGAATTCATCATCTTTCCCCCATCTCACGCGACCCCTTCCCCAACGAACCCATCCATTACAGTAAATGGCTGCTCACTTTCCCCAGTCCCACAAGCTCGCTGCCTCGGGGTAATCCTTGACACTGATCTCTCCTTCAAACCACATATCCAAGCCCTTTCCACTTCCTGCCGACTTCAACTCAAAAATATTTCACCGATCCGTGCATTCCTAAACCAAGAATCTGCAAAAACCCCTAGTCCATGCCCTCATCATCTCCCGCCTCGACTACTGTAACCTCCTGCATTGTGGCCTCCCCTCTAACACTCTCGCACCCCTCCAATCTATTCTAAACTCTGCTGCCCGACTAATCCACCTGTCCCCCCGCTATTCCCCAGCCTCTCCCCTCCGTCAATCCCTTCACTGGCTCCCCATTGCCCAGAGACTCCAGTACAAAACCCTAACCATGACATACAAAGCCATCCACAACCTGTCTCCTCCATACATCTGTGACCTCGTCTCCCGGTACTTTCCTGCACGCAACCTCCAATCCTCACAAGATCTCCTACTCTACTCCCCTCTTATCTCCTCTTCCCACAATCGCATACAAGATTTCTCTCGCGTATAACCCCTACTCTGGAACCCTCCACCACAACACATCAGACTCTCACCTACCATCGAAACCTTCAAAAAGAACCTGAAGACCCACCTCTTCCGACAAGCCTACAACCTGCAGTAACCACCGATCGACCAAACCGCTGCATGACCAGCTCTATCCTCACCTACTGTATTCTCACCCATCCCTTGTAGATTGTGAGCCCTCGCGGGCAGGGTCCTCTCTCCTCCTGTATCCTCACCCATCCCTTGTAGACTGTGAGCCCTCGCGGGCAGGGTCCTCTCCTCCTGTATCCTCACCCATCCCTTGTAGATTGTGAGCCCTCGCGGGCAGGGTCCTCACTACTCCTGTATCCTCACCCATCCCTTGTAGATTGTGAGCCTTCGCGGGCAGGGTCCTCTCTCCTCCTGTACCAGTTGTGACTTGTATTGTTTAAGATTATTGTACTTGTTTTTATTATGTATACCCCTCCTCACATGTAAAGCGCCATGGAATAAATGGTGCTATAATAATAAATAATAACAACAAGGATGAATTCTGGGAGTATAAACTGATGACAACCTCTGACACTCTCAGTGCAGGAATGAATGTGTCATACGGATTTGTCTTTTTACATCAATTAAGGAATTTACTCCTCAGACCTTATGGGCAGGGCCACCATCAGGGCATTGCTGCCCTGACAGGCGTATGGGGCCCGGTGGGAAGAGGGGGCTCGCATTGCGCCCCGTCTCATCTGCTCACCGGGCCCCTACCGGCAGGCTAAACCAGGCCCTTAGCGGCGCTGCAGCAACACTATTGACGTGCGGGTGTGGGCCAGTGCCCGCACGTCAATAGTTAACAGCCGCCAGCCAATTGGAGGCTGACGTCAGCCGCAGTGCGCACGTTGCCGGCGTCTGATGTCAATGTCAGTTGCCGGCAAGTGCGCGCTTCAGTTGAGTGGAGGGAGCTTCGCCTTCGCCTCAGGAGCGCGGCCAGGTAAGAACTTTTTTTTTTCTAATGTTGAGAGCGGCGATCCGGGGGGCCCGGGTCTGGGGGCAGAATGCTGGACACACTGGGGGCAGAATGCTGGACACACTGGGGGCAGAATGCTGGACACACTGGGGGCAGAATAAAAGACATGGGGGCAGGATGGGATCATGGGACAGGATGGATACAATGGGGCAGGATGGGGAGATCATATGGGGTAGAATGGATACTCATGAGGGCAGGATGCGAGAACATATGGCTGAAGCCAGGAATGAGACACACGGGGGCAAGGATGGGGAATATTATTACCATAGGGGCTAATTAAGGGATATTACTGCAGTCATGTATTTTATTTTTTGAGGATACATTTTTAAATGGGGGGCGATCCTGTTACTGTGTAGAGTGATACTATATCGCCTTTTTTTCTTCATGTGGTATAATGTAGAAGTTGGGGAAAACTTAATATGTTCTGCATGCGGAGCTCTAGATAACTGTGTTATTTCCTGTAGAGACGAGCCCTGGCTGGAAGACGTGATGGCGGTCTGTGCTGGATGAAAGATGGCAAAACAAAGATGAAGGACTTCACCTAGAGACGTCACTGGTGAGTCAGTGTTACCTATACACTGTATACTATATACAGAGCTCCTGTGTATAATCTCACCAGTCATCACTGTATTACCTATACATTATATACAGAGCTCCTGTGTATAATATCACCAGTGATCATTGTATTACCTGTACACAGGCACTGACTACAAAGATGGCTTTGATAAAGATCACTCCGATCGAAACGCGTAGCCGTTTATCTCTGTCATCCCAGGCACTTACCGGTGGGAGGTTGCACACCATGGACATTTGGATTTTTTATTTGGATACAATAAACGTCATGTTTTAAGGAGCTGGAATTCAACTTTTTTTTTCTTTTCTCTGATGATTGGATCGTCTTCCTGCAGCGGAGTTCCGTGCACCTGCGGTGATTTACCGGTGAGCTGGCTACAAACTCTTTTTCTCTTTGTTACTGACTACTATGTACAGATCTCCTGTGTATAATGGCACTTATGGTGATAGTATTGTGGTTTTTTTTTTTTTTTTTATTACTGATCAGTATTGTAGTATTCAGTCATTATGTGGTGGTAATATGTGGTCTGGACATGGTGTTGCGGTATTCGGCCCTTGTTTGTGCTATTTGGTCACTATGTGGTAATAATATGGTGTCTGGTCATGGTGTTGTGGTATTTGTTCCTTGTATTTGATATTATTCAATGACTGTGGTAATATAATGGTGTCTGATCATGGTGCGGTGGTATTTGTTCGTTGTATGTGATATTATTGGTCATTTTAAAAATTGAAAAATAAAAATATACCTAAATTGTATATTTTAACAAATATTTAGTAGGTTACAGCAGAGTAGGGCCCGGCCAAAAGTGTCTACCGTGTTATGGTGGCGGCTTAAAATTAATCTTTTGGCCAAAACAAAAGCTGCCGGCTATATGTGTGATCTGGTAATGGGAACTGTTAATGTGTGATAGATGAGAAGTGGAGTTTTTCCAAGAGAGTGGTGGGGCTGTGGACAATTCGAAAGGTGGAGGCGGGGCTGGGGTGGAGCCTGGGCGGAGTCTCAAGGGGGCCCCGAAAATTTTGCCAGTATGGGGCCCCGAAATTTCTAGTGGCAGCCTTGCTTATGGGGGCATCACAACACAGAACCAGACCCCAATCAGAGGACAATAAAACATTCACACTCCTTATCTATGAACTGTTCCAATATTTATGGACATAACTGTTTCTCCCTCTCCCATAGTGATAGTACTGCTTCACGTCACTTGTCTTATCTATTTCATTATTCTTGTGTCCTGTTGTGTATAAATATGTGATTCTTCAGATTTTGTATTAGTCTTTGCCTGATGAAGAGACCTGAGTAGTCTAGAAAGCTGCAATTTGTTACCATCTTTTCAGTTAGCCATTGAAAGGTATCAACCACTGAGGACTCAATTCTAAATGTGTTTAATAGCAATTTACATATAGTAATGAGCGGTCAGGGATGGTCAGTTATGTCATGATAAACTATGAATAATTTATATAGTGAGCAAATATTTTAGATTTTGAGCTTCTGCATCCATTATATCAATTATTGGGGGGATGCCCCCACTGCATCCACTGTAGGTAGTAGTTCTCCCCACTTCATCCCATGTAGGCAGTAGTCCCCCCCACTACATCCAGTGTCTGCAGTAGTTCCCCCCCCCTCCGCTACATCCAGTGTCGGCAGTAATTCCCCCCCACTACATCCAGTGTCTGCAGTAGTTTCCCCCTCCCCCACTACATCCAATGTCGGCAGTAGTCCCCCCCCCCCCCCACTACATCCAGTGTCTGCAGTAGTTCCCCCCCCCCCCCCCCACACTACATCCAGTGTAGGCAGTAGCTCCCCCCCCCCCCCTCCGCTACATCCAATGTAGGCAGTATCCCCCCCCCCCCCCCACTACATCCAGCCAGTGTAGGCAGTAGTCCCCCCACTTCATCCAGTGTAGGCAGTAGTTCTCCCCACTTCATTCAGCATAGGCAGTAGTTCTCCCCACTTCATTCAGCATAGGCAGTAGTTCTCCCCTACTTCCTCCAGTGTAGGCAGTACTTCTCCCCACTTCATCCAGTGCAGGCAGTAGTTCTCCCCCACTTTATCCAGTGTAGGCAGTAGTTCTCCCCACTTTATCCAGTGTAGGCAGTAGTTCTCCCCACTTCATCCAGTGTATGCAGTAGTTCTCCCCACTTCATTCAGTGTAGGCAGTAGTTCTCCTCACTTCATCCAGTGTAGGCAGTAGTCCCCCCCCCCCACTACATCCAGTGTAGGCAGTAGTTCTCCCCACTACATCCAGTGTAGGCAGTAGTTCTCCCCACTACATCCAGTGTAGGCAGTAGTCCCCCCCACTACATCCAGTGTAGGCACTAGTACTCCCCACTACATCCAGTGTAGGCAGTAGTTCTCCTGACTACATCCAGTGTAGGCAGTAGTTCTCCCCACTTCATCCAGTGTAGGCAGTAGTTCTCCCCTACTTCCTCCAGTGTAGGCAGTACTTCTCCCCACTTCATCCAGTGCAGGCAGTAGTTCTCCCCCACTTTATCCAGTGTATGCAGTAGTTCTCCCCACTTCATCCAGTGTATGCAGTAGTTCTCCCCACTTCATCCAGTGTAGGCAGTAGTTCTCCTCACTTCATCCAGTGTAGGCAGTAGTCCCCCCCCCCCACTACATCCAGTGTAGGCAGTAGTTCTCCCGACTACATCCAGTGTAGGCAGTAGTTCTCCCCTACTTCCTCCAGTGTAGGCAGTACTTCTCCCCACTTCATCCAGTGCAGGCAGTAGTTCTCCCCACTGCATCCAGTGTAGACAGTAGTTCTCCCCACTGCATCCAGTGTAGACAGTAGTTCTCCCCACTACATCCAGTGTAGGCAGTAGTCCCCCCCACTACATCCAGTGTAGGCAGTAGTTCTCCTGACTACATCCAGTGTAGGCATTAATCCTACATAGAAACTATGGAGTCTCTAGAAACCCAAACAGAGTACCAAGCTAAAAAAGCGTAACAAATTTTATTAGAAATCATATAAAATGACAGACATAACATACAAGGGACACGTATAGTACATGTACGGCGGACCACAATCACTGCAAATGACACCTAGGGCATAGAGAGGGTAATAGCAACAATGGCTTATGGGAGCATATCAATCCAACAAGTATCCATAAATAAAGTGCATAATGCTATTAATGAATATGCAAATCCCCAATACCGCCATATATGTTAATACTAGTTCATCCTAATAATAGATAATAGTAATAGAGCCCCCGAGGAAGCTCACGCGAAACGCGCGTCGGGGCCGCCGGACACACACTGGCACCATCACATCTGTTTCTGGATAAGACTGGCAAGGCTCTATTACTATTATCTATTATTAGGATGAACTAGTATTAACATATATGGCGGTATTGGGGATTTGCATATTCATTAATAGCATTATGCACTTTATTTATGGATACTTGTTGGATTGATATGCTCCCATAAGCCATTGTTGCTATTACCCTCTCTATGCCCTAGGTGTTATTTGCAGTGATTGTGGTCCGCCGTACATGTACTATACGTGTCCCTTGTATGTTATGTCTGTCATTTTATATGATTTCTAATAAAATTTGTTACGCTTTTTTAGCTTGGTACTCTGTTTGGGTTTCTAGAGACTCCATAGTTTCTATGTAGGATTAATCTTGGATAGGAGTTTTACCCTGTTATTCCTTATGTCCATTATAGAGTGTATCCCTTTGAATAAGTTGTATTGATATGCATCAGTGGTATCTGTATCCAGTGTAGGCAGTAGTTCTCCCCACTTCATCCAGTGTAGGCAGTAGTCCCCCCCCCCCCCCCCCACTACATCCAGTGTAGGCAGTAGTTCTCCCCTCTTCATCCAGTGTAGGCAGTAGTTCTCCCCTCTTCATCCAGTGTAGGCAGTAGTTCTCCCCCACTTCATCCAGTGTAGGCAGTAGTTCTCCCCACTTCATCCTGTGTAGGCAGTAGTTCTCCCCCACTTCATCCAGTGTAGGCAGTAGTTCTCCCCTCTTCATCCAGTGTAGGCAGTAGTTCTCCCCCACTTCATCCAGTGTAGGCAGTAGTTCTCCCCCACTTCATCCAGTGTAGGCAGTAGTTCTCCCCACTTCATCCTGTGTAGGCAGTAGTTCTCCCCCACTTCATCCAGTGTAGGCAGTAGTTCTCCCCTCTTCATCCAGTGTAGGCAGTAGTTCTCCCCCACTTCATCCAGTGTAGGCGGTAGTTCTCCCGACTACATCCAGTGTAGGCAGTAGTTCTCCCGACTACATCCAGTGTAGGCAGTAGTTCTCCCCCACTTCATCCAGTGTAGGCAGTAGTTCTCCCCCACTTCATCCAGTGTAGGCAGTAGTTCTCCCCCACTTCATCCAGTGTAGGCGGTAGTTCTCCCGACTACATCCAGTGTAGGCAGTAGTTCTCCCGACTACATCCAGTGTAGGCAGTAGTTCTCCCCCACTTCATCCAGTGTAGGCAGTAGTTCTCCCCCACTTCATCCAGTGTAGGCAGTAGTTCTCCCCACTTCATCCTGTGTAGGCAGTAGTTCTCCCCCACTTCATCCAGTGTAGGCAGTAGTTCTCCCCTCTTCATCCAGTGTAGGCAGTAGTTCTCCCCCACTTCATCCAGTGTAGGCGGTAGTTCTCCCGACTACATCCAGTGTAGGCAGTAGTTCTCCCGACTACATCCAGTGTAGGCAGTAGTTCTCCCCCACTTCATCCAGTGTAGGCAGTAGTTCTCCCCACTTCATCCAGTGTAGGCAGTAGTTCTCCCCCACTTCATCCAGTGTAGGCAGTAGTTCTCCCCTCTTCATCCAGTGTAGGCAGTAGTTCCCCCCCCCCCCCCACTACATCAGGGGTAGGCAGTAGTCCCCCCACTACACCCGGTACAGGGGTATGTTCTCCCCATTACACCCGGTACGGGGTATGTTCTCCCCATTACACCCGGTACGGGGTATGTTCTCCCCATTGCACCCAGTACAGGGGTATGTTCTCCCCATTGCACCCGGTACAGGGGTATGTTCTCCCCATTGCACCCGGTACAGGGGTATGTTCTCCCCATTGCACCCGGTACAGGGGTATGTTCTCCCCATTACACCCGGTACAGGGGTATGTTCTCCCCATTGCACCCAGTACAGGGGTATGTTCTCCCCATTACACCCAGTACAGGGGTATGTTCTCCCCATTACACCCGGTACAGGGGTATGTTCTCCCCATTACACCCGGTACAGGGGTATGTTCTCCCCATTGCACCCGGTACAGGGGTATGTTCTCCCCATTACACCCGGTACAAGGGTGTAGCTTTCGCATTACATCCGGTATAGGGTGTAGTTCCCTTTTTGCGTCCAGTATAGGGTGTAGCTCTTTGGTCACAGTTAAAGGGCACCCCCCTGACCATATTTTACATGCCCCCTAGAAATCCAGCCCCTAAGCCCCTACGTGTCTACCCAAGATTGTCTTCAGAGGGGCAGAAAATTGGGCAGAGTCTGCACCCACATCGGTCCGTGGAAGAAACGCCTCGATATGGACGATACAGCCGACCGTGAGTAACCTGATTATATTCTGGATCTTTTCTAACTAGCTGAGAAAAAATAAGAACTTATTAATGAGTAAAAAAGGGGAAAAATGAAAGAACAGAAGAATTACAGTACAGCATATATGAATTAATACAAAATGATCAGTCTGGTGCTTAGATGGCGTCTGTATATGAAATGTTGGTTACTACATAGGCTGTGTGCATGGCGCCTGTATGTCATATGTTGTAGATTATTACATTGGATATATCGGTGGCGCCTGTATGTCATATGTTGTAGATTATTACATTGGATATATAGGTGGCGCCTGTATGATATGTTGTTGATTATTACATTGGATATATAGGTGGCGCCTGTATGATATGTTGTTGATTATTACATTGGATATATAGGTGGCGCCTGTATGATATGTTGTTGATTATTACATTGGATATATAGGTGGCGCCTGTATGATATGTTGTAGATTATTACATTGGATATATAGGTGGCGCCTGTATGATATGTTGTAGATTATTACATTGGATATATAGGTGGCGCCTGTATGATATGTTGTAGATTATTACATTGGATATATAGGTGGCGCCTGTATGTCATATGTTGTATATTATTAAATTGGATATATAGGTGGCGCCTGTATGTCATATGTTGTAGATTATTACATTGGATATATAGGTGGCGCCTGTATGATATGTTGTAGATTATTACATTGGATATATAGGTGGCGCCTGTATGATATGTTGTAGATTATTACATTGGATATATAGGTGGCGCCTGTATGATATGTTGTAGATTATTACATTGGATATATAGGTGGCGCCTGTATGATATGTTGTTGATTATTACATTGGATATATAGGTGGCGCCTGTATGTCATATGTTGGTTATTATTACAGGCGCCACCTACATATCCAATGTAATAATAACCAACATATGACATACAGGCGCCACCTACATATCCAATGTATGTCATATGTTGGTTATTATTACATTGGATATATAGGTGGCGCCTATATGTCATACGTTGCTGATTATTAGATAGGATGTATACAAGGAGCCTGTATGTGATATGTAGTTTATTACATAGGATGTATAGATGGCACCTGTATGTGATATATTGGTTATTGCAAAGAAGGTATAAATGGCGCCTGTATGAAGGTATAAATGGCGCCTGTATGTGATAGGATGGTTATTACATAAGATTTATGGGTAACAACTATAAGTGATATGTTGGTGATTATTACATAGAATGTTTAGATGATGCCTGTACGAGATATGTTGGTTATTACATAGGATGTATAGGTAGCGCTTGTATGTGATATGTTGGTGATAATTACATAGGTTGTATACTGTAGATGGCATCTGTATATATGTTGGTTATTACATAGTATGTATGGATGGCACCTATATTTGATATGTTGGAGAATATTACAAAGGATGTGTAGATGGCGCCTGGATGCAATATTTTGGTTATTACATAGGATATATAGATGGCGTCTGTATGTGATATGTTGCTGATTATTGATGAATATTACATAGAATGTGTAAATGGCGCCTGTACGTGATATAGATGCTATCCATGTATCCCATGTAATAACCAACATATCTGATATGTTGGTGAATATTACATAGTATGTGTAGATGGTGCCGGTATGTGATATGTTGGTGATTATTACATAGGATGTATAGAACTCGTCTGTATGTGATATGTTTGTTATTACATAGAATATGTATGTATGCCTTTATGCAATATTTTGCTTATTATTCCATAGAATGTATAGATTATTATTATTTATTATAGCGCCATTTATTCCATGGCGCTTTACATGTAAGGAGGGGTATACATCATAAAAAAAGTACAGTAAACTTTAACAATACAAGTCACAGCTGGTACAGGAGGAGAGAGGACCCTGCCCGCGAGGGCTCACAATCTACAAGGGATGGGTGAGGATACAGGAGGAGAGAGGACCCTGCCCGCGAGGGCTCACAGTCTACAAGGGATGGGTGAGGATACAGGAGGAGAGAGGACCCTGCCTGCGAGGGCTCACAATCTACAAGGGATGGGTGAGGATACAGGAGGAGAGAGGACCCTGCCCGCGAGGGCTCACAATCTACAAGGGATGGGTGAGGATACAGGAGGAGAGAGGACCCTGCCCGCGAGGGCTCACAGTCTACAAGGGATGGGTGAGAATACAGGAGGAGAGAGGACCCTGCCCGCGAGGGCTCACAATCTACAAGGGATGGGTGAGGATACAGGAGGAGAGAGGACCCTGCCCGCGAGGGCTCACAATCTACAAGGGATGGGTGAGGATACAGTAGGTGAGAGTAGAGCTGGTTGTGCAGTGGTTTGGTCGATCGGTGGTTACTGCAGGTTGTAGGCTTGTCGGAAGAGGTGGGTCTTCAGGCTCTTTTTGAAGGTTTCGATGGTAGGCGAGAGTCTGATGTGTTGTGGTAGAGGGTTCCAGAATAGGGGTGATACGCGAGAGAAATCTTGTATACGATTGTGAGAAGAGGAGATAAGGGGGGAGTAGAGAAGGAGATCTTGTGAGGATCGGAGGTTGCGTGCAGGAAAGTATCGGGAGACGAGGTCACAGATGTATGGAGGAGACAGGTTGTGGATGGCTTTGTATGTCATGGTTAGGGTTTTGTAGTGGAGTCTCTGGGCAATGGGGAGCCAGTGAAGGGATTGACAGAGGGGAGAGGCCGGGGAATAGCGGGGGGACAGGTGGATTAGTCGGGCAGCAGAGTTTAGAATAGATTGGAGGGGTGCGAGAGTGTTAGAGGGGAGGCCACAGAGCAGGAGGTTACAGTAGTCGAGGCGGGAGATGATGAGGGCATGGACTAGGGTTTTTGCAGATTCTTGGTTTAGGAATGAACGGATCCGTGAAATATTTTTGAGTTGAAGGCGGCAGGAAGTGGAAAGGGCTTGGATGTGTGGAGAGATGGCGCCTGTATGTGATATGTTGCTGATTATTAGAAAGGATTTATAGATGGCGTCTGTATGTGATATGCTGGTTATTAATTAGGCAGTATACATGGCACCTGTTTGTGATATGTTGCTGATTATTGATGAATATTACATATGATGTGTAGATGGTGCGTGTATGTGTTATATTGGTTATTATTACATAGGATATATAGATGGCATCTATATCTGATACGTTGGTGAATATTACATACTTTGTGTAGATGGCGCCTCTATGTAATATGTTGATTACATAGGATATATAGATGGTACCTGTATGTGATATGTTGGTTATTACATAGAATGTATAGATGACCCCTGTATGCAATATTTTGGTTATTATTAAATATGATGTGTAGATTAGGCCTGTATCTGATACGTTGGTTATTATTACAAAGGATGTCTAGATGGCACCTGTATGTGATGTTGGTGGTTATTACATAGCATGTGCAGATGGTGCCTATACTTGATATGTTGGTTATTATTACATAGGATGTATATATTGCACCTGTATGTGATAAGTTGTTGAATATTACATGGAATATATAGGTGGTACCTGTATATGATTTGTTGGTTATTACATAGGCTGTATAGATGGCACCTGTATGTGATATATTTGCTGATTATTAGATATGAGTTATAGATGGTGCCTGTATATATGTTGATTATTACATCAGATGTATAGATGGCGCTTTTATGTGATATGTTGGTTATTACATATGATGTGTAGATGGCGCCTGTGTATGTTGGTGTTTATTACATTGGAGGTATAGATAGCACCTACATATGTTATCTTAGTTATTACGTAGGATGTATAGATGGTGCCTGTATGTGATATGTTGTTGGTTAAAAATTGAATGTTTCGATGGTACCTGTATGTGATATGTTTGATATTATTAGATGGGATGCATATATGGCAACTGCATGTCATGTGTTGTTGATTATTACATAGGATGTATAGATGGCTCCTTTATTTGATATGTTGGTTATTACAAAGGATGTATAGATGGTGCCTGAATGTGATATGTTGCTGATTATTAGTATTTATAGATGGCATCTGCATGTCATGTGTTGGTTATTTTTACATGGGATGTATAGATGGCGCTTGTATGTGATATGTTGGTTATTACTTAGGCTTACTTCTAGATGGCACCTGTATGTGATATAATGGTTATTACATAGGATGTACAGATGACACCTGTATGGGATATTTAGGTTATTACATATGTGTAGATGGCACATGTATGTGATTTGTTGGTTGTTATTATTACATAGGATGGATGGTGCCTATATCTGATATGTTGGTGAATATTACATAGGATGTTTAGATTGCGCCTGTATGCGATTATATAGGATGTGTAGATGGTGGCTTTTCTGTGATATGTTGGTGATTATTACATAGGATGAATAGAACTCGTCGGTATGTGATGTTTGTTATTACATAGGATATATAGATGGTGCCTGTATGTGATATTTTGTTGATTATTGCATAGGATGTGTAGATTGTGCCTGTATGTGATATGTTGCTGTCACACATTGGATGTATAGATAGTGACTATATCTGATACATTGGTTATTATTGCTTAGGATGTGTAGATGGCGCTTATATCTGATTTGTTGGTTATTATTACATAGGGTGTATACATGGCGTCTGTATGTAATATGTTGGTTAATATTACGTAGGATGTATACATGGTGCCTGTATGTGATACTTTGTAATAATTACCAACATATGTGTAGATAGTGCCTGCATGTGATGTGGTTATTATATAGGATGTATAGATGGTACCTGTACAGGATATGTTGGTTCTTATTACATAGCATGTATAGAGGACACCTGTATGTGATATGCAGGTTATTACATAGGATGTATAGTTTGAGCCTGAATGTGATTTTTTTTTTTTTTTAAATGTTTTTAATTATTACATAAGATGTATGGATAGCGTCTATATCTTATATGTTGGTAAATATTGCATAGGATGTGTAGATGGCTCCTGTATGTGATATGTTGCTGAATATTAGATAGGATGTATATATGGTGCCTGTTGATGATTTTATGGTTATTATTTAGGATGTATACATGGCGCCGGTATGTGATATATTGGTTTTTATATAGGATGTATAGATGGCGCCTGTATGTGATATATTGGTTATTATTACTTAGGATGTATAGATGGCGCCTGTATGTGATATATTGGTTATTATTATTTAGGATGTATAGATGGCGCCTGTATGTGATATATTGGTTTTTATATAGGATGTATAGATGGCGCCTGTATGTAATATGTTGGTTAATATTACGTAGAATGTATACATGGTGCCTGTATGTGATACTTTGTAATAATTACCAACATATGTGTAGATGGTGCTTGCATGTGATGTGGTTATTATATAGGATGTATAGATGGTACCTGTACAGGATATGTTGGTTCTTATTACATAGCATGTATAGAGGACACCTGTATGTGATATGCAGGTTATTACTTAGGATGTATAGTTTGAGCCTGAATATGATTTTTTTTTTTTTTTTTTTTTTTTTAATTTTTTTTAAATTATTACATAAGATGTATGGATAGCGTCTATATCTTACATGTTGGTAAATATTGCATAGGATGTGTAGATGGCGCCTGTATGTGATATGTTGCTGAATATTAGATAGGATGTATATATAGTGCCTGTTGATGATATTATGGTTATTATTTAAGATGTATAGATGGCGCCAGTATGTGATATATTGGTTATTATTACTTAGGATGTATAGATGGCACCTGTATGTGATATATTGGTTATTATTTAGGATGTATAGATGGTGCCTGTATGTGATATATTGGTTATTATTTAGGATGTATAGATGGCGCCTGTATGTGATATATTGTTTTTTATATAGGATGTATAGATGGCGCCTGTATGTGATATATTGGTTATTATTACTTAGGATGTATAGATGGCGCCTGTATGTGATATATTGGTTATTATTATTTAGGATGTATAGATGGCGCCTGTATGTGATATATTGGTTATTATTTAGGCTGTATAGATGGTGCCTGTATGTGATATATTGGTTATTATTATTTAGGATGTATAGATGGTGCCTGTATGTGATATATTGGTTATTATTATTTAGGATGTATAGATGGTGCCTGTATGTGATATATTGGTTATTATTATTTAGGATGTATAGATGGTGCCTGTATGTGATATATTGGTTATTATTTAGGCTGTATAGATGGTGCCTGTATGTGATATATTGGTTATTATTATTTAGGATGTATAGATGGTGCCTGTATGTGATATATTGGTTATTATTATTTAGGATGTATAGATGGTGCCTGTATGTGATATATTGGTTATTATTATTTAGGATGTATAGATGGTGCCTGTATGTGATATATTGGTTATTATTTAGGCTGTATAGATGGTGCCTGTATGTGATATATTGGTTATTATTATTTAGGATGTATAGATGGTGCCTGTATGTGATATATTGGTTATTATTATTTAGGATGTATAGATGGTGCCTGTATGTGATATATTGGTTATTATTATTTAGGATGTATAGATGGTGCCTGTATGTGATATATTGGTTATTATTTAGGCTGTATAGATGGCGCCTGTATGTGATATATTGGTTATTATTTAGGATGTATAGTTGGTGCCTGTATGTGATATATTGGTTATTATTTAGGATGTATAGATGGTGCCTGTATGTGATATATTGGTTATTATTTAGGATGTATAGTTGGTGCCTGTATGTGATATATTGGTTATTATTATTTAGGATGTATAGATGGCGCCGGTATGTGATATATTGGTTATTATTATTTAGGATGTATACATGGCGCCTGTATGTGATATATTGGTTATTATTTAGGATGTATAAATGGCGTCCGTATATTCTATCACTCTTGCACTTTCTTCTATGTGATTGCGTCTGTATATAATAAGTAAATGCTTTCCTTTCACATATGGCTCTTTTGTACTCTGAGTAGATTGCCCCCTCCATGTGAACAGATATTTTTGGGATACTTGCTGGGAATCTGTATTTGTCTCTGCAGTCAGTAATGGGTGCTCTGTGCTTCCCGTTATCTCACTGCGGTACGACATGGGACTGTAATAATGATGACTTCGTTGGCCTCTTGACTCGCGCGCACACATGACTAAGTGGGGTATTTGTGTTCTGCGGCCAACAGTTTTGCTTACGTAATTGGTGGAGAATAATGAGATCTGACATGAGAACACAGACTGGCAATTAATGAGCGGCTATTTTCAGCCTTTAATCCAGGAATCCCTTTCTGCGTTGGTTTTCACAGGCCACATTGGGGGACGCAGAGCCTACATCTGAGAGACTGCACATTTCCACAGGACTTCAAAGGTCCCTGAGAAAACGTTTCGTGACTTGTGAACTCAGACACAGCTGAGCTGGGAGTCCCATTAATGTAATTAAGATATTTGGCTGAGGGTCCCATCATAGGGGACAAGGCTGCGTGCACCCACAGGAACGGAAGGGCTGAGGGTCTAAGATGGAATAGCAGCATGTATCAGATGTAGAGGCCAGAGGCTGCGCTGCAGTCTCACTTGGGGCCCGAGATATACTGTAGGTGGTAAATGAGTGGTCTATGTCATGGTTTGGGGGCTCTGTAGTTAGATACAGCTCCTTGATCTTCCATCATCATTAGGTTGTGGGAAGATCCTACAAAACTTGGCAACAAATATCTCTGTTTTTGACCTCCAGCTGGTAGAGGAGTTGATCGGTGTGCTCCTTGGGTGACCTCCAGCTGGTAGAAGAGTTGATCGGTGTGCTCCTTGGGTGACCTCCAGCTGGTAGAGGAGTTGATCGGTGTGCTCCTTGGGTGACCTCCAGCTGGTAGAGGAGTTGATGGGTGTGCTCCTTGGGTGACCTCCAGCTGGTAGAGGAGTTGATGGGTGTGCTCCTTGGGTGACCTCCAGCTGGTAGAGGAGTTGATCGGTGTGCTCCTTGGGTGACCTCCAGCTGGTAGAGGAGTTGATGGGTGTGCTCCTTGGGTGACCTCCAGCTGGTAGAAGAGTTGATCGGTGTGCTCCTTGAGTGACTCTAGCTGGTAGAGGAGTTGATCGGTGTGCTCCTTCGGTGACCTCCAGCTGGTAGAGGAGTTGATCGGTGTGCTCCTTGGGTGACTCTCCAGCTGGTAGAGGAGTTGATCGGTGTGCTCCTTGGGTGACCTCCAGCTGGTAGAGGAGTTGATGGGTGTGCTCCTTGAGTGACCTCCAGCTGGTAGAGGAGTTGATCGGTGTGCTCCTTGGGTGACTCTCCAGCTGGTAGGAGTTGATCGGTGTGCTCCTTGGGTAACTTCAGCTCTTCTCTACCTCCTGATTTTTTTTTTATTGTGACTATTGTGTGAACGTTTTGCCATAAGCATCACTGTTTTTGGACCTTGTGTTGTGGTTTTGGCCGACCGTAGGGCCAACAGTTAGTAGAGGAAATAGTGGAGATGACTTTTGGAGAGAATTTATATAGACACCAGTGATAAATTTCGCTCCACTATCTCACAGCATTGATGACTCCATATGTTGGCATCAACTGCAGCTTTTGAGCATGAATAGATTTCAGTTTTATTCAACTTTTTCTGGTGTGTGGAACCATTGGTTGAGATGACTCGATCTCCTTTAGAAATTAGTTGTAAATCATTTTCCACCATAAAATATTTGTGTCTCCTGGAACAGATTGGTGTCAGGTGTCAAATGGACTTTTATTTAGTGTATTTGGCTATTATGGATATTCCTCTTATGTATATGCCAACGTTGTACTTTTATCTCTTGTATATAAACACCATGGACTTTTTTCTCATGTATATGACCACAACAGGACTTTTATCTTTTTGTCTATAGCCACCATGACATTTTATCTTGTGTATATGGCCACCATGGACCTTCATCTCATATACTGCATATTATTGTCCCCATGGACTTTCATCTCGTGTATATATAGCCACCATGGATTTTTTATTTCTGCTCAACATAAAGTTTCATCTCGTACATATGGACGCCATGGACTTTCATCACATATATACAGTATGACCACGAAGGATTTTTATCTTTATGGCTAACATGGAGTTTCAATATATATATATATATATATCTCCAAAATAGACTTTCATCTCGTATGTATGGTCACCATAGATTTTTAGCTCATGTATATGGCCACCTTGGACTTTCATCTTATATAGATCCCCTATTGGCTTTCTTCTCATTTATATGGCCACCATGGACTCTCATCTTGCATATGTGACCACCATGGACTTTCATTTATATATATATATATATATTGTACTATATAATCGTCTAAGGGTCACTTCCGTCTTTCTGTCTGTCAGTCACGGAAATCCCAAGTCGCTGATTGGTCGCGGCAAAACCGCCGTCACCAATCCGCAACGGGCACAGTCCGACGGCAAAATGGCCTCCCCGCAGTCAATGCCCGCTCCATACTCCCCTCCAGTCAGCGCTCACACAGGGTTAATGGCAGCGTTAACGGACCGTGTTATGCCGCGGTGTAACGCACTCCGTTAACGCTGCTATTAACCCTGTGTGACCAACTTTTTTACTATTGATGATGTGTATGCGCATCAATAGTAAAAAGATCTAATGTTAAAAATAATAAAAAAAAGTTATATACTCACCCTCCGTCGGCCCCAGAACAGGCCTTTCCTGCTCCTCGCAACGCCCTGGTGACCGCTCCCTGCATTGCGATCTCACGAGATGATGACGTAGCCATCTCGTGAGACTGCTCCGTCATCATCTCATGAGACCGCAATGCACTCTTGGGACCGGAGCGCACGAGGAGCGTTGGTAACCGCTTCGCTTGGATCCGGGGAAGGTGAGTATATCACTAGTTTTGATTTTAATTATTTTTTGTTAACAGGGATATGATGCCCACATTGCTATATACTACGTGGGCTGTGTTATATACTACACGGGCTGTGCAATATACTACGTGGCTGTGCAATATACTACACGGGCTGTGCAATATACTACGTGGCTGTGCAATATACTACACGGGCTGTGCAATATACTACGTGGCTGTGCAATACGCTACATGGGCTGTGTTATACGCTACGTGGGCTGTGTTATACGCTATGTGGGTTGTGTTATACTATGTTGTTGTGCTATATACTACGTGGCCAGCCACGAACAATCAGCAACAGGCGCATATATATATATATATATATATATATATATATATATATATATATATATATATATATATATATATATATATATATATATATATATATATATATGTCCACTTTTTTTTATTTTGTTGTGCTGTTTTCATTTTTTTTTTATTTATTTTTTTTTATATTTGAACCACCTACAACAGTGGTTTGGAAAGCTTTGCACGTTTTTTAAGGTAATATTTTGATGCTGTTCCTTTTTTCGTTATATATATATTAGTACAGACCAAAAGTTTGAACACACCTTCTCATTTAAAGATTTTTCTGTATTTTCATGACTATGAAAATTGTACATTCACACTAAAGGCATCAAAACTATGAACGAACACATGTGGAATTATATACCGTATATACTCGAGTATAAGCCGAGATTTTCAGCCTATTTTTTAGGGCTGAAAGTCCCCCTCTCGGCTTATACTCGAGTCATATACCCGGGTGTCGGCAGGTGAGGGGGAGCGGGGGCTGTCTAGTTATACTTACCTGCTCCTGGCGCGGTCCCTGCTTCCCCGGCGCTGCAGATTCTTCCTGTACTGAGTGGTCACATGGCACCGCTCATTACAGCAATGAATATGCAGCTCCACCTCCCATAGGGGAGGAGCCGCATATTCATTGCTGTAAATGATCGGTAACTGTGACCACTCAGTACAGGAAGAAGCTGCAGCGCCGGGGAAGCGGGGACCGCGCCAGGAGCAGGTAAGGGGAGCGCAGCGCTGCGAGATATTTACCTGCCCCTCGCTCCGGTGCGGCTCCGTCTGCAGCGTCCTCTAGCAGTGACGCTCAGGTTAGAGGGCGCGGTCACATAGTCAGTGCGCGCCCTCTGCTGAGCGTCAGTGCTGGAGACGGAGCCGCACGAGGAGCAGGTAAATATTGAAAGCGCCGGTGTCCTGAGCAAGAGAGGTGAGTATGTGATTTTTTTATTTTTTTTTATTGCAGCACCGGCATTATATATGGAGCATCTATGGGGCAATAATGAACGGGGCAGAGCATTGTATATAGCACAGTTGTATATGGAGCATCTATGGGGCAATAATGAACGGTATGGAGCATCTATTTTTATTTTTGAAATTTACCGGTAGCTGCTGCATTTTCTACCCTAGGCTTATACTCGAGTCAATAAGTTTTCCCAGTTTTTTGTGGCAAAATTAGAGGGGGTCGGCTTATACTCGGGTCGGCTTATACTCGAGTATATACGGTACTTAACAAAGTGTGAAACAACTGAAAATATGTCTTATATTCTAGGTTCTTCAAAGTAGCCACCTTTTGCTTTGATGACTGCTTTGCACACTCTTGGCATTCTCTTGATGAGCTTCAGGAGGTAGTCACCGGGAATGGTCTTCCAACAATCTTGAAGAAGTTCCCAGAGATGCTTTGCACTTGTTGGCCTTTTTGCCTTCACTCTGCGGTCCAGCTCACCCCAAACCATCTCGATTGGGTTCAGGTCTGGTGACTGTGGAGGCCAGGTCATCTGGCGTAGCCCCCCCATCACTCTCCTTCTTGGTCAAATAGCCCTTACACAGCCTGGAGGTGTGTTTGGGGTCATTGTCCTGTGGAAAAATAAATGATGGTCCAACTAAACGCAAACCGGATGGAATAGCATGCCGCTGCAAGATGCTGTGGTAGCCATGCTGGTTCAGTATGCCTTCAATTTTGAATAAATCCCCAACAGTGTCACCAGCAAAGCCCCCCCACACCATCACACCTCCTCCTCCATGCTTCACGGTGGGAACCAGGCATGTAGAGTCCATCCGTTCACCTTTTCTGCGTTGCACAAAGACACGGTGGCTGGAACCAAAGATCTCAAATTTGGACCCATCAGACCAAAGCACAGATTTCCACTGGTCTAATGTCCATTCCTTGTGTTCTTTAGCCCAAACAAGTCTCTTCTGCTTGTTGCCTTTCTTTAGCAGTGGTTTCCTAGCAGCTATTTTACCATGAAGGCCTAATTTCAGTTGTTTCACACTTTTTTGTTAAGTATTTAATTCCACTTGTGTTAATTCATAGTTTTGATGCCTTCAGTGTGAATTTACAATTTTCATAGTCTTGAAAATACAGAAAAATCTTTACATGAGAAGGTGTGTCCAAACGTTTGCTCTCTACTGTATGTACCACCAGTAGAAGTCTCTGGTAAGTGCCGCTCCATCCTCATACGGTGTCTCCTGTTGGCGTCATGGCTTCTGCTTTTCTTGGTCTTCATGTTGTAGGATTTAGCAGTGTGTGTCTCAGAAATCTCCGTGTCTTAAGGTCTCCAGATGCAGGATACTATGAAGTGCCACCTAACTTGAGTTATTTATGGAAACCAAAGATGCTGAAAAAGTGGGTTCTGAATTTTTCTGCCAGAGACGCTCGGAGAGGTTAATCATTGTCTGGTGATAAATGGAGTCCATGTGCGAGTGACCTGTCTGAAGAGGGACAGCAAAGATCCCTAAAATACAAAAACGCTTCCCAGTGAATGTTTTCTTCTCTTGCTGTTGCCGCAGTTTCATGAGTCAGGTGACAACCATTGCAGCGGTCAGTACATCTTTCAGAGCGGTTGTCACTTATCTTTCTCACTATTTTTAAGATCTCTGCTTGCTGTCACTGATTTTGGGTTACCTCCAGAGACATTTAATCTGTGGACTCTGAAGCTCAAACCTCTCCTGGCTTGGTCTTCTGGCTGACAACTCTACCTGGACTGATACGCTGTAACAGATCCTCATCAGCTGTGTGAGGAAGACATGATCAAGAACATCCAACTTTAAATGTCTCCATTTACTGGTAGAAACCAGAGATCTTCATATGGTAAAGGATTAAAATTCAAAAGTTTCGTATAAAGTTGCAGAACTTGGTGATTGAGCTTCAGTGTGCCTTCCCTTTAAATATGTGACTGGTGTCGCTACATTTAAAGTTTACGCACCTATCCACCCACAGAGGCCGTCTTACGGGACATTTAATCCAACTGCTTAGCAGTTCATTAATAAGGAAGGTGAGAGGATTTACTACGTGAGCCTCAGCTGTGACATAAGTGCCTCAAACATGAGCCCGAGGGTCCGAGGACCCTAATCCAGGCAGCTACATTTCTGGTTTCCTCCAGCTGTTCTGATACTACACACTCCAGCCAGCCCCATGGTGATCGGGCCGGGGCGATCTGTCATGGATGCACCCATTGGTCTTCCCCATGATGGCCATGAGGGGACTTCAGTCGTTCTACGGATATTTACGGTAACTGCTGAAATGTTTCCTGGTGGGGAGCGTGCCCCAATATTAGAGGAGGTTCGGGGTGGGTGTATGGTTGATTCTATGGCACATTATCTGTATTTAGCTGCTTCTTGGACACAAAGGAAATGTCTCGAAGTACTCGAGCCCGTCATATGTAATGGGGCTAATGAGGAGATGGAAATTCCTACCACTGGTGATCACCCATCCTGGATCCACCTCACATATTAGGAGACATTTAAATCCTCTCCATGGTCCTGTTGCTGCCCAGTTTATCAGAGGCTAGTGTCGTACCACAGTGTCAGGAGGATCCACCAATAAACAATATTTTCAGTGACCGCCTGACATCTCACCAGGATGAGGTGCACTTTACTTGCTATTAAAAATCATCATTAAATGATCAGCTGCTCATGATGCCAAAAGCAGCCATTACTAGGGATAGTTATGACCCTTGAACCCACCCTGTGTCCCTTCGATGTCCAATGGGTAATGCGTGGTGGCTGCTGGGATCCTGGGTTTCACCAGGTTGACATCAGCATTGAGTTTCTTCTGCTTTCCCAGGTCTATACAGGTGGTCATACTGACTTCCTCAGATTGGTCTATTCTAGGTCATGCCTAGGTCCTGTGTTTTCCTGTGACCGCTCCACACTAGCTGATACTTAGGTCTTGTGTCTTCTTGTGATCGGTCTGCCCTAGGTTCTACTTGGGTCCCATGTCTTCCTATGAATGGTCAACCCTAGGTCTTACGTAGGTCCTGTGTCTTCTTATGATCTTTCTTTCTTTCTTTCTTTCAATTTTCTTTTTATTGAAGAAGAAGGAATCACAATTGAACAGGAATTGAAAAATAGCCAGAGGAAGTTTCAAACAACATTAGGTATCCAATGGGACAATAACAAAAGTCCAACAAGATGTAGGAATACAATAAATTTGAAGAACTGGAAAAGGGTTCTGGATCAAACTTTGACATAAATTCAGAAGAAAGGGAAACTAGCAAAGGTGATTAGAGAAACAGTGGAAACATGAGTAAAGTTTTAAGATAGTAATAGAAAGATTGAGAGGGTTATAGGAAAGAGGGGGGGTGAGGTAAGAAAGGGGAGGGAGAGGGAGCTGAAGGGGGGGGCTTGGAGGAGGGAGGGGGAAAAAAGGACCGATGGTGGAGATGAAATTAAAAGATGAAGTCGAGAATGATAATGAGGGGGGGCTCGGCATATAGGATCTGATGGGTTGAGGTGGATTCAGGTATCCTCCGGTAATGTTGATAAGAAGTCAGGACTGGAGCGGAAGGTAATCCACGGTTTCCAGGTAAGTCTAAACGAGGTGAGGGATTCTTGTGTATTGGCAACTAACTCAGCAGTGTGGTATAGAAGGTCAATTTTATCTAGTACTTGTCTTTTGGTGGGTGTGAGAGTAGATTTCCAGAAAGTGGGGATTAGATATTTCCCGGCTGCTATTATGTTGCTTGCTAGTTTCGAGGCCGGGGAATTCTCGGGCCATAGGGGTTGGTTAAGGAGAGTAGATTGAGGAAGTAAGAGAGTGTTTTGATCTAGCACCTTAGAGATTACGTTCGAGACCATTTGCCAAAAGGGGACAATTTTTGGGCAAGACCACCAGATGTGCAGATAGGAGCCTGAGTCTGAACGGCATCTCCAGCACAGATCGGGAGTGGAGGGGTGCCAATGATGGAGTTGGGTTGGAGTGCGGTACCACCTAGATATTACCTTATATGAGTTTTCTTGTATTTTTACGCATTGTGAGGGTCCGTGAGATTTGTTGTAGATAGAGGCAATCTGGTCGTCCGTGAAAGAGATGGTGAGATCTCTCTCCCAGAGACCTATGAAGGCTCTTTTGACATCGGCGCCATCCATCAACAGAAGGTTGTAAATTTTTGATAGGACTTTTTTGGGTGGGTTTTTGTGGGCGCACAATTGTTCGAAGGGAGTCAGAGGGCGGAGCAAATCTAACTGTCTTTTGTGCTTATGGCAGTAATCTTTTAATCTTTTGTAGTGAAGAAAAGAAATATTTAATTGTGGGTTCGAGGCCTGGAATTCAGCGAGGCTCATTAGGGACCCGTCGATAAAAAGAGTGTCAAGCGGTATAGGAGAGTTAAAGTTACTGGTGGAGCTGGGGGGATCTTTAGGTAATTTAAAGGGGATGGGACCCGCGATGTCTTGTATAGTCAGAATTGGGGAGGTAGGCGGGGTTAATTTGGGAAATTCTGTTCTCCAAATTTTGAGAATAGCGGTTGTAATTTCGTTGAGTATCAGTTGGTCTAGGTTTGTGTGGTTATACAGAAGGGCTAATGTCCTAAGGGGAATAGGGGCTAGATGTTCTTCAATTGGTATCCACACTTTTTCTGAAGGATTTCTAATCCAATCTACTACTCTAGTGAGCATCGCTGCTCGGTAGTATTTGAAGATATCCGGGGCCCCCATTCCTCCTTTTGACTTCGGCATGGCAAGAGAATTGGCATTGATTCTTGGGCGTTTGCCATTCCAGATGTAGTTACTGAAAAAAGAGTTTATCTTCGATAGATAGTGCTTTGGGATGTAGATGGGGAGCATCTGGAATAAATATAAGAATTTGGGTAAGATAATACTTTTCAAGAGGTTTTTTCTGCCCATCCAAGATAGGAAGGGGGCTCTCCAGGACTGTACCGTGGAGGTAGCTTGTTTCAACAGGGGGATGATATTAAGTTCCAGAAGCTCCCCCATCGATCTCCCGATCTTAATCCCTAGGTTGGTGATGAAACTCGAGGGCCATTTGAAGGGGTATAGTTTTTTTAATTTGTCTATAGCGGGGTTGGGGATATTAATGCTGAGAGCTTCCGATTTAGTAATGTTGATTTTGTAGTTAGAAAGCTTCCCGTATAGGTCTAATATGCGGACGAAGGCAGGGATGCCCTCCTCGGGATCCGATAGGAATACCAAGAGATCATCAGCGAACGCTGCAGATTTATGGTGAAAACTACCCATCTGGATTCCCTTAATGCCTGGATCTTGTTGAATGCTCTGAATGAGAGGCTCCATGGCCAATACATATAGAATCGGAGAGAGAGGGCATCCCTGCCTCGTGCCATTTTGAATGGAGAAAGGGTCCGATAGTAGATTGTTTATTCTTAAACGGGCAGTGGGGGTAGTGTACATTTGGAAAATGGCATCTACAAGTTGAGGGGGGATGTGAAAAGCAAGAAGTGTTTCTCGAAGGAATATCCAGTCCACCCTGTCAAAGGCCTTTTCAGCGTCTGTTCCCAGTAGGACGAGTGGGGTTTTCCGTATTTTTGCGTACTGAATAAGGTGAAGAATTCTAGCTGTATTGTCCCTTCCCTCACGTCCTATCACGAAGCCCGATTGATTGAGAGAAATGAGTTGTGGCATGAGCTCCGCCAATCTCCCCGCAATAAGACTGGCATAAATTTTTAGATCAACATTGAGTAGGGAGATAGGCCTATAGCTTCCACAGCATTCTGGGTCTTTACCTTCTTTATGAAGAAGAGAAATGTGGGCTTCTAGTGACTGAGAAGGGAAAGGATTCCCACCCAGGACTGCGTTACAGACGTTCAGGAGGTACGGGCCTAAGATATCAGCAAAGGTTTTGTAATAGATTTTAGGGAGCCCATCTGGGCCAGGGACCTTCCCCCTACCCCCCCCAGACAGGGTGGACTGGAGGTCAGAGAGGTCGAAGGGTCTGAGTAGGCAATCTTGCTGGAGGTTGGTTAGTGTAGGGAGGTGTAAGGAGGATAAGAAAGCTTGGACATGGGATCTCCTCTGATTTTTATCTTCTGTTGTGTCATTATGTCGGAGTTGGTATAGGTCTTTATAGAAGGACAGAAAGGAGTCGGTGATTTGATTATAATGCTGGAGGACTTTGCCATCTTTAGATTTGATTCTGTGGATAAATGTACGGGTTTGGCGTTTTTTGATCAGCGAGATCATGAGTTTAGAGGCTTTGTCTCCGTGAGCAAAGATTTTGTTTTTCCAGGATAGATAATGTTTGGAAGACTGTGTGTTGAGGAGGTCCCTGAGAGATTGGCGTTTCTCGGTGAGTTGGGTGAGTGTAGTTTGAGAGAGTTCCTTTTTGTGTTGGGTATCCAGAGCTACGATATCATTGTATAAGGCAAGGATTTTTGATTTCCTTTGTTTGTTTAGGAAAGAGGCAATTGAAATAAAAACCCCTCGGATTGTGGCCTTATGTGCTTCCCATAACACGGGAGGAGTTATGTCTGGAGAAGCGTTAATATTGAAAAACTCTTGAAGCGACTCACGGATACGGTTTTTGAATTCCTCGCTATGTAGTATAGACTCGTTGAGCCTCCATGAGTTGAAACTAGAGTATGGTTTGTGAAATTCTAATTTAGTCAGTACCACAGAGTGGTCCGAGTGTATGGCAGGGATTATTTCAGCTTTTAATGTGGAAGGTAGAATGGATCTGGATACCAGTATGTAGTCAAGGCGGTGATAGGAATTATGGGGATGCGAGTAATATGTGAAATCAATATCAGAAGGGTGCAGATATCTCCAGGCATCGATCAGCTCTAATGAATGAATGGTTGATTTAAGGCGCGCCAAATCTTTCAGAGAAATAGAGCTTTTTTTTGTAGATGTGTCCAGAGATGGATCTAGAGCGACATTCAGATCACCCCCTAGGATGACTACACCTTCCTGGAATGTACGTAGGAGGGATAAGGCTTTGCGAAGCCATTTAAGGTGGCGTTTGTTGGGGGCATATAGACTGCCTAGGGTCACCATGTTACCGGCTATAAGCCCCTTGATGAAAACGTAACGGCCTTCAGGATCAATCTTGCTGTCTAGGAGGAGGAAGGGGACATCCCTAGCAAGGGCTATTGAGACGCCTCTAGATCCTTTTTGGGGGGAGCTAGCGTGGAACCATCTGTCAAAGAAGCATTTCTCAAAGGAAGGGGTCTTGTCGGGGATGAAATGGGTCTCTTGCAAGAGTAGTATATCGTAGCCTGATTTTTTGAAGAAGGCAAGTGTTTGTGACCTTGGGATTGGGGAGTTTAGACCGTGTGAGTTGTGTGAAATAATCTGAAAAGACTTACGGTTTACCGTCATGGTGGAAGTGATTGAAGGCAAGTTGGATGAGGATGAGACTCGACCATCGGATCCAGAGGAGGGAAAAGAAGGAGAGGGGTGGGAGAGATGGATGAGAAAGAGGGGGTTAGAATGGTAGATACACAGTAGTAAAAAAACCATTGACGTAGAGCATGAGGGTAGATAACCTTAAGTGAGGGGGAAAACATTGCAATTTTAACATCTAGGGAGGGAGAAAAAAGGGGATCAAGTAAAAGGGAGTTATAATTAGCTTCATGGTATAGGAGGCTAAGACTCCTAAATTGGCGGTGATAACGCTGCACAAGTATTTAACTTTATGGGCTAGTGATAAATGTCACAAAGCCCTTGAAACCATAAAGAACGTAGAGAAGTAGGTAAACAAAAAAGAAAAACGTTAGTGATTCTCCATTGTTCATCCGCCAGGATCATCTTCCTCGTCCCTAGGTGGCGTGCCTTTTGAAGAGCGACGTTTTGATCTTGAGGATTTCAGGGTAGATGCGTCTTGCCACGAAGGGGGGATGGGGAGAGATTTCAGACGGTGGGCCTCACAAGAAGTTTCTAGGACAAGCGGTTGGTCGAGTTGAATCTCCAAGGCTTCGCAGACAGATTTAATATCGGCGGTAGATTTAATAAGAAATTTCCGATCTTTTGCGGATATGGAGATACCAAAGGGGAAGAGCCAGCGATATGGATAATGCCTTTGTTGAAGGATTGAGGTGAGAGGTCTTAAAAGGCGTCTTTTATAGAGCGTGGAGGCAGAGAGGTCTTGGAAAATTTGGATTGGGGTTCCTCCAAAAGTGATAGAGTCTGCTTCTCTGGCTCTTTTCAGAAGTAGGTCTTTTGTTCTGAAGTCGAGGAAACGACATAAGACATCTCGAGGAGCTTCGTCGGGCTTCGGTTTGGGCCTCAGTGCTCTGTGGACTCTCACCATATCAAGTTCTGATGAGTCTGAGGAAGTAAGGATTGAGTGAAAAATTTCAGTGACGGTGGAAATCAAGGCATCTGGAAGTATGGACTCGGGGACACCTTTGAGTCTCAGATTGTTCCTTCTTTCCCTATTTTCATGGTCTTCCAGTATGGTATATATCTTATTGATGTGGTCCTCATGCCGTTTATGGCAAGTTAGATTGGAGTTAGAGCTTTGGACTATTTCCGCATGGGAGGCCTCTATCGCTTCAATTCTGTGTCCCAGTTGGCTGAGGTCTTGCTTGATGGTAGAGAGATCTCTGCTTATGGGTTCTAATGTTTTGCCTAGAATCCTTTTAATAAATGATCTCGTTACCAGATCACCCTTGTCCTGGTCGTCATTGTCTCCGTCGCTCTCTCGTTCGGATTCTGAGTAAGTTTCTGGATCTTTCCCTATTGAGTGAGAGGATTTAGCAGAGTTGGATGTGTTGCCTTGCTTTTTCAGGAATTTATCCATGTCTGCAAGAGGTTTGGAGCTGGTGGACTTTAACCCCGATCTCGTCAGCTTTTGTGAGGGTTTCACCATCATGCTTGAGGTGTGCAGCAAATAATGAGAACTCCCAGATCACCCTCAGTTTCTCCCAGGTGTGGGTTTACATCTTATGGGGGTTGGTGAGGAACCAAGGAGGAGAGATTAGGTGAAGCTTAAAATTGGCTTTTATAGGGAGCTAGTAACACATCTACAGTTATCGTGCCAACCTAATGGATGTTAATCAGGTGGGTATGGGGCAGCAGGAGATAAGGTGTACTTGTGGTCTGTATATAAAGAGTTAACTCAGCACAAGAAGTAGCTTTCTGTTTATGTTTAATCAGGTACTGTTGCCCTCAGCGTCCACATTAAACTGTTCCAGTCCAGCAAGAGTTAAACAATTGGGTATGGGGCAGCAGGAGATGAAGTGTGTTTATGGGTTGCAGACTTGAAGCGATCCCAACATGAGGTGCAGTCCCTGCACTGCACACACCCTCCACAGCCAGACAGAGCTTCTTATCTGTCACGGGGGTTGTTTTCACTCTGTGTGGCTAATTATTTTTCGTGGGAATCAGGAGCAGAGCAGCCTGTTGCTGCTTTTTTAAGCTGTGTGCAATTTTGTTGCTTGGTTACACTCTGTATCCCTCCGCCCTGTATATAGTGCGAGGTGCCTGCAGCATCTGTTCTAATGCAGTCTGGTGAGACTCCTGGGAGTAAAAAATAGTGCAGGGGTATGACTTGGGCTGCTGGTCCCTCTGCTCTTCACTGCACACTAATCGCCGGGGTTCCAATGCAGGTGAGACTACCACGCTGTTGTTAGTTAGTTGGCAGCGTTAGGTAGTGCAGGCGCGCAGCTAGGAGTGCGTGTCCTTCCGCCCTACACACAGTGCTGCTGGTGGGACGTTTGGGAGATGTAAATAGTGCAGGGGAATGACTGGAGCTGCGGATCCCTCCGCCCTGCACTAGACGTCGGCTGCTGATGAAGCTGAGCGGCCGGAACTACTTCACTGCTGTCACTTGCAGTGATGTGTGCTTCCGCCCCTGATTTTAAGCTCTCCCACTTGTGTGCCTCCTATGGTGGGGAAGAAGGGGGATCGCTGGGGATATGTAGCACAAATAAAGTTGCCCCGCAGGCTGAATTTAGTAGCACACTATCTGTAGCTGTGCCTTTAGATCTGTGCTGTTGCAGGGACTATTTTTCCCCTATGCAGCTGCTCTGTATGAGCGATCCTGTGCTCTAAAGAGTGTCTGGTTTTGGGGGGAAAAAGAGTGGTGCCTCTCCTGAATGTGCCTCTGGGGGTCCCCTGATGGATTGGGATGAGGTTCACAGTACCTTGGGGTCCGTTTGGCAAGTCTCTGTTTCTTTTTCTCCTCACGTTGGAGTGTGTGAGGTATATCCCTCCGCCTCTCTCACACGCAGGTGTCCTTTCGTTTAAAGTTAATTATATCCACAGTTGAGGTTAAAAATCTTCTGGAACCTGCTTCCAGCAGGTCTAGGTTCCCTTAGGAAAGTCTCCCGATGTAGGAATCCGGGTTAAATGTCCAATTTTTGTCGATTATTCTCTGGTTTAGAGGGAGCTCAGGGTTCCTGCTTCCTACCACATCAGCGCTCAAACCACACCCCCCCTGTGTCTTCTTATGATCAATCCGCCATATGTCATACTTAGGTACTGTGTCTTCTTGTGATCCGTCCACCTTTGGTTATACTTAGGCCCCACGTCTTCTTGTAATCTGTCCCCACTAAGTCATAGTTAGGTCCTGTGTCTTATTGTAATCCACGCTCCCTAGATCATAATTAAATCCTGTGTCTTTTCATGATTGGATCAACTTCAGTCATATTTAGGTCCTGTGTCTTCTTGTGATCAGCCAACCTTAGGTCATACATAGGATGGAGTGATCACAAGAATACACGGTACCAATGTCATACTTTGGTCCCGTGTCTTCTTGTGATCCATCCACTCTAGTTCATACTTGCGTCCTGTGTCTTCCTGTAATTGGCCCATTCTAGGTCCTAAGAGTTCTTGTGATCGGTCCACCCTATGTCAGTCTTAGGATCCTATACCTTCCAATGTTTTGTCCACCCTAGGTCATACTTAGATCCTGTGTGTTCCTGTGATCAGTCCACCTTGATCACAGGATCATATTTAGAGCACATGTCTTATTGTAATCAGTGCACCTTCGGTCATATTAATGTCCTGTGTCATCCTGTTATTGCTCCACCCTAAGTCATACTTGGGTGCCGTGTCCTCTTGTAGTCTGTCCACTCTAGGTCATACTAAGATGCTGTCTTCTTGTAGTCTGTCCCCACTAGGTCATACTGAGGTGCCGTGTCTTCTTGTAATCTGTCCACTCTAGGTCATACTAAGATGCTGTCTTCTTGTAGTCTGTCCCCACTAGGTCATACTGAGGTGCCGTGTCTTCTTGTAGTCTGTCCCCACTAGGTCATACTGAGGTGCCGTGTCTTCTTGCAGTCTGTCCACACTAGGTCATACTGAGGTGCGCTGTCTTCTTGTAGTCTGTCCCCACTAGGTCATACTGAGGTGCTGTTTTCTTGTAGTCTGTCCACGCTAGGTCATACTGAGGTGCTGTGTCTTCTTGTAGTCTGTCCCCACTAGGTCATACTGAGGTGCCGTGTCTTCTTGTAGTCTGTCCCCACTAGGTCATACTGAGGTGCTGTTTTCTTGTAGTCTGTCCACACTAGATCATACTGAGGTGCCGTGTCTTCTTGTAGTCTGTCCACACTAGGTCATACTGAGGTGCCGTGTCTTCTTGTACTCTGTCCCCGCTAGGTCATACTGAGGTGCTGTGTCTTCTTGTAGTCTGTCCACACTAGGTCATACTAAGATGCTGTGTCTTCTTGTAGTCTGTCCACACTAGGTCATACTGAGGTGCCGTGTCTTCTTGTACTCTGTCCACACTAGGTCATACTAAGATGCTGTGTCTTCTTGTAGTCTGTCCCCACTAGGTCATACTGAGGTGCCGTGTCTTCTTGTAGTCTGTCCCCACTAGGTCATACTGAGGTGCTGTTTTCTTGTAGTCTGTCCACACTAGATCATACTGAGGTGCCGTGTCTTCTTGTAGTCTGTCCCCACTAGGTCATACTGAGGTGCTGTGTCTTCTTGTAGTCTGTCCACACTAGGTCATACTAAGATGCTGTGTCTTCTTGTAGTCTGTCCACACTAGGTCATACTGAGGTGCCGTGTCTTCTTGTACTCTGTCCACACTAGGTCATACTAAGATGCTGTGTCTTCTTGTAGTCTGTCCACACTAGGTCATACTGAGGTGCCGTGTCTTCTTGTAGTCTGTCCACACTAGGTCATACTGAGGTGCCGTGTCTTCTTGTAGTCTGTCCACACTAGGTCATACTGAGGTGCCGTGTCTTCTTGTACTCTGTCCCCGCTAGGTCATACTGAGGTGCTGTGTCTTCTTGTAGTCTGTCCACACTAGGTCATACTAAGATGCTGTGTCTTCTTGTAGTCTGTCCACACTAGGTCATACTGAGGTGCCGTGTCTTCTTGTAGTCTGTCCACACTAGGTCATACTAAGATGTTGTCTTCTTGTAGTCAGTCCACATTAGGTCATACTGAGGTGCTGTCTTCTTGTAGTCTGTCCCCACTAGGTCATATTGCGGTCCTATGTCTTGTAATCCGCAGTTTATATCTGAACATTCAGATCTATATGACTCGTGTATGCAAATGATAACTATAGAGAAGTTGTATTTCTTCAGGATGAGAAGGTGCTCGGTCATTTTTGGAATTCTGTGCTTTTTAATGAACATTGTACAGAGGACTTGAGCAGCTGGAGATCCTGAAGCCAATAATTGGTGCAGTCTTGTGTGCGCCTAAATGTGACTTTTGAAAAGGGGGTTTGGCCGATTGTTGTTATAGTTCCTCGTATTTTACACCAGTAATCGGATATTGACTGCTCATAGCACGCAGGCATCATCAGGGATAAATGCGCTAGGTTTGTTCCACCTCATGCGTGCGCCTGGTGTATTTTGTGGTTACCAATTTTGGTGTAAGGCTGAGAAGACTTGGTGGGGATATGTGATATCAGCCATCAGTAGATCTGGGAGCACAAGGGGCTCCACAACAACTGCCATATGGGCTAGTCTGTACCACCATATACAGCCATGGTGAGCGGCTGTGACCTGCGGAGTCTGATCGTCCCGCTCTGTGTCCCATGTATAGGGACGTATCTCGTGAGGTGACTCACTTTGCTGTTTGACTTTTCATTTGCAGCATCTTCCCTTTTCCTGAACTTCTTATTTTTCTCCCTTGGCCGTGATGTTTTTGTAAACTTCTTCATCCATTTCATCTGCCAAAGTATAGATTTGTTGTGTTGTGTTCGCCGGTATCCTTGGCCGCCCCAAATATCTCACCGCTATACTGCACCTGTCAGCAGATCTGAGAATGAGGTGTGGATATTGGGTGGTCTCCTCGGAGCTGGCAGGGCTGGAGCAGGAGTCAATGTAGGGCTTGTACGGTTCTCCCTCACTCTGGAGGTGACCGTGAGTAGATCCCGGGGCTCTGGCCGTCGTTCCGCGCAGCCACATGTGCTGTTCTCATTTGTGGCTTCGATGAATTCTTTCTGGGGTTTCTCCAGCTGAACCTTCCTCACGGCAGCCAGCGCTTCCTCCATACGCTCCTCATTCTTTCGCTTTCACCATTTGACCCTCATTCTTTTCACGTTCTGGAGGATTTTTTTTCAGAGGTAACACACTGGTCTCCATCTGGAGCCAGCCCTGGATCTGTGTATCCTTCTTGTTCTGGTAGACTCCCTTCACCACATCCGCCAGCTTTTCTGGCCCGTCCATGAGCTATTCTCGTTCCTCTGTGTATTATACAGGCCTCTGCCAAGTTGTCAGAGAAGAGGAAGGCAGTAGTGAGAACGCGTCCCACAATCTGAGAGGGAAGGGTGAGCGACTCTGCTGCCCCCCCAATACACACAGGACCCCCTGCCTGTTACAGTAGTGGTCCCCTCATATGAGCCCCGCCAGGACTGTAATCTCTGCACCCGCAGCAGTGGAGAAAGTGTGAGCTGAACTATAACTCCTAGCATTGTCAAGAGCAGACGCTCTATATCAGTGGTCCCCAACTCCAGACCTCGAGGGCCGCCAACAGTGCAGGTTTTCAGGATTTCCTTTAGTATTGTACAGGGGTTGGAATCATCACCTGTGCAGATGATCACCGATGCAATACTAAACAAATCCTGAAAACCTGCACTGTTGGCGGCCCTCGAGGTCTGGAGTTGGGGACCCCTGCTCTATATGGATGTCTCTGCTGACTTATTCTTCACATTTTCAGTTTGTTGTCTTGTGACATCACATATTTGTTATCGCATGTTTCGGGGTCTTACGGGACCCCTGCCGCCCTAGTGCTAATGGACCAGTGACCACCTCCATCACATCTCACCCTTCGCCTAGCCATAGAACAAATTGCTTTTCAATCCTTTACATTGATTTTGCCTCATTCACACCCACCACCACATTCAGTCCTGCTAGACCAGCAAGAATATGGATGATAATTTGCCCTCAGTGTCATCAGGCACAAGGGGCTTGGCTACCTCCCATAGAACTGGTGGCCACCATCGTCTTTGGTTTTCCGCATCGTCAGTTGTTAACTTGTGTTGCTTCATGTTCGATACCAGGCGCTGCTGTGAGGCGCCGCTGATCCTTAGTATCAGGATCTTGCTGACCAGCGGCGCCAAGACCGAATAGGATTTTGGTGGGAGGGCCGGAACTCCCAGCTCTGGCAACCCCCTCACACCGCCGCCGCTTCTCAACTAAGTGATCAGTGCCAACAGCATTCAGGGGCACCGAGGCTACCGGAGCTGCCCCCGACACCGGACTGCTGCCTCCGACACCAGGCCGCTCCCCCCTCACTGAGGAGCGCACCACAGTATCCTGGCGTGACCGTACGCCGCCGCCGGGCCGCTCTCACGGCTGATGCACCTGCTGCTACGTCCCCGCTACTACAAGCAGAGATGGAGCTCTGCGCCTCCCCGCGCCTTTACATGTGATCCACAGCAGAACCCGGGCCGGGCTGGGCAACGGGGCTTATACAGTGAGCTGACCCTGCAACCGACTCGGAGGGGTATCAGTCATCTCTCTGAATCTATTCATTAAAGGGGTTGTCCAGTCCAAGCCGATAAGCCTGCAGTCCCTCTCTGTATCACTGTGTGACAGAAATTCACCGCACACTCTGTCGTGTAATGTGATGCAAGAAAGTAAAGTTTATTACAACTGGGGAGAACAAAAAATTGATAAAGCGCAAGAAAAATTATTTAGCGCGACTATATTCAAGTGACGTTTCGACCTGTCCAGGTCTTATTCCATACGCTGTTGGTAATTCTTTAGTCATGGGGCTAGATGTAGTTTGTGTGGGGCTACTTCCTTGGTTATAGTCAAAATTAAAGTGCGACGTGTGCTTTGATGGGAGCTCCCGCGCTTTGCCTGGCCTCCTGCTGCTGATGTGGGGGCGCTGCCATCAAAACTACAGAGTGTGCGGTGAATTTCTATCACATGGACTAAGGGTCATCTGGCCCCTTCCACCAGCACCTCGCCTTATGACAGACTGCAGGCCAATATACAGTGTGTCCGTAAAGTCATGGTGCACTTTTATAGTTTACATTTTGATGCCCTTTCTCTGGCCCAATCATATCAGACCTGTTCATGAGGAGAGATAACAAGAACCAATCAAACAACACAAACTCATTTAAAGGGACACTGTCACCTGAATTTGGAGGGAACAATCTTCAGCCATGGAGGCGGGGTTTTTGGGTGTTTGATTCACCCTTTCCTTACCCACTGGCTGCAATATTGGATTGAAGTTCATTCTCTGTCCTCCATAGTACACGCCTGCGCAAGGTAAGATTGCCTTATGCAGGCATGTACTACGGAGGACAGAGAATGAACTTCAATCCAATATTGCAGCCAGCGGGTAAGGAAAGGGTGAATCAAACACCCAAAAACCCCGCCTCCATGGCTGAAGATTGTTCCCTCCAAATTCAGGTGACAGTGTCCCTTTAAGCTGTTGCTGGGCCTTCAGTCAGTTTAACCCCTGATAAACTGAACTCTGATTAATACACTGCCAGGTCTGTGACATCATGCAACCACAAGCTTATGCTATAGTTTCGATGTGTGTAGGGCAACAAATGGAGCCCACATCGAACTGCACTGAATCGATATGAAACTGGGAGAGTTTTTCTTTTATTTGGAGCAGATTTCACACTTCTATCTTTTTTTTTTTTTTTGTTGCTTTCCAGTGACAGGTCAAAAGTGCACCATGACTTTACAGACACACTGTATATTTTCTCACTGTGTGGCTGCAGACTTGTGATTCCGCCAGCGTGAGCGCTGTATTCTGTGGAGATTCGCTGCTTTCAGACTGGGGAACGGAGGGGATGCATGAAATATACATAATCCCAGCCAGTGGGCATGGCCTCGCTACATATATATTTATGAAGAGGCCACGCCCTCGAGCCAACCGTTCCCTTGTCTGCCACACCCTCTATTTGGCCGCGCACTAAATGGGGCACGACCTCGCCTCAACACAAGTGTATGGAGCGAGGCCACATCCACTGGCCGAGAGTATGTATAGGTCATACTGGCCAAGATCGTGTATAACGTATACTGGGAACCACAGAGAGGGAGACAGAGAGACAGAGAGAGAGAGCGAGAGCGGGGGACACAGAGAGAGGGAGAGAGAGAGAGGGGGACAGAGAGAGAGAGAGATAGAGACGGGGACACAGAGAGAGGGAGAGAGAGCGGGGGACACAGAGAGAGGGAGAGAGAGAGGGGGACAGAGAGAGAAGGACACAGAGAGAGGGAGACACAGAGAGAGGGAGACACAGAGAGGGAGACACAGAGAGAGGGAGACACAGAGAGGGAGACAGAGAGACAGAGAGAGAGGGGGACAGAGAGAGAGGGGGACAGAGAGAGAGGGGGACACAGAGAGAGAAGGACAGAGAGAGAGATAGAGACGGGGACACAGAGAGAGGGGGACACAGAGAGAGGGGGACACAGAGAGAGGGGGACACAGAGAGAGGGAGACACAGAGGGACAGAGAGAGAATGAGGGACAGAGAGAGGGACACACACACACACACACACACACACACACACACACACACACACACACACACACGGGGAAGAGGAAAGTGCAGCAGCCGTAGCAGAGGAATGTCAGTGCCTGCCACAGACTAAGAGGAGCCTGATATGTCATGGACTCCTGTACCCCACCATAGACATGTCCTCTATCCTCTAAAAGGAGCCTGATATATCCTGGACCTCTATATGCCCCCCTACCCCACCCCCTATCCCCCTATTTTTACCAAATGCTTTGGCAATGCTAACCTGTACTTAGTCCTGCCAATAAAACTCATTTGAATTGATTTGAATTGAGAGAGGGGGACACAGAGAGAGCTAGAGAGGGACTGTAGACTTATTGGCTCTGACCGGACATCCCCTTTAACCCCTCCCTGACAGGACCACTCTGCCCTCTTTTAAAAGCCTTTCTGGCTTCCAGCTCATTTTTCAGCCGATTTCCCTCTGCCTGGAGCGATGTCTTCCTTTTGTTCGGAGGCTCCTGCAGCTTTGGTGCTTGTCGGCCTGGTCCGAGGAACAGAAGCCTGAGACTTGGATCCTTTGCTTATCCCAAGAAATCCAGTCCCTCCCTGTGTACGAGAGAGAGCAGGTCCCCATGTGGAGAGGTGTTGTCTCAGGAGCAACAGCAGGATCAGTGGCGACCACACTCACAATCATACCACAGTGAGCAACAGCTGAGCAGAGCTGCACTCACTATTCTGCTGGTGCAGTCACTGTGTACATACATTACATTACTGATCGTGAGATATCTCCTGTATTATACCCCAGAGCTGCACTCACTATTCTGCTGGTGCAGTCACTGTGTACATACATTACTGATCCTGAGTTACATCCTGTATTATACCCCAGAGCTGCACTCACTATTCTGCTGGTGCAGTCACTTTGTACATACATTACTGATCCTGAGTTACATCCTGTATTATACCCCAGAGCTGCACTCACTATTCTGCTGGTGCAGTCACTTTGTACATACATTACTGATCCTGAGTTACATCCTGTATTATACCCCAGAGCTGCACTCACTATTCTGCTGGTGCAGTCAATGTGTACATACATTACATTACTGATCCTGAGTTACATCCTGTATTATACCCCAGAGCTGCACTCACTTGTTGTGAATTCTGTTGTCAAGCTCCCTCCTGTGGTTGTGAGTGGTACTTCGGCTGGTTCTGTCCATGGGCTTCCTCTGGTAGTTGTGAGTGGGGCTGCGGCTTCTGAGGTTCCTTCCACAGGTGACGAGGTTAATTCGTTAGCTGGCTGCTCTATTTAACTCCACTTAGATCTTTGCTCCATGCCACCTGTCAATGTTCCTGTATTGGTCTAGTTCTCTCCTGGATTGTTCCTGTGACCTGTCTTCCCAGCAGAAGCTAAGTTCCTGCTTGTTTTTCTTTGGTTTGCTATTTTTCTGTCCAGCTTGCTATTTTTATTGTTGTCTTGCTTGCTGGAAGCTCTGGGACGCAGAGGGAGCGCCTCCGCACCGTGAGTCGGTGCGGAGGGTCATTTTGCGCCCTCTGCGTGGTCTTTTTGTAGCTTTTTGTGCTGACCGCAAAGTTGCCTTTCCTATCCTCAGTCTGTTCAGTAAGTCGGGCCTCACTTTGCTAAATCTATTTCATCTCTGTGTTTGTATTTTCATCTTTACTCACAGTCATTATATGTGGGGGGCTGCCTTTTCCTTTGGGGAATTTCTCTGAGGCAAGGTAGGCTTTATTTTTCTATCTTTAGGGCTAGCTAGTTCCTTAGGCTGTGCCGAGTTGCATAGGGAGCGTTAGGAGCAATCCACGGCTATTTCTAGTGTGGTTGATAGGATTAGGGATTGCGGTCAGCAGAGTTCCCATGTCCCAGAGCTCGTCCTTAATTATCAGTAACTATCAGGTCATTCCGTGTGCTCTTAACCACCAGGTCCATTATTGTCCTTACCACCAGGTCATAACAGTACAGGTGGCCCAAAGTACTAATGCATCTCAATAGAGGGATAAGAGAAGTTCTGAGACCATTTTTTTTTTCTTTGCAGTGTGTTTTGTCTCTCTTTTCCCCTTTACCTCTGGGTGCTTCAGGATACAGGTGTAGATATGGACATACAAGGTCTGTCCTCTTGGATGGATAATCTCACTGCAAGGGTACAAAACATTCAAGATTTTGTGGTTCAGAATCCAATGTTAGAGCCTAGGATTTCAATTCCTGATTTGTTTTTTGGGGATAGATCTAAGTTTCTGAATTTCAAAAATAATTGTAAATTGTTTCTTGCTTTGAAACCTCGCTCCTCAGGTGACCCTGTTCAACAAGTAAAGATCATTATTTCTTTGTTACGTGGCGACCCTCAAGACTGGGCATTTTCCCTTGCGCCAGGAGATCCGGCATTGCGTGATGTTGATGCGTTTTTTCTGGCGCTCGGATTGCTTTATGATGAACCTAATTCAGTGGATCAGGCAGAGAAAATCTTGCTGGCTCTGTGTCAGGGTCAGGAGGAGGTAGAGATATATTGTCAGAAGTTTAGGAAGTGGTTTGTACTCACTCAGTGGAATTAATGTGCCCTGGCAGCAATTTTCAGAAAGGGTCTCTCTGAAGCCCTTAAGGATGTCATGGTGGGATTTCCCATGCCTGCTGGTCTGAATGAGTCTATGTCTTTGGATATTCAGATCGATCGCTTACGTAAGCGTAAAGCTGTGCACCATTTGGCGGTATTATCTGAGCATAGACCAGAGCCTATGCAATGTGATAGAACTTTGACCAGAGCTGAACGGCAAGAACACAGACGTCGGAATGGGCTGTGTTTTTACTGTGGTGATTCCACTCATGCTATCTCCGATTGTCCTAAGCGTTTCGCTAGGTCTGCCACCATTGGTACGGTACAGTCTAAATTTCTATTGTCCATTACTCTGATTTGCTCTTGGTCGTCCTATTCTGTTATGGCATTTGTGGATTCAGGCGCTGCCCTAAATTTGATGGACTTGGAGTATGCTAGGCGCTGTGGTTTTTTCTTGGAGCCCTTGCAGTATCCTATTCCATTGAGAGGAATTGATGCTACGCCTTTGGCCAAGAATAAACCTCAGTACTGGACCCAATTGACCATGTGCATGGCTCCTGCACATCAGGAGGATTTTTTGTGGCCAAGAAGGATGGTTCTTTGAGACCTTGTATTGATTACCGCCTTCTTAATAAGATCAGTCAAATTTCAGTATCCTTTGCCGCTGCTGTCTGATTAATTTGCTCGGATTAAGGGGGCTAGTTGGTTCACCAAGATAGATCTTCGTGGTGCGTATAATCTTGTGTGTATTAAACAGGGCGATGAATGGAAAACAGCGTTTAATACGCCCGAGGGCCATTTTGAGTACCTGGTTATGCCATTCGGGCTTTCCAATGCTCCATCAGTATTTCAGTCCTTTATGCATAACATCTTCCGAGAGTACCTGGATAAATTCCTGATTTGTATATTTGGATGATATTTTGGTCTTCTCGGATGATTGGGAGTCTCACGTGAAGCAGGTCAGAATGGTGTTCCAGGTCCTTCGTGCTAATTCTTTGTTTGTGAAGGGGTCAAAGTGTCTCTTTGGAGTTCAGAAGGTTTCATTTTTGGGGTTCATTTTTTCCCCTTCTACTATCGAGATGGACCCTGTTAAAGTCCAGGCCATTTATGATTGGACTCAGCCGACATCTCTGAAGAGTCTGCAAAAGTTCTTGGGCTTTGCTAATTTTTATCGTCGCTTCATCAGTAATTTTTCTAGTGTTGCTAAACCGTTGACTGATTTGACCAAGAAGGGTGCTGATGTGGTCAATTGGTCTTCTGCGGCTGTGGAAGCTTTTCAGGAGTTGAAGCGTCGTTTTTCTTCTGCCCCTGTGTTGTTCCAGCCAGATGTTTCGCTTCCGTGTCAGGTCGAGGTTGATGCTTCTGAGATTGGAGCAGGGGCTGTTTTGTCGCAAAGAAGTTCTGATGGCTCGGTGATGAAACCATGCGCCTTCTTTTCCAGGAAGTTTTCGCCTGCTGAGCGAAATTATGATGTGGGCAATGGAGAGTTGCTGGCCATGAAGTGGGCATTCGAGGAGTGGCGTCATTGGCTTGAAGGAGCCAAGCATCGCGTGGTGGTCTTGACGGATCACAAGAATTTGACTTATCTCGAGTCTGCCAAACGGTTGAATCCTATACAGGCTCGTTGGTCGCTATTTTTCTCCCGTTTTGATTTTGTGGTTTCGTACCTTCCAGGCTCTAAGAATGTGAAGGCTGATGCCCTGTCAAGGAGTTTTGTGCCCGACTCTCCGGGTGTTCCTGAGCCGGCGGGTATTCTCAAGAGGGGGTAATTTTGTCTGCCATCTCCCCTGATTTGCGGCGGGTGCTGCAAAAATTTCAGGCTGATAGACCTGACCGTTGCCCAGCAGAGAAACTGTTTGTCCCTGATAAATGGACTAGTAGAGTTATCTCTGAGGTTCATTGTTCGGTGTTGGCTGGTCATCCGGGAATCTTTGGTACCAGAGATTTGGTGGCTAGATCCTTTTGGTGGCCGTCTTTGTCACGGGATGTGCGTTCTTTTGTGCAGTCCTGTGGGACTTGTGCTCGGGCTAAGCCCTGCTGTTCTCGTGCCAGTGGGTTGCTTTTGCCCTTGCCGGTCCCGAAGAGGCCCTGGACGCATATCTCTATGGATTTTATTTCGGATCTCCCTGTCTCTCAAAAGATGTCGGTCATTTGGGTGGTTTGTGATCGCTTCTCTAAGATGGTCCATTTGGTATACTTGTCTAAATTGCCTTCCTCCTCTGATTTGGTGCCATTGTTTTTTCAGCATGTGGTTCGTTTACATGGCATTCCGGAGAACATCGTTTCGGACAGAGGTTCCCAGTTTGTTTCGAGGTTTTGGCGGTCCTTTTGTGCTAGGATGGGCATTGATTTGTCTTTTTCCTCGGCTTTCCATCCTCAGACAAATGGCCAAACCGAACGAACTAATCAGACTTTGGAGACATATCTGAGATGCTTTTTCTGCTGATCAGGATGATTGGGTGTCCTTTTTGCCTTTGGCTGAGTTCGCCCTTAATAATCGGGCCAGCTCGGCTACTTTGGTTTCGCTGTTTTTCTGCAATTCTGGTTTCCATCCTCGTTTCTCTTCAGGGCAGGTTGAGTCTTCGGACTGTCCTGGTGTAGATACTGTGGTGGATAGGTTGCAGCAGATTTGGACTCATGTGGTGGACAATTTGACATTGTCCCAGGAGAAGGCTCAACGATTCGCTAACCGCCGGCGCTGTGTGGGTCCCCGACTTCGTGTTGGGGATTTGGTTTGGTTGTCGTCTCGTTATGTTCCTATGAAGGTTTCCTCTCCTAAGTTTAAGCTTCGTTTCATTGGTCCGTATAAGATTTCTGAGGTTCTCAATCCTGTGTCGTTTCGTTTGACCCTTCCAGCTTCTTTTGCCATCCATAATGTATTCCATAGGTCATTGTTGCGGAGATACGTGGCGCCTGTGGTTCCATCCGTTGATCCTCCTGCCCCGGTGTTGGTTGAGGGGGAGTTGGAGTATGTGGTGGAGAAGATTTTGGATTCTCGTATTTCAAGACGGAAACTCCAGTACCTGGTCAAATGGAAGGGTTATGGTCAGGAAGATAATTCCTGGGTCTTTGCCTCCGATGTTCATGCTGCTGATCTGGTTCGTGCCTTTCATTTGGCTCGTCCTGGTCGGCCTGGGGGCACTGGTGAGGGTTCGGTGACCCCTCCTCAAGGGGGGGTACTGTTGTGAATTCTGTTAAGCTCCCTCCTGTGGTCATGAATGGTACTTCGGCTGGTTCTGTCCATGGGCTTCCTCTGGTAGTTGTGAGTGGGGCTGCGGCTTCTGAGGTTCCCTCCACAGGTGACGAGGTTAATTCGTTAGCTGGCTGCTCTATTTATCTCCACCTAGATCATTGCTCCATGCCACCTGTCAATGTTCCAGTATTGGTCTGTTCACTCCTGGATCGTTCTTGTGACCTGTCTTCCCAGCAGAATCTAAGTTCCTGCTTGTTTTTCTTTAGTTTGCTATTTTTCTGTCCAGCTTGCTATTTTGATTTTTGTCTTGCTTGCTGGAAGCTCTGGGACGCAGAGGGAGCGCCTCCGCACCGTGAGTCGGTGCGGAGGGTCTTTTTGCGCCCTCTGCGTGGTCTTTTTGTAGTTTTTTTGTGCTGACCGCAAAGTTACCTTTCCTATCCTCAGTCTGTTCAGTAAGTCGGGCCTCACTTTGCTAAATCTATTTCATCTCTGTGTTTGTATTTTCATCTTTACTCACAGTCATTATATGTGGGGGGCTGCCTTTTCCTTTGGGGAATTTCTCTGAGGCAAGGTAGGCTTTATTTTTCTATCTTCAGGGCTAGCTAGTTCCTTAGGCTGTGTCGAGTTGCATAGGGAGCATTAGGAGCAATCCACGGCTATTTCTAGTGTGTGTGATAGGATTAGGGATTGCGGTCAGCAGAGTTCCCACGTCTCAGAGCTCGTCCAATATTATTTGTAACTATCAGGTCATTCCGTGTGCTCTTAACCACCAGGTCCATTATTGTCCTTACCACCAGGTCATAACACTCACTATTCTGCTGATGCAGTCACTGTGTACATACATTACATTACTGATCCTGAGTTACCTCCTGTATTATACTCCAGAGCTGCACTCACTATTCTGCTGGTGCAGTCACTGTGCACATACATTACATTACTGATCCTGAGTTACCTCCTGTATTATAATCCAGAGCTGCACTCACTATTCTGCTGGTGCAGTCACTGTGTACATACATTACTGATCCTGAGTTACATCCTGTATTACACTCTAGAGCTGCACTCACTATTCTGCTGGTGCAGTCACTTTGTACATACATTACTGATCCTGAGTTACATCCTGTATTATACTCCAGAGCTGCACTCACTATTCTGCTGGTGCAGTCGCTGTGTACATACATTACTGATCCTGAGTTACATCCTGTATTATACTCCAGAGCTGCACTCACTATTCTGCTGGTGCAGTCACTGTGTACATACATTACATTACTGATCCTGAGTTACATCCTGTATTATACTCCAGAGCTGCACTCACTATTCCGCTGGTGCAGTCACTGTGCACATACATTACATTACTGATCCTGAGTTACCTCCTGTATTATACCCCAGAGCTGCACTCACTATTCTGCTGGTGCAGTCACTGTGTACATACATTACATTACTGATCCTGAGTTACATCCTGTATTACACTCCAGAGCTGCACTCACTATTCTGCTGGTGCAGTCATTTTGTACATACATTACATTACTGATCCTGAGTTACATCCTATATTATACCCCAGAGCTGCACTCACTATTCTGCTGGTGCAGTCACTTTGTACATACATTACTGATCCTGAGTTACATCCTGTATTATACCCCAGAGCTGCACTCACTATTCTGCTGGTGCAGTCACTTTGTACATACATTACTGATCCTGAGTTACATCCTGTATTATACCCCAGAGCTGCACTCACTATTCTGCTGGTGCAGTCACTGTGTACATACATTACATTACTGATCCTGAGTTACCTCCTGTATTATACTCCAGAGCTGCACTCACTATTCTGCTGGTGCAGTCACTGTATACATACATTACTGATCCTGAGTTACATCCTGTATTATACCCCAGAGCTGCACTCACTATTCTGCTGGTGCAGTCACTGTGTACACACATTACATTACTGATCCTGAGTTACCTCCTGTATTATATTCCAGAGCTGCACTCACTATTCTGCTGGTGCAGTCACTGTGTACATACATTACATTACTGATCCTGGTAGCTCTGATCCAGACCCCTGGGACTGTGTACTTCCCCCTCCAGATCCCCCAATCCTGCAGCTGCTGCTCCAATAACCGGAAGCAGTGGTTGCCATGCGCAGACTATTGTAGGGGGTCGGTGAACCTTTTATTTGGGTACCTACCTCAATATCTTGCTGAGGTCTTCACCAAAAAAACGACAGTAAAATCAGTCACCCACAGAAGAGACAGTGAGGTTCCCAAGTTACCCCATGTCGCATAAGAGGAGAACGCTGTCCCTTGCAATGATGATGTGGACCATTAAATATAGATAGGAGGTAGAAGCTATTGGGTAGAATTACTATGATGCGCCACCTCACCATGATAATGGTCTGATGAAAATGTATCTGCAGGCATCATCTCCTGCCCCTCACAGGAGGTGGCTTACTGCAGCGCACGCCCTCTCTGGGCAATGTGGCCAGCCAATCAGTGCCTGTCTCTGTAGGCTCCACCTCTGAGGAGCTAGTCAGAAATCTCCCTATGACATTGTTGGCTTTGTGGGCCGTTCTGTGGATCGCTGTATTGTAGAACTTCGCCCAGACTGGACTTGGTGTTTCTGGTTCCCTCCGGTTGCCGGAACCGTATTGCGGATGTCCGTGTTATGATATTCATAGCCACATGTGAGATATTCGGAGCCACGTTTCCTGGCAGCCACTCGTCTCTGGAGGTATCATAGAGAGATAATGCATTTCTGGAAACCTATGAAAGCATTTACGCCGCTCTGTCTACTACATCAGCTCTTTGTTCCTCCGTCATCCCGGCTCTCGGTGCAGATGGAGATGAATATTCTGGAGGAACCTAATACCCTGCTAACAGCTGATGAGATGGAACGTCTGATGGAGGAGGCAGCCGCTTCTGGGCCCGGTGATGGTGGGCGCCGGGCCAGGCCATGATCTGAGGCGATCCGCGGAATGTTACATTGTATCACTGGCTGCAGACGAAGACTTCTCTCCATAGCGACGTCTGTCGATCGCTCATTATATGATTGTGTTGTGTGTGATTTGTCACCGGCTCAGCACCGCGTCCAACATGGTTGACTACACGCCAACTCCCAAAAATGTCCTATTGTTAGTGAGCCAGGCGGCCATGAGAATAGGAAGGAATATTACACCAGAGACTAATAAGGGGTCAACGAGGCGACCGCAGAGCGCGCAGCCGTGACCGTCCTCAGCCGCGCAATCTGCCAAGTACTGATTGGAGAATAAGGAACAACATGTCTGGAATTACCGGCGAAACAATGACAAGCCTGCCCGAATAATCCCGAAATAAGATGTGATCCCTGCAACACCCTCATAATATAGATATAGGGGCAGTATTCTAGCAGTTATATTATTGTACATAAGGGGCAGTATTATAGTAGTTATATTCTTGTACATAGGAGCAGTATTATAGTAGTTATATTCTTGTACATAGGGGCAGTATTATAGTAGCTATATTCTTGTACATAGGGGCAGTATTATAGTAGTTATATTATTGTACATAAGGGGCAGTATTATAGTAGTTATATTCTTGTACATAGGAGCAGTATTATAGTAGTTATATTATTGTACATAGGAGCAGTATTATAGTAGTTATATTATTGTACATAAGGGGCAGTATTATAGTAGTTATATTCTTGTACATAGCGGCAGTATTATAGTAGTTATATTCTTGTACATAGGGGCAGTATTATAGTAGTTATATTCTTGTACATAGCAGCAGTATTATAGTAGTTATATTCTTGTACATAGGAGCAGTATTACAGTAGTTATATTCTTGTTCATAGGAGCAGTATTATAGTAGTTATATTCTTGTACATAGCGGCAGTATTATAGTAGTTATATTCTTGTTCATAGGAGCAGTATTATAGTAGTTATATTCTTGTACATAGCGGCAGTATTATAGTAGTTATATTCTTGTACATAGCAGCAGTATTATAGTAGTTATATTCTTGTTCATAGGAGCAGTATTATAGTAGTTATATTCTTGTACATAGCGGCAGTATTATAGTAGTTATATTCTTGTACATAGGGGCAGTATTATAGTAGTTATATTCTTGTATATAGGAGCAGTATTATAGTAGTTATATTCTTGTTCATAGGAGCAGTATTATAGTAGTTATATTCTTGTACATAGCGGCAGTATTATAGTAGTTATATTCTTGTACATAGGGGCAGTATTATAGTAGTTATATTCTTGTATATAGGGGCAGTATTATAGTAGTTATATTCTTGTACATAGGGGCAGTATTATAGTAGTTATATTCTTGTATATAGGAGCAGTATTATAGTAGTTATATTCTTGTACATAGGGGCAGTATTATAGTAGTTATATTCTTGTACATAGGAGCAGTATTATAGTAGTTATATTCTTGTACATAGGGGCAGTATTATAGCAGTTATATTCTTGTACATAGGAGCAGTATTATAGTAGATATATTCTTGTACATAGGAGCAGTATTATAGTAGTTATATTCTTGTACATAGGAGCAGTATTATAGTAGTTATATTCTTGTACATAGGAGCAGTATTATAGTAGTTATATTCTTGTACATAGGGGCAGTATTATAGTAGTTATATTCTTGTATATAGGAGCAGTATTATAGTAGTTATATTCTTGTACATAGGGGCAGTATTATAGTAGTTATATTCTTGTACATAGGAGCAGTATTATAGTAGTTATATTCTTGTACATAGGGGCAGTATTATAGCAGTTATATTCTTGTACATAGGAGCAGTATTATAGTAGATATATTCTTGTACATAGGAGCAGTATTATAGTAGTTATATTCTTGTACATAGGAGCAGTATTATAGTAGTTATATTCTTGTACATAGGAGCAGTATTATAGTAGTTATATTCTTGTACATAGGAGCAGTATTATAGTAGTTATATTCTTGTACATAGGAGCAGTATTATAGTAGTTATATTCTTGTACATAGGAGCAGTATTATAGTAGTTATATTCTTGTACATAGGAGCAGTATTATAGTAGTTATATTCTTGTACATAGGAGCAGTATTATAGTAGTTATATTCTTGTACATAGGGGCGGTTTTATAGCGGTTATATTGTTCTAGTCTTTGAAAGTCTTTGAATGATTGATGAGGAAAGAACCTTTATTGCGTGCAAACCGAAAGGTTCATAAAACCATCCACCACGCAGAGGATAAAATAGGAACACCGACAGTCTAGTAACGGGATAAATGCTCCAACAGATGAGTCACAATCTTCCGCTTAGAGCTTGATGCGGCTCCAGATACTTCTCCGTATAGGGCTCCTCCTGCAGTATTTCCAGGGTTTTTCGGGGTTTCTCCAAGTCTCTCTGGGGTGCTGGCCTTAGCATCAGCATCCCACAAAGGATCAATGTTACTTGTCTCTCCTCTCAGAAGGATAGAAAATCCCTCTTTATACCCACATCTGTGGTTCAGGTCATGATCCACAAACTAGCTAGCCTTGTAAAATGTGTGATTTACAGATTAACAAACAAATTGTTTAATTACCCTGCGTCTTTGTCATCCAAGATAACAGACAATAAGTTACAACAAACATCAACAGTCAATGTTAAAGGGAAATATAAGGAACAGTCTGCGTTTCTTGACCTACTGAAAATAGACATCTGGATAATAAAGATTAAAAGGATTGTCCACTACTAGGGAAACCCCTTCTTAAACGAAACATTCGGCACTGATAAACAAAAATAAAGCCTGTACTCACCTCCCATGCAGGTGTCATTCCTGAGGTGTCGGCACTCGCTCTCCCTGGGACTGTGGTGCGGTGGAATGACATGTGACTCCGGCACCCAATCAGCACTGGCGTCACTGACTCCGCCTTCACATGAGCTGCACATGAGCAGGAAGCCGGGGATCAGCCGCAGCCTGTACTTCCTCTTCATGATCAGTTTGTCTAGAGGCGGGACAGTGACGCCAGTACTGATTGGCTCCTGGGCTCACGTGTCACAATACCGCATAAAAGCCCCGGGACTGCGAGTGCCGAAACCACGGAAACGTCTCCTACACGGGAGGCGAGTACAGGCTTTATTATTTTATTGGGGCGGAATATGTAGCTGAAGGGAATGACCTAGTAGTGGGTATCTCCTTATAAATGCTGTGTCGTCACAGTAGATGGGATACACAGACCGACACAGAGCAACAAGACAACACTCCTAAAATCAGAAAAAATATGAACACAGAATGACACCGCACACACCACAGCACAGCGTCACTGTTGTAGGGATTATATCTGTCACCAGAAATAACGCTGTTAGCCTGCTGATAAGGGGTTAATGTGCAGGCTAACAGCGCTATGATACTGCCCGGCGCCGGCATGCTGCCGAATGTAGCAGGCAGAAGCGTATCTATATTCTCCTCAACAGCATTCGGTGTCAGTCATAGGGGCGGGGCTGGTTGTCACTGCTCTGAGTATACAGGTCGCTGTAACTGCCACCTAACCTGACTGACAGCCGGCCACAATGTACAGCCACTGTCAGTCATAGGGGCGGGGCTGGTTCAGTCACTGCTCTGAGTATACAGGTCGCTGTAACTGCCACCTAACCTGACTGACAGCCGGCCCCAATGTAGAGCCAGTGACAGCCGGCCACAATGTACAGCCAGAGTCAGTTATAGGGGTGGGGCAGGTTCAGTCACTGCTCTGAGTATACAGAGGTCGCTGTAACCGCCCCCGGCCCTGACTGACAGCCGGCCACAATGTAGAGCCAGAGTCAGTCTATTTTCTTTTGTTTTATCTTCAGTGTTGTCTTCAGTGTTGTCTTCAGTTTTTCCATTTCACAGATGTACTTTTGTCATTTTCAGGCTGACGGGGAGCGAGCCATTGACAATTCTTCCTCTGACCTCAGAAGTGGAGGGAGCTGCAGAGAAAGCCCATTACAAAATCTGTGACCGACTAAAGCTGGAGAAGAAGCAGCGAAGAATGTGTCGACGAGACCCTGGCGTGGCGGAGACCCTCATGGAGGCCATCAGTATGAGCGCCCAGGAGTGCGAGTATCAATTCCACTTTGAACGCTGGAACTGTACTTTAGAAGGACGTTATCGGGCCAGTCTGCTGAAGCAAGGTGCGCTGCTCCCCATTACTGGGGATGATCATGGGCTGACATTGTTAGTGCGTCATTGTCGGCAGCTGCCCCTCCCCCCATGTACCAGATGATTGGTGAGCGCCAGGTGACATCGTACTCCTGACCCATCCTACAATGATGATAGATACATGATGGCTTTAGGATGAGACCTTCACGTAACGTAAGGAGAAAAAACGAGAAGTCAGAGGTCGCACAATCCATTATCATTTGTATTTTATTTACTAGTGCAAGTTCCCAGGCAACATGGACCCGGCCTGTGCAGATTCCGGGGACTGTGCGCCGACCCTCCAGACACCAGGGACTGTGCGCCGACCCTCCAGACACCAGGGACTGTGCGCCGACCCTCCAGACACCGGGGACTGTGCGCCGACCCTCCAGACACCGGGGACTGTGCGCCGACCCTCCAGACACCGGGGACTGTGCGCCGACCCTCCAGACACCGGGGACTGTGCGCCGACCCTCCAGACACCGGGGACTGTGCGCCGACCCTCCAGACACCGGGGACTGTGCGCCGACCCTCCAGACACCGGGGACTGTGCGCCGACCCTCCAGACACCGGGGACTGTGCGCCGACCCTCCAGACACCGGGGACTGTGCGCCGACCCTCCAGACACCGGGGACTGTGCGCCGACCCTCCAGACACCGGGGACTGTGCGCCGACCCTCCAGACACCGGGGACTGTGCGCCGACCCTCCAGACACCGGGGACTGTGCGCCGACCCTCCAGACACCGGGGACTGTGCGCCGACCCTCCAGACACCGGGGACTGTGCGCCGACCCTCCAGACACCGGGGACTGTGCGCCGACCCTCCAGACACCGGGGACTGTGCGCCGACCCTCCAGACACCGGGGACTGTGCGCCGACCCTCCAGACACCGGGGACTGTGCGCCGACCCTCCAGACACCGGGGACTGTGCGCCGACCCTCCAGACACCGGGGACTGTGCGCCGACCCTCCAGGCACCGGGGACTGTGCGCCGACCCTCCAGGCACCGGGGACTGTGCGCCGACCCTCCAGGCACCGGGGACTGTGCGCCGACCCTCTAGACCCCGTGAACTGTGCGCCGACCCTCTAGACAGCGGGGACTGTGCGCCGACCCTCCAGACAGCGGGGACTGTGCGCCGACCCTCCAGACAGCGGGGACTGTGCGCCGACCCTCCAGACAGCGGGGACTGTGCGCCGACCCTCCAGACAGCGGGGACTGTGCGCCGACCCTCCAGACAGCGGGGACTGTGCGCCGACCCTCCAGACACCGGGCCAGACACCGGGGACTGTGCGCCGACCCTCCAGGCACCGGGGACTGTGCGCCGACCCTCCAGACAGCGGGGACTGTGCGCCGACCCTCCAGACAGCGGGGACTGTGCGCCGACCCTCCAGACAGCGGGGACTGTGCGCCGACCCTCCAGACAGCGGGGACTGTGCGCCGACCCTCCAGACAGCGGGGACTGTGCGCCGACCCTCCAGACAGCGGGGACTGTGCGCCGACCCTCCAGACACCGGGCCAGACACCGGGGACTGTGCGCCGACCCTCCAGGCACCGGGGACTGTGCGCCGACCCTCCAGGCACCGGGGACTGTGCGCCGACCCTCCAGGCACCGGGGACTGTGCGCCGACCCTCCAGGCACCGGGGACTGTGCGCCGACCCTCCAGGCACCGGGGACTGTGCGCCGACCCTCCAGGCACCGGGGACTGTGCGCCGACCCTCCAGGCACCGGGGACTGTGCGCCGACCCTCCAGGCACCGGGGACTGTGCGCCGACCCTCCAGGCACCGGGGACTGTGCGCCGACCCTCCAGGCATCGGGGACTGTGCGCCGACCCTCCAGGCACCGGGCCAGGCACCGGGGACTGTGCGCCGACCCTCCAGGCACCGGGGACTGTGCGCCGACCCTCCAGGCACCGGGGACTGTGCGCCGACCCTCCAGGCACCGGGGACTGTGCGCCGACCCTCCAGGCACCGGGGACTGGAGCACAACATCTGCAGATAATAGCCTTTTGTGTTGACTTCGTGCATGCAGTGGCATCCGCTGCACCTCTCTGACGATGCGCTGCACTAGATTTGGTTCTGAGCTGTATGAAAGTTTCCAGCAGAGATTACTCTGAAGAGATGAGTTGAAGCTTTGGATGTGACTGGAGGACAGATGACAGTGGACGGATCACCTATGTAACCTATGAGCGGTCCGACGTCCTGCAGATTATTTGTGACTTCCTTTTAGTACAGATTGTAGAGTGACAGCAGTGAATATTAATCTGGTCCAGGCTGAAGGAACACCTGGAAGAAGCTCTGCGCTGCAGGGGGCACAATCGTCTCACCACTGATGTCGGTGCAAGAGCATGTGATTCCCAGCCGAAACCAGCTGCAGGGTGTAAAGTCACCTCCAGAGCTGCGCTCATTATTCTGATATTTCATCAGAGCCCTGTGGTCCGTGTTGTCCGGGGCCCCGTATGGTCAGTGTAGAGCGGGGCCCCATGTGTTCAGTGTAGTCCGGGGCCCCGTGTGGTCAGTGTAGAGCCGGGCCCCGTATGGTCAGTGTAGTCCGGGGCCCCGTGTGGTCAGTATAGTCCGGGTATATGTGGTCAGTATAGTCCGGGGCCCCGTGCGGTCAATGTAGTCCGGGCCCCGTGAGGTCGGTGTACTGCGGGGCCCCGTGCGGTCATTGTACTCCAGGGTCCCGTGTGGTCAATGTAGTCCATGGCCCCTTGGGCATTTGCTGTAAATGAAGCTGGTGGGTCAGGTGACCCGCTGCTCTGCTGCTTCTGACCCTTCGCTCGTTTTATGTCAGGGGTCTCTATGTGTGATGAGTCGGGGATGGACTGGTTCAGGGTCGCTGGATTCAGGCCTTACACCGAAGGTGCCATTACTTTAGGGTTGCACTCCCCCCTGTGGTCCTGATGATGGAGGCGGTATTGAGACCTGGGGCCACTTGTCCTTTGTTCTCCAGTTGATACAATGTATTTTTTCACTGCTTGTGTATCTGCCCCTGGGGTCATGTGATCACCTCCCACCAATCACCTGCTTTATTAATGTACAGTTCTGCATCAGACAGTTCAGCGCAGACCATCTTCTGTAAGCAGACTACATGGGCTGCCCTAATCTCTGCTGTGCTGATGGCTTGTTACAATGTATCAGGGCAGATCATCCTCTGTGAGCAGAATACATGGGCAGCGCTAATCTCTGCTGTGCTGATGGCTTGTTACAATGATCACAGAGGATGATCTGCCCTGATACATTGTAACAAGCCATCAGCACAGCAGAGATTAGTGCTGCCCGTGTAGTCTGCTCAGAGGATGATCTGCCCTAATAAATTGTAACAAGCCATCAGCATAGCACAAGCCATAATAATAAATAATAATAATAATAATAATAATAATAATAATCAGCACAGCAGAGATTAGTGCTCCCCATGTAGTCTGATCACAGAGGATGATCTGCCCTGATACAGACTACACGGGCAGCGCTAATCTCTGCTGTGCTGATGGCTTGTTACAAAGTATCAGCGCAGTGTTTCCTCTGTGAGCAGACTACACGGGTAGCGCTAATCTCTGCTGTGCTGATGGTTAGTTACAATATATCAGCGCAGTGTTTCCTCTGTGAGCAGACAACACGGGCTGCCCTAATCTCTGCTGCCCTGATCATTTGTTACAATGTGTCAGCGCAGACCATCCTCTGTGAGAAGACTACACGGGCTGCCCTAATCTGTGCTGTGCTGATGGTTAGTTACAATGTATCGGCGCAGTCTTTTCTCTAGCGCTGTCCATGTAGTCTGCTCAATCTCTGCTGTGTTGATGGCTAGTTACAATGTATCAGCGCAGTGTTTCCTCTGTGAGCAGACTACACAGGCAGCGCTAATCTCTGCTGTGCTGATGGTTTGTTACTGTATCAGCACTGTCTTGTCTCTGTGAGCAGACTACATGGGCAGCGCTAATCTCAGCTGTGCTAATGGTTTTACAGTGTATCAGCGCAGTGTTTCCTATGTGAGCAGACTACATGGGCAGTGCTAATCTCTGCTGTGCTGTTGGCTTGTTACAGTGTATCAGCGCAGTGTTTCCTCTGTGAGCAGATTACACAGGCAGCACTAATCTCTGCTGTGCTCATGGTTTGTTACAGTGTATCAGTGCAGTGTTTCCTCTGTGAGCAGACTACATGGGCAGCACTAATCTCTGCTGTGCTGATGGCTTGTTACAAAGTATCAGCGCAGTGTTTCCTCTGTGAGCAGACTACACGGGTAGCGCTAATCTCTGCTGTGCTGATGGTTAGTTACAATATATCAGCGCAGTGTTTCCTCTGTGAGCAGACAACACGGGCTGCCCTAATCTCTGCTGCCCTGATCATTTGTTACAATGTGTCAGCGCAGACCATCCTCTGTGAGAAGACTACACGGGCTGCCCTAATCTGTGCTGTGCTGATGGTTAGTTACAATGTATCGGCGCAGTCTTTTCTCTAGCGCTGTCCATGTAGTCTGCTCAATCTCTGCTGTGTTGATGGCTAGTTACAATGTATCAGCGCAGTGTTTCCTCTGTGAGCAGACTACACAGGCAGCGCTAATCTCTGCTGTGCTGATGGTTTGTTAGTGTATCAGCGCAGTGTTTCCTCTGTGAGCAGATTACACAGGCAGCACTAATCTCTGCTGTGCTCATGGTTTGTTACAGTGTATCAGTGCAGTGTTTCCTCTGTGAGCAGACTACATGGGCAGTGCTAATCTCTGCTGTGCTGTTGGCTTGTTACAGTGTATCAGCGCAGTGTTTCCTCTGTGAGCTGACTACACGGACAGCGCTAATCTCTGCTTTGCTGATGGTTTATTACAATGTATCCGTCTCGATGTTGACCTCGCAGAGGATTGTCCAGACAGGATTCAATTGTAACAAACCCTCAGATGTGTTATGCGGCAGGTCTGTATTGGTTTTCAGCTGTTCGATGACAGCAGTGGGGGTATATGGGGCACAATTCCATAGAGCAGCAGAGCATCTCCTCTCAGGTGGGCAGATCCGACGTGTCCATCCCTGGAGCTGCTTTCACACATCAGTTTTTCGCTATCAGTCGCAGTCCGTTGTATTTTGAAAAAAACGGATCCGTCACAAATTGTGAAAAACTGATGCGACGGATCTGTGTTTGATGGATCCGTCTAGGGGGGCTGGCTAAATGTTCCTAAAAAAAAAATTGGAGCATGCTCAGTTAAAAAAACAGAATCCGTTGCCGGATTCTATTATTTGACGGATCCGTCGCTATAAGCTTCTGATGACAAATGACGACGGATCCGTCGCTGTCCATTTTTGCGATGGAGGCAAAAAACGTTACTTTGTCCGTTGTCTCTGGCCGCCGTAAAAACAATTTTCGAGGGACCCGTTTTTTTCAAAATTCGACGGATTGCGACTGAGGGCAAAAAACTGATGTGTGAAAGGGGCCTTCTAGAAACCTGCGCATGTGACACTATGTCGGGAGAGGTTTGTGCTGGAGGTGTCGGTGTGCGGCCGCCTGCTGGTTGTGATGTGAATTGCACCCCGTTGGTTTTCCCCCGCACTGTTCCCCAGTCAGTACGGACCCCGTCATTTCTACCCAAGGGCACCAGTAAGTGCCGGGTTTCCCAGTACGGCGGCCTCGTCTTCTCGCTTCTTGCGGGCGCTGACTACAACCCGCACTTCTACATCTTACCTGGGACACGAAGAGTTATTGTCGCGGCCAGTGATGTGAGAAGCGCTGAAACCAGAGAGCTGTGGGTGGAGGACCCAGGAGACACCGGCGGTGAGAATGGCCGTATTCACATCGGCTTTATGAGCTGGTGAATTAATATCTTGTGCAGCCATGTGGCTCGCTGCGGAGACGGCTCGTGTCAGATGAGCCTGGCGGGGCTCCCGGGGCGGGGGACGGAGGGGCGAAATCCGATAAAGGGGGCTCTGCCTGTAGGAACCGACGCAGCACGTCGTAGCATTGTGTGTGAACCCTGCGCTGATACATTGTAGCAAACTGTCAGGATGGTGGAAAGACTGGATACAACTGTAACAGACCCTCAGCTGTGGCCAGTATTTCCACCCACTGCACACAGGACCCGACCCGAGCCCGGTGACCATCTCCCTCTTTTCCTCTTCTAGGGTTCAAGGAGACGGCCTTCCTCTTCGCCATTTCCTCTGCTGGACTCACCCACGCCATGGCGAAGGCGTGCAGTGCGGGGCGGATGGAGCGCTGCACATGTGACGAGGCCCCGGACCTGGAGAACAGGGAGGCCTGGCAGTGGGGCGGCTGCGGAGACAACCTCAAATACAGCAACAAGTTTGTCAAGGAATTTCTGGGCAAAAAATCTGACAGAGATCTGCGGGCGCGAATGGACTTGCATAACACCAACGTGGGGATGAAGGTGAGGAGGCCGGGGGCGGGAGGACATGGAGGCCACCAGAGGGGTCTGTCCTTAGAGAGACCCCAACATTTGTGGAGGGGGTGCTACCTGTACATCATTAAGGATGCTGAGATAAGGCGACTCATGAGGGCGCCAAGCTGCGCAACCAACCTGCGGGGAGACGACGGACCCGAAGAGGGACTGCCTCATAGTTCTGGATAGGGGACTAGATGGCTATCATAGAATCCTAGAATGTTAGAGCTGGACGGGACCTTCGGGGTCATCAGAACCTCCAGGGTCATCGTGTCCAATGATGCTCAATGCAGGAGTCACTAAACCATCTCAGATAGATGTATGCCCAGCCTCTGTGTGAAGACTTCCATTGAAGGAGAACTCCCCACCTCTCGTGGCCGCCTGTTCCACTCATTGATCACTGTCACCCTCCTAATATCTAATCTGCATCTTCTCACTTTCAGTGTCATCCCATTGCTTCTCATGTTTCCATGTGCAAATGAGAATAAAGATGATCCCTCTACACTGTGACAGCCCTGCAGATATTTGTAGACAGCTATTAAGTCTCCTCTTCTTTTTTGCAGCTAAACATTCCTACATCCATTAAACGTTCCTCTTATGACATACTTTGCAGTCCGCTCACCATCCTGGTCACTCTTCTCTGAACTTGCTCCAGTTTTTCAATGTCTTTTTTTACACTGTTGTGCCCAGAACAGGACACGGTATTCCAGATGAGGCCTGACCAAGGCGAAGTAGAGGGGGATAATGACTTCACATGATCTAGACTGTATGCTTCTCTTATACATCCTAGAACTGTTTGCCTTTTTGTTGCTGCTGCATCACACTGTTGACTCATGTGCAGTCTGTGATCTATACGTATACCCAAGTCTTTCACACATGCTGTTGCTTAGTTCTATTCCTCCCATTCTGTAGATGTAATTTGTATTTTTCTTGTCCAGATGTAGAATCCTGCATTTCTCCCTGTTAAATAGTATTCTATTAGTCACTGCTCATTGTTCAAGCTTCTCTAGAGCCTTCTGAATCCTTCCTCTTTCTTCTATAGTGTTAGCTGTCCCTCCTAGCTTTGCATTGTCTGCAAATGTGATTAGTTTACCTTCAGTTCCCTTATCTAGGTCATTTATAAAAATGTTGAACAACACTGGGGCAAGGACAGAGCCTTCTGGTACCCCACTTGTAACACTGAGGCCAAGACAGAGCCTTGTGGTACCCCACTTGTAACACTGGGGCCAGGACAGAGCCTTGTGATACCCTACTTGTAACACTGGGGCCAGGACAGAACCTTGTGGTCCCCACTTGTAACACTGGGGCCAGAACAGAACTTTGTGATACCCCACTTGTAACACTGGGGCCAGGACAGAACCTTGGGGTACCCCACTTGTAACACTGGGGCCAGAACAGAACCTTGTGGTACCCCACTTGTAACACTGAGGCAAAGGCAGAACCTTGTGGTACCCCACTTGTAACACTGGGGCCAGGACAGAGCCTTGTGATACCCTACTTGTAACACTGAGGCCAAGACAGAGCCTTGTGATACCCTACTTGTAACACTGAGGCCAAGACAGAGCCTTGTGGTACCCCACTTGTAACCCTGGGGCAAGGACAGAGCCTTGTGGTACCCCACTTGTAACCCTGGGGCCAGAACAGAACCTTGTGGTACCCCACTTGTAACACTGGGGCCAGAACAGAACCTTGTGGTACCCCACTTGTAACACTGAGGCAAAGGCAGAACCTTGTGGTACCCCACTTGTAACACTGGGGCCAGGACAGAGCCTTTTGATACCCTACTTGTAACACTGAGGCCAAGACAGAGCCTTGTGATACCCTACTTGTAACACTGAGGCCAAGACAGAGCCTTGTGGTACCCCACTTGTAACCCTGGGGCAAGGACAGAGCCTTGTGGTACCCCACTTGTAACACTGGGGCCAAGACAGAGCCTTGTGGTACCCCACTTGTAACACTCTTCCAATTGGATGTGTAACCATTTATTACCACTCTTTGAGTACGATCACTGAGCCATTTATGAATCCACCTAATCGTAGCCTTGTCAATCCCATACTTGGTCATTTTTTTCAATAAAGATAGTATTTGATACTTTATCAAATGCTTTGCTGAAGTCAAGATATACTATATCTACCGCATTTCCCTGATCCACCCAGTCAGTGATTCCATCATAGGAGATAATTAGATTAGTCTGGCATGACTTGTTTGCTACAAACCCATGCGGACTCTGGTTAATTATTGCATTCTTATCCAAGTATTACATACATGCTGTTTAATAATTTGTTCACAGATCTTTCCTGGTATAAACGTAAGACTCACCGGCCTGTAGTTTCCTGGCTCCGTCTTTCCTTTTCTGAAAATACGGACACCATTTGCCCTTCTCCAATCTTCTGAGACTTTTCCTGTTCTTCAGAATTTCTCAGAGTCTGGCTAGTGGTTCTGCAATTTCCTCCGCTAGTGCCTCACCTGTCCATGTGAGGCCTCTGAGTGCTCTCATAGCTCGTTATTATATTAGTCCTCATTATAGCTCTCATAGCTGTCCTCATAAGTTGTCTTCATAGAGTTATGTCCACATAGTTCGGACAGGAGATAGATGTATTATGTACAGGAGATAGCGGGATTATGTATAGGGGAGAGATTATGTACAGGAGATGGCGGGATTATGTACAGGAGATAGCGGTATTATATATAGGAGATAGAGGGATTATGTATACGAGATAGCGGGATTATGTATAGGAGAGATTATGTACAGGAGATAGGGGGATTATGTACAGGAGATAGCGGGATTACATATAGGAGATAGATGTATTATGTACAGGAGATAGAGGGATTATGTACAGGAGATAGCGGGATTATGTATACGAGATAGCGGGATTACATATAGGAGATAGATGTATTATGTACAGGAGATAGCGGGATTATGTACAGGAGATAGCGGGATTATGTATACGAGATAGCGGGATTACATATAGGAGATAGATGTATTATGTACAGGAGATAGAGGGATTATGTATACGAGATAGCGGGATTATGTACAGGAGATAGAGGGATTATGTACAGGAGATAGAGGGATTATGTACAGGAGATAGAGGGATTATGTACAGGAGATAGAGGGATTATGTACAGGAGATAGCGGGATTATGTATACGAGATAGCGGGATTATGTATAGGAGAGATTATGTACAGGAGATAGCGGGATTATGTACAGGAGATAGCGGGATTATGTACAGGAGATAGAGGGATTATGTATACGAGATAGTGGGGTTATGTATAGGAGAGATTATGTACAGGAGATAGGGGGATTATGCACAGGAGATAGCGGTATTATATACAGTGGGGCAAAAAAGTATTTAGTCAGTCAGCAATAGTGCAAGTTCCACCACTTAAAAAGATGAGAGGCGTCTGTAATTTACATCATAGGTAGACCTCAACTATGGGAGACAAACTGAGAAAAAAAAATCCAGAAAATCACATTGTCTGTTTTTTTAACAATTTATTTGCATATTATGGTGGAAAATAAGTATTTGGTCAGAAACAAAATTTCATCTCAATACTTTGTAATATATCCTTTGTTGGCAATGACAGAGGTCAAACGTTTTCTGTAAGTCTTCACAAGGTTGCCACACACTGTTGTTGGTATGTTGGCCCATTCCTCCATGCAGATCTCCTCTAGAGCAGTGATGTTTTTGGCTTTTCGCTTGGCAACACGGACTTTCAACTCCCTCCAAAGGTTTTCTATAGGGTTGAGATCTGGAGACTGGCTAGGCCACTCCAGGACCTTGAAATGCTTCTTACGAAGCCACTCCTTCGTTGCCCTGGTGGTGTGCTTTGGATCATTGTCATGTTGAAAGACCCAGCCACGTTTCATCTTCAATGCCCTTGCTGATGGAAGGAGGTTTGCACTCAAAATCTCACGATACATGGCCCCATTCATTCTTTCATGTACCCAGATCAGTCGTCCTGGCCCCTTTGCAGAGAAACAGCCCCAAAGCATGATGTTTCCACCACCATGCTTTACAGTAGGTATGGTGTTTGATGGATGCAACTCAGTATTCTTTTTCCTCCAAACACGACAAGTTGTGTTTCTACCAAACAGTTCCAGTTTGGTTTCATCAGACCATAGGACATTCTCCCAAAACTCCTCTGGATCATCCAAATGCTCTCTATCAAACTTCAGACGGGCCCGGACATGTACTGGCTTAATCAGTGGGACATGTCTGGCACTGCAGGATCTGAGTCCATGGTGGCGTAGTGTGTTACTTATGGTAGGCCTTGTTACATTGGTCCCAGCTCTCTGCAGTTCATTCACTAGGTCCCCCCGCATGGTTCTGGGATTTTTGCTCACCGTTCTTGTGATCATTCTGACCCCACGGGGTGGGATTTTGCGTGGAGCCCCAGATCGAGGGAGATTATCAGTGGTCTTGTATGTCTTCCATTTTCTAATTATTGCTCCCACTGTTGATTTCTTCACTCCAAGCTGGTTGGCTATTGCAGATTCAGTCTTCCCAGCCTGGTGCAGGGCTACAATTTTGTTTCTGGTGTCCTTTGACAGCTCTTTGGTCTTCACCATAGTGGAGTTTGGAGTCAGACTGTTTGAGGGTGTGCACAGGTGTCTTTTTATGCTGATAACAAGTTTAAACAGGTGCCATTACTACAGGTAATGAGTGGAGGAAAGAGGAGACTCTTAAAGAAGAAGTTACAGGTCTGTGGAAGCCAGAAATCTTGATTGTTTGTTTCTGACCAAATACTTATTTTCCACCATAATATGCAAAAAAAATGATAAAAAATCAGACAATGTGATTTTCTGGATTTTTTTTTCTCAATTTGTCTCCCATAGTTGAGGTCTACCTATGATGTAAATTACAGACGCCTCTCATCTTTTTAAGTGGTGGAACTTGCACTATTGCTGACTGACTAAATACTTTTTTGCCCCACTGTATAGGAGATAGCGGTATCATGTACAGGAGATAAAGGGATTATGTATACGAGATAGCGGGATTATGTATAGGACAGGGGGCACACATCTTGATGAATCTTTCCAGTCACAGTATGGAGCATTTTCCACGTACAGTGTCCTTCCTCTTCTCTCTCCGGTCTCTTCCCTCACACATCACCACAGCCCAGCTCACTACTCCCATCCATGAGGCAGGCGTCCTATTCTCCTCCCGCGGCTCTGCGCCTTCCCGCTCCTCCAGTATGGCCTCTTCTGTCCCTGACACTCTGGAGCTCCCGCTCTTCGTCTCACGTACTCGGTCCCATCCAGTCCCGTCACCTTTGAGTTCTAAGCTCTGGGCCGCACTTCTAGGCCTCCTGTCCCAGGACCTGTCTCTGATGGGCAGCACTAGGATATCGCTGTCCTCAGGCTCTGTCCCGTTGGGGACACTGGTATCGTGCGGCACTGCTCACTGTCCAGACCTTGGGCCTTTTCTCTACGCTCCCTGGGCCTTTTCTAACACCTCTGTCCCTTTAAGGCTCCGCCCACTCTGGGCTAGTCCCAACCATTAACTCTAACTGTCCTAGTCAGCTCCCTGTTGCTGGGCAGAATACAATGCCAACACCATAACACATACACAGTGTACATTACACCTCAACAATACACAGATTATTCCTCCTTCCACCATGAACCATCGGGTCTGTTACTTTGATCAGTCCCGGTTTTTGGTCGGCCTGTGGGGGTCTTCTCACCCAGGGTACGACGACTGACTAATGTGTCACGTGCCCAGTTATGAAGTCCTCGCCCGCGCCTTCAGCCCCATTGTGTCTGGATAAGTGCTCTCAGCGTGACCCCAATCACTAATGAAAAGGGGGGGCTCCGGCAACAAACTGGTGCAATTAACGTGAGAGTCTCTTCAGTCGCTTCTTTATGGAGATGTTCACTGTGAATGGACCTCTTATTAAAAACACAACTTCCCCTCTATTACCAAATAGAGCTCAAGATCCTCAGCTGCAGATCCAGAGAAAGAAGCAAGTCCGGCTCTGGCAGCGAGACGAAAACGACTCCCCTCCCCCAACCCTCCACAAGACCTCACCCCATCTCCAAAACTTACAAGCTTTGTGTTATTCTAATACAATCAAATAATTCTAAAAAAAAACCTCCTGGATCTGATGCTGGAGAGGAAACAGGAGGGAAACCCAATATATACTAGACGTACATGACATCAAGACCACCAGGAGGAGTGCAACATCCCCTGTAATATGTCCCCATCTGTCCAATAATGTAACTGCTATAATGCTGCCCCCTACATACAAGAATATAACTACTATAATGCTGCCCCTATGTACAAGAGTATAACTACTATAATGCTGCCCCTATGTACAAGAGTATAACTACTATAATACTGCCCCTATGTACAAGAATATAACTACTATAATACTGCCCCTATGTACAAGAATATAACTACTATAATACTGCTCCTATGTACAAGAATATAACTTCTATAATACTGCTCCTATGTACAAGAATATAACTACTATAATACTGCCCCTATGTACAAGAATATAACTACTATAATACTGCCCCTATGTACAAGAATATAACTACTATAATGCTGCCCCTATGTACAAGACTATAACTAGTATAATACTGCTCCTATGTACAAGAATATAACTACTATAATGCTGCCCCTATGTACAAGACTATAACTAGTATAATACTGCCCCTATGTACAAGAGTATAACTACTATAATACTGCTCCTATGTACAAGAATATAACTACTATAATAATGCTCCTATATACAAGAATATAACTACTATAATACCGCTCCTATGTACAAGAATATAACTACTATAATACTGCTACTATGTACAAGAATATAACTACTATAATACTGCCCCTATATACAAGAATATAACTACTATAATACTGCCCCTATGTACAAGACTATAACTAGTATAATACTGCTCCTATGTACAAGAATATAACTACTATAATACTGCCCCTATGTACAAGAATATAACTACTATAATACTGCTCCTATATACAAGAATATAACTACTATAATACTGCTCCTATGTACAAGAATATAACTACTATAATACTGCCCCTATGTACAAGAATATAACTACTATAATACTGCTCCCTATGTACAAGAATATAACTACTATAATACTGCTCCTATATACAAGAATATAACTACTATTATACTGCCCCTATGTACAAGAATATAACTACTATAATACTGCCCCTATGTACAAGAATATAACTACTATAATACTGCTCCTATGTACAAGAATATAACTACTATAATACTGCTCCTATGTACAAGAATATAACTACTATAATACTGCTCCTATGTACAAGAATATAACTACTATAATACTGCCCCTATGTACAAGAATATAACTACTATAATACTGCCCCTATGTACAAGAATATAACTACTATTATACTGCCCCTATGTACAAGAATATAACTACTATAATACTGCCCCTATGTACAAGAATATAACTACTATTATACTGCTCCTATGTACAAGAATATAACTACTATAATACTGCTCCTATGTACAGAAATATAACTACTATAATACTGCACCCATGTACAAGAATATAACTACTATAATACTGCCCCTATGTACAAGAATATAACTACTATAATACTGCTCCTATATACAAGAATATAACTACTATAATACTGCTCCTATGTACAAGAATATAACTACTATAATACTGCCCCTATGTACAAGAATATAACTACTATAATACTGCTCCCTATGTACAAGAATATAACTACTATAATACTGCTCCTATATACAAGAATATAACTACTATTATACTGCCCCTATGTACAAGAATATAACTACTATAATACTGCCCCTATGTACAAGAATATAACTACTATAATACTGCTCCTATGTACAAGAATATAACTACTATAATACTGCTCCTATGTACAAGAATATAACTACTATAATACTGCTCCTATGTACAAGAATATAACTACTATAATACTGCCCCTATGTACAAGAATATAACTACTATAATACTGCCCCTATGTACAAGAATATAACTACTATTATACTGCCCCTATGTACAAGAATATAACTACTATAATACTGCCCCTATGTACAAGAATATAACTACTATTATACTGCCCCTATGTACAAGAATATAACTACTATAATACTGCCCCTATGTACAAGAATATAACTACTATTATACTGCTCCTATGTACAAGAATATAACTACTATTATACTGCTCCTATGTACAAGAATATAACTACTATAATACTGCTCCTATGTACAGAAATATAACTACTATAATACTGCACCCATGTACAGAAATATAATCGCTATTTTACAGTCCTTATCCTTTTTATATTATTTTAGCTTTTAATGACTTTTTTTGTTTTTCTTTTTCACTTGTTTCAGATTTTTGAATAGAACGGCTGATTTTATGTGGACACCATATGATAAATCATTTCTCAATAGACATTACAGAAAATTATTGTGTATGAAATGTCTGTTTTGTTTGTTGTGTGGATTCATTTTTCGGGAGATTATCCTGGATTCTGATATAGTAGCGCATTGAGTAACACGCGATGTTCTGTGCATTCATGTCAGTGCTTTGTTCTGAGTGTTGATATCATCAGTGCTGCGGTGACTTATGGCTGCCGAGCTGTGGCGGTATTTTTGATGGCTGGCTGATTAGTTGTGATGTCATGTTTGGCGTCTTCACCTGCTGCTGATGATGTCATACACCTTGATTGTTGCTCATTCTTTTGTCATGACAATAATCGTGAGATACGTCCGCTTTACTGCTGTCTGCCTCTTGGTCGCTCTTTTATGAGCTGCATAAGAGCGAGTGATGATGTCACCGTTATCTGCTGAGCTCTGATGTCATCATTATGTGTATCGGTGACTTGTGATGTCATCGCTTTAGGCAGCTGTTGGTGCGTTATGATGTCATTGTCTGCATTGGCCGCCAGTAACTTGTGATATCATAACCTGTTTAAGGTAAATTGTGATGTCATCACCTAACCAATCATTTGGCTACTGATGTCATCACCTGTTTTGGCTGCCAGTGACTTGTGATGTCACAGTTCACCTTGTATAGAGCGTGACCTCTAAGCAGTTGGTGGGTGATGATGTCGGCTCTCGCTGATGGTTTCTCCTCATTTCTTGGACTTCTTGAAGAGTTTCACCTGGATGTGGATGATGACATAAAGCTCTGGTCCTCCCAGAGGGTCCATGTCGTCCACATAGGTGGTCTCGTTCCCAGCGGTGTGTGACCAAGCATATTCCACCACCATGAGGGGCACTGCGGGGAGTGCGGGTGCCCAGAACGGCCGGAGAGGAGCTCCTCAAACCTACAGCCTGTCTATAGAGCAGGAATGTACGGGGTCTCCTGTGCCCCTTAGCCCCCATGCAATGAGTGATATACAGGGGCTTCTCACTAAATTAGATCATCAAAAAGTGAATTTATTTCAGTTCTTCCTCACAAAAAGTGAATCTCCTATATTCTATAGAGTCATTACACACAGTGATCTATTTCACGTGTTTATTTCTGTTAATGTTGATGATTATGGCTTACAGCCAATGAAAACCCAGAAGTCATTATCTCAGTAAATTAGAATACTTTATAACACCTGCTTGAAAAATGATATAGAAAATCTGAAATGTCCTACTGAAATGTATGTTCAGTAAATGCCCTCAGTACTTGGTCGCAGCTCCTTTTGCATCAATTACTGCATCAATACGGCGTGGCATGGAGGCGATCAGCCTGTGGCACTGCTGAGGGGTTATGGACGCCCAGGTTGCTTTGATAGAAGCCTTCAGCTCATCTGCATTGTTGGATCTGGTGTCTCATCTTCCTCTTGACAATACTCCATAGATTTTCTATGGGGTTAAGGTCAGGCAAGTTTGCTGCCAATCAAGCCCAGTGATACTGTTGTTTTTACACCAGGTATTGGTACTTTTGGCAGTGTGGACAGGGGCCAAGTCCTGCTGGAGAATGACATTTCCATCTCCATAAAGCTTGTCGGCAGAGGGAAGCATGAAGGGCTCTACAATGTCCTGGTACACGGCTGCGCTGACTTTGGTCTTGATAAAACACAGTGGACCTACACCAGCAGATGACATGGCTCCCAAACCATCACTGATTGTGGAGACCTCACACCAGACCTCCAGCAGCTTGGATTGTGGCCTCTCCACTCTTCCTCCAGACTCTGGGACCTTGGACCACTGACAACAGTCCGGTTCTTTGTCTCCTTGGCCCAGGTAAGACGCTTCTGGTGTTATCTATTGGTCATGAGCGGCCGGACACAAGGAATGTGACACTTGTAGTCCATGTCCTGGATACGTCTGTGTGTGGTGAAGCAATGACTCCAGCAGCAGTCCACTCCTTGTGAATCTCCCCCACATTACTGAATGGCCTTTTCTTAACAATCCTTTCCAGGGTGCGGTTATCCCGGTGGCTTGTGCACCTTTTTCTACCACACTTTTTCCTTCCACTCCACTTTCCATTAATATTCTTGGATACAGCACTGTGTGAACAGCCGGCTTCTTTACCAATGACCTTTTGTGGCTTCCCCTCCTTGTGGAGTGTGTCAGTGACGCCTTCTGGACATCTGTCAGGTCAGCAGTCTTCCCCATGATTGTGGAGCTACTTGTCACGCTGCTGCAATGTAGGTAGGTGCAGGCTTCACTAGATGGCAGCACAGAGGAAGCAGGACTGCACCCAAACAGAGCTGACCTGCAGTGCAGCAGTGAGGCTACCACAGGTGACAGCATAAGTCAAGCAAGCCAGGTAAAATCCTAGACTGTAGCGCAATACCAAAGGTATAAGCAAACTCGCAGTCAGAGACAAGCCAGGGGGTCAGCAACGGTCAGGAGCAGATACGCCAAAAGACAGAAACAGGTCAGGATACAAACCAAGTCAAAACCAGGGAGTCTGCACACTAAAGGGAAACACTGTGTCAAGACGGGAGCAGGGGAAAATAGAGACACGGGCTCAGACAGCACACGCAGCAGGACAAATCAGAGCAATCCGAGTCAGCTACAGCAGCACTAGGCACAAACTATAACTGACATTGTCTGCAGGAAGCAGCAGTGATAAATAGCCAACCTGGACCCAGACAGAGGCTGAGAAAGGTTAACTCTTGACGTGACCAGACCGGGAACAAGGGAAAACAGGACTCAAAACCTGGTCTGGATCTCGACAGTAATGAAACAGACTAAGGGACCTTTATAAACTCTTAAGTCTTTGCAGGTGATTTTTATTTTTTTTTGTTAATTATTCAAATTTACTGAGATAATGACTTTTGTGTTTTCATTGGCTGTAAGCCATAATCATCAACATTAACAGAAATAAACATGAAATAGATCCCTCTGTGTGTAATGACTCTATAGAATGAGTTTCATTTTTTGATAGTCTAATTATCTGAGAAGCCCCTGTACTATGAGTACTGTATGGTGGTACTATTATATGAGTACTGTATGCTGACACTACAATATGAGCACTGTATGGTGGTACTACTATGTGAGCACTGTATGGTGGTACTACTATGTGAGCACTGTATGGTGGTACTACTATGTGAGCACTGTATGGTGGTACTACTATGTGAGCACTGTAGGGTGGTACTACTATGTGAGCACTGTATGGTGGTACTACTATGTGAGCACTGTAGGGTGGTACTAGTATGTGAGCACTTTATGGTGGTACTACTATGTGAGCACTGTATGGTGGTACTACTATGTGAGCACTGTAGGGTGGTACTACTATGTGAGCACTGTAGGGTGGTACTACTATGTGAGCACTGTATGGTGGTACTACTATGGGAGCACTGTAGGGTGGTACTACTATGTGAGCACTGTATGGTGGTACTACTATGGGAGCACTGTAGGGTGGTACTACTATGTGAGCACTTTATGGTGGTACTACTATGTGAGCACTGTATGGTGGTACTACTATGTGAGCACTGTAGGGTGGTACTAGTATGTGAGCACTTTATGGTGGTACTACTATGTGAGCACTGTATGGTGGTACTACTATGTGAGCACTGTAGGGTGGTACTACTATGTGAGCACTGTAGGGTGGTACTACTATGTGAGCACTGTATGGTGGTACTACTATGGGAGCACTGTAGGGTGGTACTAGTATGTGAGCACTTTATGGTGGTACTACTATGTGAGCACTGTATGGTGGTACTACTATGTGAGCACTGTAGGGTGGTACTACTATGTGAGCACTGTATGGTGGTACTACTATGTGAGCACTGTAGGGTGGTACTAGTATGTGAGCACTTTATGGTGGTACTACTATGTGAGCACTGTATGGTGGTACTACTATGTGAGCACTTTATGGTGGTACTACTATGTGAGCACTGTAGGGTGGTACTACTATGTGAGCACTGTAGGGTGGTACTACTATGTGAGCACTGTAGGGTGGTACTACTATGTGAGCACTGTAGGGTGGTACTACTATGTGAGCACTGTAGGGTGGTACTACTATGTGAGCACTGTAGGGTGGTACTACTATGTGAGCACTGTATGGTGGTACTACTATGTGAGCACTGTATGGTGGTACTACTGTGTGAGCACTGTATGGTGGTACTACTGTGTGAGCACTGTAGGGTGGTACTACTGTGTGAGCACTGTATGGTGGTACTACTATGTGAGCACTGTATGGTGGTACTAGTATGTGAGCACTGTATGGTGGTACTACTATGTGAGCACTGTATGGTGGTACTACTATGTGAGCACTGTATGGTGGTACTACTATGTGAGCACTGTAGGGTGGTACTACTATGTGAGCACTGTAGGGTGGTACTACTATGTGAGCACTTTATGGTGGTACTAGTATGTGAGCACTGTATGGTGGTACTACTATGTGAGCACTGTATGGTGGTACTACTATGTGAGCACTGTATGGTGGTACTACTATGTGAGCACTGTAGGGTGGTACTACTATGTGAGCACTGTATGGTGGTACTACTATGTGAGCACTGTATGGTGGTACTACTATGTGAGCACTGTATGGTGGTACTACTATGTGAGCACTGTAGGGTGGTAATACTATGTGAGCACTGTATGGTGGTACTACTATGTGTGTACTGTATGGTGGTACTACTATGTGAGCACTGTAGGGTGGTACTACTATGTGAGCACTGTATGGTGGTAATACTATGTGAGCACTGTATGGTGGTACTACTATGTGTGTACTGTATGATGGTACTACTATGTGAGCACTGTATGGTGGTACTACTATGTGAGCACTGTATGGTGGTAATTCTTGGGCTCTGTATGATGACATTTATTTGTTGTGGCTTAGCTACTTTTGGACTGTGCTATGTAACATTTTTGCAGTCTTGGGAGAATTGTCCCAGAAAGAGCAGCAATATTATGGAATTTCTGGTGTAAGGAGTGTGACCCCCTTGTGTAACCACCACAGGTACGCTGTGCAGACACTGAAGCAGCAGGGATGTCAGACCTTGGAGGCTGAGAGCTCACAGGAAACTTCAATGTGGACACCGCTCTAAATGAAATCATTCATGTATCTGCTGCTGGAAAATGTGTAAATTACTATAACATGTAAAATGCTGCGTGAGACATCTGCGAGTTACAGTCACCACCTGTATGATGCTGTCAGGAGCGGCCTCACTGCCCTACCTGCTGACTGTCTCCTATAAATCACTGTGTAAGCCGCCATTACGTTGTGTCGCTACCGTGTATGATTGGAGTGTGTTTGTCAAGGTCTCCACTGTCACTGACAGGAGGTGTAATTGTTGGCCCAATCGCTGACTCATACAGTGTTTTTATAGGAAATGATCTGTGTAACGGCAATTTTGGCGAAGTCCCAGCTGGAGCCGAACTCCGGAGTGCAAATCTGAGCGATTCACAGCGAAGTTATAAATCACTGACAATAGATATGTTACATCTTCTCTCATTCTGTCAAGTGAGACTAATGGCATACATGCCTGAGAGGGTGCGTGTACCTGAGAGGGTGCGTGTACCTGAGAGGGTGCGTGTACCTGAGAGGGTGCCTGTACCTGAGAGGGTGCGTGTACCTGAGAGGGTGCGTGTACCTGAGAGGGTGCGTGTACCTGAGAGGGTGCCTGTACCTGAGGGCATTCCTGTACCTGAGGGCGTGCCTGTACCTGAGGGCGTGCGTGTGTAAGGACTGGCGGAACGCACCCGAGTTAATATAGATGTTATAATTGGTGCGTTCGCACCCCGGGGTCCACCGTGCAGGAGAGAACCTGCTGCTAGAAGATGACGGCACTATATGGCGGTATAAGTGAACTCAGTGACTTCACTGAGTCGCACTCAGGGCACAGCGTGATCTTTTGTTAGCTGTGTTCCTCTGTGACACTAACTGCTGAGCTGATGGCAGTCAGTGGTCACGCACACAGAGAAGCAGACAAACACTCCTCTCCGGTGGAACCGGAATCCTAGTGGCTATGAGCCAGCCCTGAATACATACATACAATCTCCTCACCGGAGGTGCCAGTATTCTAGGGGCTATTACAGCCAAACCCTATCCACATACAGGCGTGACCACAAATGGCAAGCTCATAACATGAAGTGATAATAGAGCAACTTCAGGACCTTCCTACAGGACCAATGGAAGCTGCGGCAGTACCTGAGCATGTGACCCCTGAACTCCAATGAGAGGTCTTACCTTGGGCATGCTCAGAAGGGAAAAAGCAGGACTTAGTCCCAGAGACGTCTGCTCGCCGCTGACCAGTACTGGCTACAATGGCTGAGCCTGGGAAAGCAGCAGAAACCATCCGCACAGTATCAGGCTGAGCCAGATGCTGGGACTGACGTCTCCGCTGAGCAGGCTCCACTGTGGCTGCAGAAGAATGGGAGACTGCAGCGGAGATGGTTCCAGATTCCGCCTGTGCAGAGGCGGGAACTCGACCCCTAACAGCGTGTACCTGAGAGCGTGTCTGTATCTGTGAGCATGTCTGTACTAGGAATAGTGCTAGGAGGAGGGTTAGGATTAGTGTTACGAGTAGGAGTAGTGTTAGAGGTAGGGTTAGGAATAGTGTTAGAATTAGTATTTGGAGTAGAGTTAGGAGTAATGTTAGGAATAGGGTTCTGGGTTGGAACAGTGATGGGGTAGTGTTAGGAGTATAGTTACGATTAGTGTTAGGAACATTGTTAGTAATAGTGTTAGAAGGAAGGAGTGAGGAATAATGTTAGGGGTAGGGTTCGGTTTAGGAGTAGGGTTCTGGGTAGGAGTAATGTTAGGAGTAGGGTTAGCAATAGTGTTAGGTAGAGTTAGGAATAGTGATCGGGGAAGGTTTAGAAATAGTGTTAGGAATAATGTTAGCAGTAGAGTTAGGAGTAGTGTTAGAGGTAGGGTTAGAAATAGTGTTAGGAGGAGCATTAGGAATAGTTTTAGGAATAGTGTTAGGAGGAGGGGTAAGAATAGTGGTAGGAGCAGGGTTAGGAATAGTGTTTATGATAACGTTAGGAATAGTGTAGGGTTAGGGAAAGGACTGGGGACATGGTAATAAAATAAATACATAACATTTTTTTAAATAAAGTTATTAAATATTTTTATCTCATTTTTGTTATGTTTAACTGTCCGTGGGCCCAATTAGGGTCACAAATACTTTCTTTGCCTCGGGCTCTGGCAACCCTCTGCATAACATGGACCTTCCTAAAATATTGACTCTTAGGCTACGTGCACACGTTCAGGTTTTTTCGCGTTTTTTCGCGGTAAATACGCTATAAAAACTCATTAAAAACGCATACATTATGCATCCTATCATTTAGAATGCATTCTGCATATTTTGTGCACATGATGCGTTTTTTTTTCCGCGAAAAAAATGCATGGCGGTAAAAAAAAAAGCAGCATGTTCATTAATTTTGCAGATTTTCTGCATTTTTCACGCTATTCTAGGCATTTGGGAAAAAATGCACAAATGCACCAAAAACGCGAAAAAAACGCATGCAGATTTCTAGCAGAAATGTCCGGTTTTTGTCAGGAAAATTTCTGCAAGAAATCCTGACGTGTGCACATAGCCTTAAGGGACTCTAAACGTCTAGATTCAGTGAAAATATAATGATCTTTATAATGGTCCCCTAAGGAGATCTCCACCTTCAGGAATGGAGAAAACTAGGGTTTGTGTAGAAATCAACTCAACTGATGATGGCAAAAGGTTAATTAAGGTGGAATTCCTTTAAGAAGAGTGATTACATTGCGAAGGGTTTTTTCTTTTCTCTCTTTTTTTTCCAGTGTTTTATGTTAGCAAACATTGATAAATGGATTCATCTGGGAGCGGGAGGCAGGTGAATCAAAACCAGAGATCTGGGACGTCGACAAGTTTCCATGAAGTAAAAAATTCCAGGAAACTGTTATTGGTTAACTCAGCCCCGCGACCTGCCAGTTCTCATTCACCTCACGCGTTCCAAAGAGAAAGGAAAGAAATGTGACAACCCAGTGGTAGAATCTGTGGTTGGAGGTGTTGTCGCCCAGCTGAACACCCTTTCTTCACTATTTGTAACTGGGGATTTTATTTTGTGTGAAAAATTATTTTTCTTTCTGAATTTAATGGTTTTTTTCCCATCATTTTAGGTAATAAAATCTGGAGTGAAGACCACTTGCAAATGTCACGGAGTGTCTGGATCCTGCACAGTCCGCACCTGCTGGAGACAACTTTCTCCTTTTCATGAAATTGGAAAGCAGTTAAAGCAAAAATATGAGAGTTCACTAAAAGTAGGAAGCACCAGCAATGAAGCTACGGGAGAAGGGGACATTTCTCCAGCCAAGAAGCCCGTTCCTGGTCACACTGATCACATCCCAAGGACTACAGACCTCATTTACATTGACGATTCTCCCAACTTTTGCTTGATGAGCAAGTATTCTCCTGGGACATTTGGGAGGAGATGTTACAAAGACAAAAATTGCGAAAGCATTTGCTGTGGTCGTGGACATAATACCCAAAGCAAGGTGGTGACGAGGCCTTGCCAGTGTCAAGTTCGCTGGTGCTGCTATGTGGAGTGCAAACAGTGTACTCAAAGGGAGGAGGTGTACACCTGCAAGGACTAGCCATCACTACAAGGCTGTGGATACAATCAGTCGACACCATCGGAACTTACGGAAACAAACAGGGTTTGACTGACGTTCCTATTGGATGGAGAGCTCTATGTGACATAAGCACTTTGGAGGGTTCCCGATGACCCAACTGTGTTTTCGCTGTTGTCAATGTTCTGGGTTTGTGAAGCGTGAGGAGTGGTGAATAATGACGGTGCACCTCGGGTAGCTAGAGGACATCCCAATGCCATTTGTTCACATGGTTGTCATCTCATGATCTTCTCCGTTCTCTCCAAGCTCTGTGAACATGTAGGCATTACCATGCATGGTTGGTGACCCGATCTGATAAAATTTACTCCTGGATCCTAGAAAACTCCAGGAATTCAGATTAACGACAAGGGAACAATTCTATTATCCACTTTAGCTTGTTTTTGTTGTTCATGTTTGTTTTTTGCCCCTAGAGAGGAAACTCTCCTGTATACTGCACTCCAGCATAAACGGGGTTTGCGCTAGGACACAAGTTGTGTGTTAGGAAATGCAAAACCCAAAATACCTACTCAGGTCAGCAAGCCAGAAGTGACCTTAGAACGCGATCCGTTCCATCTTTGATGAGCAAAGATCGAAGTAGCTTGAGTAGTAGGTTGCCTTTAGACTACGGCATTGACAAACGCCACATGCCTTATTTTATAGCACTATCACTGTCTTAAAAACCACTAGAAGAAGTTTATGTTTCCTTGTATAAATATAGAAATATATAGACGTATATTTTGCTTTTTTTCCTTGACTATCACTAACCCTATGGAGGTTACCTGAACAGTTGTGGTGACCGAAGTCAGGATGATGCCTGCTCCTCCCCGGTCTCCAAACCCACATATGTGGTGATCCAGGGACTGACTTAGTCTCCCTCTTCTTACGATTTCATTCCACTTACTGTAATACTCAGAGTATTAAAGCCTTAGATACTGTATAACACTCGAAAACCACTATATTAAGGACGATGGCGCATTCATCAGATGTGCCAGCTACACAAATCTTGGTGTATCATTTGCCAAACCACACAAGACAGGAACGCTTCCTGTGCCTTTGCTAAGCTGTGAAGTAGACAGATCTTTTATATTAACGAGACCGGTTTAATGAATGTTGCTTGGAAATTTATTGTAAGAATGACAAAGCTTCTCGGGTAGATCCTAAATATAAGCCAAGCTCTGTACAATCCTGGACAGCGTCACTTAGTGGTTCAGCTTCTCCACCAAGTGATCATTAGTCTTCGTCCTGCCAGTAGTCCTGGTAGTAAATCACAGAACACCATGGAGCGCCATAAAGTAACATTCGGGACCATTTACATAAATGGAGGCCGACATTATTCACACGAGGGACAGACTTTCTTATTTTAGAACTTTTATGTATTGATATTCATTCTACACGAGGACACACCCACATAAAATATTGGCTTAATGACTTGCCGTTGGCCTGGTGAGTTAGTCAGTGCTGCTCAGGGAACTAAAAGGGGTTTCCAACCTCTAGAAAAAAAATGTAACATCAGAAATAGATGAGACAGATTAACAGTGACTATAGACACCTCTTCTTTCCCCGGCGATCCAACTCAGAAGCTTCATAGTCCTACCGGTTGTGGTATATAAGCAGCCGGCACAAGATGGCTGCTGCCAATCAGTGATAACAGTGATCGCATTCCCATATACTGGATGTTCTGGTGTCGCCAGTCAACTGTCGGAACCGTAATGCCAGTGGTCTGGGCCATCGATTGCCTGCAGCTCTGTAAATACAGATCCAAGGGACCGGTGGCACTTCTGTGTTGGATCACTAGCGGACAGGTGAGAATAGTATATTTTGCTATTTTATCACATGTGCTGAATACATTAGTGGAAAGTTTGGATTTTGTCATGATTATCCAACCACCTAATGTGTATGGGGCTGTCTCTCAGAAGATGTTGAGCACAAGAAGGCCTGGGCCTGTTGCATTTCAGCATGACCAATCCTTTGTTTTTATAGGAACTAACCTGCCACTACAAAACCTATAAAGGTCTGGAGGGAGACAGAAGGGGTCCTGACACGACATGGGAAACTACTGGGAAGGCCAAGATGTCTGGTGGAAAGACAGAGGTCTCTGGAAGAGATGGAGGACTAGGCTGAGAAGTCAGAGATGTCTGAATGAAGGACAGAATAATCTGGAAGAAGACTGGGGGGTCTAGAGAGGACAACGGACATTATTGGGAAATCAGAAGTGTCTAGAGGGAGGACAGAGGTGTCTGGAGAAGATAAAGGAGCCTGGAGGAGACAGAGGACAAAAGAGACTGTTTGGGAAGGCAGAAGTGTCTGGAGAAGGACAGAGGGGTTTCCTGGGGGGACAAAGGGGTCTGGAGAAGAAAAAAAGACTCTACTGGGAAGACTAACATATCTACATGGGACATAAATATATACTGCAGAGACAGAAAAGACTAGAGGATAAGGGAGTCTACTGGGAGAGCAGAGATGTCTGGAGGTCAAGCCGGAGTCTGTTGGTGACTTATATGTGCACGTTTTGTTGGCAGGAATAGGTGCCAAGGGAATGATGGGCGACACCTGTTGGAGATGTCTGGCCAGCTTTACCCAAAGTTGGTCAATTTGGGGTAGAGGAATAATAGAGCAGACAAAGCTTATGTGCTCAGACGTATCCGGAATAGTCATCTACGGCCTTACGTAATCCACTGGACGGGATGAGAGGATTTGTATTTGATTCCACCAGACATCCGGTCAGAGCTGTCACATCATCATCATAGCCACCATCATCCGTCACGTTACTATAAGCCATTATTCCCAGAGAACTTTTTATCTATAGTCAGGAATGAAATTTGTCAAGTTCTCACCTCTGATTTTACAAATGACTAATGACCACCACAGAAGCCCCCCAGTCTCATGACACCCTGCTCATAGCTCGCTCCTCACTGACGAACACTTGGACTTCTCCTCGGCACGGACCAAAGTCATAGCTATAAAAAAAAAAAAAAAAAAAAAAAAGTGATATAAACATATAGCAATTATCTGCTCATCGCGGAGCTGAGCTGTACTCAGTGTGAATACACCTATATATCATATATGAGAACATTTATTTATTCTAATGCATTTTGAAGGACCTTACTATGGTTTTAATGTGGTATTACGTCCAGTTATTACGCCACAGACATGCTTTTATAATACTTTTCTTTTTTTACTTAGTTAATTTTGAGTAGACACAGATTTTGTGCCTTCAGTACGGAAGAAACGCGTCAAGGTGGCTGAATCAGATACACTAAGCTTGCACATAGTGTTTTTTTTTTTTTTAATTATTATTTTATTAACATTTTCCATATTTCCAGGAAATGCAGAAAATCACAAAAAACAAAAACAAAACGGTGCGGCGTGTTAGTGCAGGAGAGGACGACTGAACTACTGAGCGGACAAAGCTCCTCGGAGTGTAGTATCACACGCACTGAAGCCTTTCTGTATTTAACGTGTATTTATGACAGTGTGGATCTATGGCTTTCCTGTTATATATTGTACATAGTTGGGTTTATATTCCTGTGGTATATTACAATATTTAAAAAAAAAAAATACAAAATAAAAAAAAAAAATAATAATAATAAAATGAAAAAAAAACGGAGAAGAATTTTCCACATTACGTGTATGACCATTGGTACTCAGTCTTTGGTGGTTGGACTTATTTTCTGAAAATTCAAAGGTGTCGTCTGCTCCTCTTATTTCTTCCAAAAACCAAGTTCAAGGTGGTTAAAAAATATCCAATGATTCCCCTCTGCATTTTTGTGGCGCCCCCGATCCCTCCTCCGATCTAATTTTTTCTCTTTCAGTGGGGATGGGCATGAGATTGGTGCTATGGGACCCAAGAAGCAACTGGCGGTTGGTAGATGAGCTGGCCTGTTTTTTTTTTTTTTTTTTTGGGGGGGGGGGGTAGACAAGTCCTTTAAGTGGATCATCCGTGCATAAAATGGCCGAGTTGTGTTACTGATGCCTTCTTCATTGACTTCAGTATCACGAGCCCCCAGGGACTAAGCGCGTCCAGTCACTAAACCGTTTAGCAGATCAATCAGCGGGAGCAATGACTTCGGGGGAAACTGGTCTACAGAAGGACTAAGGGCTCGTGAGACCACTGACCCCAAGGGTAAAGCTCCATCCTGGCCTCCGTGATGATGAAACTCCAAAGATGTCCTACAAGATGTGCAATAATGGCAGCAACATAGGCAGGAATGAATTTGATATTCTCTGTAGAGAAATATAATATTTTTCTTAGGGACACAATTTTGAAAATTTTAGTTTTGGCGGACATTGTTTTTAATCATTCTAGGAAAAAGAAAACTGATGTGTTTTGGAAAATGTGTATGAGGTTGGGGTATTGTCCCGACTCTCTCCCGGTTCTTGTGGAGTCTCCATGCTTTTCCGATTGCCCATGATTGAGTACCATGGTACCGTAGACCTCTCAGATCAGGAAAACCGATCACCTTGGGCATTGGCCCAGTAATCAGGACCCCTCGGAGGGGGAAGGGCTGATTTTTTTTTTTTTTTTTTTTTAACCCATTGTTGCATATGGAAACATGTCTGATGCTTCTGAATGTCTCTGTACAAACGTGTATAGATATTTTTAACTTAATTTAATAAATCACGACTGAACAATCAATCATGTTTTTGCCATATTAATTTGGCTGATTTGGACATTTCTCTGGTATAGTTTATCCAGATTTACAATTTCTATATACTTTAATTAAAACTACAAATTCAGCCAAAACAAGGGGTTTTATCACCTTTTTATGTTTAATGTTTTGTATCCTAAATGTCATTTTGTAACGTTGCATTCCGCTGCCTTCCTGGTTTTATAAGTGTAGTTTCAGAAAAGAAAGTAGAAGGAAATGGTCTCCTCCACAATTTCATATGTTCCTCAGTTGAAATGCAATGGAAACCTTCCTAATTATGCTAATCCCCCCTCTTTACGAGAGCTTAGACCATATTGTTTTTCTAGGTTTCGCTGTCCTCTCCGCCATTTGAAAGACCCCGTTAGACTCCGAGAAACTTAAGGTCAAAAATCCAGTGTTACATAAATCAGAGCTTTTCCCAAATCCCCATTTCCTGCTTAAGTAAAATTACACATTTATGCAAAATGTTATTGTGTCAGAAAAAAAAAATTCCCTGGAGTTCTTGTAAATTCGGAAATATTTTGATAGAAGCGAGCAATGTCTGCATCTGCACATCTGCGGGGGGCGTTGGGTGAAAGAAATGTTGACTCTGCGTCGCATAGTGTAACTTACACATTTTCTCTTTCCTTTCGATTCCCATGGACGGTGAGCAAAACAGGGAAATATTAAAATGCTGGGATTTATGCTGACAGTTTGCACAATTTATTTTGAGAACTGGTTAATGGGCTCCAAATTACAAAAGAGGCAAAATGCTCAACTTCTCATATATATATATTTTCGATTTTTGCCTAAAAGCAATGACTTGTGTTTTCTTTCCTGTTTCAACCGAGAGAAAACCGATTTTGAGAAAGTTATTATTTTTTCCACATTGTTTTTCCTGAAATATAAAAAGTTAAAACAAATCCTAATTATCAAGGACTGTGCGAACGTTTATTGCGAGGGCAATGATATACTGAGTTAAAAAATCTTTCTCAGCTGCACTTTAACTCTTTGTACCAGGACAAATTATTTTAGAACAGACTACAAAGTATTTCATTTTTTTTCGACTTATTTTTAAAGACTTTGTCACTGTCGAAATTCTAGTTGGGGAAACATGAAAAGAAAAAATGAGTAACAATTGAGAAACAAATGTGGAGTTGTAAGTAAAAAATATCTGTCTCCATTCCCATCCAGGATTATTTGCAGCCTGATCAGTAAATGAATATAATCTAAATAGTGCAGGATGTCCTTAGAGACATTGCTCAACATTTCACTTTGTTTTACAAACATATAAATTGTATTACTTCATATGCCAAAAATGAAATAATAGACATTATTATCAGTATATTTCTGGGCTCGTTATCACATACTTGTTATATACAAGGCATGGTTTTGTGGGTAGAATAGATCTATATCCCCAGCATTGCAGCATGGTCATGGTATTTGCTTGTCTGTTATATATTAGGAACCGCAATGGGCCCAGCATTCACGCCAACATTACTGATTCTCTCATAAATACCAGTTTGGACTCTAAATATGTTGTATTCAGTTAAGAGAATATGCACATTATTTAATGAACACTCAGAAAAAAATGATAAGAGTCAAATGAAGAAATTGGAATTTCTTTTTGTACATTTTTTCTAATGACTTTTGGGAGACTAAATTATTTATCTCTACCTCATGTGTACAGCTTTTAGGCTTCAATCTGATTCTGAGTGGCTGTTGAGAATGTATTTAAATTATTTAACATCTTTGTATAACAAGAAATAAAAAATGAATGTATTTTAAATTGTAAATGAGCTACGTGTTCTCTTATTTTCCTTCTCTCTAAAAAAAAATGTGGGGTCAAAAGAGAGGTGGTCTTAAAAAGATAACCCCCCCAAAGGCTGGAGGGAGAAACCATTATCAAATGGAAGATTCAGATTAAGGAGGATGTGACGGGCTAAAAATTTCACTAAGAAAAGCCCTCTATAATTCCAATAAGTCCTGTCCGATGTTATATGCGAGGTTGTCTTAATTATATAAACCCTTTAAAAATGTGACACTTTTTGTGACAATTCTGTCAGAACTTCAGTGCCGTAGCCTGCTGGGATTGTAAAAAAATTGATTTATTGTTCTCATTTATTTACCTATATACTCCTCATCAGTCCAATGCATTTGGAACAATTCAACATTTTTTCAGTCAATATTATTATTATTATTATTATAGCGCCATTTATTCCATGGCGCTTTACATGTGAGGCGGGGTATACATAATAACAAGTACAACAATCTTGAACAATACAAGTCATAACTGGTATAAGGAGGAGAGAGGACCCTGCCCGCGAAGGCTCACAATCTACAAGGGATGGGTGAGAATACAGTAGGTGAGGATAGAGCTGGTTGTGCAGTGGTTTGGTCGATCGGTGGTTACTGCAGGTTGTAGGCTTGTCGGAAGAGGTGGGTCTTCAGGTTCTTTTTGAAGGTTTCGATGGTAGGCAAGAGTCTGATAAGTTGTGGTAGAGAGTTCCAGAGTAGGGGTGATGCTCGAGAGAAATCTTGTATGCGATTGTGGGAAGAGGAGATAGGAGGGGAGTAGAGAAGGAGATCTTGTGAGGATCGGAGATTGCGTGCAGGTAAGTACCGGGAGACGAGGTCACAGATGTATGGAGGAGACAGGTTGTGGATGGCTTTCTATGTCATGGTTAGGGTTTTGTACTGGAGTCTCTGGGCAGTGGGGAGCCAGTAAAGGGATTGACAGAGGGGAGAGGCCGGGAAATAGCGGGGGGACAGGTGGATTAGTCGGGCAGCAGAGTTTAGAATAGATTGGAGGGGTGCGAGAGTGTTCGAGGGGAGGCCACAGAGCAGGAGGTTGCAGTTGTCAAGGTGAGAGATTAGGGCTTGGACCATGGTTTTTGCAGATTCTTGGTTTAGGAATGTACGGATCCATGAAACATTTTTGAGTTGAAGGTGGCAGGAGGTGGAAAGGGCTTGGATATGTGGTTTGAAGGAGAGATCAGTGTCAAGAATTACCCCAAACAGAAATCAGTCCCAGGAGCGCTGAAGGAAACTCAGACAACATATGTCGTTTGCCACAACGCGTTTCAACGGTAAACACCGTCTTCTTCAGACTGATTTCTGTTTGACACACATTCTTATCCTCCTTTGGAGGTATTCAGCTGGAGCTGCGGTGGTGCTCAACAACTCCCTTTCATCTCCCCTTCCCTGGGTCAATTCCTCTGCGCTCCCCTCTGACTGCTTTCACTTATCTTGCTTCTTCAAGAATTACCCCAAGGCAGCGAGCCTGTGGGACTCGAGAGAGTGGGCAGCTGTTTAGTGTAATGGATAGTTCCGTTGGGGGGTCGCGTGAGATGTGGGAAAGATGATGAATTCTGTTTTGTCCATATTAAGTTTTAGAAATCTAGTGGGGAAGGATGAAATAGCAGACAGACATTGAGGGATTCTGGTTAGTAGGGAGGTGATATCTGGTCCAGAGATGTAGATGTGTGTGATCAGCATAGAGATGATACTGAAAGCCATGAGATTCTATGAGCTGTCCCAGGCCAAAGGTGTAAATGGAGAAGAGCAGGGGCCCTAGGACTGAACCTTGTGGGACTCCGACAGATAGGGGGGCGAGGTGAGGAGGTGGTGAGTGGGAGACGCTGAATGTCCGGGTTGTTAGTTATGACGATATCCAGACTAGGGCCAAGTCTGTAATGCCAAGGGATGAGAGCGTCTGTAGTAATAGGGAATGGTCCATTGTGTCAAAGGGAGAGGATATGTCCAGGAGGAGGAGGAGGACAGAGTAGTGTCGCTTGCTCTTGGCGGTTAATAGGTCATTGGTGACCTTAGCTAGGGCAGTTTCAGTGGAGTAATGTGACCAGAAGCCCAATTGTAAGCCGTCGAAGAGGGAGCAGGAAGAGAGATGGGAGGACAGTTCAAGATGGACGTGTTGTTCCAATAGTTTTGAAGCATATTGAAGAAGTGATATAGGGCGATAGCTAGATACAGAGGATGGATCAAGAGAGGGCTTTTTGAGGATAGGTGTGATTGAGGCATGTTTAAAGCTTGAGGGGAAAACACCAGTTGTTAGTGATAGGTTGAAGAGATGAGTTAGGGTCGGGATGAAGACTGTGGTGAGGTTTGGGATGAAGTGGGATGGGATCGGGTCAAGTGCACAGGTGGTGAGATGCGATCTTGAGAGTAGAGTGGAGAGTCGATCTTCTGTAATGATGGAGAAGATGGTTTTGGAGGTGGAGGGCAGGGAAGTTGGGGGAAAGGGCTCTGGGGGTTGTTAACCAAAACTGGTTCTGATGTGATCAATATTCTGCTTGAAAAATGTGGCAAAGTCTTCAGCTGAGATGAGTGGGGAGGGAGGAGGTGCTGGGGACAGAGGAGAGAATTGAAGGTGTTGAATAACTGTTTAGGGTTGTGAGACAGAGAAGATATGAGAGATGAGAAGTAGGTTTGTTTAACTGTGGCGAGTGTGGTCTTGAAAGTAGTGAGGGACTGTTTGAATGCGATGAAGTGCTCGTTGGAGTGGGATCTTTTCCATCTCCGCTCAGCAGCCCTGGAAGCTCGCCTCAGTTCTTACTTAGATTATTTCTGCATATTATTTCATCTTGTTAATGTAGGGGGAGGCTGCAATGAGGAAGATCTTGTGGCAACAAAGGGGTTGTTAGGATTTTGTGTGGAGTTTTATACATTAATGTTATTTGTATGATAAAAGTAATGTTATATTTTATCCCTATGGCCTGTGTTGTATGTTTGGTTCTCCTAGGCTATACCTTAGGCCGTCCTTGGGAATGTGGGAGGTCTGTCCACTAGGGGAACCATACAGTAGATGGGCATACAGTTTGCACTACAATAGGAATTAGATAGTTAATAGAGTTGGGATTAGCTCATAGTTTAAGAAGGGTAAGACCAGGGTAATAGAAAATGTTTTCCGGTTTACAGTCAGAGACCGCCAGTCAGACAGTCTACAATATTCAGAGTCCACGACTCTGTCAAGTACAAGTTCTGGGTGGAGTGGAGAGTAAGGCTAAAAAATAGCAGAGTGAGCAGGTTCTAGTGCAGTGAAGGTGCAGTAGAGAAGAACGGGTCCAGTCAGTATTGGTTTCCTAGAGGAATGAGGACACAGCTTCGGTCACGTCTGGACACCGGGACTAGAGTCCAGAAGATGTATAGAGAATCATGCCTCTGTCTCCGTAATGAAGATGATGTCATCCGGGTAGCAAATTGAGGAGAAGATGATGGGTCTCAGGACAGGACAGGGACATGGACTGATGAATCACACAACCACTAAAGATAGACTTTGACTTAATCTGTATGCTGCAGCCACGTGTAAATGAATTGCATCGTAAAGTCGGACCTGTTAACCCAACCCAAGGTCTTGTGTCTTGTTGTTTGCAGCCGGCACCGGTCTCATGGACAAGGAGGTAACGAGGGCTCCTGAAGCACAAGTGAGTAAGAAACGTACTCCACCACACCCTCCACCCAGACGTCCGTTCAAAAGAGGGATTTCAGTGCAGAAGAACCTCTACGATAATCATACTTCATAATGCGGCTGATGTGATTTATCTGGACTTTACAAAGGCATGTGGCCCTAACATATAAGGGCATTCTAAGGGATGCTATACTGGAGTATCTGAAGAGGAATAACCTCATGATCCAGTATCAGCACGGGTTTACTAGGGACCGTTCATGTCAGACTAATCTTATCAGTTTCTATGAAGAGGTAAGTTCCGGATTGGACCAAGGGAACCCAGGGGATGTAGTGTATATGGACTTTTCAAAAGCTTTTGATACGGTGCCACACAAAAGGTTGATACATAAAATGAGAATAATGGGGATAGGGGAAAATATGTGCAAGTGGGTTGAGAGCTGGCTCAGGGATAGGAAACAAAGGGTGGTTATTAATGGAGCACACTCGGACTGGGACGCGGTTAGCAGTGGGGTACCACAGGGGTCAGTATTGGGCCCTCTTCTTTTTAACATATTTATTAATGACCTTGTAGGGGGCATTCAGAGTAGAATTTCAATATTTGCAGATGACCCTAAACTCTGCAGGGTAATCAATACAGAGGAGGACAATTTTATATTACAGGATGATTTATGTAAACTAGAAGCTTGGGCTGATAAATGGCAAAGGAGCTTTAATGGGGATAAATGTAAGATCATGCACTTGGGTAGAAGTAATAAGATGTATAATTATGTGCTTAATTCTAAAACTCTGGGCAAAACCGTCAATGAAAAAGACCTGGGTGTATGGGTGGATGACAAACTCATGTTCAGTGGCCAGTGTCAGGCAGCTGCTACAAAGGCAAATAAAATAATGGGATGCATTAAAAGAGGCATAGATGCTCATGAGGAGAACATAATTTTACCTCTATACAAGTCACTAGTGCGACCACACTTAGAATACTGTGCACAGTTCTGGTCTCCGGTGTATAAGAAAGACATAGCTGAACTGGAGCGGGTGCAGAGAAGAGCGACCAAGGTTATTAGAGGACTGGGGGGTCTGCAATACCAAGATAGGTTATTACACTGGGGGCTATTTAGTTTGGAAAAACGAAGACTAAGGGGTGATCTTATGTTAATGTATAAATATATGAGGGGACAGTACAAAGACCTTTCTGATGATCTTTTTAATCATAGACCTGAGACAGGGACAAGGGGGCATCCTCTGCGTCTGGAGGAAAGAAGGTTTAAGCATAATAACAGACGCGGATTCTTTACTGTAAGAGCAGTGAGACTATGGAACTCTCTGCCGTATGATGTTGTAATGAGTGATTCATTACTTAAATTTAAGAGGGGACTGGATACCTTTCTGGAAAAGTATAATGTTACAGAGTATATACACTAGATTCCTTGATAAGGCGTTGATCCAGAGAACTAGTCTGATTGCCGTATGTGGAGTCGGGAAGGAATTTTTTTCCCCAATGTGGAGCTTACTCTTTGCCACATGTTTTTTTTGCCTTCCTCTGGATCAACATGTTAGGGCATGTTAGGTTAGGCTATGGGGTGAACTAGATGGACATATAGTCTTCCTTCAACCTTAATAACTATGTAACTATGTATGTAACATATAATAACAGCTTTATACTGAAGCTACATAAGCCAGGACTGGGGAAAAACTATATACAGATGGGTAAGGAACTGGCAAAAAGGCAGGAAACAAAGTCATCATAAATGATATATTTTCTATATGGGATATATATTCATCAGTAGTGAAGTATATCGTGGCACAGCTGTGTCGGTGCTCAAGAGAGGTTTCCCACACCAGCAAATATATAGTAGATAAAAAACTTGGCACTCAACTTGGTGGATAGTGGTAATCAAGAAAATCAAAATGTATTACTTTGAATAGCAGTCCAGCAAAATAAACGTTTCGGTCAAACATTAAGACCTTCTTCAGTAAACTGCATAACTATGTGACAGAATATGACAATTACAATGTCGAAAATAAAGCATTAACAAAAACAAAAAGTAAATCTCATAGTCAAAATATGTGATGGGAGGGAAGGAAGGAAGGAGAGGTAGGGAAGAGATTTTTTTACATACCCGACTGCTGTTATGATGGAGTGTATACGGCACTTATGTATGTATGACTGAGGGGTCCTATGTTGAAATCCAATAGGACCTCAATGATGGAGGCATATAGCCTAGGATAACAAGAGCGATATGTAAAGGAATGTGCCATAAGAATACCTAAATTAGAAGGAAATACCGTAGGTGTACTAACCGAACAAGAGGATATTTGTTCTCATCCACAAAGATAATATTGAAAAGGGTAATGTAGAAGAAGGAGCTGCAGAGATAGGATAATAAATGATTTATTAATAATAGTGAAACCAATCCACAGGAGAGGTAGAGGAGTAGGGATCTCACCTACTGTAGATGTCTGGAGAGATACGTGGCAGAAGGATCGTGTCACAAGCACGGATAATAGATGGTATCCAAAAGATAACTATGGGTGAGAGGAAAGAACACTGTAACTGGGCCTATGAGGCAGGGGACTCTGTACAGGATATTATGATTCTCACCATAGACAAAGAAATCCTTGTCGAGATTCAGAATAAAGAATGGGAGCGGCAGTAATCTAAAAGGAATACATAATATATATACCTACCATAACAGGAACAGGGTGAGCTGGGGCACACCTAGTGTTAGGGACGCCCGACAACAGAGTCATGACAAACAGGTTGGAAAAGTTGGGCTTGTTTAGCTTAGAAAAAAGATGTCTCAGAGGGGATATAATTTACATGTATAAAAATGTGTGGTCAGTACAAAGAATGGCGCAAAACCTATTCCTTCCATAGACCACACTAAGAACCAGGGGGCACTGATTACAGCTGAAAGAAAGGCGATTCCGACAGCTAAATAGGAAAGGATTCTTACCAGTTAGAGCAGTCAGACCATTCAATGCCAAGCAGAAGAGGTAGTAATGGCCGACACTATGGCAGCTGGGTTTAGATAATTTAGTGACAAAAAAAATGTATAATTGGTGGAGAAAGGTTGAACGTGATGGAGTTACGTCTTTTTTCAACCTATGTAACTAATTATAAAACTGCCACATATGTCAAAGATATACTGCTCCTATGTACAAGAATTTAACTACTATAATACTGCTCCGATGTAGAAGAATATAACTACTATAATACTGCTCCTATGTACAAGAATATAACTACTATAATACTGCCCCTATGTACAAGAATATAACTACTATAATACTGCCCCTATGTACAAGAATATAACTACTATAATACTGCTCCTATGTACAAGAATATAACTACTATAATACTGCCCCTATGTACAAGAATATAACTACTAACTGCTACTACTACTAACATGTTCACAGATCGACCAGAAGAAGAATCCAATTTCACCTGTCAGAAGTGTAGACTAGTGGCCCTTTTAGAAGAAAAGGTGCGGGGTCTGGAAGAAAGAATAGCAACCTTGAAACTCATCAAAGAGAATGAAGACTTCCTAGACAGAACAGAAGCATCTCTACTGGTCACAGAAGGTGCAAAAAGTGTCAGAGAACCTCCAAAAGCAGATGAGTGGAAGCATGTGACCAAAAGAAGCAAGAAGACCATGGAGAAATCACCAACCACACAACTGAAGAACCGATATCAAATCTTTGTAGAGGATGAAGATGGCACACCTAAGAATGAAGCAATACCAGCAAGCAAAAAAGAAAAGGGCACACAGCAACAAGTGACAGCAAAAAGTACAGCCAAGAAGCAACGAAGAGTGGTGGTGGTGGGAGACTCACTACTGAGAGGCACAGAAGCAGCCATCTGCAGACCGGACATAACTGCAAGAGAAGTATGCTGCCTTCCAGGTGCGATGATCAAGGATGTGACCGATAGGATACCAAAGCTCTTCAGCTCCAAGGACGTCCACCCATTTCTTCTGATACATGTTGGCACCAATGACACGGCAAGGAAGGACCTACCGACAATCTGCAAGGACTTTGAAGAGTTGGGGAAGAAAGTAAAGGAACTGGATGCACAGGTAGTTTTTTCTTCTATCCTTCCAGTAGACGGGCATGGCACCAGGAGATGGAACAGGATCCTTGATGCAAACAACTGGCTAAGACGATGGTGCAGACAACAAGGATTCGGATTCCTGGACCACGGTGTGAATTACTGGTACGATGGACTCCTCGCCAGAGATGGACTACACCTCAACAAACCTGGGAAACACACATTTGCCAGAAGACTCGCTACACTCATCAGGAGGGCGTTAAACTAGAAGAAGAGGGGACGGGAAGAAAAACATTAGACTTGAACAAAGAAGATCCAGGAAAACATACTCAGATGGGAGGTAAGAACATTTCTAAAGCAATCCACAGCGAGGAGATTGGAACAAAACAAAATCCTCTAAACTGCATGCTCGCAAACGCCAGAAGCCTGACAAACAAGATGGAAGAACTAGAAGCAGAAATATCTACAGGTAACTTTGACATAGTGGGAATAACCGAGACATGGTTAGATGAAAGCTATGACTGGGCAGTTAACTTACAGGGTTACAGTCTGTTTAGAAAGGATCGTAAAAATCGGAGAGGAGGAGGGGTTTGTCTCTATGTAAAGTCTTGTCTAAAGTCCACTTTAAGGGAGGATATTAGCGAAGGGAATGAGGATGTCGAGTCCATATGGGTTGAAATTCATGGAGGGAAAAATGGTAACAAAATTCTCATTGGGGTCTGTTACAAACCCCCAAATATAACAGAAAGCATGGAAAGTCTACTTCTAAAGCAGATAGATGAAGCTGCAACTCATAATGAGGTCCTGGTTATGGGGGACTTTAACTACCCGGATATTAACTGGGAAACAGAAACCTGTGAAACCCATAAAGGCAACAGGTTTCTGCTAATAACCAAGAAAAATTATCTTTCACAATTGGTGCAGAATCCAACCAGAGGAGCAGCACTTTTAGACCTAATACTATCTAATAGACCTGACAGAATAACAAATCTGCAGGTGGTCGGGCATCTAGGAAATAGCGACCACAATATTGTACAGTTTCACCTGTCCTTCACTAGGGGGACTTGTCAGGGAGTCACAAAAACACTGAACTTTAGGAAGGCAAAGTTTGACCAGCTTAGAGATGCCCTTAATCTGGTAGACTGGGACAATATCCTCAGAAATGAGAATACAGATAATAAATGGGAAATGTTTAAGAACATCCTAAATAGGCAGTGTAAGCGGTTTATACCTTGTGGGAATAAAAGGACTAGAAATAGAAAAAACCCAATGTGGCTAAACAAAGAAGTAAGACAGGCAATTAACAGTAAAAAGAAAGCATTTGCACTACTAAAGCAGGATGGCACCATTGAAGCTCTAAAAAACTATAGGGAGAAAAATACTTTATCTAAAAAACTAATTAAAGCTGCCAAAAAGGAAACAGAGAAGCACATTGCTAAGGAGAGTAAAACTAATCCCAAACTGTTCTTCAACTATATCAATAGTAAAAGAATAAAAACTGAAAATGTAGGCCCCTTAAAAAATAGTGAGGAAAGAATGGTTGTAGATGACGAGGAAAAAGCTAACATATTAAACACCTTCTTCTCCACGGTATTCACGGTGGAAAATGAAATGCTAGGTGAAATCCCAAGAAACAATGAAAACCCTATATTAAGGGTCACCAATCTAACCCAAGAGGTGCGAAACCGGCTAAATAAGATTAAAATAGATAAATCTCCAGGTCCGGATGGCATACACCCACGAGTACTAAGAGAACTAAGTAATGTAATAGATAAACCATTATTTCTTATTTTTAGGGACTCTATAGCGACAGGGTCTGTTCCGCAGGATTGGCGCATAGCAAATGTGGTGCCAATATTCAAAAAGGGCTCTAAAAGTGAACCTGGAAATTATAGGCCAGTAAGTCTAACCTCTATTGTTGGTAAAATATTTGAAGGGTTTCTGAGGGATGTTATTCTGGATTATCTCAATGAGAATAACTGTTTAACTCCATATCAGCATGGGTTTATGAGAAATCGCTCCTGTCAAACCAATCTAATCAGTTTTTATGAAGAGGTAAGCTATAGACTGGACCACGGTGAGTCATTGGACGTGGTATATCTCGATTTTTCCAAAGCGTTTGATACCGTGCCGCACAAGAGGTTGGTACACAAAATGAGAATGCTTGGTCTGGGGGAAAATGTGTGTAAATGGGTTAGTAACTGGCTTAGTGATAGAAAGCAGAGGGTGGTTATAAATGGTATAGTCTCTAACTGGGTCGCTGTGACCAGTGGGGTACCGCAGGGGTCAGTATTGGGACCTGTTCTCTTCAACATATTCATTAATGATCTGGTAGAAGGTTTACACAGTAAAATATCGATATTTGCAGATGATACAAAACTATGTAAAGCAGTTAATACAAGAGAAGATAGTATTCTGCTACAGATGGATCTGGATAAGTTGGAAACTTGGGCTGAAAGGTGGCAGATGAGGTTTAACAATGATAAATGTAAGGTTATACACATGGGAAGAGGGAATCAATATCACCATTACACACTGAACGGGAAACCACTGGGTAAATCTGACAGGGAGAAGGACTTGGGGATCCTAGTTAATGATAAACTTACCTGGAGCAGCCAGTGCCAGGCAGCAGCTGCCAAGGCAAACAGGATCATGGGGTGCATTAAAAGAGGTCTGGATACACATGATGAGAGCATTATACTGCCTCTGTACAAATCCCTAGTTAGACCACACATGGAGTACTATGTCCAGTTTTGGGCACCGGTGCTCATGAAGGATATAATGGAACTAGAGAGAGTACAAAGGAGGGCAACAAAATTAATAAAGGGGATGGGAGAACTACAATACCCAGATAGATTAGCGAAATTAGGATTATTTAGTCTAGAAAAAAGACGACTGAGGGGCGATCTAATAACCATGTATAAGTATATAAGGGGACAATACAAATATCTCGCTGAGGATCTATTTATACCAAGGAAGGTGACGGGCACAAGGGGGCATTCTTTGCGTCTGGAGGAGAGAAGGTTTTTCCACCAACATAGAAGAGGATTCTTTACTGTTAGGGCAGTGAGAATCTGGAATTGCTTGCCTGAGGAGGTGGTGATGGCGAACTCAGTCGAGGGGTTCAAGAGAGGCCTGGATGTCTTCCTGGAGCAGAACAATATTGTATCATACAATTATTAGGTTCTGTAGAAGGACGTAGATCTGGGGATTTATTATGATGGAATATAGGCTGAACTGGATGGACAAATGTCTTTTTTCGGCCTTACTAACTATGTTACTATGTTACTATGTTACTATGTTACTATAATACTGCCCCTATGTACAAGAATATAACTACTATAATACTGCCTCCTATGTACAAGAATATAAATACTATAATACTGCCCCTATGTACAAGACTATAACTACTATAATACTGCCCCTATGTACAAGAATATAACTACTATAATACTGCCCCTATGTACAAGACTATAACTACTATAATACTGCCCCTATGTACAGGAATATAACTACTATAATACTGCCCCTATGTACAAGAATATAACTACTATAATACTGCCCCTATGTACAAGAATATAACTACTATAATACTGCCCCTATGTACAGGAATATAACTACTATAATACTGCTCCTATGTACAAGACTATAACTACTATAATACTGCCCCTATGTACAGGAAATATAACTACTATAATACTGCTCCTATGTACAAGAATATAACTACTATAATACTGCTCCTATATACAAGGATATAACTACTATAATACTGCCCCTATGTACAAGAATATAACTAGTATAATACTGCTCCTATGTACAAGAATATAACTACTATAACTGCCCCTATGTACAAGAATATAACTAGTATAATACTGCCCCTATGTACAAGAATATAACTAGTATAATACTGCTCCCTATGTACAAGAATATAACTACTATAATACTGCCCCTATGTGCAAGAATATAACTACTATAATACTGCTCCTATGTACAAGAATATAACTACTATAATACTGCCCCTATGTACAAGAATATAACTGCTATAATACTGCTCCTATGTAGAAGAATATAACTACTATAATACTGCTCCTATGTACAAGAATATAACTGCTATAATACTGCTCCTATGTACAAGAATATAACTGCTATAATACTGCTCCTATGTAGAAGAATATAACTGCTATAATACTGCTCCTATGTAGAAGAATATAACTGCTATAATACTGCTCCTATGTACAAGAATATAACTTCTATAATACTGCTCCTATGTACAAGAATATAACTGCTATAATACTGCCCCTATGTACAAGAATATAACTGCTATAATACTGCCCCTATGTACAAGAATATAACTGCTATAATACTGCTCCTATGTACAAGAATGTAACTGCTATAATACTGCCCCTATGTACAAGAATATCACTACTATAATACTGCCCCTATGTACAAGAATATAACTACTATAATACTGCCCCTATGTACAAGAATATAACTACTATAATACTGCTCCTATGTACAAGAATATAACTACTATAATACTGCTCCTATGTACAAGAATATCACTACTATAATACCCCTATGTACAAGAATATAACTACTATAATACTGCCCCTATGTACAAGGATCTAACTACTATAATACTGCTCCTATGTACAAGAATATAACTACTATAATACTGCTCCTATGTACAAGAATATAACTACTATAATACTGCTCCTATGTACAAGAATATAACTACTATAATACTGCTCCTATATACAAGAATATAATTACTATAATACTGCCCCTATGTACAAGAATATAACTACTATAATACTGCTCCTATGTACAAGAATATAACTACTATAATACTGCTCCTATGTACAAGAATATAACTACTATAATACTGCTCCTATGTACAAGAATATAACTACTATAATACCCCTATGTACAAGAATATAACTACTATAATACTGCCCCTATGTACAAGGATCTAACTACTATAATACTGCCCCTATGTACAAGGATCTAACTACTATAATACTGCTCCTATGTACAAGGATCTAACTACTATAATACTGCTCCTATGTACAAGGATCTAACTACTATAATACTGCTCCTATGTACAAGGATCTAACTACTATAATACCGCCCCTATGTAGTAGAATATGACCGCTGTGCTGGGCCGTGCAGTTTTTCCCCTGTAGCCGGGATGTTGGGATGATCTGCACCTTCTCTCTCCCTTTCTGTAGTTCTGTGACTTCTTCCGCCTCCATTTCTTCTTGTTTTTCGCCTCGGTAGTGATCATTTTCCTGACGCTTCCTCTCTTTTTGCTGAGTCTACACTTTATTCCTTCCTGTCTGCTCCTTGTTGTGGTCAGAGCCACAAACGCTCATAAAAATTCAATAATTACCGTTCTTTTCTGGGATTTTTTCATAGAGCTGTGACCCTGGGAATGGTCGGAGGTGATGTCCTCTGCTGTGATCGGGGGCTTCTCTGACGTTGGGGGGATCGTGGAGTTCACGCCTTGTGACATCCTCGCGTCGATCCTCGCGCCTTAGGCTTTCACACATCAGTTTTTTGCCATCAGTCACAATCCGTCGAATTTTGAAAAAAAATGGATCCGTCACAGATTGTGAGAAACTGATGAGACGGATCTATTTTTTGCCGGATCTGACTAGCTGATCCAGCTAATTGGATCCTAAAAAAATCGGAGCCTGCTGTGTTTAAAAAAAATGGAATCTGGTGCCACGGCTCCATTCTAGCAAACGACGGACTGCGATGGACACAAAAATTGTAACTTTGTCCGTTGTCTGAGCCGCCGGACAGACAATTTTCGACGTTTCCGGGGAACAACGGATCAAACGTGAGACCTTCCATCATAATCCGCTGCTAATACAAGTCTATGAGAAAAAAATTGGATCCGGCGGCATCAGTCGCTGGATCTGTTTTTTTCAATATTCGTCGGATTGTGAGTGATGTGTGAAAGTGGCCAACACTGACTCTCCTACGATGTTAACGCTTCATGGACATTAGGAAAAGCAGCTAAAAAAACAACATAGTAAAAAAGTCCAATAAACCTGGAGTGTCAGCGATGGAGCAAAAAGAGGCGGAAAACGTCACGATAAGAAAATCTCAATGTGTCAATAACAAGAGTCACGAGATAAATGGCGGAAAACATTGCAATGCGACAGGCGGTGTAAGTGCACAGACTTGTCCACCACACCGCGCCATTACTGTGACCCACCAGAAAACATTTTCCTGTCACAGCTTTCCCCTGATCATTAGGCTTCACTTCCTATGACGTGGGGGATGGGTGGAGACAGAGCCAGCAGGTTTCTTATCACTCCAGGGAATTTACAACCTCATTACACCATGTTCCAAATTATTATGCAGATGATATTTTTTCTCAGATTTTCCTAAATGGTCGGTGCAAATGACAATCAGTCTAATAAAAGTCATCACCCGTTAGATTATACATTGAGTTTTCGAAATTTCGAATGCGGACAACGATCCAGGAACACACATAGCGGCTGTGGACACACTGCAATCCCTCGGTAAACCAGACACCACCACTTCCCCGTACTGGTGTAAGAGGGTGAACTGTAGTCCCACTGAGAGGGCACTAGGACCCTGTGGTTTTTGCCTGTTGCAGCAGAGGACAGACCTCCCAGAGACAATGTGTGCTGCGGGGTGGGGTCTAGTGTCTCGAGTGTAAAGTGAAAGTAGGAAGTGAGAGCTGAGAGAGAAAAGGCGGGAAGAAAAGGAGAAGCTGCTGTGAGATCTTAAAAAGAGACTGTGTGGATTTACTGCAAGTGTTTTTGGAGGAAAAGAAGCTTTTGAGAGACTTTTTGTTGCTAACGTTCCCCTGGAGAAGAGCTAACCTTTTGTTTAACTCTGTGAGAGACTTGTGTTGCTAACGTTTCCTGGAGAGGAGCTAACCCTTTAACTAAGAAAAGACGGAGACTTTGCTAAGAACCCAGTACGAATTTGGAAGTCTGTGGATTCCCTGTGCATTGAGTGGAGGAACAAGTCTGGACAGACTGCTGATACAGAGACGGACGGATTGTCGTGGAACCATTCCTAGGAGCTACAGAAGCAGAGACTACATCGTGAGACCACTAACTAAGTCCCCGGCGTTTGGGCTCGGCATCGGCCGACAAGACAAGAGGAGCTTGCTGTAACTTATTGGCGCTGAAGATATGAACTGGCTGCAGCCTCTGCGGATTCCTGCCTGAGAGGAAATCTATCTCAGGATACGGTACCATAGTTATAGATACCCGGGTATCTCTGCTCAGAGTGTTAAATTGTTACTTTAGAGGTGTATCTTATATTAGAGTTGTGTAAGTTATACTAAATGTGCCATTCCAGGGGCTCCCTTAATAACACTACATTCAATTTACACTTGTTCCTGTTTTTAGTTGCCTGTTAGGTAAATTTCTTACTAGTCTGTTGTAGTACACAGTTCTCAGGAGACCTTTGAGTGGCACAGTGATTTCAGCTGCTGCTGAGCTAGTGTATCTTTGGGGTGCATCTGCCTTAATATTCTCCATATTACCTTGATTAATTTGCCTTTGAGTAAATACCGTTGGAGATTTCTGCCTTGGTCTTGGTTTGTGACTCACTGGATCTTATTCGGACCTCTGGTCATTACATTTTTGGCGTAGTCGGCAGGATCCAGTGTTTGTCATGGACGAGGGCGAGGGTGGAAATGACCCCACTGTATCCGCATCCTCCTCGGGGGTTGGGGTTCCCCTGGTAGCCGCGGCGACTCCGGGAGGGTATGTGCCTGTAGGAGCTTTACTTCAGCACATGCCGAAATACGATGGGCGCAATATGGCGTTGCAAGATTGGGCTGAGAGAATCCGGAGTATTCTGCGCATGTGTAATTTGACCCCCGCGTTACGCGCTGAGCTGGCATTAAATGCACTGGAGGGTGATATTAGGCGTATGGTGATGGTGCGCCCAGAATCAGAGAGGGATACATTAGAAAAGATTTTGGAACTGTTAGAGGGGAGTTTGGGGGGCCGAGCGCGTGTGGCCCAGCTTCGGTCCCTATTCTTTAATCGTCCCCAGAGAGAGTGTGAGTCCCTGATGCAGTACTCTAATATTTTGCAAGAGATGTTGAATGAGATGCAGCGACTAGACCCGGGGGCCATGGGGGAGTACCAGGAGGTAGACCGCTTGCTCACGGACCAATTCATCACCGGTTTAGCCCATAGACTTCTCCGGGACAAGCTGTTGGAAATGGCCCGGGTTGCACCAGAGTTATCTTTCTGGCAGATTTACCGAGCTGCAGTGGAAAGGGAAGAGAAATCAGCCTATGTTCCCGAGGGGTCAGTGAACAGTGCCCAGCTGGAGGAAGGTGTGTCATCAGGGTCGGGGGGAGAGGGGCTTGTAAGCATGGTACAAGCTTTGCGTGCTGAGGTGAAGGAGTTGAAGCTGAAATTGTCTCAACTGACAGTTGATCCCGCCTCTACCACCTCACGGGAACCTCCTGCCCCTCCCCCTGGAACGGTGACCCCGCAAATGGCCAGGTCGTCCTATCAGAATGAGTCAAGCCCTCGCCCACGAGGAACAATCACCTGCTGGAAGTGTGGCCGCCAGGGACACATCTCGCGTTACTGCCGGGCGCTTACAGCCCCAGAAACCCCGTCGCCGGCTTTAAACTTCCGGCCGCTGCCATGAGAGGGCAAGCAGCAACGGCCCCACCCACACAAAGCCCTCGACGGAATGAACAAGATTTGTTTGCATGTAGTCCAGTGATAGAAGCAGAGTTTGAAGGGCGGAAGATGAGGTGCTTGGTTGACACGGGATCCGAATGTACTATAATGCCTCTAGAAGTATATGAGAGATACTTCAGTCGACTAGTGATTCCAGAGGATGGCCGAGTGATACAACTGACCGCCGCAAATAATGGTCAATTGTCAGTCAAAGGGATCGTGTGGATGCAACTAAAAATGTTTGGTCAAGAGCTGGGGCAGAAAGGGGTAGTACTGGTGGATCACCCCCCTAGAAGAGGGATGGAAGTGACGCTCGGAATGAACGTGCTGCGAGATTTGAATCACCAGATCTATGCCAGTGAAGGACCCCGATACTGGGCCCGTGCGACAAGACACCGACCCACACAGAGAATTCTACACCGTCTAGTGCTGAGTTGCGACTTGCTGAAAAGTGCGGTCCCAGGTGGCCGGGTGGGCCGGGTCCGAGTGACTTCGAGGGCCCCGATCCTGCTGGGACCCAGACAAGAGGAACTCTTAATGCTGCCTGTGGGAGCTGCACAGAGATTGAATGGGCTTGAAGTGCTACTTGAGCCCGCCCGAGAGGGTTCCTCATTTGCCAAGGTACATGTGGCCCGGTCTTTGGCGATTGTGAAGAATGGACGAGTGCCGGTCCGATGCATCAATGTTTTAGATGAAGCTGTTGCAATTCCCGCTGGGACCATACTGGCTGAACTGTTCGTGCCGGCAGAGAAGGTGCCGGAAAATGCAGGGTTCGAATTGCGACCAGACCAACAGTCATCCTGGACATTCGCGGTCGAGGTAGGCCGGACTGAACCTCCTACGGAGGAATGGAATGTTCATGTGATCATGGAGCAGATGGGAGTGGATCGGGAGAAGCTGACCCCCGTGCAGTTGGAGCAGATGGAGAGAGTTTTGTGGGAACATCAAGGAACATTTTCCCGACATGGAGAGGACTTCGGGTGTACCCAGACGATTGAGCATGAGATTCCAACGGGGGATACTCCACCCATTAGAGAAAGATATCGTCAAATTCCTCCGGCGCTCTATCAAGAGGTGAAGAGCATGGTGGCCAGTATGCTGGACAACCAAGTGATCCGAGAGAGCCGGAGTCCCTGGGCGGCCCCTGTAGTCTTGGTCCGCAAGAAGGATGGGACACTCCGATTTTGTGTGGACTATCGGAAATTGAATGCCCACACCGTACGGGACGCATATCCTTTACCCCGTATTGAAGAATCCCTGTCGGCCCTGGGTCGGGCCAAGTATTTCTCAACGTTGGATTTGGCAAGCGGGTACTGGCAGGTCCCAATGGCTGAAAAAGATCGGGCCAAGACGGCGTTTGGCTTGCCAATGGGGCTCTTTGAGTTCAACCGGATGCCCTTTGGCCTCGCTACCGCCCCAGGAACCTTCTAACGCCTGATGGAACATTGCTTGGGCGATCTAAATTTTGAATCAGTCCTGATATATCTAGACGACATTGTGGTGTTCGGAACCTCATTTGAAGATCATCTGGAGAAGCTGCGTCAAGTTCTCCGGCGGCTCAAGAGCTACGGCCTGAAAATAAAGCCAAAAAAATGTCAACTGTTACGAAACCAGATTGAATATTTGGGGCATCTGGTGACCCCGGATGGGGTACTACCTTTAGCCAGTAAGATTAAGGCGGTACAAGAGTGGCCACCTCCTTGTGACCTGCGAGAAGTGCGGGCCTTCCTGGGCCTAGCAGGATACTATCGGCGGTTTGTGCCTAAATTCTCACAAGTGGTGAGTCCCTTGAATGAACTTTTGAGAGGGACAGCGCTGGGTCCTCGAAATCGCCCCATTCCATGGGGGCCCCTACAGAAAAAGGCATTTGATGGAGTGAAAACCGCCCTAACGAGTGCCCCATTGCTGGCCTACGCCCGGTTTGACACCCCTTTTTTGCTGTATACCGATGGTAGTCTTCATGGGTTGGGGGCAGTACTAGCACAGGTGCAGAACGGCCGAGAACGAGTGATTTCTTATGGCAGCAGATCTTTAAGAGACTCTGAGCGAAATCCGGCTAACTACAGCTCATTCCGGCTGGAATTGCTGCCCCTGGTGTGGGCAATGACTGAACGCTTCGCCGAGTATCTAACAGGGGCTGAGGTGCTAGTCATGACAGATAACAACCCGCTAGCTCACTTAGAGAATGCAAAACTGGGGGCGTTGGAGCAGCGGTGGGTCGCCAGACTGGCCAAGTTCAATTACCGCATTAAATTTCGCTCTGGTCGAGAGAACAGCAATGCAGATGCATTGTCAAGGGTGCCCCTTGGGTCATCCGGGGAAGATGTTGACGAACAACTTGAGGATACTGAAACTCCAGCTTTGGGGCAGATACCTATCTTCCAAAGTGTGGTACACTCAAGTGGGGTGGCCACCGGGATGCCCTGTGTCCTGGGTAAAACACCCTCAGATTGGACAAGAGTCCAGGATGAGTGTCCGGACATTGCACTTGTGCGCCGTTGGGTACAAAACAAGGCCTGGCCCAGTGCAGAGGACAAGGCTCAGTTGTCCATGGAAGGAATGAAACTCCTTCGACAATGGGATAAATTGTGTGTGGAGCAAGGTCTTTTGTATCGTAAGGTGTACCTGCCATCGGAGCTGCAGCATCGGTACCAACTGATAATTCCTGTGGGGATGGGGCCAGTGGTCGCTCGTGAGGCGCATGAGAAGGGGGCCCATTTTGGAAGTGAAAAGACACTTCAGTGGTTGCAGCGAGTCCTCTACTGCCCTGAGTTGGGAGGGATGGTGGCCGACGCGTGTCGGCAGTGCCGAATTTGTGGGCTCAACAAAAGCCCTGAGCAGCGGGCTCCCACACAGTCTATTAAGACTTCAGCTCCACTGGAGCTACTCATGATTGACTACGTGTTGATAGGGTACTCTACGTCAGGGTACTCCTATTGCCTGGTGATGACAGATCACTTTACCAAGTATGCTGTAGCGGTGCCGACAAGAGATCAGACGGCCAAGTCGGCGGCTGAGGCAGTGTGCCGACATTTCTTCCAAGTGTTCGGGTGTCCGCAGAGAATACATTCAGATCAAGGGGCCTGCTTTCAGGGGACGCTGATGAAAGAGTTGCACCAGCTCTATGGTATCGAGCAGTCGAGAACAACGCCTTACCACCCTCAGGGTAACGGGGCGTGTGAGCATTTTAATCGGACCCTGTTGCAAATGTTGAGGTCCTTAGAGAGTCAGCAACAGACATGCTGGCCTGAGTACCTCCCCGAATTGATGTGGGCTTACAATAACAGGGTGCACAGGACTACTGGTTACTCACCACACATGTTGATGTTTGGTAGACCTGGCCGAGACATTGAGGATTTGAACATGCCAGATCCCTCCTCCGCCCCCCTTCGGACTGCATCCGAGTGGGTACGAGAGCATTGGCGGCGGTTGAGGGTGGTGCATCAGGTGGTGGGCGACCGCCTTCGACAGGTGGTCCATAAGGACACGCGACCTGTACAAACAGAGCTGTTCTCTCCGGGGGACAGAGTGTTGGTGAGGACAAAACGACGGTCAGGAAAGCTGAGTGACCGATGGGAGGCGATACCGTATCTGATAAAAAAAACAGGTGAACCCTGAGATTCCAGTGTACGAGGTCGAACCGGTGGGGGCAGGGGGGCCAACCCGTAATTTGCATCGTAACATGTTACAACGGTGCTGGTTTGAAGATTCGGCGCCTACCCCCCTAGAGCCAGAGGCCATGTTCCAAGGGGCGGAAGCTCTGAATGATCTTGAGTTTGATGGTGTGCTTACTCCTGCGCCTGCTTATTTGCCCCCTGTGACCGATCTGGCCTCGGGTGATGAGAATGTTGGGGATATGGAGGATGTTGTTGAGGAGAGTGCATCAGGTCAACTGCTTGGTCCTGACGCTGTATCACAGGACATCGAGCCGCAGGAGGAGACAACTCCACTTACGCCCACTAACACGACCACGGAAGAGACTCTAGCTCCCTCTAAGGTCGCACCTGTTGATGTAGGACTCAGGAGAACTACACGATCTACGGCAGGAATACCGCCTCAGCGATATGCTCAAGATGAATTTGAGTGGGAAGGTATGTCGAGGACGCCAACCTCTAGTGGGGTGGCATGTAAGAGGGTGAACTGTAGTCCCACTGAGAGGGCACTAGGACCCTGTGGTTTTTGCCTGTTGCAGCAGAGGACAGACCTCCCAGAGACAATGTGTGCTGCGGGGTGGGGTCTAGTGTCTCGAGTGTAAAGTGAAAGTAGGAAGTGAGAGCTGGGAGAGAAAAGGCGGGAAGAAAAGGAGAAGCTGCTGTGAGATCTTAAAAAGAGACTGTGTGGATTTACTGCAAGTGTTTTTGGAGGAAAAGAAGCTTTTGAGAGACTTTTTGTTGCTAACATAGTAACATAGTAACATAGTAACATAGTAACATAGTTAGTAAGGCCGAAAAAAGACATTTGTCCATCCAGTTCAGCCTATATTCCATCATAATAAATCCCCAGATCTACGTCCTTCTACAGAACCTAATTGTATGATACAATATTGTTCTGCTCCAGGAAGACATCCAGGCCTCTCTTGAACCCCCCGACTGAGTTCGCCATCACCACCTCCTCAGGCAAGCAATTCCAGATTCTCACTGCCCTAACAGTAAAGAATCCTCTTCTATGTTGGTGGAAAAACCTTCTCTCCTCCAGACGCAAAGAATGCCCCCTTGTGCCCGTCACCTTCCTTGGTATAAACAGATCCTCAGCGAGATATTTGTATTGTCCCCTTATATACTTATACATGGTTATTAGATCGCCCCTCAGTCGTCTTTTTTCTAGACTAAATAATCCTAATTTCGCTAATCTATCTGGGTATTGTAGTTCTCCCATCCCCTTTATTAATTTTGTTGCCCTCCTTTGTACTCTCTCTAGTTCCATTATATCCTTCCTGAGCACGGGTGCCCAAAACTGGACACAGTACTCCATGTGCGGTCTAACTAGGGATTTGTACAGAGGCAGTATAATGCTCTCATCATGTGTATCCAGACCTCTTTTAATGCACCCCATGATCCTGTTTGCCTTGGCAGCTGCTGCCTGGCACTGGCTGCTCCAGGTAAGTTTATCATTAACTAGGATCCCCAAGTCCTTCTCCCTGTCAGATTTACCCAGTGGTTTCCCGTTCAGTGTGTAATGGTGACATTGATTCCTTCTTCCCATGTGTATAACCTTACATTTATCATTGTTAAACCTCATCTGCCACCTTTCAGCCCAAGTTTCCAACTTATCCAGATCCATCTGTAGCAGAATACTATCTTCTCTTGTATTAACTGCTTTACATAGTTTTGTATCATCTGCAAATATCGATATTTTACTGTGTAAACCTTCTACCAGATCATTAATGAATATGTTGAAGAGAACAGGTCCCAATACTGACCCCTGCGGTACCCCACTGGTCACAGCGACCCAGTTAGAGACTATACCATTTATAACCACCCTCTGCTTTCTATCACTAAGCCAGTTACTAACCCATTTACACACATTTTCCCCCAGACCAAGCATTCTCATTTTGTGTACCAACCTCTTGTGCGGCACGGTATCAAACGCTTTGGAAAAATCGAGATATACCACGTCCAATGACTCACCGTGGTCCAGCCTATAGCTTACCTCTTCATAAAAACTGATTAGATTGGTTTGACAGGAGCGATTTCTCATAAACCCATGCTGATATGGAGTTAAACAGTTATTCTCATTGAGATAATCCAGAATAACATCCCTCAGAAACCCTTCAAATATTTTACCAACAATAGAGGTTAGACTCACTGGCCTATAATTTCCAGGTTCACTTTTAGAGCCCTTTTTGAATATTGGCACCACATTTGCTATGCGCCAATCCTGCGGAACAGACCCTGTCGCTATAGAGTCCCTAAAAATAAGAAATAATGGTTTATCTATTACATTACTTAGTTCTCTTAGTACTCGTGGGTGTATGCCATCCGGACCCGGAGATTTATCTATTTTAATCTTATTTAGCCGGTTTCGCACCTCTTCTTGGGTTAGATTGGTGACCCTTAATATAGGGTTTTCATTGTTTCTTGGGATTTCACCTAGCATTTCATTTTCCACCGTGAATACCGTGGAGAAGAAGGTGTTTAATATGTTAGCTTTTTCCTCGTCATCTACAACCATTCTTTCCTCACTATTTTTTAAGGGGCCTACATTTTCAGTTTTTATTCTTTTACTATTGATATAGTTGAAGAACAGTTTGGGATTAGTTTTACTCTCCTTAGCAATGTGCTTCTCTGTTTCCTTTTTGGCAGCTTTAATTAGTTTTTTAGATAAAGTATTTTTCTCCCTATAGTTTTTTAGAGCTTCAATGGTGCCATCCTGCTTTAGTAGTGCAAATGCTTTCTTTTTACTGTTAATTGCCTGTCTTACTTCTTTGTTTAGCCACATTGGGTTTTTCCTATTTCTAGTCCTTTTATTTCCACAAGGTATAAACCGCTTACACTGCCTATTTAGGATGTTCTTAAACATTTCCCATTTATTATCTGTATTCTCATTTCTGAGGATATTGTCCCAGTCTACCAGATTAAGGGCATCTCTAAGCTGGTCAAACTTTGCCTTCCTAAAGTTCAGTGTTCTTGTGACTCCCTGACAAGTCCCCCTAGTGAAAGACAGGTGAAACTGCACAATATTGTGGTCGCTATTTCCTAAATGCCCAACCACCTGCAGATCTGTTATTCTGTCAGGTCTATTAGATAGTATTAGGTCTAAAAGTGCTGCTCCTCTGGTTGGATTCTGCACCAATTGTGAAAGATAATTTTTCTTGGTTATTAGCAGAAACCTGTTGCCTTTATGGGTTTCACAGGTTTCTGTTTCCCAGTTAATATCCGGGTAGTTAAAGTCCCCCATAACCAGGACCTCATTATGGGTTGCAGCTTCATCTATCTGCTTTAGAAGTAGACTTTCCATGGTTTCTGTTATATTTGGGGGTTTGTAACAGACCCCAATGAGAATTTTGTTACCATTTTTCCCTCCATGAATTTCGACCCATATGGACTCGACATCCTCATTTCCTTCGCTATTATCCTCCCTTAAAGTGGACTTTAGACAAGACTTTACATAGAGACAAACCCCTCCTCCTCTCCGATTTTTACGATCCTTTCTAAACAGACTGTAACCCTGTAAGTTAACTGCCCAGTCATAGCTTTCATCTAACCATGTCTCGGTTATTCCCACTATGTCAAAGTTACCTGTAGATATTTCTGCTTCTAGTTCATCCATCTTGTTTGTCAGGCTTCTGGCGTTTGCAAGCATGCAGTTTAGAGGATTTTGTTTTGTTCCAATCTCCTCGCTGTGGATTGTTTTAGAAATGTTCTTACCTCCCTTCTGAGTTTGTTTTCCTGGATCTTCTTTGTTCAAGTCTAATGTTTTTCTTCCCGTCCCCTCTTCTTCTAGTTTAACGCCCTCCTGATGAGTGTAGCGAGTCTTCTGGCGAATGTGTGTTTCCCAGGTTTGTTGAGGTGTAGTCCGTCTCTGGCGAGGAGTCCATCGTACAAGTAATTCACACCGTGGTCCAGGAATCCGAATCCTTGTTGTCTGCACCATCGTCTTAGCCAGTTGTTTGCATCAAGGATCCTGTTCCCCTGGAGAAGAGCTAACCTTTTGTTTAACTCTGTGAGAGACTTGTGTTGCTAACGTTTCCTGGAGAGGAGCTAACCCTTTATCTAAGAAAAGACGGAGACTTTGCTAAGAACCCAGTACGAATTTGGAAGTCTGTGGATTCCCTGTGCATTGAGTGGAGGAACAAGTCTGGACAGACTGCTGATACAGAGACGGACGGATTGTCGTGGAACCATTCCTAGGAGCTACAGAAGCAGAGACTACATCGTGAGACCACTAACTAAGTCCCCGGCATTTGGGCTCGGCATCGGCCGACAAGACAAGAGGAGCTTGCTGTAACTTATTGGCGCTGAAGATATGAACTGGCTGCAGCCTCTGCGGATTCCTGCCTGAGAGGAAATCTATCTCAGGATACGGTACCATAGTTATAGATACCCGGGTATCTCTGCTCAGAGTGTTAAATTGTTACTTTAGAGGTGTATCTTATATTAGAGTTGTGTAAGTTATACTAAATGTGCCATTCCAGGGGCTCCCTTAATAACACTACATTCAATTTACACTTGTTCCTGTTTTTAGTTGCCTGTTAGGTAAATTTCTTACTAGTCTGTTGTAGTACACCGTTCTCAGGAGACCTTTGAGTGGCACAGTGATTTCAGCTGCTGCTGAATTAGTGTATCTTTGGGGTGCATCTGCCTTAATATTCTCCATATTACCTTGATTAATTTGCCTTTGAGTAAATACCGTTGGAGATTTCTGCCTTGGTCTTGGTTTGTGACTCACTGGATCTTATTCGGAGCTCTGGTCATTACACTGGGATACCCAAAGGGAGGCGGGTTCACCACAGAGGGTGTCTAGTCCCACAAATGAGGGGTGTCCCAATCCCGCTGAGGTATCCTCTAAGGCTGTTATTAAGGATGTGGTCTGTTGACGATGTCACAATCCTGGACATATAGCTGTGTGGTATCACATGTCCCCTGCACCAATGGATTGCAGTCTAAGCAGGCGTTGCTCCTATTCCGCCTATATGGCCTGCAGTGAGGACGGTCAACCCCCATGAAATCCGCAGGCATGTACCGTGTCCATCAATGGGGTAATGGTTCTTGGACTTTTGGACTCTGGCAGCCTAGTGACCCTAGTCAGTTCTACACTGCCCTACCAATACATGGAGATGCCAAGGACTACCCTGTGGCCAGAGTGACCACGGGAACAGACTGTGGTACTAAGTTCCATAAGGTTGGGGTAGAAAAAGACTTGATATATTCAGTCACACTGGGTGGGATTTTTTGTCATTATTTTGGAACTTGTGGCAAAAAGGGGCAAAAGCCATGTCTCTCTGGAAGAGACTCCATCAAAAACAAAGATGCAGGAGTTTCCCCTTTATTTCCTCACTGGAGAGGGGGATGAGACAAAGGAGCCCAAATTCCCTAAGTTAGAAGTGTCCAAAGAGAACTTTGGGACTGCTCAACTTAGGGATCTTGCAAGGGCAAATCTAGGGGGAACTGATTGGATATCTGCCCAGGTGCTTGACGCCAGAGGGAAGGTGGCTTTGGATTAAATGTTGTCCTGTGAATGAGTGCAGGAATCATATCTTTGTCTCCACTCCCTGACCTTGGAAACCCATAAGTCTTGTGTCTTCATCCAAAAGTCAAGACTTCTAAAGAGTAGTCATCCTCGATGGTGGTAGAAGTCTAGACATGGACATTTACCCGATGGTGTTTCCTAGGTACGTACAGTTGGTCTGGGTAAGAGATGTCAAGAAGACAAAAAGGGGAACCTGAAAGTCAAAGGGCATAAGGTTTTAGATTGGGTTATCCTTACCAAGGGATGGACCACAAACTGGTCGCGATACGTCACAGATGCTCATTATATTATTACTTGGTGAAATGGTTCAGTGGAAGAGGTGACCTGCATCACCCCTCATAGACCTTCATTCACAGGGGACTTGGAGGGCCCCTCAAGTGCCTTCAGATGGTGTTATGATGTGAAGGTCTGTGACTGTTCTGGGGGAGGTGGCAGGTTTGGTCATAATCAGATATGTTCTCCTCTGATATACAGTTACATGTCACAGACTTTCTTCTACGTCCAGGTTCAGCATCTCTACCAAGGCTCATTCATCATAGTCAGAGTCAATGATTCTGCAGATAGATCTGGTTTTGGCATCTTCTGCAGATTGGGTTACATAAATGCTCCTCAGCTCTGCAGTTCGGTCCCTTCCCATGTGCGACTGAAACTGCATCCGAGCAAATCAGGAAAGTTTGTGACCTCCAACTAAATGTAAGGATATCTGCAGAAATGACTGCCCGGGTTAGCTGTGAGCAAGCTGCAAGTATTTATTGGGTTGTGAGCCTCTGATTACTGGAGATGAGCAAAGCCATAAAAAGTTCCCTCCATCCAGTCTCTGATATGAAAGTGGATTGATCCACTGAGAGTGTCGCACCCACGGAATCGTTTCTATATTCTCTATTTAAAGGGAAATACTGTAAACATCTGAATAAAGATCAGCAAATATTTTGAAACTCGGCTTTGTAGAATGAAAAAATTGACTTAACAGCAACTTGTAACACCTTCAATTACCATAAAAAGACGAGTATGACATTATATACTGTACATCACAGGCTAATGTTCTTTACTGCTGTACTGTCACACGCTATCTGTACAGTATATCACCGCTGTACTGTCACACGCTATCTGTACAGTATATCACCGCTGTACCGTCACACGCTATCTGTACAGTATATCACCGCTGTGCCGTCACACGCTATCTGTACAGTATATCACCGCTGTGCCGTCACACGCTATCTGTACAGTCTATCACCGCTGTGCCGTCACACGCTATCTGTACAGTCTATCACCGCTGTGCCGTCACACGCTATCTGTACAGTCTATCACCGCTGTGCCGTCACACGCTATCTGTACAGTCTATCACCGCTGTGCCGTCACACGCTATCTGTACAGTCTATCACCGCTGTACCGTCACACACTATCTGTACAGTATATCACCGCTGTGCCGTCACACGCTATCTGTACAGTATATCACCGCTGTGCCGTCACACGCTGTCTGTACAGTATATCACCGCTGTGCCGTCACACGCTATCTGTACAGTATATCACCGCTGTGCCGTCACACGCTATCTGTACAGTATATCACCTCTGTGCCATCACACGCTATCTGTACAGTATATCACCACTGTGCCATCACACGCTATCTGTACAGTATATCACCGCTGTGCCGTCACACGCTATCTGTACAGTCTATCACCGCTGTACCGTCACACACTATCTGTACAGTATATCACCGCTGTGCCGTCACACGCTATCTGTACAGTATATCACCGCTGTGCCGTCACACGCTATCTGTACAGTCTATCACCGCTGTGCCGTCACACGCTATCTGTACAGTCTATCACCGCTGTGCCGTCACACGCTATCTGTACAGTCTATCACCGCTGTGCCGTCACACGCTATCTGTACAGTCTATCACCGCTGTGCCGTCACACGCTATCTGTACAGTCTATCACCGCTGTGCCGTCACACGCTATCTGTACAGTCTATCACCGCTGTGCCGTCACACGCTATCTGTACAGTCTATCACCGCTGTGCCGTCACACGCTATCTGTACAGTCTATCACCGCTGTGCCGTCACACGCTATCTGTACAGTCTATCACCGCTGTGCCGTCACACGCTATCTGTACAGTCTATCACCGCTGTGCCGTCACACGCTATCTGTACAGTCTATCACCGCTGTGCCGTCACACGCTATCTGTACAGTCTATCACCGCTGTGCCGTCACACGCTATCTGTACAGTCTATCACCGCTGTGCCGTCACACGCTATCTGTACAGTCTATCACCGCTGTGCCGTCACACGCTGTCTGTACAGTATATCACCGCTGTGCCGTCACACGCTGTCTGTACAGTATATCACCGCTGTGCCGTCACACGCTATCTGTACAGTCTATCACCGCTGTGCCGTCACACGCTATCTGTACAGTCTATCACCGCTGTGCCGTCACACGCTGTCTGTACAGTATATCACCGCTGTGCCGTCACACGCTGTCTGTACAGTCTATCACCGCTGTGCCGTCACACGCTATCTGTACAGTCTATCACCGCTGTGCCGTCACACGCTATCTGTACAGTATATCACCGCTGTGCCGTCACACGCTGTCTGTACAGTATATCACCGCTGTGCCGTCACACGCTGTCTGTACAGTATATCACCGCTGTGCCGTCACACGCTATCTGTACAGTATATCACCGCTGTGCCGTCACACGCTATCTGTACAGTATATCACCGCTGTGCCGTCACACGCTATCTGTACAGTCTATCACCGCTGTGCCGTCACACGCTATCTGTACAGTCTATCACCGCTGTGCTGTGACCAAATTTTGCAGACTTTGAGGAAAAATGCTCGGGAAACTGAACATGAATCTGAATGTTTTACGTTCGTGCCGAATTTGAGATTGGTGAAAATATTTTGAACAAGTTTGCTCATCTCTAGTTCTAACACATGGATACTTTCAGTAGAAGTGCTGGTTATTGTTGAGTCCCCCTCTGATTAGTATCTGCTGAGACACCATGCTTTATGACTCCCCTTTTGTAGTTTTTGGCTCACTCCAAACACTGATTTCGTCTCCATTGGATAAAGGTTTCACTCACATGTTATTGTTATTGGGGCCCCAAATTCTCGTGCCATAGCTCTGTCGACAATAATAAACCAGGTGCTCCAGGCCAATTCAGATATCCTCAATAGCGATGTCATCACTCAGCCGTCAGTCTCAGGAAATAAGAGCTCCTTCCCTGGGTTTACAAGAGGCCTGGCGAGACTGTGAGCGCTGTGCAGCCATGTGAAGCCACCAGAGCACTCAAATGGCAAAGTTGTATCTCTATGGTGAAATATAAAAATGGAATAATGTGATTTGTGGGGCCTCAGCGTATTTCCTTTTGTACATGAGCCTCTTCCACCCTCCCTCTCATACATGATTCTCGTCTGTACTTTGTCCTATTCCTGAGCCTGCTACATCATTCCTCTCGTACATGAGCTTTGACTGTCCTTATTTCTGTCCCAATGCCACAAATATCCCTCCTTTGTACATGAGCCTTGTCTGTCCTTTCTTCTGTCTCTGAGCCTCGTCCATCTTTCCTCTTGTACATGAGTCTCATCTGTCCTTTTCCTGTCCTCGAGCCTCTTCTGTCCTTCCACCTGTCTCTGAATTTCTTCCATCCTTCATCCTGTTCGCGAACCTCTTCTATCCTTCATCTCATACATGAGCATCTTCATTTCTTCATCCTTTCCCCAATCCTCTTCCATCCTTCCTCATGTCCCTGAGTCTCTTTGATCCTTCCTCCTGTTCCTAAGCCTTTGCCATCCTTCCTCTCATACATGAGCCTCTTCCATCCTTATTCTCAAACATGACCTTCATACATCCTTCCTCTTGTCTCCGAGCCTTTTCCACACTCCCTCTCATACATGATTCTTGTCTATGCTTTGTGCTATACCTGAGCCTGTTACATCATTCTCCTCGTACATGAGCTTTGTCTGTCCTTATTTCTGTCCCAATGCCTCAAATATACTTCTTTTGTACATGAGCCTCTTCTGTCTTTTCTTCTGTCACCGAGCCTCTTCCATCTTTCCTCTTGTACATGAGACTCATCTGTCCTTTTTCCTGTCCTCGAGCCTCTTCCATCCTTCCACCTGTCCCCGAGCTTCTTCCATCCTTCCTCCTGTTTCCGAGCCTCTTCTATCCTTCCTCTCATACGTAAGCATCTTCATTTCTTCCTCCTGTCCCCAAGCCTCTTCCATCCTTCCTCCAATCCTTGAGCCTCTTCCATCCTTCCTCTCGTATATGAGCCTTTTCCATCTTTCCTCCTGTCCTCGAGCCTCTGCCATCCCCCTTCTCATAGATGAGGTTTGTATATCATTTCTCCTTTACCCGAGCCTCTGACATCCTTCCTCTTGTACATGGCTTCTTTTCTTCTTTTATCTTCCCTCTCAGACATGAGCCTCATCTGTCCTTTCTCCTGTCCGCAAGCCTGTTCCATCATTCTACTTGTTCCCGAGCCTCTTCCATCATTCCTCCTGTCCCCAAACCTCTTTCATCATTCCTCTCATACATGTGCAGCGCCCCAGAGTCCTGGTCATTGCAGTAATGTCGCTCTGCCACTAAGAGGAGTGATGTTATGTCTGATTGCACTAAAGGAGTTCACCTGACCAGGTATCACAGCCACACACTACACTTCACACTCCGGCCACCAGGGGGGTGGGGTGGCTCTATCTATTAGGCCAGGGGTCCCCAACTCCAGTCCTCAAGGCCCACCAACAGGTCATGTTTTCAGGATTTCCTTTGCATTGCACAGGTGATGCAATTATTACCTGGGCAAGACTAAGGAAATCCCGAAAACATGACATGTTGGTGTTCCTTGAGGACTGGAGTTGGGGACCCCTGTATTAGGCCACTCCTCACACTCTGGTAAAACTGGGGGTTGGACAGGAAGTTAGGCAGAAAGCAGCCCGGGAGAGCTCGGGAGAGGACCTGTCAGGGGTGGGAACCTGGCAGGTACTTAGCAGAAAGGACAGATTGTACGGAGCCGCGCCTGCACTACCTTGCGGTGGCATCTCAAGGAAGGACATGAAGCGAAGTATATTGTGGAGAAGTGAGAAGCGGGATCATAGTACGAACGAGATAGAACCAGAAGGAGTCGTGTCCCTAAGACTGTGGCAACATCCTTCTGAGGAGCGTAGCCGGTGGCCGGAGCACCGAGGAAGTAACAGACTCCACGCATTACTTCAAACAGCGGCAGGACAGTTAATTACAGGTTGGCTATCTGACCTGAATCACCTAAACGGACATAGGAGGCAATCATGGGAGAGGGGCGTCTCTAGGGTCCCAGAATAACTCCAGGCCTACCTGTCATACGGGTGCGTCCTATCCATATTATCTGGGGGACGGAGAGAGAAAGAACAGATATGAGTGTTGTGAGGACTATCCCGTGGTGCTCAGCAGGGAAGGACTACAACACACAGGCGCTAGAAGGTAGACACTGATCCCCACCTGCAAAGGGAACTCTGGATGTGCCTTCGGACCGGCCGGACTCAGCCAGCCCTGTTAGCAGTGCTCTGGATTGTTGATCCTGAAGCCTTCAGTAAAAAGGTAAAGAGACTGCAACCCTGCGTCCTTGTTATTCCTTGCACCTTGCACCACGCACTACGCACTCACCTTTCATTGGACGCCCCTTAGCAGGGTCACGGACCGGGTCTAGCCTCCGTGACAACCCTGGACCCAGTACCCCACGGCCCTGCATCTGGGGGCGCTCCATATGAGCCTCTACCTTTCTTCATCCTGTCCCCGAGCCTCTTCCATCATTCCTCCTTTCGTTGAGCCTCTTCCATCCTTCCTCTCATACATGAGCCTCTTCTATCCTTCCTCTCATACATGAGCCTCTTCTATCCTTCCTCTCATACATGAGCCTCTTCTATCCTTCCTCTCATACATGAGCCTCTTCTATCCTTCCTCTCATACATGAGCCTATTCCATTTTTCTTCCTGTCCCCGAGCCTTTTTCTTGGCCTCGAGCCCCCTTTAGCCTCTCTAGAACATGAGCATTGTCTGTATGTTGTCCTATACCGGAGCCTCTTCCATACTTCCTCCTGTCACCGAGCTTCTTCCACCCTCCCTCTGGTATATGAGCCTTGTCTGTTATTTCTTCTATACCTGTGCCTCGTCCATTCTTCATTCTGTCCCCCAGTCTCTTCTATCCTTCTTCTTATCCATGAGCCTTGTCTGTATGTTGCCTTATACCTGAGCCTCTTACATCCTTCCTCTCGTACATGAGCTTTGTCTGTCCTTGTTTCTGTCCCCAAGCCTCTCACATCCTTCTTTTGTACATGAGCCTCTTCTGTCCTTTCTTCGGTCACCGAGCCTCTTTCATCTTTTGTCTCTTGCATGAGCTTCATCTGTCCTTTCTCCTGTCCTCGAGCCTCTTCCATCCTTCCACCCACCCTTGAGCCTCTTCCATCAATCCTCTCATATCTGAGCCTCCTACATTCTTACCCTCGTACTTGAAATTTGTCTGTCTTTCTTTGTGTCACTAAGCTTCTTACATCCTTCTTTTGTACATGAGCGGCATTTGTCCTTTTTCCTGTCACTAGCCTCTTCCAACTTTCCTCTCGTACATGAGCCTCATCTGTCCTTCCTCCTGTACCTGAGCCTTCTCCATCCTTTCTCTGATACAGGAGCCTCATCTGTCCTTTCTCCTGTCCTCGAGCGTCTTCCATCCTTCCACCTGTCCCCGAGCCTCTTATATCCTTCCTTCTGTCCCCAAACCTCTTTTATCCTTCCTCTCATACATGAACCTCTTTCATCCTTCCTCTTGTACATGGGCATCTTCTGTTCTTCATCCTGTTTCTCAACCTCTTTCATCCTTCCTCGCATACATGAGCCTCATTTGTCCTTCCTTTGGACATGAGCGTCTTTCATCCCTTCTCTCACAATTGAGCCTCATCTGTCCTTTCTCCTGTCCTCGAGCATCTTCCATCCATCCACCTGTCCCCAAGCCTCTTCCATCCTTGCTCTCATACATGATCCTCTTCCTTTCTTCATCCTGTCCCCGAGCCTCTTCCATCTTTTCTACTGTCCCTGAGCCTCTTTCATTCTTCCTCTCATACATGAGCCTTTTCTATACTTTCTCTCATATTTGAGGCTCTTCCATCGTTCCTCATGTCCCCGAGCCTCTTCCAAGCCTCCTCTAGTACATGAGCCTTGTCTATTCTTTCTCCTGCACCTGATTCTCTTGCATGCTTCCTCTCATACATGAGCTTTGTCTGTCCTTCCATCTGTCCCCGCACCTCTGACTTCCTTCTTTTGTACTTGAGCCTCGCCTGTGCTTTCTCTTATACCTGAGCCTCTTATATCTGACTGCTACGACCCATGACCGTTTGCTCCCATTAAGTGAACACACAACAGTTGTCAAAACTTTTAAAACTTTTATTGGGAAATATAGGCATACCATTTCCATCTTTTCCTTTGGGTAAATATTTTGGTCGCAGCTTAAACAGGCACTATCTGCCAACAAATGGGGTGTAGGGAGATTACTGCCATCCGGTCTCCCGGGCAGGTATCTTCACCACCAACAAAACTCCACCCTTCCGCCAAGGAGGAGCGAATATAGAGAGCTACGACCCCCGCAACGAATGCATCGCCTGAACCACCCCTTCTCTAACACCATTGAGGAAGATGTCTAAGCCCACCTCGTTCAAATGGACTCCGTCTGGAAGCAGAAAACCGGAATTGTCCCCTTCTAGCCGATGGTGCCGAACAACTACACCATTCTTAAATCTTACGAATCGTGATATCCTCTGATTTAGCGTGCGTCTGGATCTCTCCATAGCATTCAATTCTCTGGCACCCCGCCAAACCAGCCTTGGGATTATTTCGGACCAAACTAGACGCATCAACGGGAAGAAACTCGGGAACTTGTCCATGTCCGATCTGATCAGCGTAAGTAGTTCAGCCAGCGGGAACGAAGCCAGGTCATTTCCTCCGGCATGGATAACCACAATGGTGGGGGATGAAGCCACCCGTGAAATGTGAACAATCTCCGGAAGAACTTGGGACCACATCATGCCTCTCAAGCCACGCCATATCACGTCGACATCGTTGAATCCCAAAGATCGCCCTCCTGGGCACAACTCGGCGCGTCGTGCAGCCCAGTAAATGTACGAGTGGCCCACTATCCAGACGCTGGGACGCACCCCATCTAGGAATAAAAATGTACAGTTAGCCAACAACCAATAACCCGACAACCCCAGGAAGTTCCCCAATGAAATACCAAACCTGTTCCCGGATATAATAGTACCGAAAACGACCAAAACTTTATAACAATAAATCAGGCCTGATGTATCTAGTAAAACAGCGGGATCTCCATCTACCCACCCTTTGAATTTCTGATTCAAATAAACCCGCTCTAGATGCTTCTGTTGCTGCACCTATCTGGAATGAGTGAGTCCCAAATTCTGCCGCGGGCAATCCCAATAGTGACAACGTTCGTCTCAATATAGCTAAGAATTGGCCCGACACTAGGGGAAGCCCATTCTCATGAAAGAAAAATTGGGAACCATCCTTTCTAAATCGCATGTAATTCCTAGTTAACGTTAATGGGCAAATGCCCTTGTTGATGGCAAATATTGGGAACCAAGTACCCCTGCCATCCTGATCAGTTTTGGATTTGCATATTCTAATTCTTAAACCATCGTCGCAAATTAGTATGTCTTCTCGCCTAAGGCCACCAGGTTTATTCAGGGCAGTAGGAACAATCTCACTGACCCGCATGGCCCCAAAGAATGCTAGGCCAAAAGCCGCCGACGTTAGCGCAGCTTCGTATTTAGAATCGCAAACAGATTCTGCAGCTTTAACCAAGCTCACTAGCAATTCAAAGGAGATAGGACGCCTGTTATCACCGTGTTTGTCCGTTCGTCGCCAACCTTTCAGTAGCTGACTGACTAGGAAGTGTTTCGTGGAATCTGGCCAACCTCGTAGCTTGAAATGGAACGCTAACGCCGACACGCGGTTACGCGCCACTGAACCAGACACTCCCATGGCATGCATTTTTGATAGAAATGCCATTGTCACCTGCATTCGAGCATCCTCCGAAGACCCCACTGGTTTGCCGTCTGCTAAAAGACACCACTCCTCCCACGCCTTACCATAGGCTTTCCAAGTCGACGGGGCTATCGATGAGTGTATTAATGGCATCAGGTCCCCAGGACATCCCAGATCGAATGTGGGCAATCCACCTCCTCCAAGGGTTCCTGAAGGCGCTGTCCCAGTAAATCCTGCGAGTAAAACCCAGTTAATAAACCATAGACCTTCTCATTGCTGACGGTTAGTGCATACGCTTTGAACCAAACATTAAACGTTAAGCATTTTAATACTATGAACCTCATCAGGTCTAAAACCAGCGGTGAAGGAGATGCTAGATAATTGATGGCATGCGCCCCGCCAACGGTTTCGAGTTGTAAACGAATACGCTTGTTGGCCAATTGTGGACCCCAGACTTCCATGGCAACTGCCACAGGAAGAAGTTCGATCAAAGTAGGATCTTCGTTCCACTTTCTGGAAATCCAGAAAGCAGGCCAATTCGCAGTACACAATTTGTCACCAAAGCGAACGCTGAAACCCGTGTGACTAGACGATGCAAAAAACAAGCCCATGTCCACGTTAGAGCATTCTGTCTCCTGAAAGCAAGTCCTACCATTGTAACTGCTGAGGAACAGCTTCCATGTGTTTAAATCAGAACGTAGCTGTGCTGTAATCCTGATTCTATGATGTCTTTGACTCACCCCTCTCGTGGCTAACATCAATCTGCGCGAGAAGATCCTGCCCGTTGGCATGACCCTGCAGGCAAAATTTAAGGAGCCAAGCAGAGATTGCAATTGAGTTAATGTGACCTTACCAACTGAGATACACCCGCTGATGAGATCCAGCAGCTTGTCAATTTTCTCCTTTGGCAACCTAAATTCCATGGCGACCGAGTCGATTTCGATCCCGAGGAATGTGATCACTGATACTGGCCCTATCGTCTTCTCGGAGGAAAGTGGGACCCCAAAATGTGCCATGGTATCTTTGAATTGGGCAAGGGCTGTGGCACATACGTCTGAGCCCGCTGGCCCGACTATCAAAAAGTCATCAAGATAATGCGTGATGGCGGTTAGCCGGGTAATCTTGCGAGCGACCCATTCTAAAAACGTGCTAAATAACTCAAAATAAAAACAGGAAATTGAACACTCCATGGGAAGACATGTGTCGTAATAGTATAGATCCTCAAATTTAGCCCCAAGTAAGTGGTGACAATCCGGGTGTACCGGGAGCAGCCGGAAAGCAGATTCTATGTCCGATTTGGCCATAAGGGCCCCCGGGCCAGCATTTCTGACGAGGTCAACCGCTTTGTCAAATGAAATATAAGTGACGGCTGTTTCATCACTGGGTATACCATCATTGACAGACATACCCTTGGGGTATGAAAGATGATGAATTAATCTATATTTACCTGCTTCTTTTTGGGGACTATACCCAGGGGTGAAACACGTAAGTTAGGGAAAGGGGGGGAATTGAAAGGACCACGAAAACGACCCAACCTGATTTCCTTCCCCAGCTTCTCTGCTAATACGTTGGGTAATTCCTTTGCTGATTGTAAGTTAGGGGCTGATTGTGGTTCTGGTGACCAATTAAACGGGATGAAAAAACCAAAGGAGAAACTGACACGCAGCTGGGCCGCGGCCGACTTATTGGGATATTTGTCCAGCCATGGCCCCATTCTTTTTACGCTCACCGGCGTCGTTAACCTCACCTGTAGAGGTTTTTTTTCCGGAGATAGCTTTTTGGGGCGGAAGTGTGCATTTTGCCACTGGGTGGGGGCCTCCGCATGATGAACACTCATGTCTATATTTGCAGAGCCCATAGAGCTTACAGTGCCCTTCGTTAAATAACCAGCACGAACCTGGTCTACGAATGGCTGTTGCTGCCGCGTTGTTATTGGACCCGGCAGCGGGCCCGTGAAAGGATTGGGTTGTTCTCTGAGCCATCATCAAGCGGAGCCACGAATCCGTGGCTTTCATACCCCAGCCCAATTGAGGATTGGCGGCCAATCGACGGCGGAAATCTTCATCATATTTCCACCATGCCGATCCCCCATGTGCCTTATAGGAATTATAGATGCTATCTAAGTATATAAATAGCTCGGAGCACCTTTCGGGGTGCCTTTCCCCCATAACGCATCCCAGAACCGCAAAAGCTTGCAACCAGTTATTAATGGTTTTTGCAACTTTTGGCTTGCGTTCATATGTTTTATCACCCAACCGCCTCTCTCTATCAACCGAGTGCTGATCCGTGGAAACCAGAGACCATATGTCAATGAAATCATTGGCCCAAATTTGTTCCTTAATGGCGCTATCCAAGTGGGCCCCTAAAGGAGGGACTCCACAGAATAGGCCATCTTTATACACATCCGGGCGGGGAGGAGGGGGCTGCCTGGACAATCCCGCTGGTTGTATCAATTTTGGATTGACATAAATCCTGTTTCCTGTGATTGTATTGGCTACTGTATCTGAAAGGTTGGTGTTGGCTCTCTCCCCTCCCCATGCCCCGATAAAGGGGTACTCACCAGACGTTGCACCGGTATCCGGACAGCTTGCTTCCCGTGCCACGGGAGTCATCGGACCTTGACGCTCCATGCGATGTATAGACCTACGACGAGAAGACTCCTGCCTGTGTGACCTGCCTGAAGAACTACAGGATGAAGAAGGCGAGCGCCACCGCGAGGCTCTAGACCGTCTACTACGCTGGCTGGACCTAGATCTATACGAACGCCGTTTGCTAACGTGACGCTCGCGCTTCCTACGCCCGCTTCTGCGATGCTCTCTAGGGGATGACGATGATGACGATGATGATCTGCGCGCGGAGCGGATACCCGCACTCTGTCTATTGTCCAGAGCCGGGGTGCCAGCACCCTGAATTGGGGCACGAACACCGGTTGCCATCAGCGATCGTGAAGCTGAGGCGTCCTGGTGTTCAACTACTGTCGCTTGAGAGGGAGTAATTTGCCCGCACGGTATTTGCGAATACGGGGTACTAAAGATGAGTGGGTAAGGTGGAAACTGTGATTCGCCCCCTAAACTAGCCTGGGAGTATGCACTATGCTGACCTTGTGCTAATATTATGTGATGTGATCCCATGTTCTGCTGTGCTACGGCTGCCGTGTCCTTGTTCCTGTCCATATTGGCAATAGCTTCCCCCGTGCTCCTTGAAAGTGGAGGAATGCCTCCCTGCGGAGCCTCAGCCTCCCTTCCTGCTGTGCCTGAGTCCTGTGAGGAAGCAGACGTTCCCTGGACCCCCCCCCCATGCTGTTTCTAACTAATTGCACAGCTCCGGCTGACACTGCTGGCGCTTGCAGACTTGAACTCCCTCTCAGTGTGCCCGGGGCAGAAGGGGGTATAAAGCTTACGTCGCTCAAAGCCGTCCCCTGTGTCTCCCCCACCTGCTGCAAAGCTCTTCCCCCAGTCTCCCTGGCGCCCAGAGCAGAAGAGGCGCGCGCACGAGAGCTGCGCGCGCTCTTCTTTGAATGTACTGGCGGGCTCAGCCGTGCCGGAGGTCGGGTGGCTCTGCGAGAGCGCCGACCCTCCGGCGGCGCCGCCTGCACCATGGCAGGGAAGGAGTCGCTCCCGGTCAGCAAAGCTGCTAACCAAGCGCTGCCTTCCCTGCCGATCCTATCCCTCACCGCACTCTCCAGCGGGTCCATAATCGGGCAACCCAAACAGGTCCGGGTCCTGAGACGGATGTGGCTTCAGCGCTTCCCGGCGCCAAGAGCAGGGGATAAGCCACGCCCCCTCCCGGGGAGTTAACCCCATATTCCTTTTGGCTTCACTTAAAGGGAGATCTCCGAATACCAGAGTGGGGGGGGGGGGGGAGGCGCAGCAGTCAGGGGACAGCGGCATAAGCCGCAGTGTCCCTAATTCTCATCTGTCCTTCCTCTCATGCATGATCCTCGTCTGTCCTTCCTGCTGTTCCCAGCCTCGTCCATATGCAACATGCACCCCGAACGTTACATGAAAGTGGCGGTCCTGGCTGGGTGTGTGGACTTGTGCTGTGAGGATGTCATGCCTGTGAAGACACATGTAACCAATGACACTGGTTTGCCAAAAACATACGTTAAGCAGTTCATGAAAGGAGACCACCATTTCGTAACAAACGAAGCTTTACTAAACAGCCACTGCATAGCAACTATGTACCTAGGTTAGCGGGTAAACCGTTTGCACATGTCTCCATTAACACAGAGCATCTCAATACACATTCTTGTTACTTCATCGGCCTCGCACATTCCTGCCTCTACTGGTCTCATTTCCTTCACCACCACCCAGCTTAACACCACAGTACAGTCCATCGAAGTAATTTCCTCTTCCCGCAGTTCTGCGTCTGAACCTCCTCATAGAAGAGAGGGTTTGCCAATATGGCCGGACGCAGCTTCAAGCACTCAGATACTCATGTTCTATTCTATTCTGGCCTGTTACGTTAAGTTCTTACTGGCCATGCTGCTAGTTGTTCCATCTCCGGACCCTTCTCACTTGGTCACTCTGCTCTCTGGTCAGTCCTCTGAGCTGGCTCTGTCCTTCTCTCTGCATCTCTGTAAAGTCCCTTTCACACATCAGTCTTTTGCCATCAGTCTCAATCTGGCGAATTTTGAAAAAAATGGATCTGGATTTTATGGATTTTTTCTCATAGACTTGTATTAGCGACGGATTGTGCCGGATGGCCTCACGTTTCATCTGTCATTCACCGGATCCGTCAAAAACTGTTTATTCAGCAGCTTGTGAAAACAGACATAGTAACGTTTTTTGTGTCCATCGAAAAAAACGGACAGCCACAGAACCGTCGCCATTTGCTAGAATGGAAGCCTATGGTGCTGGATCCGTCAAATGACAGAATCCGGCAATGGATTCCGTTTTTTTTTCACTAAGCATGCTCCGACTTTTTTTTAGGATCCAATTAGCTGGATCAGCTAGCAAAAAAACGGATCGATCGCATCAGTTTTTCACGATCTGCGACAGATCTGTTTTTTTTCAACATTCGATGGATTGTGACTGATGGCAAAAAACTGATGCGTGAAAGCAGCCTAAGGCAGGGTTCACATTGCGTTAGTGCAGTCCGATCAACAAATGCATTAAACGGACTGCGCTAACGCAAGTGCTGAAAAAGATCGCGTTATGTGATCGCCCTAGCGCAGATGCTCTATCTGCGCTAACGGTGACGGACCCCAAAACGCTGCAGACCGCGTCTGGGGGTCCGTCACAGAATGACAGCACATCGCTAGCGTGCATGTCAATTATGGCATGCATTGGCGATACGCCTGATAATAGGGGTTAATGGCAGCGTTAACGGACTGCGTTACATCGTGTTATGCCACGTGTAACGCAGTCCGTCTAATGGACTGCCATAACGCAGTGTGACCCCAGCCTATGTCTCTCTCTGTTCGTTCCTCAGGATCTTGCTATCTCTGTCTCAGTCTCCTCTCTCTCTTGCCACAGAACACCCAGTGTATGTGGCCTTGCTCAGCCCTCAGACCAAACGTCTGCTCTAGCTCCAAGCTAGGCCCTGTCTGGGTCACTAGCAGGTAGTCCTCTCTGATACTGCTACAAAGCCCCTTCCTTTCTGGGCTATTCGCGGCACTTAACTTTGTCTTACCCTACTGCCTAACAGTCCAGTACAAAACGCCACCTACAATACAGCACAACACAATTCACATTACACATCATCCTCACTTTTTACACATTACATTGCACCCAGCCCTGATGTTTTTCAAGGGGGAACAGGGTAATATCTCCATCTCCGTACACATACAGGCTTCTGTATGTCCCAAGTGAAACAGTCCGTTCTCCCACATTATCTGAAGATTCTGCTGAGCAGGTTATGTGCCCTGGAACACCGCTCCGCTCGGTGACTCGACTGATGCAACAAATCTAGGAGTTTTCATCTCCTGTTTACAAGTCAGAGTAAATACGGTAGTGCAGTGGTGTCCAAGCTATGCTGCGATGAGGCAGTGACCAGGAAAGTACAAAGTAAGGCCTCATTCACACTTCAGTCTTTTGGCGTCAGTTTGAATCCGCCGTTTTCGTCAAATAGCGAATCCGCCATTTTTTTTTTTGGCGGATCCGCTATTTTCCCATAGACTTACATTAGCGACAGATTGTGGTGGATGGTCGCCCGTTCCATCCGCCATGTGATGCGGACGTCGTCTACACATTGATGGACATTGCACTTTTTTTTGTCTGCGCCGAAATGGCGGTTCATGACGTATCCGTCGTGTCCGCCATTTCCTAGAATGGCCGCCTATGGGCGACGGATCTGTCGCAACCGTCATTTGGCGGATCCGTCGCCCCGATCCGCTTTTTCAATTGAGCATGCTCCAAAAAGTAGATACTTTTCCCAGATACACGGATGCGTCAAAAAAACGGATCCGTTAGAACCGTTTTCTCAACAATTTTGACGGATCCGTCGATACGTCACAATGTCGGAGCAGACTGACGCCAAACAACTGAAGTGTGAAAGAAGCCTAAGACGTAGTTTTAATGTCCAAACTTACAAACAAAACACAACGGTATCCTCCAGATCGCAGCCGGGAAAACAAGACAGTCCGTGAATGCGTCAGGTTTCCGAGGGCGACTGCACCAGTGGATTATACTGCGGGGTGCCAGGAGTTTCCGAGGGCGACTGCACCAGCGGATTATACTGCAGGGTGCCAGGAGTTTCCGAGGGCGTCTGCACCAGAGGATTATACTGTGGGGTGCCATGAGTTCTCTCTGCTTGACGCTGTGTTCCCTCACACAGGCTGACATTTTGCAGAGTCGACTGCTCTGCTTGCTGCAAACTCCACACTGATGACACACCCAAACCCTATACTGCGGGTTTTTTTTAACAATTAACCAGTGGCCATAGGCCACATGGAAAACCTGGCCGGAGGAAACGGACCAACACCACTACCTTCCTGTAGTCCATTAAAAAAATAAAAGCTTTTCCTGAACAATGCCCAGGCCAAATAGCTTGACCAGGTCCATGCTTACTTTTACTTTGCCTTGTGACTGACAGGCGTCCTGCTGTGACCACAAGGCACTCCAACGGGTCTAGTAGGACTCCGTCTGCATCTTGGGGGACACGTAACGACCCTTGAATACAACACCGATCACTGCCTCACAATACATATAAGGTCGAGGGGGAATATGGCAGCAGCTCGGAGCACGGTGGCCAACCTGAATAATAATAATTATTAGCTATGGAAGCTTAGTGAGGAAAATGTTACTGTCCAGCAGGAGGTATTACTACCGAGAGATCACAGATGAAATATGTAAGGTCACACAGAATGGTGCCTGTGTCTGCAGCTCTGCCTTTACAGGTTGGTAGGAGGTCTCTGCATGGAGGGCTCATTTCTATTACAGTAAGCAGAGAAAACGGCAAACTAGAAGTAAGTACACCCCCAGACTATTATATGGACAGTGCCTCAATAAGGGGGAGGAGCCCTGAGAACACCATTATTACTATTCCGATAGTTTGACACATTAGGGGTCCCTCGGTTGAAGTATCTCCCCTGTTCCCCGCATATCGTCCTGACATTGCCTTAACAGGAGGCTCTTGGCACAACCTTCATATCTAACCTCCGCCAGACCTTAAAAAGCTGCTAATGAAAGTCGTAAAGACACAGTAGTCCATGATCCCCAGCGTTTGGACAGCTGTTCCCGCAGAGGATGTGGGTGCAGCAGGACCACAAACTGTAAAAAGATGGAATTTGTTTTATTTCTTCAACTAAGCGAAGCTGCAAAATAATAGCAGAACGAGGTGAATCTGCCGCCGGTGACTGAGGCTCTAGCTGAGCGAAGCAGAAAATCATCAACGTGTTTCATCTGTGGAAGGAAGGAAACATTCCCACCGAGAGCCAAGGAACCAGATGAGTCGCAGCGAATATTGAGCAACGTGACTGGCAAAGTCTCAATGATCCATCCCTGGGAGTCATAAAATGCATGCAGGATGTTAGAAAGTGTAATGGCTTATAGACTGTGGTGATGGTGGTGGTGATGATGATGATGGTGGAGGTAGTGATGATGGTGTGGATGATGATGATGGTAATGATGATGGTGGTGGGGATGTTGATGATGGTGATGATGGTAGTGATGATGATGATGTATGATGATGGTGGGGTGGTGATGATGGTGGTGATGATAGTGGTGGAAGTGATGATGATGGTGATGGTGAGGATGATGGTGATTGTGGTGGTTGTGATAATGTTGGTGATGATGGTGATAGTGGTGATGACAGTGGTGATGATGATGTGATGACTAGTGTTGAGCGATACCGTTCGATACTTGAAAGTATCGGTATCGGATAGTATCGGCCGATACCCGAAAAATATCGGATATCGCCGATACCGATATCCGATACCAATACAAGTCAATGGGACATCAAGTATCGGAAGGTATTCTCATGGTTCCCAGGGTCTGAAGGAGAGGAAACTCTCCTTCAGGCCCTGGGATCCATAGGGATGTGTAAAATAAAGAATTAAAATAAAAAATATTGATATATTTACCTCTCCGGCGGCCCCTGAACTCAGCGCGGGTAACCGGCAGGCTTCTTTGTTCAAAATCAGCGCTTTTAGGACCTGAGAATCACGTCCCGGCTTCTGATTGGTCGCGGGCCGCCCATGTGACCGCCACGCGACCAATCACAAGCCGCGACGTCACCGCAAGCTATTAACGCGCTCATTTTTAAAAATGAGCGCGTTAATGACTTTCAAAGACATAGCGGCTTGTGATTGGTCGCGTGGCCGCGACCAATCACAAGCCGCTACGTCTTTGAAAGCCATTAACGCGCTCATTTTTAAAAATGAGCGCGTTAATAGCTTGCGGTGACGTCGCGGCTTGTGATTGGTCGCGTGGCGGTCACATGGGCGGCCCGCGACCAATCAGAAGCCGGGACGTGATTCTCAGGTCCTAAAAGCGCTGATTTTGAACAACGAAGCCTGCCGGTTACCCGCGCTGAGTCCAGGGGCCGCCGGAGAGGTAAATATATCAATATTTTTTATTTTAATTCTTTATTTTACACATCTCTATGTATCCGATACCGATACCCGATACCACAAAAGTATCGGATCTCGGTATCGGAATTCCGATACCGCAAGTATCGGCCGATACCCGATACTTGCGGTATCGGAATGCTCAACACTAGTGATGACGGTTGAGATGATGATGATGATGGTGATGGTGGTGATGGTGGTGGTGATGATGGTGGTGATGTTGACGATGGTGGTGATGGGGGTGTTGATGGTGTAGTTGATGATGATGTTTTTGATGATGGTGGTGATGATGTTGGTGATGATTGTGGTGATGATGGTGGTGGTGATGATTGTGTTGGTGATGGTGGTTGTGATGAAGGTGATGGTGGAGGTGGTGGTGATGATGGTAGTGGTGATGATGGTGATGATGACGGTGATGGTGGTGATGATGATGGTGATGATGGTGGTGATGTTAATGGTGGTGATATTAATGGTGGTGATGACGGTGGTGGTGATGATGGGGGTGTTGATGGTGTAGTTGATGATGATGTTTTTGGTGATGATGGTGGTGATGATTGAGTTGATGATGGTGATGGTGGTTGTGATGAAGGTGATGGTGGAGATAGTGATTATGATGTGGTGGTGATGATGGTAGTGGTGACGGTGGTGGTGATGATGATGATGGTGTGATGGTGGTGATGATGAGATTGGTGTTGATGATTGTGGTAATGATGGTGGTTGTGATGATGGTGGTGATCATGGTGATTGTGGTGATGATGGTGGTGATGATGATGGTGGTGATGATGATATGGTGGTGGTCGCGATGATTATGATGGTGGTGATGATGGTGGTGGTGATGGTGGTGATGATAATAGTGATGGTGGTGATGATAATGATGGTGATGATGGTTGTGATGAAGGTGATGGTGGAGGTGGTGATTATGATGTGGTGGTGATGGTGGTGGTGATGGTGGTGATGATGAGATTGGTGACGATTGTGGTAATGATGGTGGTTGTGATGATGGTGGTGATCATGGTGATTGTGGTGATGATGATGGTGGTGATGATGATGGTGGTGATGATGTTATGGTGGTGGTCAGGATGATTATGATAGTGGTGATGATGGTGGTGGTGATGGTGATAGTGGTGATGGTGGTGATGATAATAGTGATGGTGGTGATGATAATGATGGCGATTATGGTTGTGGTGATGATGGCGATGATGGTTGTGATGATGAAGATGGAGATGTTTGTGATCATGATCATAATGATGATGACGGAAGTGAAGGTAATGTTGGTGGCAGTGATGATAAGTGTGGTAGTGTTGATGATGCTTTTGATGATGATAATAAATGATGATGCCATGATGCCATGCGAATGATGATGTCATGCCGTCATTTGTAGTAGTGATGGTGGAAATGATTTTTATGATGGTGGTGATACAGATGATGAAGACGATCATTGAGATGATGATGGATTGAAAAATAATACTGAATATGATAGTAGTAGTGAAGATGGTGAGGATGATTGTGATGGTGGAGATCATAGTATTGGATCTATATTTATTTGGGGGTTAGTTTAGGATATGTAAAGTGGGTACAGAAAGTTTTCAGCCCCTTTGCTCAGTATTGAGGAGAAGCCCCTTTTGAGCTAGTACAGCCATGAGTCTTCTTGGAATTGATGGAACAAGTTTTTCACCCCTGGATTTGGGGATCCTCTGCATTCTTCCTTGCAGATCCTCTCCAGTTCCATCAGGTTGGATGGTGAACGTTGGTGGACGGCCATTTTCAGGTCTCCAGAGATGCTCCATTGGGTTTAGGTCAGGGCTCTGGCTGGGCCGGTCAATAATGCTCACAGAATTGTTCTGAAGCCGCTCCTTTGTTATTTTAGCTGTGTGCTTAGGGTCATTGTCTTGTTGGAAGGTGAACCTTCGGCCAAGTCTGAGGTCCAGAGCATTCTGGAAGAGGCTTTCATCCAGGATATCTCTGTACTTGGCCGCATTCATGTTTCCTTCAATGACAACCAGTCATCCTGTCCCTGCAGCTGACAAACACCCCCATAGCATGATGCTGCCTCCACCATGCTTCACTGTGGGGATTGTATTGGGCAGGTGATGAGCAGTGCCTGGTTTTCTCCACACATACTGCTTAAGCTGCCGTCACACTATCAGTATTTTGTCAGTATTTTACATCAGTTTTTATAAGCCAAAACCAGGAGTGGGTGATAAATGCAGAAGTGGTGAATATGGTCCTATTATACTTTTTCACTAATTGTTCCACTCCTGGTTTTGGCTACAAATACTGATGTAAAATACTGACCAAATACTGCTAGTGTGACGGCAGCCTTAGAATTATCACCACAAAGGTCTATCTTCGTCTCATCAGACCAGAGAATCTTATTTCTCATAGTCTGGGAGTCCTTCATGTGGTTTTTACTAAACTCTATGCGGCTTTCATATGTCTTGCACTGAGGAGAGGCTTCCGTCGGGCCACTCTGCCATATAGGCCTGACTGGTGGAGGCTGCATTGATAGGTGACTTTGTGGAACTTTCTCCCATCTCCCTGCTGCATCTCTGGAGCTCAGCCACAGTGATCTTGGGGTTCTTCTTTATCTCTCACCAAGGCTCTTCTCCCACAGTTGCTCAGTTTGGCTGGACGGACAGGTCTAGGAAGACTTCTGGTGTCCCAAACTTCATTCATTTAAGGATTATGGAGGCCACTGTGCTCTTTGAGTCCTGCAGAATTTCTGTTGTAACCTTGGCCAGATCTGTTCCTTGCCACAATTCTGTCTCTGAGCTCCTTGGCCAGTTCCTTTGGCCTCATGATTCTCCTTTGGTCTGACATACACTGTGAGCTGTGAGGTCTTATATAGACAGGTGTGCGCCGCTCCAAATCAAGTCCTATCAGTGTAATTACACACAGCTGGACTCCAATGAAGGAGGACAACCATCTCAAGGAGGATCACAAGGAAATGGACAGCATGTGACTTAAATATGAGAGTCTGAGCAAAGGGGCTAAAGACTTATGACCATGGGATATTTAAGTTTTTCTTTATTAAATTTGCAAAAATTTCTACATTTGTTTTTTTCAGTCAAGATGACTACAATGAAACAAAGAGTGAAAAATGTAACGTGTCTGAATACTTTCCATACCCACTGTATGTATTTGGATGGTCTGGTCTGACATCTGGTCTAGGGTCTGTAATTATTAGGAGGGTTTTGGTCTGGAGTCCTAATTTGTTAGGGATGTCTGTATTAATTTTATGGTCGGATGTGGGGGAATCATATGTTTGCACCTCTGGATTCTCCGTTTCTCAGATTCTCACCTCTCAACAATTGTCCAAAATAAGTTTAACCTTGAAAACTATGTAATCAGGTTCAATAAATCTCAACAGAATCTCTTCATCCCTGAGCCTTGTAGATGGGACTTTTGGAAGAGAGGGGAGAGTATCGGGAGGTCACTATCTTTTTTTTCTAGGTCTGCTGGCTTCCTTGATCTTCTTGTCATCATCTTGGCACAAGCCATGACTTATAGATCTGCTTTGATAGTGGTGATCCATACACCTGCTCATTCCAAGCCCTTCACAACTGACCCCATGATCCCCACATCTGGACTTCTGCTCATGGGTCACTCAGTTTTTCCAGCACTTTTCCAGCTGAAAGGAGAATTTTCTTAAAAGTTAAAAATCTGGACAAAGAAATGAGATTCCAAGAAGATTGTGGCAGATTCCAGGGGGGTCCATGATGCCACTAGATGAGCCAGGGCACGATGTGCCTCTTTTGATGAGACAAACCGTAGCATAGAACCGGGGTCCAATTTTTAGTTTGGCTATGAGGCCTGTCACACTTTGGCGACAGACCTGAAAAAAAAAAAGAATAGAGACCTGGGGAAGAGGCAATTTTCATTAATGGACTATTGTCATGGGACAGGGGAGATGATCTGTCCTCCATCTGTCTTACAGTTTGCACTGTGCCATATGTGGACCGCTTACTCCTGAGGACTCGGCCACTTTCTATGTATCTAACCTTTCACCTCCGCCGCTGAGATGGATAAACCACCTGCCATGCGCTGTCGGCACAGTCCGCCCTGCGGTTACACAGGTCATGTGAGATGAGCAGACAAGGACCCTCGCACCACATCCCCATCCATCACCAGTCATCACTGTCCATCCTACATTCCAGCACAGAAATGGAATTTAGGTTTAAGTAAATATATCAAAATGCCGGCTGATTATTAAAGTCCGGGAAGGCCTCGCTTGTCTGGTGCGTGCTCTGGTCTGGACATTTCCTTCAGTTCTGTTCATTCAGCCATCTTTGATGTCTACCAGCATCGGCCATGTTTGGCATCATCCGGCCTGCGCCATCTTTGTGACTTCAGCGCTGATCAGGCCAAAGCTTACCCAGAGCGATACAGGGCAGACCAAAGAAGATCAGGCTGGACCAGGGCACCATGACTCCAGGGTACAAGGGCATCAGGACTCCAGGGCATCAGGACACCAGGGCACCAGAGCATCAGAACACCATGTGATTACGCTACTCGTGTCGCTCTGCCCCAGCAGTCAGAGCCTCAATTGTACCCGCTTCTGTAAGATACGAGTACAGTTGACCCCGGGGAGCCGGCACGCTGCAGCTTCTCTGTGCCGGCTGTCAGTTTGACAGTCGGCACAGAGAACAGCCAACTCTCAGTCCGGGGGGCGGTAGAATGCAGCCACCGGGAGATACACTGCGGACCGCCGCATTAGGCGGCCTGACTGCCCCCCCCTCCCAGATATGAATCGCCCTCAGGGCAGTGGGGTACTTGGTACCGGGTCCGGTCGCAAAGGGGGATGTCACGGTGGCTGCGACCCAGTTCGTGGCCCTGGGCCTCAACGTTAAAGGGGAAAATGTTCAAAGTTTGTTGTGACGCCACCTGTGGAGTTCGGTCAGTAGTTGGACCGATGCTGCATTAAAGGGGTCCCCTGGGGGATGTTGCGGCAGCACAGATATTACACTTCCCACAGGTGAAGCAGGGTCCGCAAGGGTCCTATGGTGTAGGGCATAGATGGTATAGCCAGTGAAAAAATGAGAGGAGACAAGTTGTAAGTCTTTACCTGGTTTACTTGTGGGTGACGGGCCACAGTCCAGGGCACTGGTAACAGGTGAATTAGGAGTCCAGGTAGCCCAGAGACAAGCGGAATCCCCTTGGCAGGTCAGGTAGGAGCCTTCCACTCTGCGCTCACTGTCTCGGAGGTCCCTGCTGCCACTAAGTGTCTCAAACAAGGTCCTTATTCGTTCTCCTGTCCTGGGACAGGTACCTGTATGGTAGGCAGCTTGAGCCGTGCCTACTGGGGTCCTTTCACGGTGACTCCAGGTGCTGCTGTGCCACAGGTGAATATGGGCAAAGTCCATGTAATTCAATGCCCTCCAGTTCTGCTGTGTGTATTATAATCCACGTAAGCCTCGGGCTCCCGGTACCCAGCTGCTGCGCACTGATCTACGTGGAGGCCTTCCTCGTGGCTTGTTGGAGTCCTGTATCTCCACTGTGCTCCATCCCTGTCTGTCCTCACACACAGACTCTTTTGCTAGACTCAACTAGCTCCTCCTCCAAACTAAGATCTTTATCCAGGGAAGCTGCCCTAAAACCAGGGTTTTGTGCTCCCCCTCCTGGCCTGCATTTGGAAGGTGTTGTGTGTGTGATAACCTGCTAAAGGGAATCTCACTTGTCTCCAGACATTGCACTACCCTTCCCAAGAGGAATGCAGCACTACTGTGGTACCCGAACTCCTGGGGTGCCACAGATACGCCTCTGCGTGTGTGACAGCACAGCAGTGAAGAAGATCATTGTGTGAGGGTAAGAGTATATTGACAAACATATTTTTCAGGACAATTAGAGGCTCTGGAGTATGTTTTATTCATAGCAAGTTGTTTTTTTTTGTGGTGAATCAAATTTCCTAGGAAAATTTGGCAAATCTGGAAAACTAAAATTTGCGAAAGATTTATTAGGAACTAGATCAGCAAAGGTGATTCCTCCAGAATTTGAAAAATATTTAGAATTGAGAGTCCTCAGTGATTGATACCTTTTAATGGCTAACTGAAAAGATGGTAACAAATTGCAGCTTTCCAGACTACTCGAGTCTCTTCATCAGGCAAAGACTAATAAAAATTTGGAAGAATCACATATTTATACACAACACAGCGCAGATTCCAGAATTTCATGCACCAAGTGCCTGCGGGATACTGCTGAGCCTCATTGTCTACGCTTGTCTTTGGAGCTGACCTCCTCACTTGATCTGAACGACCTCTGATCTTCAGAGAATTTGCAGGGATCCAGCTGACTACTGCAGGTGCTGCTGCCAATGTCTCTGATCTTTTAGAGTCCATTGGTGGTGGAACTCCTTCCCCAGAGTCCTACCATAATTCCAGGACCTTTGATAACTCATGAGCATCATTCTCCTTCACCGCACTCATCTCTGCTCCAGACAAGAAGTTAAAAAGAAAACAGAGATAACGATTACGAGTAACAAAAGGACAATTCAATCAAGAAATCTGCAATGAACCTTCAACATGGCAGAAAGGAGGAATGTCCAGAATAAAAATGAGAGAACACATAAAAATACAAAGGAGCCTGGTGTACAGCTGACAACACTCACAAGACACCTCCAAAACGGCCTCATTCTCCTTTATGTGAGATATTGTGTGTCCATCTGTTGTGTCCTCTTCTGTACGTTTACATACCTTGCATGGTCCATGTGGATAATCCCTCTGGAATTTACAATGCCGGCCATATTGTTTTATATCGCGTTGGTGTGTGGACATGGCCGGTGCTGGATGGTCGTCTTCTTCCATCTGGATTACACAGTTTCGGAGATATTGTGTGTCCATCTGTTGTGTCCTCCTCTGTAAGTTTACATACCATGCATGGTCCATGTGGATAATCCCTCTGGAATTTACAATGCCGGCCATATTGTTTTATATTGCGTTGGTGTGTGGACATGGCCGATGCTGGATGGTCGTCTTCTTCCATCTGGTTTACACAGTTTCAGAGATATTGTGTGTCCATCTATCGTGTCCTCTTCTGTAAGTTTACATACCATGCATGGTCCATGTGGCTAATCCCTCTGGAATTTACAATGCCGGCCATATTGTTTTATATCGTGTTGGTGTGTGGACATGGCCGGTGCTGGATGGTCGTCTTCTTCCATCTGGTTTACACAGTTTTGGAGATATTGTGTGTCCATCTGTTGTGTCCTCCTCTGTAAGTTTACATACCATGCATGGTCCATGTGGATAATCCCTCTGGAATTTACAATGCCGGCCATATTGTTTTATATTGCGTTGGTGTGTGGACATGGCCGGTGCTGGATAGTCGTCTTCTTCCATCTGGATTACACAGTTTCGGAGATATTGTGTGTCCATCTGTTGTGTCCTCCTCTGTAAGTTTACATACCATGCATGGTCCATGTGGATAATCCCTCTGGAATTTACAATGCCGGCCATATTATTTTATATCGTGTTGGTGTGTGGACATGGCCGGTGCTGGATAGTCGTCTTCTTCCATCTGGATTACACAGTTTCGGAGATATCGTGTGTCCATCTGTTGTGTCCTCCTCTGTAAGTTTACATACCATGCATGGTCCATGTGGATAATCCCTCTGGAATTTACAATGCCAGCCATATTGTTTTATATCGTGTTGGTGTGTGGACATGGCCAGTGCTGGATGGTCGTCTTCTTCTATCTGGTTTACACAGTTTTGGAGATATTGTGTGTCCATCTGTTGTGTCCTCCTCTGTAAGTTTACATACCATGCATGGTCCATGTGGATAATCCCTCTGGAATTTACAATGCCGGCCATATTGTTTTATATTGCGTTGGTGTGTGGACATGGCCGGTGCTGGATAGTCGTCTTCTTCCATCTGGATTACACAGTTTCGGAGATATTGTGTGTCCATCTGTTGTGTCCTCCTCTGTAAGTTTACATACCATGCATGGTCCATGTAGCTAATACCTCTGGAATTTACAATGCCGGCCATATTGTTTTCTATCGTGTTGGTGTGTGGACATGGCCGGTGCTGGATAGTCGTCTTCTTCCATCTGGATTACACAGTTTCGGAGATATCGTGTGTCCATCTGTTGTGTCCTCCTCTGTAAGTTTACATACCATGCATGGTCCATGTGGATAATCCCTCTGGAATTTACAATGCCGGCCATATTATTTTATATCGTGTTGGTGTGTGGACATGGCCGATGCCGGATGGTCGTCTTCTTCCTTCGGGATTACACAGTTTCGGAGATATTGTGTGTCCATCTGTTGTGTCCTCTGTAAGTTTACATACCATGCATGGTCCATGTGGCTAATCCCTCTGGAATTTACAATGCCGGCCATATTGTTTTATATCGTGTTGGTGTGTGGACATGGCCGGTGCTGGATGGTCGTCTTCTTCCATCTGGTTTACACAGTTTTGGAGATATTGTGTGTCCATCTGTTGTGTCCTCCTCTGTAAGTTTACATACCATGCATTGTCCATGTGGATAATCCCTCTGGAATTTACAATGCCGGCCATATTGTTTTATATTGCGTTGGTGTGTGGACATGGCCGATGCTGGATGGTCGTCTTCTTCCATCTGGTTTACACAGTTTCGGAGATATTGTGTGTCCATCTGTTGTGTCCTCCTCTGTAAGTTTACATACCATGCATGGTCCATGTGGCTAATCCCTCTGGAATTTACAATGCCGGCCATATTGTTTTATATCGTGTTGGTGTGTGGACATTGCCGGTGCTGGATGGTCGTCTTCTTCCATCTGGTTTACACAGTTTTGGAGATATTGTGTGTCCATCTGTTGTGTCCTCCTCTGTAAGTTTACATACCATGCATGGTCCATGTGGATAATCCCTCTGGAATTTACAATGCCGGCCATATTGTTTTATATTGCGTTGGTGTGTGGACATGGCCGATGCTGGATGTCGTCTTCTTCCATCTGGATTACACAGTTTCGGAGATATTGTGTGTCCATCTGTTGTGTCCTCCTCTGTAAGTTTACATACCATGCATGGTCCATATAGCTAATACCTCTGGAATTTACAATGCCGGCCATATTGTTTTCTATCGTGTTGGTGTGTGGACATGGCCGATGCCGGATGGTCGTCTTCTTCCTTCGGGATTACACAGTTTCGGAGATAATGTGTGTCCATCTGTTGTGTCCTCTGTAAGTTTACATACCATGCATGGTCCATGTGGATAATCCCTCTGGAATTTACAATGCCAGCCATATTGTTTTATATCGTGTTGGTGTGTGGACATGGCCAGTGCTGGATGGTCGTCTTCTTCTATCTGGTTTACACAGTTTTGGAGATATTGTGTGTCCATCTGTTGTGTCCTCCTCTGTAAGTTTACATACCATGCATGGTCCATGTGGATAATCCCTCTGGAATTTACATTGCCGGCCATATTGTTTTATATTGCGTTGGTGTGTGGACATGGCCGATGCTGGATGTCGTCTTCTTCCATCTGGATTACACAGTTTCGGAGATATTGTGTGTCCATCTGTTGTGTCCTCCTCTGTAAGTTTACATACCATGCATGGTCCATATAGCTAATACCTCTGGAATTTACAATGCCGGCCATATTGTTTTCTATCGTGTTGGTGTGTGGACATGGCCGATGCCGGATGGTCGTCTTCTTCCTTCGGGATTACACAGTTTCAGAGATATTGTGTGTCCATCTGTTGTGTCTTCTGTAAGTTTAGATACCATGCATGGTCCATGTGGATAATCCCTCTGCAATTTACAATGCCGGCCATATTGTTTTATATTGCGTTGGTGTGTGGACATGGCCGATGCTGGATGTCATCTTCTTCCATCTGGATTACACGGTTTCGGAGATATTGTGTGTCCATCTGTTGTGTCCTCCTCTGTAAGTTTACATACCATGCATGGTCCATGTGGATAATCCCTCTGCAATTTACAATGCCGGCCATATTGTTTTATATTGCGTTGGTGTGTGGACATGGCCGATGCTGGATGGTCGTCTTCTTCCATCTGGATTACACAGTTTCGGAGATATTGTGTGTCCATCTGTTGTGTCCTCCTCTGTAAGTTTACATACCATGCATGGTCCATGTGGATAATCCCTCTGCAATTTACAATGCCGGCCATATTGTTTTATATCGCGTTGGTGTGTGGACATGGCCGATGCTGGATGTCGTCTTCTTCCATCGGGATTACACAGTTTCGGAGATATTGTGTGTCCATCTGTTGTGTCCTCCTCTGTAAGTTTACATACCATGCATGGTCCATGTGGATAATCCCTCTGGAATTTACAATGCCGGCCATATTGTTTTATATCGTGTTGGTGTGTGGACATGGCCGATGCTGGATGGTCGTCTTCTTCCATCTGGTTTACACAGTTTTGGAGATATTGTGTGTCCATCTGTTGTGTCCTCTGTAAGTTTACATACCATGCATGGTCCATGTGGATAATCCCTCTGGAATTTACAATGCCGGCCATATTGTTTTATATTGCGTTGGTGTGTGGACATGGCCGATGCTGGATGTCGTCTTCTTCCATCTGGATTACACAGTTTCGGAGATATTGTGTGTCCATCTGTTGTGTCCTCCTCTGTAAGTTTACATACCATGCATGGTCCATGTGGATAATCCCTCTGGAATTTACAATGCCGGCCATATTGTTTTATATCGTGTTGGTGTGTGGACATGGCCGATGCTGGATGGTCGTCTTCTTCCATCTGGTTTACACAGTTTTGGAGATATTGTGTGTCCATCTGTTGTGTCCTCTGTAAGTTTACATACCATGCATGGTCCATGTGGATAATCCCTCTGGAATTTACAATGCCGGCCATATTGTTTTATATTGCGTTGGTGTGTGGACATGGCCGATGCTGGATGGTCGTCTTCTTCCATCGGGATTACACAGTTTCGGTGAATTCTGTTCTGGAACATGGTGACGTCTGGATCATTTTTCATCTAATTTCTTACTAATTTCACAGATTTGCATCTTTCATTTGACTGGAGTGATATTTTTTAGACTAATGATTTCTGCTCTAATTTAGAAAGGAAACAATCTCTTTCTGTGTCCCTGCCTCGCCTGTCACTCTTCATTTTCCATCTATACACTTGTGGAGTCCTTGGAAAATCTTCAGGAGCAAACACGGTGGCAGTGAAGGTAATAAAATAGACGTCACCGAGCCCTGAGCAAACAGCTGATGTCACACTGCTTAGTAAATCGCTGCTTCTCCCTGTAGACTATGGAAAGAACCTGTCCATGAAGTGGCTGCTGGAAAGTGTGAGCGGCCGGGATGCAGGAGCGCACTCTCCACGGACTCTCCGCCGCCTGTTTACTTCTGTTTGATTGTTGTTAGGGAACTGTCTCCATCAAGTATTTACTGGTGGAGTTTTCGCAGGTTTCTTTATTGGCATTGGGTGAGTGAGAAGTGTCGGGTATTTCCACCGTGATGACATCTGACTCCGCACAGCCACCAAGATTCAGTGTACAAATCTGAAATAAAGTGAATAAAGAAGTATTGACATCTAAAACCCATCTGAGGAATGAGTCAGGCAGAGACTGGAGGGGTATGCCCACCTTACCACCACCGCATCCACCATAATGGTCTTGGACATAAACCTACTTAGAGAACCGGGGTTTCCTCACCCTCATTATAAGGCTCGTGTGTCCGGGCAGAGAATGAATGGAGAGGAGGACCTGAAATTGCCAAGTGTATGTGTATAAACAGCCCAGTACAAGTTCCTTAGCGCCTTAGTCATCGCGTCGGCATCACAAGGCGATAAAGAATTCGCACACCTATAGTCAGTCAGTGGTCGGCAAAATGAGCGTTGCAGAAAACACATATGTGAATAGCATGAAATCAGCCGCTCTCGCATTGAGAATTATTTAAATGATTGCTTGTACTTATTTAGTTACATGACAATACTTCACCAAAGTGGTGGGTAGAAGAATATAGAGCGACAAGGCTTGTTTACATTTCAACCCATCCCGGGTCTTTTTCAAACATCGCTTTAATCGCAAGGATAGAGCGTAATGTCCAGCATGTGGAAAAGAAGAGAAATGCAGCATGAACCAGGAGATCCCAAGAACAAAATATAGAAGTCAGATGGGTTAGAAGATCTCAGGGATGGAAGATAGATGGCACATTGACCACAAGATCCCAATAATGGAAGATTGATGTTAATGAACCAAGAGATCCCAGGAATGAAAGATAAGTATAAAATGAACCAGGAGATCCCAAGAACAGAATCTAGAAGTCAGATGGGTTAGAAGATCTCAGGGATGGAAGATAGATGGCACATTGACCACAAGATCCCAAGAATGGAAGATTGATGTTAATGAACCAAGAGATCCCAGGAATGAAAGATAAGTATAAAATGTAACCAGGAGATCCCAAGAACAGAATCTAGAAGTCAGATGGGTTAGAAGATCTCAGGGATGGAAGATAGATGGCACATTGACCACAAGATCCCAAGAATGGAAGATTGATGTTAATGAACCAAGAGATCCCAGGAATGAAAGATAAGTATAAAATGTAACCAGGAGATCCCAAGAACAGAATCTAGAAGTCAGATGGGTTAGAAGATCTCAGGGATGGAAGATAGATGGCACATTGACCACTAGATCTCAAGAATGGAAGATTGATGTTAATGAACCAAGAGATCCCAGGAATGAAAGATAAGTATAAAATGTAACCAGGAGATCCCAAGAACAGAATCTAGAAGTCAGATGGGTTAGAAGATCTCAGGGATGGAAGATAGATGGCACATTGACCACTAGATCCCAAGAATGGAATATTGATGTTAATGAACCAAGAGATCCCAGGAATGAAAGATAAGTATAAAATGTAACCAGGAGATCCCAAGAACAGAATCTAGAAGTCAGATGGGTTAGAAGATCTCAGGAATGGAAGATAGATGGCACATTGACCACAAGATCCCAGGAATGGAAGATTGATGTTAATGAACCAAGAGATCCCAGGAATGAAAGATAAGTATAAAATGAACCAGGAGATCACAGGAATGGAAGATAGATGATTATTATTATTATTATACATTTTTTATTGCACCATTTATTCCATGGCGCTTTACATGTTAAAAGGGGTAAATATAGACAAATACAATAAATATGAGCAAAAAACAAGGCACTAACAGATACAGAAGGAGAGAGGACCCTGCCCACGAGGGCTTACAGTCTGCAGGGGATGGGTGAGGATACACTAGGAGAGGGTAGAGCTGGTCATGCGGCGGTTCAGTAGACGGAGGATCACTGTAGGTTGTAGGCTTGTCAGAAGAGGTGGGTCTTCAGGTTCTTTTTGAAGGTTTCCATGGTAGGCAAGAGTCTGATGTGTTGGGGTAGAGAATTCCAGAGTATGGGGGAAGCACGGGAGAAGTCTTGGATGCGGTTGTGGGAAGAAGAGATAAGAGGAGAGAAGGAGATCTGTGAGGATCGGAGGTTGCGTGTAGGTAAGTACCGGGAGGCCATGTCACAGGTGTATGGAGGACACATGTTGTATCGCTTTGTATGTCATTGTGAGGGTTTTGAACTGTAGCCTCTGGACAATAGGAAGCCAGTGAAGGGCTGGGCATAGGGGAGAGGCTGGAGAATAGCGGGGAGTCCAGTAGATTAGTCGGGCAGCAGAGTGTAGGATGGATTGGAGTGGTGCCAGAGTGCTGGAGGGGAGGCCAGAGAGATAGAGGCCACATGTACTAAGATATCCCAAAAATAAAAGAAAGGTGCCACATGGACCTCTAGATCTCAGAACAGGAAGATAGATGTCACATGGGGCATGAGATCCGAGAAACGGAAGATGAATGTCACATGAACCAAGAGATCCCAGGAACAGACTATAGATGTCACATGGCTTAGAAAATCTCAGGAATGGAAGATAGCTGGCACATTGACCAGGAGATCCCGAGAATGGAGGATTGATGTTAATGAACCAAGAGATCCGAGGAATGAAAGATAAATATAAAATGAACCAGAAGATCCCAGGAATGGAAGATAGATGCCACATGATTTAGTTGTTCTAAGGAATGAAACATAGATGCCACATAGATCAGAATATTTCATAAATGGACGATAGATGCCACATGGACTAAGATATCCCAAGAATAAAAGAAAGGTGCCACATGGACCTCTAGATCTCAGAAAAGGATGATAGATGTCACATGGAACAGGAGATACCAGGAAATACTGATAGGAAATGTCAATTCTAAGCCCCAATGAGTACATTAATGACGATGACTGTAAAGTGCTGGGGAATTAATAGTGCTATATAAGAGAGTAATAATAGCAAGTAAATAGATGCCACATGGTCCAGGAAATCCCAGGAACAGAAGATGGATGATAATTGGCCCAGGATATCCCAGGAATGGAACATAAATGCAAGATGGATCAAGAAATCCAATAAACAGGAGAAGGATACTACATAGATGCCATTTGGACAGGGACATCCCAATAATGGAATATGGATGCCCCACGGACTAGGAAATCTCAAGAATGGAAGATCAATGTTACTTGAAACAGGAAATCCCAGGAATGCAAAATTACACTTGGACCAGGAGATTCCAGGAACAAAATATACAGTTGATGCCACGTGGACCAGAAAATCCCATTAACAGACCAGAGAATGCCAGAAACAGAACATAGATACTACATAACCCAGGAGATCCAGGAACAGGAGAAGGATTCTGAATGGAAATTTAGATCCCAGGAATGGAAGATAAATGCCACATGGCTCAGGAGATCCCATAAACAGACGAAAGATAAAATACAGCAGATGCCATTTAGACCAGGAGATCCCAAGAATGGAATATGGATGCCCTATGAACTAGGAAATCCCATGAATGGAAGACCAATGTTACCTGAAACACTAAATCCCGTGAATCAAAAATAGATTACACTTGGACCGGGAGATTCCAGGAACAAAATATAGATGCCACATGTATCAGAAGATTCCATTAACAGACCAGGGAATGCCAGGAAAAGAACATGGATGCTACATAACCCAGGAGATCCAGGAACAGATAGAGATTCTACATTGGTCTAAAGAGTCCAAGTTAGTAAGGTAGAAGCTGAATGGAATTTGATATCCAGGAATGGAAGCTAGATACCACATGGACCTGGAAGTCCCATGATCATGGTCATATGGACCAGGAAATCTCAGGTACGGATGAGGACAACATAGTGGATCAAATCAAACAAGGACATTTTCAAGGAGTTTGTATGTTCTCCGCATGTTTGTGTGGTTTTCCTCTGGGTACTCCAAAGACATATTGTTGAGGAATTTAGTACCCATGAAAGCAATGTAGATGTAAAATGGTACAGGAAGTCCCATGAATGGATGAGGAATATTTTGTGGACTTGGCTTTTCCAGGGATATAACAAGACTGCCAAAAGGAATATGAAAGACACAGGAAAAAAGTGAGGATTGCCAAGTGAACTAGGATATAAAGGAATCAAATGAGAGGTGCCATGTACAGATCACAGGAACAGAAGAGTGATGCCATCATACTGTGTGGGGGGGAATGTACTGTGAGGACACAATACTATATGTGGGGGAATATACTGTGTGGGAGGAATGTACAGTAAAGACATTAAACTGTATGAGAGGGAATGTGCTGTGGGGACACAATACTATATGTTCGGGAATGTACTGTGTGACAGCATACTGTGTGTGGGGAATGTACTTTGAGGACATAATACTGTGTGGAGGAATGTATTGTGAGGACATAATACTATGTGTTTTGGGAATGTACTGTCGGGACATCATACTGTGTGGGAAGAATGTACAGTAAAGACATTAAACTGTATGAGAGAGAATGTGCTGTGGGGACATTATACTGTGCGGAGTAATATACTATGGGGATATCGTACTGTGTGTGGGGGAATGTACTGTGGGGACATCATACTGTGTGGGAGGAATGTACTGTGGGGACATCATACTGTGTGGGAGGAATGTACTATGGGGACATCATACTGTGTGGGGGGAATGTACTGTGAGGACATCATACTGTATGGGGGGAATGTACTATGAGGACATCATATTGTGTGGAGGGAATGTACTGTGGGGACATCATACTGTGTGTGGGGAATGTACTGTGAGGACATCATACTGTGTGTGGGGAATGTACTGTGGGGACATCATACTGTGTGGGAGGAATGTACTGTGGGGACATCATACTGTATGGGGTGAATGTACTATGGGGACATCATATTGTGTGGAGGGAATGTACTGTGGGGACATCATACTGTGTGTGGGGAATGTACTGTGTGGGTATCATACTGTGTGTGGGGGAATGTACTGTGGGGACAACATACATTGTGTGTGGGTGTCAGGAATATGATGTACTTGATTGTCTATGATCACGCACATTGAGCTCTGCTACATTCATTAAAGCTGAGCACAGACACACGATGCGGGTTTTCTGACCCCCCTTCTTCCCAGCTCTTGCTTCCTGCTGACAATACAGCTGCAACTTGAAACTCCAGTGTGGTACTCTGTCCCCCCTCGCTCTTGAATGCAGGAGTGTTGTGAATTCTGTGGCTGAGTTCACTTCTGTGGTCACAAGTGGTATTGCAGTCTCTGGGCTTCCTCCCTCAGGTGTTCTGGTGAGCTCGTTGGCTGCCTTGCTATTTAGCTCCACCTGAGTCTGTCTTCCTTGCTCCTTGTCAATGTTCCAGTGTTGGATCTGAGCTACTGCATCTTTCCTTGGGCCTGCTGCTCTGCTAGATAAGTGCTTCTAGTTTGTTTTCTGTTTTTTCTGTCCAGCTTGCTATTGTCTTTTGCTGGAAGCTCTGAGAAGCAGAGGGGTGCACCGCCGTGCTGTTAGTTCGGCACGGTGGGTCTTTTTGCCCCTTTGCGTGGTTTTCGTTTTAGGGTTTTTTGTAGACTGCATAGTTCTCTTTGCTATCCTCGCTCTGTCTAGAATATCGGGCCTCACTTTGCTGAATCTATTTCATTCCTACGTTTGTCTTTTCATCTTGCTAACAGTCATTATATGTGGGGGGCTGCCTATTCCTTTGGGGTATTTCTCTGAGGTAAGTCAGGCTTGTATTTCTATCTTCAGGCTAGTCAGCTCCTCAGGCAGTGCCGAGTTGCATAGGTAGTTGTTAGGCGCAATCCACTGCTGCTTATAGTTGTGTGAGGATAGATCAGGTACTGCAGTCTACAGAGATTCCACGTCTCAGAGCTCGTCCTATTGTTTTTGGTTATTGCCAGATCTCTGTATGTGCGCTGATTACTGCACGCTGTGTTGCCTGATTGCCAGCCATAACAGTACAAGGAGCCCCACCAATGATTCCCAATAGAGGGAAAAAAGAAATCCTGACATCATTTTTTTTTCTTAGCTCTGTCTTCAGTCTTTTTTTTCCCCTAGACATTAGAGTGCTTCAGGACACAGCTGTGGACATGGATATTCAGGCTCTGTGCTCCTCAATGGATAATCTCGTTGTAAATGTACAAAAGATTCAAGATACTATTGATCAGAAATCGATGCTAGAACCAAGAATTCCGATTCCTGATTTGTTTTTTGGTGACAGAACTAAGTTCCTGAGCTTCAGAAATAATTGTAAGCTATTTTTGGCCTTGAAACCTCATTCTTCTGGTAATCCTATTCAACAGGTTTTGATTATTATTTCTTTTTTGCGCGGCGACCCACAGGACTGGGCGTTTTCTCTTGCACCAGGAGATTCTGCATTGAGTAATGTTGATGCATTTTTCCTGGCGCTCGGAGTGCTTTACGATGAGCCTAATTCAGTGGATCAGGCTGAGAAAAATCTGCTGGCTTTATGCCAGGGTCAGGATGATGTAGAAGTATATTGTCAGAAATTTAGGAAATGGTCAGTACTCACTCTGTGGAATGAATCTGCACTAGCGGCTTTGTTCAGAAAGGGTCTCTCTGAAGCTCTTAAGGATGTAATGGTGGGATTTCCTATGCCTGCTGGTTTGAATGAGTCTATGTCCTTGGCTATTCAGATCGGTCGTCGCTTGCGCGAACGTAAATCTGTGCACCATCTGGCGGTACTGCCTGAGAGTAAACCTGAGCCTATGCAGTGCGACAGGACTATGACTAAAGTAGAACGGCAAGAACACAGACGTCTGAACAGATTGTGTTTCTATTGTGGTGATTCTACTCATGCTATTTCTAATTGTCCTAAACGCACTAGGCGGTTCGATAGCTCTGCCGTTATTGGTACTGTACAGTCCAAATTCCTTTTGTCCATTACCTTAATGTGCTCTTTGTCATCGTATTCTGTCATGGCGTTTGTGGATTCAGGCGCTGCCCTGAATCTGATGGATTTGGATTATGCTAAACGTTGTGGATTTTTCTTGGAGCCTTTGCGGTGTCCTATTCCGTTGAGAGGAATTGATGCTACACCTTTGGCCAAGAATAAGCCTCAGTACTGGGCCCAGCTGACCATGTGCATGGCTCCTGCACATCAGGAAGTTATTCGCTTTCTGGTACTGCATAATTTGCATGATGTGGTCGTGTTGGGGTTGCCATGGCTACAAACCCATAATCCAGTATTGGATTGGAACTCTATGTCGGTAACCAGCTGGGGTTGTCAGGGAGTACATGGTGATGTTCCATTTTTGTCTATTTCGTCATCCATTCCTTCTGACATCCCAGAGTTCTTGTCGGACTTTCAGGATGTATTTGAAGAGTCCAAGTCTGATGCCCTACCTCCGCATAGGAATTGTGATTGTGCTATCGATTTGATTCCTGGTAGTAAATTCCCTAAGGGTCGTTTATTTAATTTGTCCGTACCTGAACACACCGCTATGCGCAGTTATGTGAAGGAGTCCCTGGAGAAGGGACATATTCGCCCATCGTCGTCACCATTGGGAGCAGGGTTCTTTTTTGTAGCCAAGAAGGATGGTTCGCTAAGACCGTGTATTGATTACCGCCTTCTTAATAAGATCACTGTTAAGTTTCAGTATCCCTTGCCATTGATTTCTGACTTGTTTGCTCGGATTAAGGGGGCTAGTTGGTTTACTAAGATTGATCTTCGTGGTGCGTATAATCTGGTGAGAATCAGGCAGGGAGATGAATGGAAAACGGCATTTAATACGCCCGAGGGTCATTTTGAGTATCTGGTGATGCCGTTCGGACTTGCCAATGCTCCATCTGTTTTTCAGTCTTTTATGCATGACGTTTTCCGTGAGTATCTGGATAAATTCTTGATTGTTTACTTGGATGACATTTTGATCTTCTCAGATGATTGGGAGTCTCATGTGAAGCAAGTCAGAATGGTTTTCCAGGTACTGCGTGCTAATTCCTTGTTCGTGAAGGGATCAAAGTGTCTCTTCGGTGTGCAGAAAGTTTCATTTTTGGGGTTCATCTTTTCCCCTTCTACTATCGAGATGGATCCGGTTAAGGTTCAGGCCATCCAGGATTGGACTCAGCCGACATCTCTAAAAAGTCTGCAGAAATTCCTGGGCTTTGCTAATTTTTATCGTCGCTTCATCTGTAATTTTTCTAGCATTGCCAGACCATTGACCGATTTGACCAAGAAGGGTGCTGATTTGGTTAATTGGTCTTCTGCTGCCGTGGAAGCTTTTCAGGAGTTGAAGCGTCGTTTTTGCTGTGCCCCTGTGTTGTGTCAACCTGATGTTTCTCTTCCGTTCCAGGTCGAGGTTGATGCTTCTGAGATTGGTGCAGGGGCGGTTTTGTCACAGAGAGGTTCTGGTTGCTCAGTGTCCAAACCATGTGCTTTCTTTTCCAGGAAATTTTCTGCTGCTGAGCGTAATTATGATGTGGGCAACCGAGAGTTGCTGGCCATGAAGTGGGCATTCGAGGAGTGGCGTCATTGGCTTGAGGGTGCTAAGCATCGCGTGGTGGTATTGACTGATCATAAGAACTTGACTTATCTCGAGTCTGCCAAGCGCTTGAATCCTAGACAGGCCCGTTGGTCGTTATTTTTTGCTCGTTTTGATTTTGTGATTTCATACCTTCCGGGCTCTAAAAATGTGAAGGCGGATGCTCTGTCTAGGAGTTTTGTGCCCGACTCTCCGGGGTTATCTGAGCCGGCGAGTATCCTCAAGGAAGGAGTCATTGTGTCTGCCATCTCCCCTGATTTGCGGAGAGTGTTGCAGAAATTTCAGGCTAATAAACCTGATCGTTGTCCGGCCGAGAAACTGTTCGTCCCTGATAGGTGGACTAGTAAAGTTATCTCTGAACTTCATTGTTCGGTGCTGGCCGGTCATCCAGGAATCTTTGGTACCAGGGAGTTGGTTGCTAGATCCTTCTGGTGGCCATCTCTGTCACGGGATGTGCGTGCTTTTGTGCAGTCCTGTGGAATTTGTGCTAGGGCTAAGCCCTGCTGTTCACGTGCCAGTGGGTTGCTTTTGCCCTTGCCGGTCCCGAAGAGGCCTTGGACACATATTTCGATGGATTTCATTTCTGACCTTCCCGTTTCTCAAAAAATGTCGGTCATTTGGGTGGTCTGTGATCGCTTTTCTAAAATGGTCCATCTGGTGCCCTTGGTTAAATTGCCTTCCTCCTCTGATTTGGTGCCTTTGTTCTTCCAGCATGTGGTTCGTTTACATGGCATTCCTGAGAATATTGTTTCTGACAGAGGTTCCCAGTTTGTCTCGAGGTTCTGGCGAGCCTTTTGTGGTAGGATGGGCATTGACCTATCTTTCTCCTCGGCCTTCCATCCTCAGACTAATGGCCAGACCGAACGAACCAATCAGACCTTGGAAACATATCTGAGATGTTTTGTTTCCGCTGACCAGGATGATTGGGTGTCATTTTTGCCGTTGGCTGAGTTCGCCCTTAATAATCGGGCCAGCTCGGCTACCTTGGTCTCTCCATTTTTCTGCAATTCTGGGTTCCATCCTCGTTTCTCTTCAGGACAGGTTGAGTCTTCGGACTGTCCTGGTGTGGATTCTGTGGTGGACAGGTTGCAGCAGATCTGGACTCAGGTAGTGGACAATTTGACCTTGTCCCAGGAGAAGGCTCAGCTTTTCGCTAATCGCAGACGCCGTGTGGGACCCCGACTTCGTGTTGGGGATTTGGTTTGGTTATCTTCTCGTCATATTCCTATGAAGGTTTCCTCTCCTAAATTTAAACCTCGTTTTATTGGTCCGTATAGGATTTCTGAGATTCTCAATCCGGTGTCTTTTCGTCTGACCCTCCCAGACTCCTTTTCCATACATAATGTATTCCATAGGTCGTTGTTGAGGAGATACGTGGCACCTATGGTTCCATCTGTGGAGCCTCCTGCCCCTGTTTTGGTGGAGGGGGAATTGGAGTATATTGTGGAGAAGATTTTGGATTCTCGTGTCTCTAGACGGAAACTCCAGTATCTGGTCAAATGGAAGGGTTATGCTCAGGAAGATAATTCCTGGGTTTTTGCCTCTGATGTCCATGCCCCAGATCTTGTTCGTGCCTTTCATGTGGCTCATCCTGGTCGGCCTGGGGGTTCTGGTGAGGGTTCGGTGACCCCTCCTCAAGGGGGGGGGTACTGTTGTGAATTCTGTGGCTGAGTTCACTTCTGTGGTCACAAGTGGTATTGCAGTCTCTGGGCTTCCTCCCTCAGGTGTTTTGGTGAGCTCGTTGGCTGCCTTGCTATTTAGCTCCACCTGAGTCTGTCTTCCTTGCTCCTTGTCAATGTTCCAGTGTTGGATCTGAGCTACTGCATCTTTCCTTGGGCCTGCTGCTCTGCTAGATAAGTGCTTCTAGTTTGTTTTCTGTTTTTTCTGTCCAGCTTGCTATTGTCTTTTGCTGGAAGCTCTGAGAAGCAGAGGGGTGCACCGCCGTGCTGTTAGTTCGGCACGGTGGGTCTTTTTGCCCCTTTGCGTGGTTTTCGTTTTAGGGTTTTTTGTAGACTGCATAGTTCTCTTTGCTATCCTCGCTCTGTCTAGAATATCGGGCCTCACTTTGCTGAATCTATTTCATTCCTACGTTTGTCTTTTCATCTTGCTAACAGTCATTATATGTGGGGGGCTGCCTATTCCTTTGGGGTATTTCTCTGAGGTAAGTCAGGCTTGTATTTCTATCTTCAGGCTAGTCAGCTCCTCAGGCAGTGCCGAGTTGCATAGGTAGTTGTTAGGCGCAATCCACTGCTGCTTATAGTTGTGTGAGGATAGATCAGGTACTGCAGTCTACAGAGATTCCACGTCTCAGAGCTCGTCCTATTGTTTTTGGTTATTGCCAGATCTCTGTATGTGCGCTGATTACTGCACGCTGTGTTGCCTGATTGCCAGCCATAACACAGGAGTGTGCAGAAAACCAGTCCTTTGCCTAAAACCATGTGCTCTATTGTTCATGTGCAAACTTAATAATAAGACATAACTTGACCCCAATTAGTGACAGAGATATGAAAGTTATACATTTGGTAGGTGCATCGGCTGGGTCATCACCCAGTGCGTTTTCCAATTTACTGTATCCTTGGTATCCGAGAAACAAATTACTGCTTACTCGTGGTGCATAGCCAGGTCATGTTTGGTCTTAATAGAATGCTAGTCACAAAACAAGATCAATTGTCATTCCGTCGTTGCTATACGAGGTTGCATCCTGGAGCTATGGTGGATATGAATGTTCCATAACTCTGAGTCCCTCTGAGAAAAGTAGGAGTGCATTCTATAGCCCCGCCCACTCCTCCCCCGCACTGCATATTCTGATATGAAATGACATAACGAACTGAAAGTGTTTTTTCAACTTTTAATCCCTTTTTATTTGTAATTGTTTGTACATACAATACTTGTCTTCTTTTATAATATCTTTTTACCCTCTTGTAAACACTGCCTACCTTTTTGGAGTAAAATATATAAAATCACTAGCTTCATTTCTCCTTGCTCTATAACATACTGTCACGTCCTCTGAAGTAAATTACGCTACTAATTGGGGTTGGCTCCGGACCTGTTATTAATTAAGAAATCGGAGCTGGTGGCAGCAGAAATTGTCCTGCGTTTTTGGGGAAAACTGGCAGTGATGGTCAGCGTTGATAATTATTGCTCCCGCCTGAGTCAGAGTTATCACACCTTGCTGTAGTGTGCCAATTAGCCAGTACAAAGTAAGGCAGCCTTTCTGGCGACTAATTATCCTAGGTGCAGTACTATGTCTGACTTGAGGGTAAGGGGGTGCCAGAGAGCTGCAGTTCCAAACTGGAACTGGGAAGTGGGATATAGATAAATCCCCTTCAGAAAAGAACCGGGCAACCAAACAACCCCGGTTCATGATATATTAGTGTGAGCAGTGGGGATGATAAAGATATCCTCCCTGGGAATCCTGACAGGGGGAATGTACTTTGGGGACACCATACTATATGTGGGGGAATGTAGTGTGGGGACATCATACACTGTGTGAGGGAATGTACTGTGAGGATATCATACTGTGTGAGGGGAAAGAAACCACCAGAGCAATAAGCCGAGGAGGACATGACTTTGGGAGGGGTGGATCTTTAACTCCTGCAGTTTTTTGTGTATAGCGGTGTAGATTTTAAGCAAGAGTGATGTTGCTTTAAGACGAAGGTTCACTGTATGTGTGCCTGGTGGTTTACTGTGAGGAGGGTGGGGCTTATATAGAGGAGGTAAATCTGTCTCTCTACCTCTTTCTTTCACCGGATGAAAATGAGGAAACATCACCCGCCCTGTTATAATTATGGTCCTAAAACGTTTTAATCATTACTTGTATAATGATGAATGCTTTATTGTATTTTTTTTTTAATGGCCATTGTATATATTTTACCAGGTCCAATTTTATCATGACTGTAAAGAGTTAACATTAGCATTAACCTTCTAAGCCCAAGGGAAGGGCAATCCTTCAGCCATGGTTCCCTGGAGGTTTCCTCCACAGGGGGTTTTTCCTCTCCTGAGCGCTGTAGAATGACTGTTTGTGAGTCGGAGGTTTGCCAAGTTTTGTCCCCTTAATGCTTTTGCAGGGACTTCTAGTTTATAAATTTACAAAAGTAATTTATTAAAAAGTGTCAAATGTGACTTGGAATTTATAACCCTTCACAGATTTGCGATGTAGGAGTCAGGTGGAACTTGTTGCGAACAAGTTAAGGTGGACTCATTTTATCTAATAGAGGAGGTAAAAAACCTCATGGTGGTGAGCAGGCTCGGCTTTGGTGGCCTCAAGGATGTGGTAGTGGTAACGTCAATCAGGGGCGGGTACAGTGGTTAAGCACAACACAGTGGTTAAGCACAGGAGTGATGATATTAGAGTCATTGGTGCCCTGAAAGTTTACTGACTCTGCTTGAATGACAAGCCAGTGCGTGCCGCCCCTTTATGGCTGTCTGTCTTGGTGCCGCCCCTTTATGGCTGTCTATCCTGGTGCCGCCCCTTTATGGCTGTCTGTCCTGGTGCTATATATCAGACAGATGGGGGTATCACAGTACTTGTGAATCCCAATGTGCTAGCACTTCTCCTGACTCCTACTGTGGTTGTTTTAACCCCTTCATGACCTTGGGATTTTCCATTATTCCGTGTTCGTTTTTCGCTCCCCTCCTTCCCAGAGCCATAACTTTTTTATTTTTCCGTCGCCATGTGAGGGCTTATTTTTGTGGTATGAGTTGTACATTTGAACGACATCATTGGTTTTAGCATGTCTTGTACTAGAAAATGGGAAAAAAATTCCAAATGCGGTGAAATTGCAAAAAGAGTGCAATCTCACACTAGTTTTTTGTTTGGCTTTTTTACTAGGTTCACTAAATGCTAAAACTGACCTGCCATTATGATTCTCCAGGTCATTACAAGTTCATAGACACCAAACATGTCTAGGTTCTATTTTATCTTAGTGGTGAAGAAAAATTCAAAACTGTGCTAAAAAAAAAAAAAAATTGCGCCATTTTCAGATACCCGTAGCGTCTCCATTTTTCATGATCTGTGGTAGTTTAAGGGCTTATTTTTTGCATGCCGAGCTGGCGTTCTTAATTATACCATTTTGGTGCAGATACCTTCTATTGATCGCCCGTTATTGCATTTTAATGCAATGTCGTGGTGACAAAAAAAAACGTAATTCTGGTGTTTGAATTTTTTATCGCTACGTCGTTTAGTGATCAGGTTAATCCTTTTTTATTGATAGATCGGGCGATTCTGAACACGGTGATACCAAATATGTGTAGGTTTGATTTTTTTTTTAATTGATTTATTTTGAATGGGGCGAAAGGGGGTGATTTAACCCCTTCGCGACATGCGCCGTACTAGTACTGCGCTGCCGGCACTGCATTAGTGCCAGCAGCAGTACTAGTACGGCGCACCGATCACCGCGGTCTCGCGCTGAGCGCCGCGGTGATCGGGTGCGGGGGTCAGCTGTATATGACAGCTGACACCCCGCAGCAATGCCCACGATCGGCGCTATCGCCGATCGCGGGCATTTAACCCCTCTGATGCCGCTGTCAGTAGTGACAGCGGCATAGAGGGGGATCGCGCAGGGACGGGGGCTCCCTGCGCTCTCCCACCGGAGCAACGCAATGAGATCGCGTTGCTCCGGTGACCCGGAAGGAGTCCCCGGATCCAAGATGGCCGCCGGACTCCTTCCGGGTCATGAAGTGACCTGGCTAGCCGGCGCCTGCTGAGAGCAGGCGCTGGAGAGCCAGCTAAGCTGCCTGTCAGATCGTTGATCTGACAGTGTGCTATGCACAGTGTCAGATCAACGATCTGATCTAATACAGAGATGTCCCACCCTGGGACAATGTTAGAAAGTTAAAAAAAAAAAAATAGAATGTGTAAAAAAAAATAAAAAAAAATCCCCCCCCCCCCAAAAAAAAAAACATTTCCCAATAAATCCATTTATTTATGTAAAAAAAAAAACAAAACAATAAATGTACACATATTTGGTATCGCCGCGTCCGTAACGACCCGCTCTATAAAACTGTCCCACTAGTTAACCCCTTCAGTGAACACCGCAAAAAAAAAAAAAAAAAACAAGGCAAAAAACAACGCTTTATTATCATACAGGCGAACAAAAAGTGGAATAACACGCGATCAAAACGACGGATATAAATAACCATGGTACCGCTGAAAACGTCATCTTGTCCCGCAAAAAAAAAGCCGCCATACAGCATCATCAGCAGAAAAATAAAAAAGTTATAGCTCTCAGAATAATGCGATGCAAAAACAATTATTTTTTTATATAAAATAGTTTTTATTGTGTAAAAGCGCCAAAACATAAAAGAAATTACATAAATGAGGTATCGCTGTAATCGTACTGACCCGAAGAATAAAACTGCTTTATCCATTTTACCACACGTGGAACGGTATAAACGCCCCCCCTAAAAGAAATTCAGGAATTGCTGGTTTTTGTTCATTCCGCCTCCCAAAAATCGGAATAAAAAGCGATCAAAAAATGTCATCTGCCCGAAAATGTTACCAATAAAAACGTCAACTCGTCCCGCAAAAAACAAGACCTCATATGACTCTGTGGGCCAAAATATGGATAAATTATAGCTCTCAAAATGTGGTGATGCAAAAACTATTTTTTGCAATAAAAAGCGTCTTTTAGTGTGTGACAGCTGCCAATCATAAAAATCCGCCAAAAAAAACCCGCTATAAAAGTAAATCAAACCCCCCTTCATCACCCCCTTAGTTAGGGAAAAATAATAAAATGTAAAAAAATGTATTTATTTCCATTTTCCCATTAGTGCTAGGGCTAGGGTTAGGGCTAGGGTTAGGGCTAGGGTTAGGGCTAGGGCTAGGGCTAGGGTTGGGGTTAGGGTTTCAGTTATAATTGGGGGTTTCCACTGTTTAGGCACATCAGGGGCTCTCCAAACGCGACATGGCGTCCGATCTCAATTCCAGCCAATTCTGCTTTGAAAAAGTAAAACAGGGCTCCTTCCCTTCCGAGTTCTCCTGTGTGCCCAAACAGTGGTTCCCCCCAACATATGGGGTATCAGCGTTCTCAGGACAAGTTGGACAACAACTTTTGGGGTCCAATTTGTCCTGTTACCCTTGGGAAAATAAAAACATAGGGGATAAAATATCATTTTCGTGGAAAAAAAAATATTTTTTATTTTCACGGCTCTGCGTTATAAACTGTAGTGAAACACTTGTTGGTTCAAAGCTCTCACAACACATCTAGATAAGTTCCTTGGGGGGTCTAGTTTCCAATATGGGGTCACTTGTGGGGGGTTTCTACTGTTTAGGTACATCAGGGGCTCTGCAAATGCAACATGACACCTGCAGTCCATTCCATCTAAGTCTGCATTTCAAACGGTGCTCCTTCCCTTCCGAGCTCTGCCATGCACTCAAACGGTGGTTCCCCCCACATGTGGGGTATCAGCATACTCAGGACAAATTGGACAATAACATTTGTGGTCCAATTTCTCCTGTTACCCTTGGGAAAAAAAAATTGCGGGCTAAAACATCATTTTGTGGAAAGAAATAATGATTTTTTAATTTTCACAATGCTACATTCTAAACTTTAGTGAAACAATTGGGGGTTAAAAGTGCTCACCACACATCTAGATAAGTTCCTTAGGGGGTCTTCTTTCCAAAATGGGGTCACTTGTGGGGGGTTTCCACTGTTAAGGCACATCAGGGGCTCTCCAAATGCGACATGGCATCCGATCTCAATTCCAGCCAATTTTGCATTGAAAAGTCAAATGGCACTCCTTCCCTTCCGAGCTCTGCCATGCGCTCAAACAGTGGTTTATCCCCATATATGAAGTATCGACGTACTCAGGACAAATTGCACAACAACTTTTGGGGTCCAATTTATCCTTTTACCCTTGGGAAAATAAAACATTTGGGGCAAAAAGATCATTTTTTGTGAAAATTAATAAAAAAATTTTTTTTACGGCTCTACATTATAAACTTCTGTGAAGCACTTGGAGGTTCAAAGTGCTCACCACACATCTAGATTAGTTCCTTAGGGGGTCTACTTTCCAAAATGGTGTCACTTGTGGGGGTTTCCACTGTTTAGGCACATCAGGGGCTCTCCAATCGTGACATGGGCTCCGATCTCAATTCCAGCAAATCTTGCATTGAAAAGTCAAATGGCGCTCCTTCCCTTCTGAGCTCTGCCATGTGCCCAAACAGTGGTTTACCCCCACATATGGGGTATCGGCGTACTCAGGACAAATTGTACAACGAATTTTGTGGTCCAATTTCTCCTGTTACCCTTGGTAAAATGAAACAAATTGGACCTGAAGTAAAAATTTTGTGAAAAAAAAGTTAAATGTTCAATTTTTTTAAACATTCAAAAAATTCCTGTGAAGCACCTGAAGGGTTAATAAACTTTTTGAATGTGGTTTTGAGTACCTTGAGGGGTGCAGTTTTTAGAATGGTGTCACTTTTGGGCATTTTCTGTCATATAGACCCCTCAAAGTCACTTCAAGTGTGAGGTGGTCCGTAAAAAAATGGTTTTGCAAATTTTGTTGCAAAAATGAGAAATCGCTGGTCAACTTTTAACCCTTATAACGTCCTTAGAAAAAAAAGTTATGTTTCCAAAATTGTGCTGATGTAAAGCAGACATGTGGGAAATGTTTTTTATTATCTATATTATGTGATATAACTCTCTAATTTAAGGGCATAAAAACTAAGAGTTTGAAAATTGCTAAATTTTCATAATTTCCGACAAATTTTTGTTTTTTTCACAAATAAATGCAAGTCATATCGAAGAAGTTTTACCACTATCATGAAGTACAATATGTCACGAGAAAACAATGTCAGAATCACCGGGATCCGTTGAAGCGTTTCAGAGTTATGACCTCATAAAGTGACAGTGGTCAGAATTGTAAAAATTGGCCCTGTCACTTAGGTGAAAACAGGTTTTGGGGTGAAGGGGTTAAACTTTTATATTTTTTTATTATTTTTTTCACATTTTTTTTACTTTTTTTTTTACTTTTGCCAGGCTTCAATAGCCTCCATGGGAGGCTAGAAGCTGACACAACTCAATCGGCTCTGCTACATAGCAGCGATCATTAGATCGCTGCTATGTAGCTGAATTGTAGGCTTGCTATGAGCGCAGACCACAGGGGGGCGCTCACTGCTACCGGCGATCAGTAACCATAGAGGTCTCAAGGACCTCTATGGTTACCATTCCGATGCATCGCTGACCCCCAATCATGTGACGGGGGTCAGCGATGCGCCTGGTGAAATGCTGCTGTCAGCGTTTGACAGCAGCCTTTAATTAGTTAATAGCGGCGGGTGAATCGTGGACATCATACTGTGTGTGGAGGAATGTACTGTGTGGACATCAAACTATGTGTGGGGGAATGTACTGTGGGGACATCATACTGTGTGTGGGGAATGTACTGTGGGGACATCATACTGTGTGTGGGGGATGTACTGTGGGGACATCATACTGTTTGTGGGGAATGTACTGTGGGGACATCATACTGTGTGTGGGGAATGTACTGTGGGGACATCATACTGTGTGTGGGGAATGTACTGTGGGGACATCATACTGTATGGAGGGAATGTACTGGAGGGCGTTAAACTAGAAGAGGGGACGGGAAGATAAACATTAGACTTGAACAAAGAAGATCCAGGTAAACATACTCAGAAGGGAGGTAAGAACATTTCTAAAACAATCCACAGCAAGGAGATTGGAACAAAACAAAATCCTCTAAACTGCATGCTCGCAAACGCCAGAAGCCTGACAAACAAGATGGAAGAACTAGAAGCAGAAATATCTACAGGTAACTTTGACATAGTGGGAATAACCGAGACATGGTTAGATGAAAGCTATGACTGGGCAGTTAACTTACAGGGTTACAGTCTGTTTAGAAAGGATCGTAAAAATCGGAGAGGAGGAGGGGTTTGTCTCTATGTAAAGTCTTGTCTAAAGTCCACTTTAAGGGAGGATATTAGCGAAGGAAATGAGGATGTCGAGTCCATATGGGTCGAAATTCATGGAGGGAAAAATGGTAACAAAATTCTCATTGGGGTCTGTTACAAACCCCCAAATATAACAGAAACCATGGAAAGTCTACTTCTAAAGCAGATAGATGAAGCTGCAACCCATAATGAGGTCCTGGTTATGGGGGACTTTAACTACCCGGATATTAACTGGGAAACAGAAACCTGTGAAACCCATAAAGGCAACAGGTTTCTGCTAATAACCAAGAAAAATTATCTTTCACAATTGGTGCAGAATCCAACCAGAGGAGCAGCACTTTTAGACCTAATACTATCTAATAGACCTGACAGAATAACAAATCTGCAGGTGGTCAGGCATCTAGGAAACAGCGACCACAATATTGTACAGTTTCACCTGTCTTTCACTAGGGGGACTTGTCAGGGAGTCACAAAAACACTGAACTTTAGGAAGGCAAAGTTTGAGCAGCTTAGAGATGCCCTTAATCTGGTAGACTGGGACAATATCCTCAGAAATAAGAATACAGATAATAAATGGGAAATGTTTAAGAACATCCTAAATAGGCAGTGTAAGCGGTTTATACCTTGTGGGAATAAAAGGACTAGAAATAGGAAAAACCCAATGTGGCTAAACAAAGAAGTAAGACAGGCAATTAACAGTAAAAAGAAAGCATTTGCACTACTAAAGCAGGATGGCACCATTGAAGCTCTAAAAAACTATAGGGAGAAAAATACTTTATCTAAAAAACTAATTAAAGCTGCCAAAAAGGAAACAGAGAAGCACATTGCTAAGGAGAGTAAAACTAATCCCAAACTGTTCTTCAACTATATCAATAGTAAAAGAATAAAAACTGAAAATGTAGGCCCCTTAAAAAATAGTGAGGAAAGAATGGTTGTAGATGACGAGGAAAAAGCTAACATATTAAACACCTTCTTCTCCACGGTATTCACGGTGGAAAATGAAATGCTAGGTGAAATCCCAAGAAACAATGAAAACCCTATATTAAGGGTCACCAATCTAACCCAAGAAGAGGTGCGAAACTGGCTAAATAAGATCAAAATAGATAAATCTCCGGGTCCGGATGGCATACACCCACGAGTACTAAGAGAACTAAGTAATGTAATAGATAAACCATTATTTCTTATTTTTAGGGACTCTATAGCGACAGGGTCTGTTCCGCAGGACTGGCGCATAGCAAATGTGGTGCCAATATTCAAAAAGGGCTCTAAAAGTGAACCTGGAAATTATAGGCCAGTAAGTCTAACCTCTGTTGTTGGTAAAATATTTGAAGGGTTTCTGAGGGATGTTATTCTGTATTATCTCAATGAGAATAACTGTTTAACTCCATATCAGCATGGGTTTATGAGAAATCGCTCCTGTCAAACCAATCTAATCAGTTTTTATGAAGAGGTAAGCTATAGGCTGGACCACGGTGAGTCATTGGATGTGGTATATCTCGATTTTTCCAAAGCATTTGATACCGTGCCGCACAAGAGGTTGGTACACAAAATGAGAATGCTTGGTCTGGGGGAAAATGTGTGTAAATAGGTTAGTAACTGGCTTAGTGATAGAAAGCAGAGGGTGGTTATAAATGGTATAGTCTCTAACTGGGTCGCTGTGACCAGTGGGGACCGCAGGGGTCAGTATTGGGACCTGTTCTCTTCAACATATTCATTAATGATCTGGTAGAAGGTTTACACAGTAAAATATCGATATTTGCAGATGATACAAAACTATGTAAAGCAGTTAATACAAGAGAAGATAGTATTCTGCTACAGATGGATCTGGATAAGTTGGAAACTTGGGCTGAAAGGTGGCAGATGAGGTTTAACAATGATAAATGTAAGGTTATACACATGGGAAGAAGGAATCAATATCACCATTACACACTGAACGGGAAACCACTGGGTAAATCTGACAGGGAGAAGGACTTGGGGATCCTAGTTAATGATAAACTTACCTGGAGCAGCCAGTGCCAGGCAGCAGCTGCCAAGGCAAACAGGATCATGGGGTGCATTAAAAGAGGTCTGGATACACATGATGAGAGCATTATACTGCCTCTGTAGTAATCCCTAGTTAGACCGCACATGGAGTACTGTGTCCAGTTTTGGGCACCGGTGCTCAGGAAGGATATAATGGAACTAGAGAGAGTACAAAGGAGGGCAACAAAAATAATAAAGGGGATGGGAGAACTACAATACCCAGATAGATTAGCGAAATTAGGATTATTTAGTCTAGAAAAAAGACGACTGAGGGGCGATCTAATAACCATGTATAAGTATATAAGGGGACAATACAAATATCTCGCTGAGGATCTGTTTATACCAAGGAAGGTGACGGGCACAAGGGGGCATTCTTTGCGTCTGGAGGAGAGAAGGTTTTTCCACCAACATAGAAGAGGATTCTTTACTGTTAGGACAGTGAGAATCTGAAAGGAATTGCTTGCCTGAGGAGGTGGTGATGGCGAACTCAGTCGAGGGGTTCAAGAGAGGCCTGGATGTCTTCCTGGAGCAGAACAATATTGTATCATACAATTATTAGGTTCTGTAGAAGGACGTAGATCTGGGGATTTATTATGATGGAATATAGGCTGAACTGGATGGACAAATGTCTTTTTTCGGCCTTACTAACTATGTTACTATGTTACTATGTTACTGTGGGGACATCATACTGTGTGTGGGGAATGTACTGTGGTGGACATCATATTGTGTGGAGGAATGTACTGTGGTGGACATCATATTGTGTGGAGGAATGTACTGTGGTGGACATCATATTGTGTGGAGGAATGTACTGTGGGGACATCATACTGTATGGAGGGAATGTACTGTGGGGACATCATACTGTGTGTGGGGGAATGTACTGTGGTGGACATCAAACTGTGTGGAGGAATGTACTGTGAGGACATCATACTGTGTGTGGGGAATGTACTGTGGGGACATCATACTGTGTGTGGGGAATGTACTGTGGGGACATCATACTGCGTGTGGGGGAATGTAATGTGGGGACATCATACTGTGTGTGGGGAATGTACTGTGGGGACATCATACTGTGTGTGGGGAATGTACTGTGGTGGACATCATACTGTGTGGGGGAATGTACTGTGGGGACATCATACTGTGTGTGGGGAATGTACTGTGGGGACATCATACTGTGTGTGGGGAATGTACTGTGGGGACATCATACTGTATGGAGGGAATGTACTGTGGGGACATCATACTGTATGGAGGGAATGTACTGTGGGGACATTATACTGTGTGTGGGGAATGTACTGTGGGGACATTATACTGTGTGGGGAATGTACTGTAGGGACATTATACTGTGTGTGGGGAATGTACTGTGGGAACATCATACTGTATGGAGGGAATGTACTGTGAGGACATCATACTGTGTGTGGGGAATGTACTGTGGGGACATTATACTGTGTGTGGGGAATGTATTGTGGGGACAACATACTGTGTGTGGGGAATGTACTGTGGGGACATTATACTGTGTGTGGGGAATGCACTGTGGGGACATTATACTGTGTGTGGGGAATGTACTGTGGGGACATCATACTGTGTGTGGTGGAATGCACTGTGGGGACATTATACTGTGTGTGGGGAATGTACTGTGGGGACATCATACTGTGTGTGGGGAATGTACTGTGGGGACATTATACTGTGTGTGGGGAATGCACTGTGGGGACATTATACTGTGTGTGGGGAATGTACTGTGGGGACATCATACTGTTTGTGGTGGAATGCACTGTGGGGACATTATACTGTGTGTGGGGAATGTACTGTGGGGACATCATACTGTGTGTGGTGGAATGCACTGTGGGGACATTATACTGTGTGTGGGGAATGTATTGTGGGGACAACATACTGTGTGTGGGGAAAGTACTGTGGGGACATTATACTGTGTGGAGGAATGTACTGTGGTGACATCATACTGTGTGTGGGGAATGTACTGTGGGGACATTATACTGTGTGGAGGAATGTACTGTGGTGACATCATACTGTGTGTGAGGAATGTACTGTGGTGACATCATACTGTATGGAGGCAATGTACTGTGGTGACATCATACTGTGTGTGTGGGGAATGTACTGTGTGGACATCATACTGTGTGTGGGGAATGTACTGTGGGGACATCATACTGTGTGTGGGGAATGTACTGTGTGGACATCATACTGTGTGTGGGGAATGTACTGTGGTGACATCGTACTGTGTGTGTGGGGAATGTACTGTGTGGACATTATACTGTGTGTGAGGAATGTACTGTGGTGACATCATACTGTGTGTGAGGAATGTGCTGTGGAGACATCATACTGTGTGTGGGGAATGTACTGTGGTGACATCATACTGTGTGTGGGGAGTGTACTGTGGTGACATCATACTGTGTGTGGGGAGTGTACTGTGGTGACATCATACTGTGTGTGTGGGGAATGTACTGTGTGGACATCATACTGTGTGTGAGGAATGTACTGTGGAGACATCATACTGTGTGTGGGGAATGTACTGTGTGGACATCATACTGTGTGTGAGGAATGTACTGTGTGGACATCATACTGTGTGTGAGGAATGTACTGTGTGGACATCATACTGTGTGTGAGGAATGTACTGTGGAGACATCATACTGTGTGTGGGGAATGTACTGTGTGGACATCATACTGTGTGTGAGGAATGTACTGTGTGGACATCATACTGTGTGTGAGGAATGTACTGTGGAGACATCATACTGTGTGTGGGGGAATGTACTGTGGAGACATCATACCGTGTGTGGGGAATGTACTGTGGAGACATCATACTGTGTGTGGGGAGTGTACTGTGGTGACATCATACTGTGTGTGGGGAGTGTACTGTGGTGACATCATACTGTGTAGGGGGAATGTACTGTGTGGACATCATACTGTGTGTGAGGAATGTACTGTGGAGACATCATACTGTGTGTGGGGAATGTACTGTGGTGACATCATACTGTGTGTGAGGAATGTACTGTGGGGACATCATACTGTGTGTGGGGGAATGTACTGTGAGGACATCATACTGTGTGTGGGGAATGTACTGTGAGGACATCATACTGTGTGTTGGGAATGTACTGTGAGGACTTCATACTGTGTGTTGGGAATGTACTGTGAGGACATCATACTGTGTGTGGGGGAATGTACTGTGAGGACATCATACTGTGTGTGGGGAATGTACTGTGAGGACATCATACTGTGTGTGGGGAATGTACTGTGGAGACATCATACTGTGTGTGAGGAGAATGTACTGTGGTGACATCATACTGTGTGTGGGGAATGTACTGTGGTGACATCATACTGTGTGTGGGGGAATGTACTGTGGTGGACATCATATTGTGTGGAGGAATGTACTGTGGGGACATCATACTGTATGGAGGGAATGTACTGTGGGGACATCATACTGTGTGTGGGGGAATGTACTGTGGTGGACATCAAACTGTGTGGAGGAATGTACTGTGAGGACATCATACTGTGTGTGGGGAATGTACTGTGGGGACATCATACTGTGTGTGGGGAATGTACTGTGGGGACATCATACTGCGTGTGGGGGAATGTAATGTGGGGACATCATACTGTGTGTGGGGAATGTACTGTGGGGACATCATACTGTGTGTGGGGAATGTACTGTGGGGACATCATACTGCGTGTGGGGGAATGTAATGTGGGGACATCATACTGTGTGTGGGGAATGTACTGTGGGGACATCATACTGTGTGTGGGGAATGTACTGTGGGGACATCATACTGCGTGTGGGGGAATGTAATGTGGGGACATCATACTGCGTGTGGGGGAATGTAATGTGGGGACATCATACTGTGTGTGGGGAATGTACTGTGGGGACATCATACTGTATGTGGGGAATGTACTGTGGGGACATTATACTGTATGGAGGGAGTGTACTGTGGGGACATTATACTGTGTGTGGGGAATGTATTGTGGGGACAACATACTGTGTGTGGGGAATGTGCTGTGGGGACATCATACTGTATGGAGGGAATGTACTGTGGGGACATCATACTGTGTGTGGAAGGAATGTACTGTGTGGACATTATACTGTGTATGCAGAAATGTACTGTGGGGACATCATACTGTGTGTGGAGGAATGTACTCTGGGGACATCATACTATGTGTGGGGGAAACTACTGTGTGGACATTATACTGTGTATGGAGAAATGTACTTTGGGGATATTATACTGTATGGAGGGAATGTACTATGGGGGCATCATACTGTATAGAGGGAATGTACTGTGGTAACATCATATTGTGTGTGGGGAATGTACTGTGGGGACATTATACTGTGTGTGGGCGTAGGTACTGTGGAGACATTATACTGTGTGTGGGGGAATGTACTGTGTGGACATTGTTCTGTATGGAGGGAATGTACTCTGGGGGCATCATACTGTATGGGGGGAATGTACTTTGGCAACATCATACTGTGTGTGGGGAATGTACTGTGGGGACATTATACTGTGTGTGGGGGAATGTACTGTGTGGACATCATTACTGTGTGTGGAGCAAATGTACTGTGTGGACATCATACTGTATGGAGGGAATGTACTGTGGGGACATCATACTGTATGGAGGGAATGTACTGTGGGGACATTATACTGTGTGTGGAGGAATGTACTGTGTGGACATCATACTGTATGGAGGGAATGTACTGTGGGGACATCATACTGTATGGAGGGAATGTACTGTGGGGACGTCATTACTGTGTGTGGAGCAAATGTACTGTGTGGACATCATACTGTATGGAGGGAATGTACTGTGGGGACATCATACTGTATGGAGGGAATGTACTGTGGTGACATCATACTGTGTGTGGGGAATGTACTGTGGGGACATCATACTGTGTGTGGGGAATGTAGTGTGTGGACATCATACTGTGTGTGGGGAATGTACTGTGGAGACATCATACTGTGTGTGGGGAATGTACTGTGGGGACATTATACTGTGTGGAGGAATGTACTGTGGTGACATCATACTGTGTGTGGGGAATGTACTGTGGGGACATTATACTGTGTGGAGGAATGTACTGTGGTGACATCATACTGTGTGTGAGGAATGTACTGTGGAGACATCATGCTGTGTGTGGGGAATGTACTGTGGGGACATCATATTGTGTGTGGGGAATGTACTGTGGTGACATCATACTGTGTGTGGGGAGTGTACTGTGTGGACATCATACTGTGTGTGTGGGAATGTACTGTGGGGACATCATACTGTGTGTGGGGAATGTACTGTGTGGACATCATACTGTGTGTGGGGAATGTACTGTGCTGACATCATACTGTGTGTGGGGAATGTACTGTGAGGACATCATACTGTGTGTGAGGAATGTACTGTGGAGACATCATACTGTGTGTGAGGAATGTACTGTGGAGACATCATGCTGTGTGTGGGGAATGTACTGTGGGGACATCATATTGTGTGTGGGGAATGTACTGTGGTGACATCATACTGTGTGTGGGGAGTGTACTGTGTGGACATCATACTGTGTGTGTGGGAATGTACTGTGGGGACATCATACTGTGTGTGGGGAATGTACTGTGTGGACATCATACTGTGTGTGGGGAATGTACTGTGCTGACATCATACTGTGTGTGGGGAATGTACTGTGAGGACATCATACTGTGTGTGAGGAATGTACTGTGGAGACATCATACTGTGTGTGGGGAATGTACTGTGGGGACATTATACTGTGTGGAGGAATGTACTGTGGTGACATCATACTGTGTGTGGGGAATGTACTGTGGTGACATCATACTGTGTGTGGGGAATGTACTGTGGGGACATCATACTGTATGGAGGGAATGTACTGTGGGGACATTATACTGTGTGTGGAGGAATGTACTGTGTGGACATCATACTGTATGGAGGGAATGTACTGTGGGGACATCATACTGTATGGAGGGAATGTACTGTGGGGACGTCATTACTGTGTGTGGAGCAAATGTACTGTGTGGACATCATACTGTATGGAGGGAATGTACTGTGGGGACATCATACTGTATGGAGGGAATGTACTGTGGTGACATCATACTGTGTGTGGGGAATGTACTGTGGGGACATCATACTGTGTGTGGGGAATGTAGTGTGTGGACATCATACTGTGTGTGGGGAATGTACTGTGGAGACATCATACTGTGTGTGGGGAATGTACTGTGGGGATATTATACTGTGTGGAGGAATGTACTGTGGTGACATCATACTGTGTGTGGGAACTGTACTGTGGGGACATTATACTGTGTGGAGGAATGTACTGTGGTGACATCATACTGTGTGTGAGGAATGTACTGTGGAGACATCATGCTGTGTGTGGGGAATGTACTGTGGGGACATCATATTGTGTGTGGGGAATGTACTGTGGTGACATCATACTGTATGGAGGCAATGCACTGTGGTGACATCATACTGTGTGTGTGGGGAATGTACTGTGGGGACATCATACTGTGTGTGGGAGAATGTACTGTGTGGACATCATACTGTGTGTGTGGGAATGTACTGTGGGGACATCATACTGTGTGTGGGGAATGTACTGTGTGGACATCATACTGTGTGTGGGGAATGTACTGTGAGGACATCATACTGTGTGTGAGGAATGTACTGTGGAGACATCATACTGTGTGTGGGGAATGTACTGTGGGGACATTATACTGTGTGGAGGAATGTACTGTGGCGACATCATACTGTGTGTGGGGAATGTACTGTGGGGACATTATACTGTGTGGAGGAATGTACTGTGGTGACATCATACTGTGTGTGAGGAATGTACTGTGGAGACATCATACTTTGTGTGGGGAATGTACTGTGGTGACATCATACTGTATGGAGGCAATGTACTGTGGTGACATCATATTGTGTGTGGGGAATGTACTGTGGTGACATCATACTGTATGGAGGCAATGTACTGTGGTGACATCATACTGTGTGTTGGGAATGTACTGTGAGGACATCATACTGTGTATGTGGGGAGTGTACTGTGTGGACATCATACTGTGTGTGGGGAATGTACTGTGGGGACATCATACTGTGTGTGGGGAATGTACTGTGGGGACATCATACTGTGTGTGGGGAATGTACTGTGTGGACATCATACTGTGTGTAGGGAATGTACTGTGGTGACATCATACTGTGTGTGAGGAATGTACTGTGGAAACATCATACTGTGTGTGGGGAATGTACTGTGGTGACATCATACTGTGTGTGGGGAGTGTACTGTGGTGACATCATACTGTGTGTGGGGAGTGTACTGTGGTGACATCATACTGTGTGTGTGGGGAATGTACTGTGTGGACATCATACTGTGTGTGGGGATCATACTGTGTGTGGGGGAATGTACTGTGGGGACATCATACTGTATGGAGGGAATGTACTGTGTGGACATCATACTGTGTGTGAGGAATGTACTGTGGAAACATCATACTGTGTGTGGGGAGTGTACTGTGGTGACATCATACTGTGTGTGGGGAGTGTACTGTGGTGACATCATACTGTGTGTGGGGAATGTACTGTGGGGACATCATACTGTGTGTGGGGAATGTACTGTGGGGACATCATACTGTGTGTTGGGACTGTATTGTGGGGACATCATACTGTGTGTGGGGGAATGTACTGTGGGGACATCATACTGTGTGTGGGGGAATGTACTGTGGGGACATCATACTGTGTGTGGGGGAATGTACTGTGGTGACATCATACTGTGTGGGGGAATGTACTGTGGGGACATCATTCTGTGTGGGGAATGTACTGTGGGGACATCATACTGTGTGGGGAATGTACTGTGGGGGCATCATACTGTGTGTGGAGAATGTACTGTGAGGACATCATACTGTGTGGGGAATGTACTGTGGGGGCATCATACTGTGTGTGGAGAATGTACTGTGGGGACATCATACTGTGTGTGAGGAATGTACTGTGGGGAAATCATACTGTGTGTGGGGGAATGTACTGTGGGGACATCGTACTGTGTGGGGGAATGTACTGTGGGGACATCATACTGTGTGGGGAATGTACTGTGGGGGCATCATACTGTGTGTGGAGAATGTACTGTGAGGACATCATACTGTGTGTGGGGAATGTACTGTGGAGACATCATACTGTGTGTGGGGGAATGTACTGTGGGGACATCATACTGTGTGTGGGGAATGTACTGTGTGGACATCATACTGTGTGTTGGGAATGTACTGTGAGGACATCATACTGTGTGTGGGGAATGTACTGTGAGGACATCATACTGTGTGTGGGGAGAATATACTATGTGGACATCATACTGTGTGTTGGGAATGTACTGTGAGGACATGATACTGTGTGTGGGGAATGTACTGTGGAGACATCATACTGTGTGTGGGGGAATGTACTGTGGGGACATCATACTGTGTGTGGGGAATGTACTATTGGATGTCATACTGTGTGTGGGGAATGTACTGTGGGCACATCATACTGTGTGTTGGGAATGTACTGTGAGGACATCATACTGTGTGTGGGGAATGTACTGTGGGGACATCATACTGTGTGTGCGGAATGTACTGTGAGGACATCATACTGTGTGTTGGGAATGTACTGTGAGGACATCATACTGTGTGTGGGGAATGTACTGTGAGGACATCATACTGTTTGTGGGGAATGTACTGTGAGGACATCATACTGTGTGTTGGGAATGTACTGTGAGGACATCATACTGTGTGTTGGGTATGTACTGTGAGGACATCATACTGTGTGTGGGGAATGTACTGTGGGGACATCATACTGTGTGTGGGGAATGTACTGTGAGGACATCATACTGTGTGTGGGGAATGTACTGTGGGGACATCACACTGTGTGTGGGGAATGTACTGTGAGGACATCACACTGTGTGTGGGGGAATGTACTGTGAGGACATCATACTGTGTGTGGGGAATGTACTGTGGGGACATCATACTGTGTGTGGGGAATGTACTGTGAGGACATCATACTGTGTGTTGGGAATGTACTGTGAGGACATCATACTGTGTGTGGGGAATGTACTGTGGGGACATCATACTGTGTGTGGGGAATGTACTGTGGGGACATCATACTGTGTGTGGGGACTGTATTGTGGGGACATCATACTGTGTGTGGGGGAATGTACTGTGGGGACATCATACTGTGTGTGGGGAATGTACTGTGGGGACATCATACTGTGTGTGGGGAATGTACTGTGGGGACATCATACTGTGTGTGGGGAATGTACTGTGGGGACATCATACTGTGTGGAGGGAATGTACTGTGAGGACATCATACTATATGGAGGGAATGTACTGTGGGGACATTATACTGTGTGTGGGGACTGTACTGTGGGGACATCATACTGTGTCTGTGGAGGAATGTACTGTGGGGACATCATACTGTGTCTGTGGAGGAATGTACTGTGGGGACATTATACTGTGTGTGGGGAATGTACTGTGAGGACATTATACTGTGTGTGGGGAGTGTACTGTGGGGACATTATACTGTGTGTGGGGAATGTACTGTGGGGACATTATACTGTGTGTGGGGAATGTACGGTGGGGACATCATACTGTATGGAGGGAATGTACTGTGAGGACATCATACTGTGTGTGGGGAATGTACTGTGGGGACATCATACTGTGTGTGGGGAATGTATTGTGGGGACAACATACTGTGTGTGGGGAATGTACTGTGGGGACATCATACTGTGTGTGGTGGAATGCACTGTGGGGACATTATACTGTGTGTGGGGAATGTACTGTGGGGACATCATACTGTGTGTGGTGGAATGCACTGTGGGGACATTATACTGTGTGTGGGGAATGTATTGTGGGGACCACATACTGTGTGTGGGGAATGTACTGTGGGGACATCATACTGTGTGTGGGGAATGTACTGTGGGGACATCATACTGTATGGAGGGAATGTACTGTGAGGACATCATACTGTGTGTGGGGAATGTACTGTGGGGACATTATACTGTGTGTGGGGAATGTATTGTGGGGACAACATACTGTGTGTGGGGAATGTACTGTGGGGACATCATACTGTATGGAGGGAATGTACTGTGGGGACATCATACTGTGTGTGGGGAATGTACTGTGGGGACATCATATTGTATGGAGGAAATGTACTGTGGGGACATCATACTGTGTGTGGGGAATGTACTGTGGGGACATCATACTGTATGGCGCGAATGTACTGTGGGGACATCATACTGTGTGTGGAAGGAATGTACTCTGGGGACATCATACTATGTGTGGGGGAAACTACTGTGTGGACATTATACTGTGTATGGAGAAATGTACTTTGGGGATATTATACTGTATGGAGGGAATGTACTATGGGGGCAGCATACTGTATGGAGGGAATGTACTGTGGTAACATCATATTGTGTGTGGGGAATGTACTGTGGGGACATTATACTGTGTGTGGGGGAATGTACTGTGGAGACATTATACTGTGTGTGGGGGAATGTACTGTGTGGACATTGTTCTGTATGGAGGGAATGTACTCTGGGGGCATCATACTGTATGGAGGGAATGTACTTTGGCAACATCATACTGTGTGTGGGGAATGTACTGTGGGGACATTATACTGTGTGTGGGGGAATGTACTGTGTGGACATCATTACTGTGTGTGGAGCAAATGTACTGTGTGGACATCATACTGTATGGAGGGAATGTACTGTGGGGACATCATACTGTATGGAGGGAATGTGCTGTGGGGACATCATTACTGTGTGTGGAGCAAATGTACTGTGTGGACATCATACTGTATGGAGGGAATGTACTGTGGGGACATCATACTGTATGGAGGGAACGTACTGTGGGGACATCATGCTGTCTTTGGAAAAATGTACTGTGGGGACATCATACTGTCTGTGGAGGAATGTACTGTGGGAACATCATACTGTATGGAGGGAATGTACTGTGGTGACATCATACTGTGTGTGTGGGGAATGTACTGTGTGGACATCATACTGTGTGTGGGGAATGTACTGGGGGGACATCATACTGTGTGTGGGGAATGTACTGTGTGGACATCATACTGTGTGTGAGGAATGTACTGTGGAGACATCATACTGTGTGTGGGGAATGTACTGTGGGGACATTATACTGTGTGGAGGAATGTACTGTGGTGACATCATACTGTGTGTTGGGAATGTACTGTGGGGACATTATACTGTGTGGAGGAATGTACTGTGGTGACATCATACTGTGTGTGAGGAATGTACTGTGGGGACATCATATTGTGTATGGGGAATGTACTGTGGTGACATCATACTGCATGGAGGCAATGTACTGTGGTGACATCATACTGTGTGTGTGGGGAATGTACTGTGTGGACATCGTACTGTGTGTGGGGAATGTACTGTGGGGACATCATACTGTGTGTGGGGAATGTACTGTGTGGACATCATACTGTGTGTGGGGAATGTACTGTGGTGACATCATACTGTGTGTGAGGAATGTACTGTGGAGACATCATACTGTGTGTGGGGAATGTACTGTGGGGACATTATACTGTGTGGAGGAATGTACTGTGGTGACATCATACTGTGTGTGGGGGAATGTACTGTGGGGACATCATACTGTGTGTGGGGAGTGTACTGTGGTGACATCATACTGTGTGTGTGGGGAATGTACTGTGTGGACATCATACTGTGTGTGAGGAATGTACTGTGGAGACATCATACTGTGTGTGGGGAATGTACTGTGGGGACATTATACTGTGTGGAGGAATGTACTGTGGTGACATCATACTGTGTGTGAGGAATGTACTGTGGAGACATCATACTGTGTGTGGGGAATGTACTGTGGTGACATCATACTGTGTGTGGGGAGTGTACTGTGGTGACATCATACTGTGTGTGTGGGGAATGTACTGTGTGGACATCATACTGTGTGTGAGGAATGTACTGTGGAGACATCATACTGTGTGGGGGAATGTACTGTGGGAACATCATACTGTGTGTGTGGAATGTACTGTGTGGGACATCATACTGTGTGTGGGGAATGTACTGTGAGGACATCATACTGTGTGTGGGGAATGTACTGTGGTGACATCATACTGTGTGTGAGGAATGTACTGTGGGGACATCATACTGTGTGTGGGGGAATGTACTGTGAGGACATCATACTGTGTGTGGGGAATGTACTGTGTGGATATCATACTGTGTGTGGAGAATGTACTGTGGGGACATCATACTGTGTGGGGGGAATGTACTGTGGGGACATCATACTGTGTGGAGGGAATGTACTGTGAGGACATCATACTGTGTGTGGGGAATGTACTGTGTGGATATCATAGTGTGTGTGGAGAATGTACTGTGGGGACATCATACTATATGGAGGGAATGTACTGTGGGGACATCATACTGTGTGTGGGGAATGTACTGTGGGGACATCATACTGTATGGAGGGAATGTACTGTGGGGACATCATACTGTGTGTGGAGAATGTACTGTGTGGATATCATACTGTGTGTGGAGAATGTACTGTGGGGACATCATACTGTGTGTGGGGAATGTACTGTGGGGACATCATACTGTGTCTGTGGAGGAATGTACTGTGGGGACATCATACTGTATGGAGGGAATATACTGTGGGGACATCATATTGTGTGTGGGGGAATGTACTGTGGGGACATTATACTGTATGGAGGGAATGTACTTTGGGGACATCATTCTGTGTGTGGGGGAATGTACTGTGGGGACATCATACTGTGTGTGAGGAATGTACTGTGGAGACATCATACTGTGTGGAGGAATGTACTGTGGAGACATACTGTGTGTGGGGAATGTACTGTGGGGACATTATACTGTGTGGAGGAATGTACTGTGGGGACATCATACTGTATGGAGGGAATATACTGTGGGGACATCATACTGTGTGGGGGAATGTACTGTGGAGACATCATACTGTGTGTGGGGGGAATGTACTGTGGGGACATCATACTGTGTGTGGGGAGTGTACTGTGGGGACATCATACTGTGTGTGGGGAATGTATTGTGGGGACATCATACTGTGTGTGGGGGGAATGTACTGTGGGGACATTATACTGTGTGGAGGAATGTACTGTGGAGACATCATACTGTATGGAGGGAATATACTGTGGGGACATCATACTGTGTGGGGGAATGTACTGTGGAGACATCATACTGTGTGTGGGGGGAATGTACTGTGGGGACATCATACTGTGTGGGGGAATGTACTGTGGAGACATCATACTGTGTGTGGGGGAATGTACTGTGGAGACATCATACTGTGTGTGGGGGGAATGTACTGTGGGGACATCATACTGTGTGTGGGGAGTGTACTGTGGGGACATCATACTGTGTGTGGGGAATGTATTGTGGGGACATCATACTGTGTGTGGGGGAATGTACTGTGGGGACATCATACTGTGTGTGAGGAATGTACTGTGGAGACATCGTACTGTGTGTGGAGGAATGTACTGTGGAGACATCATACTGTGTGTGGGGGGAATGTACTGTGGGGACATTATACTGTGTGGAGGAATGTACTGTGGAGACATCATACTGTATGGAGGGAATATACTGTGGGGACATCATACTGTGTGGGGGAATGTACTGTGGAGACATCATACTGTGTGTGGGGGGAATGTACTGTGGGGACATCATACTGTGTGGGGGAATGTACTGTGGAGACATCATACTGTGTGTGGGGGGAATGTACTGTGGGGACATCATACTGTGTGGGGGAATGTACTGTGGAGACATCATACTGTGTGTGGGGGGAATGTACTGTGGGGACATCATACTGTGTGGGGGAATGTACTGTGGAGACATCATACTGTGTGTGGGGGGAATGTACTGTGGGGACATCATATTGTGTGTGGGGGAATGTACTGTGGATAACATTATACGCTAGGAGAAGAGCTGTGGGGGCATTAAACTGTGTTGGGGACGCTATAGCGGCATCATATTTTGTGGCAACTCCATTGGGCCTCGCTAGGAGTGATATTTCGGTATGGGCAGTATGTGCGCCTCTGTCTGATGTACCTTTTCTTCCTACTTTTTCACATCCTAGTGAACATAAACCTGAGCTGGACAGGAACTTATGGAGCAGTTTAATGTGTGATGATCGGTGAATGTGATCGGATATCTCAGGGGTGCTCCTGATCGCGGGGGTCATATTTCGCCCGGGCTATATATTCTGAGTGACAGGAGGAGAATGCTGCCCCGATGAGCGCCACTCATCCTCCTCGTCAGCCCGCTCTCAGGGGTAAATGTCAGGAAACTTGTTTAATATTGTATCATTTATTGGAAATCCCTTTAATGCCAGACTGGGATCAGCTGGAGGAATCTGGTTCACTGGCAGTTCACGCTTCCTGCCCGCCGGGATCCGGAGGAAAGCCAAGCGCCTGGCTCCGTCCGCTCGCACATCACAGATGCACCCTGCGAATCCCATCGTCCATTCATCACACCTTCAATATCTGTATGACGACCTCCAGCTAACATGCGGAGATGTGTGGGCCTGCAATGCCCTCTGGGAAAAAGATGCAAATGATCTCTCCTCCCCAGCTAGTGCCACCTAGAGAAGGGCATGAGACCTGAGCTGTTTCTCCAGGGCAGAGGCCGGCACTAACTGCTGATGTGTCCTCCATTATGCTTCACACTGCTCCCTGTGTATAAGCAGGCGCTCGGAGAAAAGAGGGAGCGACGCAAAGACTGGGGGAGGAGGAGCCTCAATAAGGGGGTGGGGCCTCACTAAAGGGGCACACCTTAATAAGTGGGTGGGGCCTCATTAAAGGGGTAGACCTTAATAAGTGGGTGGGGCCTCATTAAAGGGTGGACCTTAATAAGGGGGTGGGGCTTCACTAAAGGGGCATACCTTAATAAGTGGGTGGGGCCTCATTAAAGGCATACACCTTAATAAGGAGGTGGGGCCTCATTAAAGGGTGGACCTTAATAAGGGGGTGGGGCTTCACTAAAGGGGCATCTATATATATAATTGTCTAAGGGTTTTTCCGTCTGTCTGTCTTTCTGTCTGTCTGTCTGTCTGTCCTGGAAATCCCACGTCTCTGATTGGTCGAGGCCGCCAGGCCTCGACCAATCAGAGACCGGCACAGCATCGACGTAGAAATCCCGCGTCTCTGATTGGTTGAGGCCGACAGGCCTCGACCAATCAGCAACGGGCACAGCGACGATGATGTCATAAAGGACGTAGACATCTCACGTTTCTGATTCAGCGACGGGCACAGTATCGACGTAGATGTCATAATGGTTGCCATGGCGACGATGATGTCATAAAGGTTGCCTCAACCAATCAGCGACGGGCACAGTCTGCCGCGAATTCTGGAATCATCATTGTCCATATACTACGGGGACATGCATATTCTAGAATACCCGATGCATTAGAATCGGGCCACAATCTAGTACCTTAATAAGGAGGTGGGGCCTCATTAAAGGGTGGACCTTAATAAGGGGGTGGGGCTTCACTAAAGGGAATGAAATGACCTTAATTAAAGTGTGGTGACTCATTAAAGGTGTAAACCTTAAAAAGGGGGTGGGGCCTCACTAATGGGGTAGATCTTAGTAAGGGGGTGTAGCCTCATTAAAGGGACAAATCTTTAATATTATTAATAAGGATCTTGGGCTTCATTAAAGGGATAGAAATCAATAAGGGGGTGGGGTCTCATTAAAGGGACATACCTCAATATGTGAGTGGGGCCTCATTTAAGGGACATATCTCACTAAAGAGATGGGGCATCAATAAATAGGTGGGTTTCAATAAGTGGGGGCTCTTTAAAGTGATAGAGCTTAATAAGTGAATTGTGCTTCATTAAAGGAAGAGACCCCAATATTGAGGTGGGGCCCTCATTAAACATGGGGCCCCGGTGATCGTCTGTGTTGTGCTGATTTATTTGACATGTTCCCCAGAATCTCCCGGGTTCGCTGTGACATTACACAGGATACAGTTCAGCTTCTCGTGATGCCGCCAGACATCGCATTTAACCCTTGTGACCCCGTCTATCTCGTCACACAATTTGCACTATAATAATGGCAGCAAATAAGCCGCTATTATATGTAATCACGATGAATCAGCCTGGAGGTCAGAGGTCAGCCTGGAGGTCAGAGGTCATCTCACGACCTTGGCCGCCGGGTGGGATAATCACCGCAGGTCTCGTGTCGTGGGACGTTTCTCGCATTTTCTTGGCATTTCTTCATTGTGATGACTGCAGACATTGTGATCTTCGCTCTGGTGTTGGATGAAGAATGGACGGACACTGACCGGGCGATGGTTACATGGTCAGAATCCTGGCCGGACCGGCACGATCTCCTGGTGGCTCAGGGTCAGAGCTCACAATGGGGCCCTAATGGCTGGGGCCACACTTGGTACAGTCAGAGACATATATGAAGGCTCCGATACGCCACAGTGCTCTTCATTTAAAGGGATAGGACACTTCCCGCCAGGAAGCCTTCCCTACCCCGTAAGCAGACATACCAGTCTATTAAAACGTATCACAACGTGACTCCTGGCTTCATCTGGTAGAGAGAAGAAGGCGTCCCTGATCCGCTCTGCTTGATATGATCACACAGATGTAGCAGAGCCGAATGTGCGATTAACAACTGTGGAGTTCACATAAATCACAAAACCGCAGAGAGGACACACTGCGACAGCGCAGAGAGCTGCGCCAAAGACAATCCCGCTCTGCTGCAGCTTTATAACATCTCCAAAGCGGCACCACGGTCACAAATCCCAATTTACAGGAAGGGCTCGATTAACATTTTCCCCCCAAAAAAAGAAACAATTTTAGTTTCATTTTTCATTAATTTCACAATTTCCTTTGTCTTATCCGTAATGTCCATGGGAACAGACCGCGTCTCGGGAGGAATGTCGCTGCCACTATGGGGGTCAATATGTCTGTTTCCTACCGAGTTTGCTGAGCTGTAGAAATCGTCAGATTGTGAGAAGGTGAATGGGAATGTGACTCTGCCGAGGAATCTGAATGCAGCCGGTCAGGGAGCAAGAGGCGTCTTGTCGCAGCTAATCCGCTGGGCAAACGGCGCACAGCGAGCAGGTCGCATCTTGTCCCCCAGAGCTGATTGTCTGCAGTGTTTACTCTGTAAATCCCATGTGGAGACGACAAATGTCACCCCGTCCAGATGAAGACTGCAGAGTCCTCCCTATTATTCATTCAGGTTCCCAAGAGTTATTTAAAACTTTTTAAACTTTATTTTTTGTACTTGTTGATTTACTTCACTCTGAGACATGTTTGACAATCCTCTTTAGAAAGGTCACAATGAGAAAACCTGCCGAAATTTGAATTCTGAAAATTCACTTACATTTGTCCAGGAAATGTTATTCTCAATGAAAATATTAGAATTGAATGTACCTTATACCCTAGGATCTCTCCAGACCCCCGACAAATACAGTCAAACCCATCCCCTCATCCTGTCCTCTGCGTGGCTCCTACTGGCCTCTTGATTCCGTCTACACTGCGTCTTGTTTCTTACATAAAGACCTCTTCCCACCTCTTTACTCTGCGCTGAGGCTTCCAGTGATGAGTAGCTCTCTGATGTCGTGACATGCATCGCATGAGGCCTTTGATGCCACACGATATATCACAATGTGCTTCCTAATATCAGAGGCCTACTAGATGTGATGATGTCATCTTGTATATCACCTGCCCATACTCTCTGTAGGTTGGCTGGATTTGGTGATGCCACCATATGGTCTATCCTGTGCTCAGTCTTCTCTGTAAGTTGACTGGATGTGATGGTGTCATAGTGTCACCTATCATGTGCCCAGACATCTCTGTAGGTCGGCTGGATGTGATGGTGTCATAGTGTCACCTATCATGTGCCCAGACATCTCTGTAGGTCGGCTGGATGTGATGGTGTCATTGTGGCACCTATCATGTGCCCGGTCTTCTCTGTAGGCTGGATGTGATGGTGTCATTGTGGCACCTATCATATACCCAGTCTTCTCTGTAGGCTGGATGTGATGGTGTAATAGTGTCACCTATCATGTGCCCAGTCTTCTCTGTAGGCTGAATGTGATGGTGTCATTGTGGCACCTATCATATACCCAGTCTTCTCTGTAAGTTGCTTGGATGTGATGATGTAATAGTGTCACCTATCACGTGCCCAGACTTTTCTGTAGGCTGGATGTGATGGTATCATAGTGGCACCTATCATATACCCAGTCTTCTCTGTAAGTTGCTTGGATATGGTGGTGTAATAGTGTCACCTATCATGTGCCCTGTCTTCTCTGTAAGCTGGATGTGATGGTGTAATAGTGTCACCTATCATGTGCCCTGTCTTCTCTGTAAGCTGGATGTGATGGTGTCATAGTGTCACCTATCATATACCCAGTCTTCTCTGTAGGCTGGATATGATGGTGTAATAGTGTCACCTATCATGTGCCCTGTCTTCTCTGTAAGCTGGATGTGATGGTGTCATAGTGTCACCTATCATGTGCCCTGTCTTCTCTGTAGGCTGGATGTGATGGTGTCATAGTGTCACCTATCTTGTGCCTAGATTTCTCTATATGATAGCTGGATGTGAGGATGTCATCATGTCACCTATCATAGTAACATAGTAACATAGTTAGTAAGGCCGAAAAAAGACATTTGTCCATCCAGTTCAGCCTATATTCCATCATAATAAATACCCAGTTCTACGTCCTTCTACAGAACCTAATAATTGTATGATACAATATTGTTCTGCTCCAGGAAGACATCCAGGCCTCTCTTGAACCCCTCGACTGAGTTCGCCATCACCACCTCCTCAGGCAAGCAATTCCAGATTCTCACTGCCCTAACAGTAAAGAATCCTCTTCTATGTTGGTGGAAAAACCTTCTCTCCTCCAGACGCAAAGAATGCCCCCTTGTGCCCGTCACCTTCCTTGGTATAAACAGATCCTCAGCGAGATATTTGTATTGTCCCCTTATATACTTATACATGGTTATTAGATCGCCCCTCAGTCGTCTTTTTTCTAGACTAAATAATCCTAATTTCGCTAATCTATCTGGGTATTGTAGTTCTCCCATCCCCTTTATTAATTTTGTTGCCCTCCTTTGTACTCTCTCTAGTTCCATTATATCCTTCCTGAGCACCGGTGCCCAAAACTGGACACAGTACTCCATGTGCGGTCTAACTAGGGATTTGTACAGAGGCAGTATAATGCTCTCATCATGTGTATCCAGACCTCTTTTAATGCACCCCATGATCCTGTTTGCCTTGGCAGCTGCTGCCTGGCACTGGCTGCTCCAGGTAAGTTTATCATTAACTAGGATCCCCAAGTCCTTCTCCCTGTCAGATTTACCCAGTGGTTTCCCGTTCAGTGTGTAATGGTGATATTGATTCCCTCTTCCCATGTGTATAACCTTACATTTATCATTGTTAAACCTCATCTGCCACCTTTCAGCCCAAGTTTCCAACTTATCCAGATCCATCTGTAGCAGAATACTATCTTCTCTTGTATTAACTGCTTTACATAGTTTTGTATCATCTGCAAATATCGATATTTTACTGTGTAAACCTTCTACCAGATCATTAATGAATATGTTGAAGAGAACAGGTCCCAATACTGACCCCTGCGGTACCCCACTGGTCACAGCGACCCAGTTAGAGACTATACCATTTATAACCACCCTCTGCTTTCTATCACTAAGCCAGTTACTAACCCATTTACACACATTTTCCCCCAGACCAAGCATTCTCATTTTGTGTACCAACCTCTTGTGCGGCACGGTATCAAACGCTTTGGAAAAATCGAGATATACCACGTCCAATGACTCACCGTGGTCCAGTCTATAGCTTACCTCTTCATAAAAACTGATTAGATTGGTTTGACAGGAGCGATTTCTCATAAACCCATGCTGATATGGAGTTACACAGTTATTCTCATTGAGATAATCCAGAATAACATCCCTCAGAAACCCTTCAAATATTTTACCAACAATAGAGGTTAGACTTACTGGCCTATAATTTCCAGGTTCACTTTTAGAGCCCTTTTTGAATATTGGCACCACATTTGCTATGCGCCAGTCCTGCGGAACAGACCCTGTCGCTATAGAGTCACTAAAAATAAGAAATAATGGTTTATCTATTACATTACTTAGTTCTCTTAGTACTCGTGGGTGTATGCCATCCGGACCCGGAGATTTATCTATTTTAATCTTATTTAGCCGGTTTCGCACCTCTTCTTGGGTTAGATTGGTGACCCTTAATATAGGGTTTTCATTGTTTCTTGGGATTTCACCTAGCATTTCATTTTCCACCGTGAATACCGTGGAGAAGAAGGTGTTTAATATGTTAGCTTTTTCCTCGTCATCTACAACCATTCTTTCCTCACTATTTTTTAAGGGGCCTACATTTTCAGTTTTTATTCTTTTACTATTGATATAGTTGAAGAACAGTTTGGGATTAGTTTTACTCTCCTTAGCAATGTGCTTCTCTGTTTCCTTTTTGGCAGCTTTAATTAGTTTTTTAGATAAAGTATTTATCATGTGCCCATTCTTCTCTGTAGGCTGACTGGATGTGATGATAATGTAATCCTGTCACTTATTATGCTAATATAGGAGAAAACCGCATGCACTATCCAAATTTGGTGCCTTAGTAGGGTCCAAAACCATATATAGAGAAAGATAAATTAGTCACTCAACTTAAGTGAAGATTTTTGCAATTTTATTGTAGTCATCAAAATTAAACATTTCGGCCTCAATGCCCGGCCTTCTTCAGTAACAGTTCCATAGAGGAGACTAAAAAAGCGTCTATTGAACGAGGTGCAAGATCAGCGGCCCTAGTGCAGAGAAAGCTGCTCAAAGATATGCTGTCCGGATTGGTTGTCCAATGTAAATAGAATATCAAAGGAGAGGTGCCGGCTTGTGTGTCTGCGACGCGGTGTCCACCGCTAGTCTGCCTAGTCCAATCCGTACAGCATATCTTTGAGCAGCTCTCTCTGCACTAGTGCCGCTGATCTTGCACCACGTTCAACAGACGCTTTTTTAGTCTCCTCTATGGAACTGTTACTGAAGAAGGCCGGGCATTGAGGCCGAAACGTTTAATTTTGATGACTACAATAAAATTACAAAATCTTCACTTAAGTTGAGTGCCTCGTTTATCTTTCTCCACTTATTATGCTAATATCACAAGTAGCAATGGTGATCAGTTAGAAGTAGGGCTGAGCGAATCTTCCAAAATTCAATTGGATTTGTGCAATTCAGGGAGGAAAGTGGAGTAAATTTGAGTTTAATTTTGCAGGAAAACGTTAAAAAGGATCTTATACTCAACCCCGGCTCTATCCTACCTGAACGTGTTCCTCTGCGACTGATCCTCCGATGGACTCCTCTATCCTCCTTACGGCTGGGTCTTCCATCACTGGGTCCCACATCATAACATGATGCATGGGTGACACGTCTTACGTCATGATGTGGGGCGCAGTGAATAGAAGACTTAGTTGGAAGAAAAATAAAAGAGTCAGTTGGAGGACAGATGAGGGGACAGACGAGGGCCAAGAAGAAATGCGTCTAAGATTTTTTATTTAACCCCTTCCAGATCCTTTAAAATACAGCAAAATACTGTCCGCCATTTTGCTAAATTTATCTGAAACAAATTGCAAAAAATATAATTATGGTGAACTTTATTTTTTTATCAAATTTGAATAAAATTGATTTACTATCAAGTTAGAAGATATTTTATGATGTACCGCAAACTCACACGGTAAGGTGGATCCTGGGTGGGCACAAGGGCCATGGGCGTCGGTGGAGCAGACAGATAGAGCATGTGGAACACAGACACATAGAGTGCTAAACTAAAAGCTTTAATAAATTATTGGAAACAGCAAGCGGACAGGAGACGTCCCGATAGCCACAGACGGAAACAAAGAAGGCAAACTAAAAGTCTGAATAAAGTCCTGAAAACCACAAAGTAGGCGGGATGCTTCAAACCGCAGGCAGGCGGGAGACATCCAAGAGATCTCAGGCAAATAGTAGAGTTGCTGAAGACCTCTGCTAACAGTAGAGTTGCTGTAGAAGGTAGGCAGACAGGAGGCGTCATAGGGATGCAGACGGGTAGCAGACAAAACTCTGGAGTAAGGCTGTGTGGCCACATTGCATTTTTTAAGCATTTTCGCCACGTTTTTCCTCCGCTGCGGAAACGCTTAAAAAACGCTCACAAAATGCATCCCGTTAATTTTAATAGCATTTCGCAATTGCTGTGCCCATGCTACGTATTTTTCTGCAGCGGAATTGCATCGCGGAAAAATACGGAGCATGTTCATTAATTTTGCGGAATCGAGGTGACTCCGCCACCATAGAGTTGTATAGGAAAACGGTTGCAAAAAAAACGCAAGAAAAATGCAACAAAAGCGCATTAAAATCCACAAGCGTTTTCCTTGCCAAGGGAGTGCGGATTTGAAACAGAAAAATCTGCTTCTATTCTGAAACGTGGCCACATAGCCTTACAAGAAAGTGTAATACCATAGAAGTCGCACGCAGCTAGGAAGATGGCCTGAAAACGCAGGAGGACACGTCAAAGAGGTCTTAGAAGACTGTGGACAGGTAGCAGACTGGACTCTGGACAAACTAGAAAGTCCTAATACCTTGGAAGCCTCAGAGCCAAGAAGAAGTCCTGAAAACCGCAGGCCAGTTGATAATGGAAACCTGAGGCAAGCAGGAGATGTCCTGATGAATGTGAACTGGAACTGTGCACCGAAACAAAAAGAGTTGCTACAAGACTTACAGTAATACCAAGGTCCAGGTGTGAGTCTTGGGAGCCCTAAATAAGCCTAGGAAGTTCATTACATGGGAGCAACTGGGCTACTTGTAAAGCTGGACATGGAGCCTAAGAAAATCAAACTGACCAGGGCACGTGCGGCAGACATTTCTAGTCTGCTAGGTTTCCTTAGCATATTTTTATCAGGAAAGAAATATATCTTGGTACTGTGTGAGCCAGTAGATAGAAAAATATTTAGAATTGAGAGTCCTCAGTGGCTGATAGCTTTTAATGGTGAACTGAAAAGATGGTAACAAATTGCAACCTTTCGAGACTACACAGGTCTCTTCATCAGGCTAGGACAGTCTTTGCCTGATGAAGAGACCTATGTAGTCTTAAAAGCTGCAATTTGTTACTATCTTTTCAGCTAGCCATTAAAAGCTATCAGCCACTGAGGACTCTCAATTCTAAATATATTTTTATATTTTTATCAGTGAGGAGGAAACTCCTTTCTTCCAGTAAGATATGGATCCAGCGGCGACGCACGTCTCGTATCTCCATCCCACAAGGAGCTGCTCCTGGTTTCTCCTCACTTTCTGTCTCATCCCAGAGAAACTATTTGCACTTCTCTCCTAGTTGCTCTAATTGGTTTTTAGCGCTGACGTCTGTTTTGTCCTCTGATTTTTGAGGTTCCCAAAAAAACCATCAGACTCCAGTAATCCCCAGAGAGACCCTTAGTAATGTGCGGTGACATCTGCGGCTGCTTCTGGAGAATATCAGTCATAGGTTATGTGCGCTGCCATGTAGTGCTGAGATTATCATGACAAATGGGCGAGGAGACATGGTAAAGCAATGTGTAAGCAGAGAATAAAAAACAAGATAGAAAACTTTATAAAATGCTGAAAATATCTCAAATCAATATATAAAATACAGAACAATAACATAATTCACAAATGGGCAATATTCTAAATCACGTGAAAGTATCTAAATATCATAAAAGAGGTAAAACGAGGTGATAAAAAAGCATAAACAGCCAAATAAAATAGCTACACGTGTCGTAAAAAGTCCAGCAAATCCAACCTTTCTCCACCAATTATGTGAGATTTAATATATCAAATATCGCGAATAACATCAAACATGCGCCAATAGTATCAGCGACATCATCACTTGGGTAATAAAATTAAAGGTTTCATTTATAGTGAAACGAAGCAAAAAAACTTTGAACTTTGATAAAATGTTTTTCTTCCTTAAATAATCATTCCATCTTGCAGGGCACTGGGAGGGGTGCGGCCCGGTTGCCCTCTTGGGTTATTTTTTGCTCTGAAGATTATTTTATCCTTATGAACGCCATGATGTGTGAGAAGGGCTGCGGTATCGCAGTTCTCGGGTGTGCCAAGGATGGGTGAAGCTTCCTCCGGCCGTCTCCATCATTGTCTTACTTCTGGTGATGATGTCACCACCATCGCCTTTTCTGCTACACCCGGTCTTTTCCATAACCTGTAATCTCAGGACGACGCAGCTTCAGGTTCTCAATTCTCATCCCTCTAAAAATGTAAAATGTAATAATTTTCCCTCCCCTGAAGTCTGTGAAGGCAGGAAATGAAAGGGGATCGCCTGGCATGGCTCTCATCACTGAGCCTCTGAAAGCCCCATATCTCCAGGCCAAGGGAGACGACGTCACATCCACAGGGCGAAAAAAGAATCAGAAACATTGTAGTGATGGTGGAACGTCTACCTTCTGTCTGCTGCGGCGGACGAGAGATGGACGCCGGACTCATCACATTCATGGAGACTTCTACATCCAAGACGATAAATTGTGAGGAGACAATCGGAACTAAAAGTCGCTTTCCCACATGTTCCCAGGAAACTCTATTCATAGTGAAGCAACATGCAGAAAATTAGAGGCATATCCAAGTCCACAAATGGCCTAAAAAACATCAATCACTTTATTCTGTATCGAAACACACTGATCTGCTTCATCACTGTGCCGTCACACGCTGTCTGTACAGTATATCACCGCTGTGCCGTCACACGCTGTCTGTACAGTATATCACCGCTGTGCCGTCACACACTATCTGTACAGTATATCACCGCTGTGCCGTTACACGCTGTCTGTACAGTATATCACCGCTGTGCCGTCACACACTATCTGTACAGTATATCACCGCTGTACCGTCACACGCTATCTGTACAGTATATCACCGCTGTGCCGTCACACGCTATCTGTACAGTCTATCACCGCTGTGCCGTCACACGCTGTCTGTACAGTATATCACCGCTGTGCCGTCACACGCTGTCTGTACAGCATATCACCGCTGTGCCGTCACACGCTATCTGTACAGTATATCACCGCTGTGCCATCACACGCTATCTGTACAGTATATCACCGCTGTGCCGTCACACGCTATCTGTACAGTATATCACCGCTGTGCCATCACACGCTATCTGTACAGTATATCACCGCTGTGCCATCACACGCTATCTGTACAGTCTATCACCGCTGTGCCGTCACACACTATCTGTACAGTATATCACCGCTGTGCCGTCACGCGCTGTCTGTACAGTATATCACCGCTGTGCCGTCACACGCTATCTGTACAGCATATCACCGCTGTGCCATCACACACTATCTGTACAGTATATCACCGCTGTGCCGTCACACGCTATCTGTACAGTATATCACCGCTGTGCCGTCACACGCTATCTGTACAGTATATCACCGCTGTGCCGTCACACGCTATCTGTACAGCATATCACCGCTGTGCCATCACACACTATCTGTACAGTATATCACCGCTGTGCCGTCACACGCTATCTGTACAGTATATCACCGCTGTGCCGTCACACGCTATCTGTACAGCATATCACCGCTGTGCCATCACACACTATCTGTACAGTATATCACCGCTGTGCCGTCACACGCTATCTGTACAGTATATCACCGCTGTGCCGTCACACACTATCTGTACAGTATATCACCGCTGTGCCGTCACACACTATCTGTACAGTATATCACCGCTGTGCCGTCACACGCTATCTGTACAGTATATCACCGCTGTGCCATCACACGCTATCTGTACAGTATATCACCGCTGTGCCGTCACACGCTATCTGTACAGTATATCACCGCTGTGCCGTCACACGCTATCTGTACAGTCTATCACCGCTGTGCCATCACACACTATCTGTACAGTATATCACCGCTGTGCCGTCACACGCTATCTGTACAGTATACCACCGCTGTGCCGTCACACACTATCTGTACAGTATATCACCGCTGTGCCATCACACGCTTTCTGTACAGTATATCACCGCTGTGCCGTCACACACTATCTGTACAGTATATCACCGCTGTGCCGTCACACGCTATCTGTACAGCATATCACCGCTGTGCCATCACACGCTATCTGTACAGTATATCACCGCTGTGCCGTCACACGCTGTCTGTACAGTATATCACCGCTGTGCCGTCACACGCTGTCTGTACAGTATATCACCGCTGTGCCGTCACACGCGATCTGTACAGTATATCACCGCTGTGCTGTCACACACTGTCTGTACAGTATATCACCGCTGTGCCGTCACACACTATCTGTACAGTGTATCACCGCTGTGCCGTCACACACTATCTGTACAGTGTATCACCGCTGTGCCGTCACACACTGTACAGTATATCACCGCTGTGCCGTCACACGCTGTCTGTACAGTATATCACCGCTGTGCCGTCACACGCTGTCTGTACAGTATATCACCGCTGTGCCGTCACACACTGTCTGTACAGTATATCACCGCTGTGCCGTCACACGCTATCTGTACAGTATATCACCGCTGTGCCGTCACACACTGTACAGCATATCACCGCTTTGCCGTCACACGCTGTCTGTACAGAGACGGACTACACCTCAACAAACCTGGGAAACACACATTCGCCAGAAGACTCGCTACACTCATCAGGAGGGCGTTAAACTAGAAGAAGAGGGGACGGGAAGAAAAACATTAGACTCGAACAAAGACGACCCAGGAAAACATACTCAGAAGGGAGGTAAGAACATTTCTAAAACAATCCACAGTGAGGAGATTGGAACAAAACAAAATCCTCTAAACTGCATGCTCGCAAACGCCAGAAGCCTGACAAACAAGATGGAAGAACTAGAAGCAGAAATATCTACAGGTAACTTTGACATAGTGGGAATAACCGAGACATGGTTAGATGAAAGCTATGACTGGGCAGTTAACTTACAGGGTTACAGTCTGTTTAGAAAGGATCGTAAAAATCGGAGAGGAGGAGGGGTTTGTCTCTATGTAAAGTCTTGTCTAAAGTCCACTTTAAGGGAGGATATTAGCGAAGGGAATGAGGATGTCGAGTCCATATGTGTTGAAATTCATGGAGGGAAAAATGGTAACAAAATTCTCATTGGGGTCTGTTACAAACCCCCAAATATAACAGAAAGCATGGAAAGTCTACTTCTGAAGCAGATAGATGAAGCTGCAACCCATAATGAGGTCCTGGTTATGGGGGACTTTAACTACCCGGATATTAACTGGGAAACAGAAACCTGTGAAACCCATAAAGGCAACAGGTTTCTGCTAATAACCAAGAAAAATTATCTTTCACAATTGGTGCAGAATCCAACCAGAGGAGCAGCACTTTTAGACCTAATACTATCTAATAGACCTGACAGAATAACAAATCTGCAGGTGGTCGGGCATTTAGGAAATAGCGACCACAATATTGTACAGTTTCACCTGTCTTTCACTAGGGGGACTTGTCAGGGAGTCACAAAAACATTGAACTTTAGGAAGGCAAAGTTTGACCAGCTTAGAGATGCCCTTAATCTGGTAGACTGGGACAATATCCTCAGAAATGAGAATACAGATAATAAATGGGAAATGTTTAAGAACATCCTAAATAGGCAGTGTAAGCGGTTTATACCTTGTGGGAATAAAAGGACTAGAAATAGGAAAAACCCAATGTGGCTAAACAAAGAAGTAAGACAGGCAATTAACAGTAAAAAGAAAGCATTTGCACTACTAAAGCAGGATGGCACCATTGAAGCTCTAAAAAACTATAGGGAGAAAAATACTTTATCTAAAAAACTAATTAAAGCTGCCAAAAAGGAAACAGAGAAGCACATTGCTAAGGAGAGTAAAACTAATCCCAAACTGTTCTTCAACTATATCAATAGTAAAAGAATAAAAACTGAAAATGTAGGCCCCTTAAAAAATAGTGAGGAAAGAATGGTTGTAGATGACGAGGAAAAAGCTAACATATTAAACACCTTCTTCTCCACGGTATTCACGGTGGAAAATGAAATGCTAGGTGAAATCCCAAGAAACAATGAAAACCCTATATTAAGGGTCACCAATCTAACCCAAGAAGAGGTGCGAAACCGGCTAAATAAGATTAAAATAGATAAATCTCCGGGTCCGGATGGCATACACCCACGAGTACTAAGAGAACTAAGTAATGTAATAGATAAACCATTATTTCTTATTTTTAGTGACTCTATAGCGACAGGGTCTGTTCCGCAGGACTGGCGCATAGCAAATGTGGTGCCAATTGTTGTGAATTCTGTGGCTGAATTCACTTCTGTGGTCACAAGTGGTATTGCAGTCTCTGGGCTTCCTCCCTCAGGTGTTTTGGTGAGCTCGTTGGCTGCCTTGCTATTTAGCTCCACCTGAGTCTGTCTTCCTTGCTCCTTGTCAATGTTCCAGTGTTGGATCTGAGCTACTGCATCTTTCCTTGGGCCTGCTGCTCTGCTAGATAAGTGCTTCTAGTTTGTTTTCTGTTTTTTCTGTCCAGCTTGCTATTAACTTTTGCTGGAAGCTCTGAGAAGCAAAGGAGTGCACCGCCGTGCTGTTAGTTCGGCACGGTGGGTCTTTTTGCCCCTTTGCGTGGTTTTCGTTTTAGGGTTTTTTGTAGACTGCATAGTTCTCTTTGCTATCCTCGCTCTGTCTAGAATATCAGGCCTCACTTTGCTGAATCTATTTCATTCCTACGTTTGTCTTTTCATCTTGCTAACAGTCATTATATGTGGGGGGCTGCCTATTCCTTTGGGGTATTTCTCTGAGGTAAGTCAGGCTTGTATTTCTATCTTCAGGCTAGTCAGCTCCTCAGGCAGTGTCGAGTTGCATAGGTAGTGATAGGCGCAATCCACTGCTGCTTATAGTTGTGTGAGGATAGATCAGGTACTGCAGTCTACAGAGATTCCACGTCTCAGAGCTCGTCCTATTGTTTTGGGTTATTGCCATATCACTGTATGTGCGCTGATTGCTGCATGCTGTGTTGCCTGATTGCCAGCCATAACAGTACAAGGAGCCACACCAATGATTCCCAATAGAGGGAAAAAAGAAATCCTGACAGCATTTTTTTTTCTTAGCTCTGTCTTCAGTCTTTTTTTTCCCCTAGACATTAGAGTGCTTCAGGACACAGCTGTGGACATGGATATTCAGGCTCTGTGCTCCTCAATGGATAATCTCGTTGTAAATGTACAAAAGATTCAAGATACTATTGATCAGAAATCTATGCTAGAACCAAGAATTCCGATTCCTGATTTGTTTTTTGGTGACAGAACTAAGTTCCTGAGCTTCAGAAATAATTGTAAGCTATTTTTGGCCTTGAAACCTCATTCTTCTGGTAATCCTATTCAACAGGTTTTGATTATTATTTCTTTTTTGCGCGGCGACCCACAGGACTGGGCGTTTTCTCTTGCACCAGGAGATTCTGCATTGAGTAATGTTGATGCATTTTTCCAGGCGCTGGGATTGCTTTACGATGAGCCTAATTCAGTGGATCAGGCTGAGAAAAATCTGCTGGCTTTATGCCAGGGTCAGGATGATGTAGAAGTATATTGTCAGAAATTTAGGAAATGGTCAGTACTCACTCTGTGGAATAAATCTGCACTAGCGGCTTTGTTCAGAAAGGGTCTCTCTGAAGCTCTTAAGGATGTAATGGTGGGATTTCCTATGCCTGCTGGTTTGAATGAGTCTATGTCCTTGGCCATTCAGATCGGTCGTCGCTTGCGCGAGCGTAAATCTGTGCACCATCTGGCGGTATTGTCTGAGAGTAAACCTGAGCCTATGCAGTGCGACAGGACTATGACTAAAGTAGAACGGCAAGAACACAGACGTCTGAACAGACTGTGTTTCTATTGCGGTGATTCTACTCATGCTATTTCTAATTGTCCTAAACGCACTAGGCGGTTCGATAGCTCTGCCGTTATTGGTACTGTACAGTCCAAATTCCTTTTGTCCATTACCTTAATGTGCTCTTTGTCATCGTATTCTGTCATGGCGTTTGTGGATTCAGGCGCTGCCCTGAATCTGATGGATTTGGATTATGCTAAACGTTGTGGATTTTTCTTGGAGCCTTTGCGGTGTCCTATTCCGTTGAGAGGAATTGATGCTACACCTTTGGCCAAGAATAAGCCTCAGTACTGGGCCCAGCTGACCATGTGCATTGCTCCTGCACATCAGGAAGTTATTCGCTTTCTGGTACTGCATAATTTGCATGATGTGGTCGTGTTGGGCTTGCCATGGCTACAAACCCATAATCCAGTATTGGATTGGAACTCTATGTCGGTAACCAGCTGGGGTTGTCAGGGAGTACATGGTGATGTTCCATTTTTGTCTATTTCGTCATCCATTCCTTCTGACATCCCAGAGTTCTTGTCGGACTTTCAGGATGTATTTGAAGAGTCCAAGTCTGATGCCCTACCTCCGCATAGGAATTGTGATTGTGCTATCGATTTGATTCCTGGTAGTAAATTCCCTAAGGGTCGTTTATTTAATTTGTCCGTACCTGAACACACCGCTATGCGCAGTTATGTGAAGGAGTCCCTGGAGAAGGGACATATTCGCCCATCGTCGTCACCATTGGGAGCAGGGTTCTTTTTTGTAGCCAAGAAGGATGGTTCGCTAAGACCGTGTATTGATTACCGCCTTCTTAATAAGATCACTGTTAAGTTTCAGTATCCCTTGCCATTGATTTCTGACTTGTTTGCTCGGATTAAGGGGGCTAGTTGGTTTACTAAGATTGATCTTCGTGGTGCGTATAATCTGGTGAGAATCAGGCAGGGAGATGAATGGAAAACGGCATTTAATACGCCCGAGGGTCATTTTGAGTATCTGGTGATGCCGTTTGGACTTGCCAATGCTCCATCTGTTTTTCAGTCTTTTATGCATGACATTTTCCGTGAGTATCTGGATAAATTCTTGATTGTTTACTTGGATGACATTTTGATCTTCTCAGATGATTGGGAGTCTCATGTGAAGCAAGTCAGAATGGTTTTCCAGGTACTGCGTGCTAATTCCTTGTTCGTGAAGGGATCAAAGTGTCTCTTCGGTGTGCAGAAAGTTTCATTTTTGGGGTTCATCTTTTCCCCTTCTACTATCGAGATGGATCCGGTTAAGGTTCAGGCCATCCAGGATTGGACTCAGCCGACATCTCTAAAAAGTCTGCAGAAATTCCTGGGCTTTGCTAATTTTTATCGTCGCTTCATCTGTAATTTTTCTAGCATTGCCAGACCATTGACCGATTTGACCAAGAAGGGTGCTGATTTGGTTAATTGGTCTTCTGCTGCCGTGGAAGCTTTTCAGGAGTTGAAGCGTCGTTTTTGCTGTGCCCCTGTGTTGTGTCAACCTGATGTTTCTCTTCCGTTCCAGGTCGAGGTTGATGCTTCTGAGATTGGTGCAGGGGCGGTTTTGTCACAGAGAGGTTCTGGTTGCTCAGTGTTCAAACCATGTGCTTTCTTTTCCAGGAAATTTTCTGCTGCTGAGCGTAATTATGATGTGGGCAACCGAGAGTTGCTGGCCATGAAGTGGGCATTCGAGGAGTGGCGTCATTGGCTTGAGGGTGCTAAGCATCGCGTGGTGGTTTTGACTGATCATAAGAACCTTACTTATCTTGAGTCTGCCAAGCGCTTGAATCCTAGACAGGCCCGTTGGTCGTTATTTTTTGCTCGTTTTGATTTTGTGATTTCATACCTTCCGGGCTCTAAAAATGTGAAGGCGGATGCTCTGTCTAGGAGTTTTGTGCCCGACTCTCCGGGGTTATCTGAGCCGGCGAGTATCCTCAAGGAAGGAGTCATTGTGTCTGCCATCTCCCCTGATTTGCGGAGAGTGTTGCAGAAATTTCAGGCTAATAAACCTGATCGTTGTCCGGCCGAGAAACTGTTCGTCCCTGATAGGTGGACTAGTAAAGTTATCTCTGAACTTCATTGTTCGGTGCTGGCCGGTCATCCAGGAATCTTTGGTACCAGGGAGTTGGTTGCTAGATCCTTCTGGTGGCCATCTCTGTCGCGGGATGTGCGTGCTTTTGTGCAGTCCTGTGGAATTTGTGCTAGGGCTAAGCCCTGCTGTTCACGTGCCAGTGGGTTGCTTTTGCCCTTGCCGGTCCCGAAGAGGCCTTGGACACATATTTCGATGGATTTCATTTCTGACCTTCCCGTTTCTCAAAAAATGTCGGTCATTTGGGTGGTCTGTGATCGCTTTTCTAAAATGGCCCATCTGGTGCCCTTGGTTAAATTGCCTTCCTCCTCTGATTTGGTGCCTTTGTTCTTCCAGCATGTGGTTCGTTTACATGGCATTCCTGAGAATATTGTTTCTGACAGAGGTTCCCAGTTTGTCTCGAGGTTCTGGCGAGCCTTTTGTGGTAGGATGGGCATTGACCTATCTTTCTCCTCGGCCTTCCATCCTCAGACTAATGGCCAGACCGAACGAACCAATCAGACCTTGGAAACATATCTGAGATGTTTTGTTTCCGCTGACCAGGATGATTGGGTGTCATTTTTGCCGTTGGCTGAGTTCGCCCTTAATAATCGGGCCAGCTCGGCTACCTTGGTCTCTCCATTTTTCTGCAATTCTGGGTTCCATCCTCGTTTCTCTTCAGGACAGGTTGAGTCTTCGGACTGTCCTGGTGTGGATTCTGTGGTGGACAGGTTGCAGCAGATCTGGACTCAGGTAGTGGACAATTTGACCTTGTCCCAGGAGAAGGCTCAGCTTTTCGCTAATCGCAGACGCCGTGTGGGACCCCGACTTCGTGTTGGGGATCTGGTTTGGTTATCTTCTCGTCATATTCCTATGAAGGTTTCCTCTCCTAAATTTAAACCTCGTTTTATTGGTCCGTATAGGATTTCTGAGATTCTCAATCCGGTGTCTTTTCGTCTGATCCTCCCAGACTCCTTTTCCATACATAATGTATTCCATAGGTCGTTGTTGAGGAGATACTTGGCACCTATGGTTCCATCTGTGGAGCCTCCTGCCCCTGTTTTGGTGGAGGGGGAATTGGAGTATATTGTGGAGAAGATTTTGGATTCTCGTGTCTCTAGACGGAAACTCCAGTATCTGGTCAAATGGAAGGGTTATGCTCAGGAAGATAATTCCTGGGTTTTTGCCTCTGATGTCCATGCCCCAGATCTTGTTCGTGCCTTTCATGTGGCTCATCCTGGTCGGCCTGGGGGTTCTGGTGAGGGTTCGGTGACCCCTCCTCAAGGGGGGGGTACTGTTGTGAATTCTGTGGCTGAATTCACTTCTGTGGTCACAAGTGGTATTGCAGTCTCTGGGCTTCCTCCCTCAGGTGTTTTGGTGAGCTCGTTGGCTGCCTTGCTATTTAGCTCCACCTGAGTCTGTCTTCCTTGCTCCTTGTCAATGTTCCAGTGTTGGATCTGAGCTACTGCATCTTTCCTTGGGCCTGCTGCTCTGCTAGATAAGTGCTTCTAGTTTGTTTTCTGTTTTTTCTGTCCAGCTTGCTATTAACTTTTGCTGGAAGCTCTGAGAAGCAAAGGAGTGCACCGCCGTGCTGTTAGTTCGGCACGGTGGGTCTTTTTGCCCCTTTGCGTGGTTTTCGTTTTAGGGTTTTTTGTAGACTGCATAGTTCTCTTTGCTATCCTCGCTCTGTCTAGAATATCGGGCCTCACTTTGCTGAATCTATTTCATTCCTACGTTTGTCTTTTCATCTTGCTAACAGTCATTATATGTGGGGGGCTGCCTATTCCTTTGGGGTATTTCTCTGAGGTAAGTCAGGCTTGTATTTCTATCTTCAGGCTAGTCAGCTCCTCAGGCGGTGTCGAGTTGCATAGGTAGTGATAGGCGCAATCCACTGCTGCTTATAGTTGTGTGAGGATAGATCAGGTACTGCAGTCTACAGAGATTCCACGTCTCAGAGCTCGTCCTATTGTTTTGGGTTATTGCCATATCACTGTATGTGCGCTGATTACTGCACGCTGTGTTGCCTGATTGCCAGCCATAACAGCCAATATTCAAAAAGGGCTCTAAAAGTGAACCTGGAAATTATAGGCCAGTAAGTCTAACCTCTATTGTTGGTAAAATATTTGAAGGGTTTCTGAGGGATGTTATTCTGGATTATCTCAATGAGAATAACTGTTTAACTCCATATCAGCATGGGTTTATGAGAAATCGCTCCTGTCAAACCAATCTAATCAGTTTTTATGAAGAGGTAAGCTATAGACTGGACCACGGTGAGTCATTGGACGTGGTATATCTCGATTTTTCCAAAGCGTTTGATACCGTGCCGCACAAGAGGTTGGTACACAAAATGAGAATGCTTGGTCTGGGGGAAAATGTGTGTAAATGGGTTAGTAACTGGCTTAGTGATAGAAAGCAGAGGGTGGTTATAAATGGTATAGTCTCTAACTGGGTCGCTGTGACCAGTGGGGTACCGCAGGGGTCAGTATTGGGACCTGTTCTCTTCAACATATTCATTAATGATCTGGTAGAAGGTTTACACAGTAAAATATCGATATTTGCAGATGATACAAAACTATGTAAAGCAGTTAATACAAGAGAAGATAGTATTCTGCTACAGATGGATCTGGATAAGTTGGAAACTTGGGCTGAAAGGTGGCAGATGAGGTTTAACAATGATAAATGTAAGGTTATACACATGGGAAGAGGGAATCAATATCACCATTACACACTGAACGGGAAACCACTGGGTAAATCTGACAGGGAGAAGGACTTGGGGATCCTAGTTAATGATAAACTTACCTGGGGCAGCCAGTGCCAGGCAGCAGCTGCCAAGGCAAACAGGATCATGGGGTGCATTAAAAGAGGTCTGGATACACATGATGAGAGCATTATACTGCCTCTGTACAAATCCCTAGTTAGACCGCACATGGAGTACTGTGTCCAGTTTTGGGCACCGGTGCTCAGGAAGGATATAATGGAACTAGAGAGAGTACAAAGGAGGGCAACAAAATTAATAAAGGGGATGGGAGAACTACAATACCCAGATAGATTAGCGAAATTAGGATTATTTAGTCTAGAAAAAAGACGACTGAGGGGCGATCTAATAACCATGTATAAGTATATAAGGGGACAATACAAATATCTCGCTGAGGATCTGTTTATACCAAGGAAGGTGACGGGCACAAGGGGGCATTCTTTGCGTCTGGAGGAGAGAAGGTTTTTCCACCAACATAGAAGAGGATTCTTTACTGTTAGGGCAGTGAGAATCTGGAATTGCTGCCTGAGGAGGTGGTGATGGCGAACTCAGTCGAGGGGTTCAAGAGAGGCCTGGATGTCTTCCTGGAGCAGAACAATATTGTATCATACAATTATTAGGTTCTGTAGAAGGACGTAGATCTGGGTATTTATTATGATGGAATATAGGCTGAACTGGATGGACAAATGTCTTTTTTCGGCCTTACTAACTATGTTACTATGTTACAGTATATCACCGCTGTGCCATCACACGCTATCTGTACAGTATATCACCGCTGTGCCATCACACACTATCTGTACAATGTATCACCGCTGTGCCGTCACACGCTATCTGTACAGTATATCACCGCTGTGCCATCACACGCTATCTGTACAGTCTATCACCGCTGTGCCATCACACACTATCTGTACAATGTATCACCGCTGTGCCATCACACGCTATCTGTCCAGTCTATCACCGCTGTGCCATCACACGCTATCTGTAAAGTATATCACCGCTGTGCCGTCACACGCTATCTGTACAGTCTATCACCACTGTGCCGTCACACGCTGTCTGTACAGTATATCACCGCTGTGCCGTCACACGCTGTCTGTACAGTATATCACCGCTGTGCCGTCACACGCTATCTGTACAGTCTATCACCGCTGTACTGTCACACGCTATCTGTACAGTATATCACCGCTGTGCCATCACACGCTATCTGTACAGTCTATCACCGCTGTGCCGTCACACGCTATCTGTACAGTCTATCACCACTGTGCCGTCACACGCTGTCTGTACAGTATATCACCGCTGTGCCGTCACACGCTGTCTGTACAGTATATCACCGCTGTGCCGTCACACGCTATCTGTACAGTATATCACCGCTGTGCCGTCACACGCTATCTGTACAGTATATCACCGCTGTGCCGTCACACGCTATCTGTACAGTATATCACCGCTGTGCCGTCACACGCTATCTGTACAGTATATCATTGCTGTGCCATCACACGCTATCTGTACAGTATATCACCGCTGTGCCATCACACGCTCTCTGTACAGTATATCACCGCAGTACTGTCACACGCTATCTGTACAGTATATCACCGCTGTGCTGTCACACGCTGTCTGTACAGTGTATCACCGCTGTGCCGTCACACACTATCTGTACAGTATATCACCGCTGTGCTGTCACACGCTGTCTGTACAGTATATCACCGCTGTGCCGTCACACACTGTACAGCATATCACCGCTGTGCCGTCACACACTGTCTGTACAGTATATCACCGCTATGCCGTCACACGCTATCTGTACAGTATATCACCGCTGTGCCGTCACACGCTATCTGTACAGTATATCACTGCTGTGCCATCACACGCTATCTGTACAGTCTATCACCGCTGTGCCGTCACACACGATCTGTACAGTATATCACCGCTGTGCCGTCACACGCTATCTGTACAGTCTATCACCGCTGTGCCGTCACACGCGATCTGTACAGTATATCACCGCTGTGCCGTCACACACTGTCTGTACAGTATATCACCGCTGTGCCGTCACACGCTATCTGTACAGTATATCACCGCTGTGCCGTCACACACTGTACAGCATATCACCGCTTTGCCGTCACACGCTGTCTGTACAGTATATCACCGCTGTGCCATCACATGCTATCTGTACAATGTATCACCGCTGTGCCATCACACGCTATCTGTACAGTCTATCACCGCTGTGCCATCACACGCTATCTGTACAGTCTATCACCGCTGTGCCATCACACGCTATCTGTACAGTATATCACCGTTGTACTGTCACACACTATCTGTACAGTATATCACCGCTGTGCCGTCACACGCTATCTGTACAGTATATCACCGCTGTGCCGTCACACGCTATCTGTACAGTATATCACCGCTGTGCCGTCACACGCTATCTGTACAGTATATCACCGCTGTGCCGTCACACGCTATCTGTACAGTATATCACCGCTGTGCCGTCACACGCTATCTGTACAGTATATCACCGCTGTGCCGTCACACACTGTACAGCATATCACCGCTTTGCCGTCACACGCTGTCTGTACAGTATATCACCGCTGTGCCATCACACGCTATCTGTACAGTATATCACCGCTGTGCCGTCACACGCTATCTGTACAGTATATCACCGCTGTGCCATCACACGCTGTCTGTACAGTATATCACCGCTGTGCCGTCACACGCTATCTGTACAGTATATCACCGCTGTGCCGTCACACGCTATCTGTACAGTATATCACCGCTGTGCCGTCACACGCTATCTGTACAGTATATCACCGCTGTGCTGTCACACGCTATCTGTACAGTATATCACCGCTGTGCCGTCACACGCTATCTGTACAGTATATCACCGCTGTGCCGTCACACGCTATCTGTACAGTATATCACCGCTGTGCTGTCACACGCTATCTGTACAGTATATCACCGCTGTGCCGTCACACGCTATCTGTACAGTATATCACCGCTGTGCCGTCACACACTATCTGTACAGTCTATCACCGCTGTGCCGTCACACGCTATCTGTACAGTATATCACCGCTGTGCCGTCACACGCTATCTGTACAGTATATCACCGCTGTGCCGTCACACGCTATCTGTACAGTCTATCACCTCTGTGCCATCACACGCTATCTGTACAGTATATCACCGCTGTGCCGTCACACGCTATCTGTACAGCATATCACCGCTGTGCTGTCACACGCTATCTGTACAGTATATCACCGCTGTGCCGTCACACGCTATCTGTACAGTATATCACCGCTGTGCCATCACACACTATCTGTACAGTATATCACCGCTGTGCCGTCACACACTATCTGTACAGTATATCACCGCTGTGCCGTCACACGCTATCTGTACAATGTATCACCGCTGTGCTGTCACACGCTATCTGTACAGTATATCACCGCTGTGCCGTCACACGCTGTCTGTACAGTCTATCACCGCTGTGCCGTCACACGCTATCTGTACAGTATATCACCGCTGTGCCATCACACGCTATCTGTACAGTCTATCACCGCTGTGCCGTCACACGCTATCTGTACAGTCTATCACCACTGTGCCGTCACACGCTATCTGTACAGTATATCACCGCTGTGCCATCACGCTATCTGTACAGTCTATCACCACTGTGCCGTCACACGCTATCTGTACAGTATATCACCGCTGTACCGTCACACGCTATCTGTATAATGTATCACCCCTGTGCCGTCACACACTATCTGTACAGTATATCACCGCTGTGCCATCACACGCTATCTGTACAGTATATCACCGCTGTGCCGTCACACGCGATCTGTACAGTATATCACCGCTGTGCCGTCACACGCTATCTGTACAATGTATCACCGCTGTGCCGTCACACGCTATCTGTACAGTATATCACCGCTGTGCCGTCACACGCTATCTGTACAGTATATCACCGCTGTACCGTCACACGCTATCTGTACAATGTATCACCCCTGTGCCGTCACACGCTATCTGTACAGTATATCACCGCTGTGCCGTCACACGCTGTCTGTACAGTATATCACCACTGTGCCGTCACACGCTATCTGTACAGTATATCACCGCTGTGCCGTCACACGCTATCTGTACAGTCTATCACCACTGTGCCATCACACGCTATCTGTACAGTATATCACCGCTGTGCCGTCACACGATATCTGTACAGTATATCACCGCTGTGCCGTCACACGCTATCTGTACAGTATATCACCACTGTGCCGTCACACGCTATCTGTACAGTATATCACCGCTGTGCCGTCACACACTATCTGTACAGTATATCACCGCTGTGCCGTCACACGCTATCTGTACAGTATATCACCGCTGTGCCGTCACACGATATCTGTACAGTATATCACCGCTGTGCCGTCACACGCTATCTGTACAGTATATCACCGCTGTGCCGTCACACGCTATCTGTACAGTATATCACCGCTGTACCGTCACACGCTATCTGTACAGTATATCACCCCTGTGCCGTCACACGCTATCTGTACAGTATATCACCGCTGTGCCGTCACACACTATCTGTACAGTATATCACCGCTGTACCGTCACACGCTATCTGTACAGTATATCACCGCTGTACCGTCACACACTGTCTGTACAGCATATCACCGCTGTCCTGTCACACGCTATCTGTACAGTATATCACCGCTGTGCCGTCACACGCTATCTGTACAGTATATCACCGCTGTACCATCACACACTGTCTGTACAGCATATCACCGCTGTCCTGTCACACGCTATCTGTACAGTATATCACCGCTGTGCCGTCTGTCGTGAATTCTGTGGCTGAATTCACTCCTGTGGTCACAAGTGGTATTGCAGCCTCTGGGCTTCCTCCCTCAGGTGTTTTGGTGAGCTCGTTGGCTGCCTTGCTATTTAACTCCACCTGAGTCTGTCTTCCTTGCTCCTTGTCAATGTTCCAGTGTTGGATCTGAGCTACTGCATCTTTCCTGTGGCCTGCTGCTCTGCTAGATAAGTGTTACTTTGTTTTTGTTTCCGTTTTCTCTGTCCAGCTTTGCTATTCTCTTTTGCTGGAAGCTCTGAGATGCAAAGGGTGCACCGCCGTGCCGTTAGTTCGGCACGGTGGGTCTTTTTGCCTCCCTTTGCGTGGTTTTGCTTTAGGGTTTTTTGTAGACTGCATAGTTCTCTTTGCTATCCTCGCTCTGTCTAGAATATCGGGCCTCACTTTGCTGAATCTATTTCATTCCTACGTTTTGTCTTTTCATCTTGCTAACAGTCATTATATGTGGGGGGCTGCCTATTCCTTTGGGGTATTTCTCTGAGGCAAGTCAGGCTTGTATTTCTATCTTCAGGCTAGTCAGCTCCTCAGGCAGTGCCGAGTTGCATAGGTAGTGTTAGGCGCAATCCACTGCTGCTTTTAGTTGTGTGAGGATAGGTTCAGGTGTGCAGTCTGCAGAGATTCCACGTCTCAGAGCTTGTTCTATTGTTTTTGGGTTATTGCCATATCACTGTATGTGCGCTGATTACTGCACACTGTGTTGCCTGATAGCACAGCATAACAGTACAAGGAGCCAGACCAATGATTCTCAATAGAGGGAAAAAAAGAAGTCCTGACATCAATTTTTTTTTTTTTTTCTTTCCTCAGCTCTGTCTTCAGTTTTTTTTTTTTTTCCCCCTAGACATTAGAGTGCTTCAGGACACAGCTGTGGACATGGATATTCAGGCTCTGTGCTCCTCAATGGATAATCTCGTTATAAATGTACAAAAGATTCAAGATACAATTGATCAGAAATCTATGCTAGAACCAAGAATTCCTATTCCTGATTTGTTTTTTGGTGACAGAACTAAGTTCCTGAGCTTCAAAAATAATTGTAAGCTATTTCTGGCCTTGAAACCTCATTCTTCTGGTAATCCTATTCAACAGGTTTTGATTATTATTTCTTTTTTGCGCGGCGACCCACAGGACTGGGCGTTTTCTCTTGCGCCAGGAGACCCTGCATTGAGTAATGTTGATGCGTTTTTCCAGGCGCTTGGATTGCTTTACGATGAGCCTAATTCAGTGGATCAGGCTGAGAAAAATTTGCTGGCTTTATGCCAGGGTCAGGATGATGTAGAAGTATATTGTCAGAAATTTAGGAAGTGGTCAGTACTCACTCAGTGGAATGAATCTGCACTGGCGGCTTGGTTCAGAAAGGGTCTCTCTGAAGCTCTTAAGGATGTCATGGTGGGATTTCCTATGCCTGCTGGTTTGAATGAGTCTATGTCCTTGGCCATTCAGATCGGTCGTCGCTTGCGCGAGCGTAAATCTGTGCACCATCTGGCGGTATTGTCTGAGAGTAAACCTGAGCCTATGCAGTGCGACAGGACTATGACTAAAGTTGAACGGCAAGAACACAGACGTCTGAACAGGCTGTGTTTCTACTGTGGTGATTCCACTCATGCTATTTCTAATTGTCCTAAGCGCACTAGGCGGTTCGATAGCTCTGCCGTCATTGGTACTGTACAGTCCAAATTCCTTCTGTCCATTACCTTGATATGCTCTTTGTCATCGTATTCTGTCATGGCGTTTGTGGATTCAGGCGCTGCCCTGAATCTGATGGATTTGGATTATGCTAAACGTTGTGGATATTTCTTGGAGCCTTTGCGGTGTCCTATTCCGTTGAGAGGAATTGATGCTACACCTTTGGCCAAGAATAAGCCTCAGTACTGGGCCCAGCTGACCATGTGCATGGCTCCTGCACATCAGGAAGTTATTCGCTTTTTGGTACTGCATAATCTGCATGATGTGGTCGTGTTGGGGTTGCCATGGCTACAAACCCATAATCCAGTATTAGATTGGAACTCTATGTCGGTAACCAGCTGGGGTTGTCAGGGGGTACATGGTGATGTTCCATTTTTGTCTATTTCGTCATCCATTCCTTCTGACATCCCAGAGTTCTTGTCTGACTTTTAGGATGTATTTGAAGAGCCCAAGTCTGATGCCCTACCTCCGCATAGGAATTGTGATTGTGCTATCAATTTGATTCCTGGTAGTAAATTCCCTAAGGGTCGTTTATTTAATTTGTCCGTGCCTGAACACACCGCTATGCGCAGTTATGTGAAAGAATCCCTGGAGAAGGGACATATTCGCCCATCGTCATCACCATTGGGAGCAGGGTTCTTTTTTGTAGCCAAGAAGGATGGTTCGCTAAGACCGTGTATTGATTACCGCCTTCTTAATAAGATCACTGTTAAGTTTCAGTATCCCTTGCCATTGATTTCTGACTTGTTTGCTCGGATTAAGGGGGCTAGTTGGTTTACTAAGATTGATCTTCGTGGTGCGTATAATCTGGTGAGAATCAGGCAGGGAGATGAATGGAAAACGGCATTTAATACGCCCGAGGGTCATTTTGAGTATCTGGTGATGCCGTTTGGACTTGCCAATGCTCCATCTGTTTTTCAGTCTTTTATGCATGACATTTTCCGTGAGTATCTGGATAAATTCTTGATTGTTTACTTGGATGACATTTTGATCTTCTCAGATGATTGGGAGTCTCATGTGAAGCAAGTCAGAATGGTTTTCCAGGTACTGCGTGCTAATTCCTTGTTCGTGAAGGGATCAAAGTGTCTCTTCGGTGTGCAGAAAGTTTCATTTTTGGGGTTCATCTTTTCCCCTTCTACTATCGAGATGGATCCGGTTAAGGTTCAGGCCATCCAGGATTGGACTCAGCCGACATCTCTAAAAAGTCTGCAGAAATTCCTGGGCTTTGCTAATTTTTATCGTCGCTTCATCTGTAATTTTTCTAGCATTGCCAGACCATTGACCGATTTGACCAAGAAGGGTGCTGATTTGGTTAATTGGTCTTCTGCTGCCGTGGAAGCTTTTCAGGAGTTGAAGCGTCGTTTTTGCTGTGCCCCTGTGTTGTGTCAACCTGATGTTTCTCTTCCGTTCCAGGTCGAGGTTGATGCTTCTGAGATTGGTGCAGGGGCGGTTTTGTCACAGAGAGGTTCTGGTTGCTCAGTGTTCAAACCATGTGCTTTCTTTTCCAGGAAATTTTCTGCTGCTGAGCGTAATTATGATGTGGGCAACCGAGAGTTGCTGGCCATGAAGTGGGCATTCGAGGAGTGGCGTCATTGGCTTGAGGGTGCTAAGCATCGCGTGGTGGTTTTGACTGATCATAAGAACCTTACTTATCTTGAGTCTGCCAAGCGCTTGAATCCTAGACAGGCCCGTTGGTCGTTATTTTTTGCTCGTTTTGATTTTGTGATTTCATACCTTCCGGGCTCTAAAAATGTGAAGGCGGATGCTCTGTCTAGGAGTTTTGTGCCCGACTCTCCGGGGTTATCTGAGCCGGCGAGTATCCTCAAGGAAGGAGTCATTGTGTCTGCCATCTCCCCTGATTTGCGGAGAGTGTTGCAGAAATTTCAGGCTAATAAACCTGATCGTTGTCCGGCCGAGAAACTGTTCGTCCCTGATAGGTGGACTAGTAAAGTTATCTCTGAACTTCATTGTTCGGTGCTGGCCGGTCATCCAGGAATCTTTGGTACCAGGGAGTTGGTTGCTAGATCCTTCTGGTGGCCATCTCTGTCGCGGGATGTGCGTGCTTTTGTGCAGTCCTGTGGAATTTGTGCTAGGGCTAAGCCCTGCTGTTCACGTGCCAGTGGGTTGCTTTTGCCCTTGCCGGTCCCGAAGAGGCCTTGGACACATATTTCGATGGATTTCATTTCTGACCTTCCCGTTTCTCAAAAAATGTCGGTCATTTGGGTGGTCTGTGATCGCTTTTCTAAAATGGTCCATCTGGTGCCCTTGGTTAAATTGCCTTCCTCCTCTGATTTGGTGCCTTTGTTCTTCCAGCATGTGGTTCGTTTACATGGCATTCCTGAGAATATTGTTTCTGACAGAGGTTCCCAGTTTGTCTCGAGGTTCTGGCGAGCCTTTTGTGGTAGGATGGGCATTGACCTATCTTTCTCCTCGGCCTTCCATCCTCAGACTAATGGCCAGACCGAACGAACCAATCAGACCTTGGAAACATATCTGAGATGTTTTGTTTCCGCTGACCAGGATGATTGGGTGTCATTTTTGCCGTTGGCTGAGTTCGCCCTTAATAATCGGGCCAGCTCGGCTACCTTGGTCTCTCCATTTTTCTGCAATTCTGGGTTCCATCCTCGTTTCTCTTCAGGACAGGTTGAGTCTTCGGACTGTCCTGGTGTGGATTCTGTGGTGGACAGGTTGCAGCAGATCTGGACTCAGGTAGTGGACAATTTGACCTTGTCCCAGGAGAAGGCTCAGCTTTTCGCTAATCGCAGACGCCGTGTGGGACCCCGACTTCGTGTTGGGGATCTGGTTTGGTTATCTTCTCGTCATATTCCTATGAAGGTTTCCTCTCCTAAATTTAAACCTCGTTTTATTGGTCCGTATAGGATTTCTGAGATTCTCAATCCGGTGTCTTTTCGTCTGATCCTCCCAGACTCCTTTTCCATACATAATGTATTCCATAGGTCATTGTTGAGGAGATACGTGGCACCTATGGTTCCATCTGTGGAGCCTCCTGCCCCTGTTTTGGTGGAGGGGGAATTGGAGTATATTGTGGAGAAGATTTTGGATTCTCGTGTCTCTAGACGGAAACTCCAGTATCTGGTCAAATGGAAGGGTTATGCTCAGGAAGATAATTCCTGGGTTTTTGCCTCTGATGTCCATGCCCCAGATCTTGTTCGTGCCTTTCATGTGGCTCATCCTGGTCGGCCTGGGGGTTCTGGTGAGGGTTCGGTGACCCCTCCTCAAGGGGGGGGTACTGTTGTGAATTCTGTGGCTGAATTCACTTCTGTGGTCACAAGTGGTATTGCAGTCTCTGGGCTTCCTCCCTCAGGTGTTTTGGTGAGCTCGTTGGCTGCCTTGCTATTTAGCTCCACCTGAGTCTGTCTTCCTTGCTCCTTGTCAATGTTCCAGTGTTGGATCTGAGCTACTGCATCTTTCCTTGGGCCTGCTGCTCTGCTAGATAAGTGCTTCTAGTTTGTTTTCTGTTTTTTCTGTCCAGCTTGCTATTAACTTTTGCTGGAAGCTCTGAGAAGCAAAGGAGTGCACCGCCGTGCTGTTAGTTCGGCACGGTGGGTCTTTTTGCCCCTTTGCGTGGTTTTCGTTTTAGGGTTTTTTGTAGACTGCATAGTTCTCTTTGCTATCCTCGCTCTGTCTAGAATATCGGGCCTCACTTTGCTGAATCTATTTCATTCCTACGTTTGTCTTTTCATCTTGCTAACAGTCATTATATGTGGGGGGCTGCCTATTCCTTTGGGGTATTTCTCTGAGGTAAGTCAGGCTTGTATTTCTATCTTCAGGCTAGTCAGCTCCTCAGGCGGTGTCGAGTTGCATAGGTAGTGATAGGCGCAATCCACTGCTGCTTATAGTTGTGTGAGGATAGATCAGGTACTGCAGTCTACAGAGATTCCACGTCTCAGAGCTCGTCCTATTGTTTTGGGTTATTGCCATATCACTGTATGTGCGCTGATTACTGCACGCTGTGTTGCCTGATTGCCAGCCATAACAGCCAATATTCAAAAAGGGCTCTAAAAGTGAACCTGGAAATTATAGGCCAGTAAGTCTAACCTCTATTGTTGGTAAAATATTTGAAGGGTTTCTGAGGGATGTTATTCTGGATTATCTCAATGAGAATAACTGTTTAACTCCATATCAGCATGGGTTTATGAGAAATCGCTCCTGTCAAACCAATCTAATCAGTTTTTATGAAGAGGTAAGCTATAGACTGGACCACGGTGAGTCATTGGACGTGGTATATCTCGATTTTTCCAAAGCGTTTGATACCGTGCCGCACAAGAGGTTGGTACACAAAATGAGAATGCTTGGTCTGGGGGAAAATGTGTGTAAATGGGTTAGTAACTGGCTTAGTGATAGAAAGCAGAGGGTGGTTATAAATGGTATAGTCTCTAACTGGGTCGCTGTGACCAGTGGGGTACCGCAGGGGTCAGTATTGGGACCTGTTCTCTTCAACATATTCATTAATGATCTGGTAGAAGGTTTACACAGTAAAATATCGATATTTGCAGATGATACAAAACTATGTAAAGCAGTTAATACAAGAGAAGATAGTATTCTGCTACAGATGGATCTGGATAAGTTGGAAACTTGGGCTGAAAGGTGGCAGATGAGGTTTAACAATGATAAATGTAAGGTTATACACATGGGAAGAGGGAATCAATATCACCATTACACACTGAACGGGAAACCACTGGGTAAATCTGACAGGGAGAAGGACTTGGGGATCCTAGTTAATGATAAACTTACCTGGGGCAGCCAGTGCCAGGCAGCAGCTGCCAAGGCAAACAGGATCATGGGGTGCATTAAAAGAGGTCTGGATACACATGATGAGAGCATTATACTGCCTCTGTACAAATCCCTAGTTAGACCGCACATGGAGTACTGTGTTCAGTTTTGGGCACCGGTGCTCAGGAAGGATATAATGGAACTAGAGAGAGTACAAAGGAGGGCAACAAAATTAATAAAGGGGATGGGAGAACTACAATACCCAGATAGATTAGCGAAATTAGGATTATTTAGTCTAGAAAAAAGACGACTGAGGGGCGATCTAATAACCATGTATAAGTATATAAGGGGACAATACAAATATCTCGCTGAGGATCTGTTTATACCAAGGAAGGTGACGGGCACAAGGGGGCATTCTTTGCGTCTGGAGGAGAGAAGGTTTCTCCACCAACATAGAAGAGGATTCTTTACTGTTAGGGCAGTGAGAATCTGGAATTGCTTGCCTGAGGAGGTGGTGATGGCGAACTCAGTCGAGGGGTTCAAGAGAGGCCTGGATGTCTTCCTGGAGCAGAACAATATTGTATCATACAATTATTAGGTTCTGTAGAAGGACGTAGATCTGGGTATTTATTATGATGGAATATAGGCTGAACTGGATGGACAAATGTCTTTTTTCGGCCTTACTAACTATGTTACTATGTTACAGTATATCACCGCTGTGCCATCACACGCTATCTGTACAGTATATCACCGCTGTGCCATCACACACTATCTGTAAAATGTATCACCGCTGTGCCGTCACACGCTATCTGTACAGTATATCACCGCTGTGCCATCACACGCTATCTGTACAGTCTATCACCGCTGTGCCATCACACACTATCTGTACAATGTATCACCGCTGTGCCATCACACGCTATCTGTACAGTCTATCACCGCTGTGCCATCACACGCTATCTGTACAGTATATCACCGCTGTGCCGTCACACGCTATCTGTACAGTCTATCACCACTGTGCCGTCACACGCTGTCTGTACAGTATATCACCGCTGTGCCGTCACACGCTGTCTGTACAGTATATCACCGCTGTGCCGTCACACGCTATCTGTACAGTCTATCACCGCTGTACTGTCACACGCTATCTGTACAGTATATCACCGCTGTGCCATCACACGCTATCTGTACAGTCTATCACCGCTGTGCCGTCACACGCTATCTGTACAGTCTATCACCACTGTGCCGTCACACGCTGTCTGTACAGTATATCACCGCTGTGCCGTCACACGCTGTCTGTACAGTATATCACCGCTGTGCCGTCACACGCTATCTGTACAGTATATCACCGCTGTGCCGTCACACGCTATCTGTACAGTATATCACCGCTGTGCCGTCACACGCTATCTGTACAGTATATCATTGCTGTGCCATCACACGCTATCTGTACAGTATATCACCGCTGTGCCATCACACGCTCTCTGTACAGTATATCACCGCAGTACTGTCACACGCTATCTGTACAGTATATCACCGCTGTGCTGTCACACGCTGTCTGTACAGTGTATCACCGCTGTGCCGTCACACACTATCTGTACAGTATATCACCGCTGTGCTGTCACACGCTGTCTGTACAGTATATCACCGCTGTGCCGTCACACACTGTACAGCATATCACCGCTGTGCCGTCACACACTGTCTGTACAGTATATCACCGCTATGCCGTCACACGCTATCTGTACAGTATATCACCGCTGTGCCGTCACACGCGATCTGTACAGTATATCACTGCTGTGCCATCACACGCTATCTGTACAGTCTATCACCGCTGTGCCGTCACACACGATCTGTACAGTATATCACCGCTGTGCCGTCACACGCTATCTGTACAGTCTATCACCGCTGTGCCGTCACACGCGATCTGTACAGTATATCACCGCTGTGCCGTCACACACTGTCTGTACAGTATATCACCGCTGTGCCGTCACACGCTATCTGTACAGTATATCACCGCTGTGCCGTCACACACTGTACAGCATATCACCGCTTTGCCGTCACACGCTGTCTGTACAGTATATCACCGCTGTGCCATCACATGCTATCTGTACAATGTATCACCGCTGTGCCATCACACGCTATCTGTACAGTCTATCACCGCTGTGCCATCACACGCTATCTGTACAGTCTATCACCGCTGTGCCATCACACGCTATCTGTACAGTATATCACCGTTGTACTGTCACACACTATCTGTACAGTATATCACCGCTGTGCCGTCACACGCTATCTGTACAGTATATCACCGCTGTGCCGTCACACGCTGTCTGTACAGTCTATCACCGCTGTGCCGTCACACGCTATCTGTACAGTATATCACCGCTGTGCCATCACACGCTATCTGTACAGTCTATCACCGCTGTGCCGTCACACGCTATCTGTACAGTCTATCACCACTGTGCCGTCACACGCTATCTGTACAGTATATCACCGCTGTGCCATCACGCTATCTGTACAGTCTATCACCACTGTGCCGTCACACGCTATCTGTACAGTATATCACCGCTGTACCGTCACACGCTATCTGTATAATGTATCACCCCTGTGCCGTCACACACTATCTGTACAGTATATCACCGCTGTGCCATCACACGCTATCTGTACAGTATATCACCGCTGTGCCGTCACACGCGATCTGTACAGTATATCACCGCTGTGCCGTCACACGCTATCTGTACAATGTATCACCGCTGTGCCGTCACACGCTATCTGTACAGTATATCACCGCTGTGCCGTCACACGCTATCTGTACAGTATATCACCGCTGTACCGTCACACGCTATCTGTACAATGTATCACCCCTGTGCCGTCACACGCTATCTGTACAGTATATCACCGCTGTGCCGTCACACGCTGTCTGTACAGTATATCACCACTGTGCCGTCACACGCTATCTGTACAGTATATCACCGCTGTGCCGTCACACGCTATCTGTACAATCTATCACCCCTGTGCCGTCACACGCTATCTGTACAGTATATCACCGCTGTGCCGTCACACGCTATCTGTACAGTATATCACCGCTGTGCCGTCACACGCTATCTGTACAGTATATCACCGCTGTGCCGTCACACGCTATCTGTACAGTATATCACCGCTGTGCCGTCACACGATATCTGTACAGTATATCACCGCTGTGCCGTCACACGCTATCTGTACAGTATATCACCGCTGTGCCGTCACACGCTATCTGTACAGTATATCACCGCTGTACCGTCACACGCTATCTGTACAGTATATCACCCCTGTGCCGTCACACGCTATCTGTACAGTATATCACCGCTGTGCCGTCACACACTATCTGTACAGTATATCACCGCTGTACCGTCACACGCTATCTGTACAATGTATCACCCCTGTGCCGTCACACGCTATCTGTACAGTATATCACCGCTGTGCCGTCACACGCTATCTGTACAGTATATCACCGCTGTACCGTCACACACTGTCTGTACAGCATATCACCGCTGTCCTGTCACACGCTATCTGTACAGTATATCACCGCTGTGCCGTCTGTCGTGAATTCTGTGGCTGAATTCACTCCTGTGGTCACAAGTGGTATTGCAGCCTCTGGGCTTCCTCCCTCAGGTGTTTTGGTGAGCTCGTTGGCTGCCTTGCTATTTAACTCCACCTGAGTCTGTCTTCCTTGCTCCTTGTCAATGTTCCAGTGTTGGATCTGAGCTACTGCATCTTTCCTGTGGCCTGCTGCTCTGCTAGATAAGTGTTACTTTGTTTTTGTTTCCGTTTTCTCTGTCCAGCTTTGCTATTCTCTTTTGCTGGAAGCTCTGAGATGCAAAGGGTGCACCGCCGTGCCGTTAGTTCGGCACGGTGGGTCTTTTTGCCTCCCTTTGCGTGGTTTTGCTTTAGGGTTTTTTGTAGACTGCATAGTTCTCTTTGCTATCCTCGCTCTGTCTAGAATATCGGGCCTCACTTTGCTGAATCTATTTCATTCCTACGTTTTGTCTTTTCATCTTGCTAACAGTCATTATATGTGGGGGGCTGCCTATTCCTTTGGGGTATTTCTCTGAGGCAAGTCAGGCTTGTATTTCTATCTTCAGGCTAGTCAGCTCCTCAGGCAGTGCCGAGTTGCATAGGTAGTGTTAGGCGCAATCCACTGCTGCTTTTAGTTGTGTGAGGATAGGTTCAGGTGTGCAGTCTGCAGAGATTCCACGTCTCAGAGCTTGTTCTATTGTTTTTGGGTTATTGCCATATCACTGTATGTGCGCTGATTACTGCACACTGTGTTGCCTGATAGCACAGCATAACAGTACAAGGAGCCAGACCAATGATTCTCAATAGAGGGAAAAAAAGAAGTCCTGACATCAATTTTTTTTTTTTTCTTTCCTCAGCTCTGTCTTCAGTTTTTTTTTTTTTTCCCCCTAGACATTAGAGTGCTTCAGGACACAGCTGTGGACATGGATATTCAGGCTCTGTGCTCCTCAATGGATAATCTCGTTATAAATGTACAAAAGATTCAAGATACAATTGATCAGAAATCTATGCTAGAACCAAGAATTCCTATTCCTGATTTGTTTTTTGGTGACAGAACTAAGTTCCTGAGCTTCAAAAATAATTGTAAGCTATTTCTGGCCTTGAAACCTCATTCTTCTGGTAATCCTATTCAACAGGTTTTGATTATTATTTCTTTTTTGCGCGGCGACCCACAGGACTGGGCGTTTTCTCTTGCGCCAGGAGACCCTGCATTGAGTAATGTTGATGCGTTTTTCCAGGCGCTTGGATTGCTTTACGATGAGCCTAATTCAGTGGATCAGGCTGAGAAAAATTTGCTGGCTTTATGCCAGGGTCAGGATGATGTAGAAGTATATTGTCAGAAATTTAGGAAGTGGTCAGTACTCACTCAGTGGAATGAATCTGCACTGGCGGCTTGGTTCAGAAAGGGTCTCTCTGAAGCTCTTAAGGATGTCATGGTGGGATTTCCTATGCCTGCTGGTTTGAATGAGTCTATGTCCTTGGCCATTCAGATCGGTCGTCGCTTGCGCGAGCGTAAATCTGTGCACCATCTGGCGGTATTGTCTGAGAGTAAACCTGAGCCTATGCAGTGCGACAGGACTATGACTAAAGTTGAACGGCAAGAACACAGACGTCTGAACAGGCTGTGTTTCTACTGTGGTGATTCCACTCATGCTATTTCTAATTGTCCTAAGCGCACTAGGCGGTTCGATAGCTCTGCCGTCATTGGTACTGTACAGTCCAAATTCCTTCTGTCCATTACCTTGATATGCTCTTTGTCATCGTATTCTGTCATGGCGTTTGTGGATTCAGGCGCTGCCCTGAATCTGATGGATTTGGATTATGCTAAACGTTGTGGATATTTCTTGGAGCCTTTGCGGTGTCCTATTCCGTTGAGAGGAATTGATGCTACACCTTTGGCCAAGAATAAGCCTCAGTACTGGGCCCAGCTGACCATGTGCATGGCTCCTGCACATCAGGAAGTTATTCGCTTTCTGGTGTTGCATAATCTGCATGATGTGGTCGTGTTGGGGTTGCCATGGCTACAAACCCATAATCCAGTATTGGATTGGAATTCCATGTCGGTATCCAGCTGGGGTTGTCAGGGGGTACATGGTGATGTTCCATTTTTGTCTATTTCGTCATCCATTCCTTCTGACATCCCAGAGTTCTTGTCTGACTTTTAGGATGTATTTGAAGAGCCCAAGTCTGATGCCCTACCTCCGCATAGGAATTGTGATTGTGCTATCAATTTGATTCCTGGTAGTAAATTCCCTAAGGGTCGTTTATTTAATTTGTCCGTGCCTGAACACACCGCTATGCGCAGTTATGTGAAAGAATCCCTGGAGAAGGGACATATTCGCCCATCGTCATCACCATTGGGAGCAGGGTTCTTTTTTGTAGCCAAGAAGGATGGTTCGCTAAGACCGTGTATTGATTACCGCCTTCTTAATAAGATCACTGTTAAATTTCAGTATCCCTTGCCATTGTTATCTGACTTGTTTGCTCGGATTAAGGGGGCTAGTTGGTTCACTAAGATAGATCTTCGTGGTGCGTATAATCTGGTGAGAATCAGGCAAGGAGATGAATGGAAAACGGCATTTAATACGCCCGAGGGTCATTTTGAGTATCTGGTGATGCCGTTCGGACTTGCCAATGCTCCATCTGTTTTTCAGTCTTTTATGCATGACATTTTCCGTGAGTATCTGGATAAATTCCTGATTGTTTACTTGGATGACATTTTGATCTTCTCTGATGATTGGGAGTCTCATGTGAAGCAAGTCAGAATGGTTTTCCAGGTACTGCGTGCTAATTCCTTGTTCGTGAAGGGATCAAAGTGTCTCTTCGGTGTGCAGAAAGTTTCATTTTTGGGGTTCATCTTTTCCCCTTCTACTATCGAGATGGATCCGGTTAAGGTCCAAGCCATCCAGGATTGGACTCAGCCGACATCTCTGAAAAGTCTGCAGAAATTCCTGGGCTTTGCTAATTTTTATCGTCGCTTCATCTGTAATTTTTCTAGCATTGCCAGACCATTGACCGATTTGACCAAGAAGGGTGCTGATTTGGTTAATTGGTCTTCTGCTGCCGTGGAAGCTTTTCAGGAGTTGAAGCGTCGTTTTTGCTGTGCCCCTGTGTTGTGTCAACCTGATGTTTCTCTTCCGTTCCAGGTTGAGGTTGATGCTTCTGAGATTGGAGCAGGGGCGGTTTTGTCACAGAGAGGTTCTGGTTGCTCAGTGTTGAAACCATGTGCTTTCTTTTCCAGGAAATTTTCTGCTGCTGAGCGTAATTATGATGTGGGCAACCGAGAGTTGCTGGCCATGAAGTGGGCATTCGAGGAGTGGCGTCATTGGCTTGAGGGAGCTAAGCATCGCGTGGTGGTATTGACTGATCATAAGAACTTGACTTATCTCGAGTCTGCCAAGCGCTTGAATACTAGACAGGCCCGTTGGTCGTTATTTTTTGCTCGTTTTGATTTTGTGATTTCGTACCTTCCGGGCTCTAAAAATGTGAAGGCGGATGCTCTGTCTAGGAGTTTTGTGCCCGACTCTCCGGGGTTATCTGAGCCGGCGAGTATCCTCAAGGAAGGAGTCATTGTGTCTGCCATCTCTCCTGATTTGCGGAGAGTGTTGCAGAAATTTCAGGCTAATAAACCTGATCGTTGTCCGGCCGAGAAACTGTTCGTCCCTGATAGGTGGACTAGTAAAGTTATCTCTGAACTTCATTGTTCGGTGCTGGCTGGTCATCCAGGAATCTTTGGTACCAGAGAGTTAGTGGCTAGATCCTTCTGGTGGCCATCTCTGTCACGGGATGTGCGTGCTTTTGTGCAGTCCTGTGGGATTTGTGCTAGGGCTAAGCCCTGCTGTTCACGTGCCAGTGGGTTGCTTTTGCCCTTGCCGGTCCCGAAGAGGCCTTGGACACATATTTCGATGGATTTCATTTCTGACCTTCCCGTTTCTCAAAAGATGTCGGTCATTTGGGTGGTCTGTGATCGCTTTTCTAAAATGGTCCATCTGGTGCCCTTGGCTAAATTGCCTTCCTCCTCTGATTTGGTACCTTTGTTCTTTCAGCATGTGGTTCGGTTGCATGGCATTCCTGAGAATATTGTTTCTGACAGAGGTTCCCAGTTTGTTTCGAGGTTTTGGCGAGCCTTTTGTGGTAGGATGGGCATTGACCTATCATTTTCCTCGGCCTTCCATCCTCAGACTAATGGCCAGACCGAACGAACCAATCAGACCTTGGAAACATATCTGAGATGTTTTGTTTCTGCTGACCAGGATGATTGGGTGTCATTTTTGCCGTTGGCTGAGTTCGCCCTTAATAATCGGGCCAGCTCGGCTACCTTGGTCTCTCCATTTTTCTGCAATTCTGGGTTCCATCCTCGTTTCTCTTCAGGACAGGTTGAGTCTTCGGACTGTCCTGGTGTGGATTCTGTGGTGGACAGGTTGCAGCAGATCTGGACTCAGGTAGTGGACAATTTGACCTTGTCCCAGGAGAAGGCTCAGCTTTTCGCTAATCGTAGACGCCGTGTGGGTCCCCGACTTCGTGTTGGGGATCTGGTTTGGTTATCTTCTCGTCATATTCCTATGAAGGTTTCCTCTCCTAAATTTAAACCTCGTTTTATTGGTCCGTATAGGATTTCTGAGATTCTCAATCCGGTGTCTTTTCGTCTGACCCTCCCAGACTCCTTTTCCATACATAATGTATTCCATAGGTCGTTGTTGAGAAGATACGTGGCACCTATGGTTCCATCTGTGGAGCCTCCTGCCCCTGTTTTGGTGGAGGGGGAATTGGAGTATATTGTGGAGAAAATTTTGGATTCTCGTGTCTCTAGACGGAAACTCCAGTATCTGGTCAAATGGAAGGGTTATGCTCAGGAGGATAATTCCTGAGTTTTTGCCTCTGATGTCCATGCCCCAGATCTTGTTCGTGCCTTTCATGTGGCTCATCCTGGTCGGCCTGGGGGTTCTGGTGAGGGTTCGGTGACCCCTCCTCAAGGGGGGGGTACTGTTGTGAATTCTGTGGCTGAATTCACTCCTGTGGTCACAAGTGGTATTGCAGCCTCTGGGCTTCCTCCCTCAGGTGTTTTGGTGAGCTCGTTGGCTGCCTTGCTATTTAACTCCACCTGAGTCTGTCTTCCTTGCTCCTTGTCAATGTTCCAGTGTTGGATCTGAGCTACTGCATCTTTCCTGTGGCCTGCTGCTCTGCTAGATAAGTGTTACTTTGTTTTTGTTTCCGTTTTCTCTGTCCAGCTTTGCTATTCTCTTTTGCTGGAAGCTCTGAGACGCAAAGGGTGCACCGCCGTGCCGTTAGTTCGGCACGGTGGGTCTTTTTGCCTCCCTTTGCGTGGTTTTGCTTTAGGGTTTTTTGTAGACTGCATAGTTCTCTTTGCTATCCTCGCTCTGTCTAGAATATCGGGCCTCACTTTGCTGAATCTATTTCATTCCTACGTTTTGTCTTTTCATCTTGCTAACAGTCATTATATGTGGGGGGCTGCCTATTCCTTTGGGGTATTTCTCTGAGGCAAGTCAGGCTTGTATTTCTATCTTCAGGCTAGTCAGCTCCTCAGGCAGTGCCGAGTTGCATAGGTAGTGTTAGGCGCAATCCACTGCTGCTTTTAGTTGTGTGAGGATAGGTTCAGGTATTGCAGTCTGCAGAGATTCCACGTCTCAGAGCTTGTTCTATTGTTTTTGGGTTATTGCCATATCACTGTATGTGCGCTGATTACTGCACACTGTGTTGCCTGATAGCACAGCATAACAGCCGTCACACGCTATCTGTACAGTATATCACCGCTGTGCCGTCACATGCTATCTGTACCGTATATCACCGCTGTGCCGTCACACGCTATCTGTACCGTATATCACCGCTGTGCCGTCACACGCTATCTGTACAGTATATCACCGCTGTACCGTCACACGCTATCTGTACAGTATATCACCGCTGTACCGTCACACGCTATCTGTACAATGTATCACCCCTGTGCCGTCACACGCTATCTGTACAGTATATCATCGCTGTGCCGTCACACGCTATCTGTACAGTATATCACCGCTGTACCGTCACACGCTATCTGTACAATGTATCACCGCTGTGCCGTCACACGCTATCTGTACAATGTATCACCCCTGTGCCGTCACACACTATCTGTACAGTATATCACCGCTGTGCCGTCACACGCTATCTGTACAGTATATCACCGCTGTACTGTCACACACTATCTGTACAGTATATCACCGCTGTGCCGTCACACGCTATCTGTACAGTATATCACCGCTGTACCGTCACACGCTATCTGTACAGTATATCACCGCTGTACCGTCACACGCTATCTGTACAATGTATCACCGCTGTGCCGTCACACGATATCTGTACAGTATATCACCGCTGTACTGTCACACACTATCTGTACAGTATATCACCGCTGTGCCATCACACACTATCTGTACAGTATATCACCGCTGTACCGTCACACGCTATCTGTACAGTATATCACCGCTGTGCCGTCACACGCTATCTGTACAATGTATCACCGCTGTGCCGTCACACGCTATCTGTACAGTATATCACCGCTGTGCCGTCACACGCTATCTGTACAGTATATCACCGCTGTACTGTCACACACTATCTGTACAGTATATCACCGCTGTGCCGTCACACGCTATCTGTACAGTATATCACCGCTGTACCGTCACACGCTATCTGTACAGTATATCACCGCTGTACCGTCACACGCTATCTGTACAATGTATCACCGCTGTGCCGTCACACGATATCTGTACAGTATATCACCGCTGTGCTGTCACACACTATCTGTACAGTATATCACCGCTGTGCCATCACACACTATCTGTACAGTATATCACCGCTGTACCGTCACACGCTATCTGTACAGTATATCACCGCTGTGCCGTCACACGCTATCTGTACAATGTATCACCGCTGTGCCGTCACACGCTATCTGTACAGTATATCACCGCTGTACCGTCACACGCTATCTGTACAATGTATCACCCCTGTGCCGTCACACGCTATCTGTACAGTATATCACCGCTGTACCGTCACACGCTATCTGTACAGTATATCACCGCTGTACTGTCACATGCTATCTGTACAATGTATCACCGCTGTGCCGTCACACGCTATCTGTACAGTATATCACCGCTGTACTGTCACACACTATCTGTACAGTATATCACCGCTGTGCCATCACACACTATCTGTACAGTATATCACCGCTGTACCGTCACACGCTATCTGTACAGTATATCACCGCTGTGCCGTCACACGCTATCTGTACAATGTATCACCGCTGTGCCGTCACACGCTATCTGTACAGTATATCACCGCTGTACCGTCACACGCTATCTGTACAATGTATCACCCCTGTGCCGTCACACACTATCTGTACAGTATATCATCGCTGTGCCGTCACACGTTACATCTTGACCCAAGGTCTGGCATCAAGATATCTGCTTTTGTGGAACCCTGTGGTAGTGAGATATGTGGGAGTCAGGTGCAGAAAATCTGTAACTTCTGGTTGGAAGTCTGTATTCGTTCTCGGCTTGGGGTCTGGACTTTTCTTGATTTACCTACAGATGAGGCCTATAAAATGGATGTGGCATAAGGCAACAACATTTGAATGAAGCCCTCAGGTTGCCTTTTCTCAAAAGTTGACATTGCAAAATTCACTGCGCAAATTTCACAAAATTCTAAAATTGTTTGGAAAATAAAGGAATGTATGATTTAAGATTATAACTTTCTTTTCTAATATGCAAATGTAAGAGCGAAGAAAAGCTTTTGTTGAGCATGTAGGACACTCACTTTCCAGACCAGCAGATCTGTCTCCATGACACATGTGTGACCCGGTGACCCGTGAACTATTTTCTCTAATCTTTCCCTCTCGGTCTGTTTAGCGCTGAGCACAAGCCTTCCACGTCGGACTTTTGTTGGCTAAATTTAGCCAGTTTTTAATATCGGCCCCTTTGATTGTAACTCATCCAAATCCTGGGATCACATCAGTGTTTGGCGGCTGAGCCTGGAATCAGACAGTTTTCCTAAGTTTTTCGAAGCTCCATTCCTTGGGTCAGGGCAGGGACACTTGTTGTTTTCATTTTACAAGGGCTTGTCCAATATTTTTTCAGGTGTAGTTGAAGCGCACAAGGATGGTGGGAAATCCATACTAATAATATTTATCCTCCAAATTAATGAAGGAATGACACAGTAATAACCCCTTCATTCCTATTCCGAAATGTCCCTGTCATGGGGCAGCTCAGGCAGGAACCACTGAAAGCATAATTGATATTTTTACAAGTGGAATGACCTGTCGAGGGTCTTGTTAGTCAGCGTATGGGGGACCTGCCCTGAGCTGCGATGTATGAACTCGATCACAGAGACACCGCACTTGTACAAACCTGATCCAAGAATCATTTCTTCTCATCATGGACATCACTGAGCCGGTCCACAAGATGGAGAAGGCCACCCAGTGACTATCGATTCAGCCATTTCTACATCTGCTCCCATAAGAGTGATGGCGAAATGGACCACCAGCCTTCGTCATGGATCTTATCTTACATTTTTGTTTGACTTTGAAGTTTAGACTGTGTCAAGTTATCAGTATAATTGGTCAATCTGAGAAACTCTTTGAGACAGCCATAGTTGGCCACCTTCGTCGAGACTGTTCTACCCTCGTAGTTCAGATATGTCTCTTCCAGTTGACGTAATGGTCAATATTCCACTGAGACATTATAGGCATGTAGAGGATTATGGTGAGGGATCTATAGGTATGTCAGTCAGAGAATGTAGTGCTGTCGTGAGAAGCCTATGGGCACAGTATGGATTAGTGTGGGACCATGAGGTATCTAAGGACATAGAGATTATAAGTAGTGATGAGCGAGTATACTGGTTGCTCGGGTGATCTCCGAGTATTTCTTATTGCTCGGAGATTTCGTTTTTGTCACCTCAGCTGTATGATTTACAGCTTGAATACATGTGGGGATTCCCTAGTAACCAGGCAACCCCCACATGTACTCAGGCTGCCTAACAGCCGTATATCATGCAGATGCGTCAACAAAACCTAAATCTCCCAGCAGTTACAAATACTCAGAGACCACCGGAGCATGCTCGGGGGGGAAAACCCAAGCAACGAGTACACTCGCTCATCGCTCATTGTAAAGTGTTAAGAAGGATCTATTTGATGTTGATGGCTACAGTTTGGGTTTATGAAGATCCTATGGAAATATGTGAGATTCTAGTGGGGATGTGAGTGATCTATGGACATTTTAGGGATCGTATCAGGGTATTGAAGGATTATACCTGGGAATGGGATTATAATGTTGCAGTTTTAATTTTTTTTCATGTCATGGATTATAATGTTTTCTGACCTAATGTTTCAGCAAATGAGTCAAATCTCTAATTTTGCAAATCCAATACCACACTCACACAGACACATATAACATGGACAATGCCCGACAGAGTAACATGTCTGTATTCACAGCTGCTCATATCAGGATATGTTGAGTCAAGAGAAAATGTCATAAAGGGCATATGTGTGGTATGGTCTTGGTTTTCCCATCTTTCCTTCACGAGCTTCCTCGGCAGGAGTCATGTATGGCCGGTTGGTCTTGCCCAATATCAATGCACCACGTACATAGTGTTCCATCTCTTGACCCTATGGCCAGTAATTCATTCTTCTACTACTTTCCTTCGATTCGCAAATGTAAACTTAATGTCATGTCACAATCCAATGCTCATTGTTTCCCTTTCTCTGAAGGAATTGTAATGACTTGATGGGTGGAAAAAGATTTTCTTGTCACTTTCTTGACGAGATCTCACACGAGTAATTCCTCTTCAATTCAACATCTGACTAATGAAGGAGCCGACCATGAACATGCTGAGAGTAATGACTCTTTAGACATATTTGACATTTCTCTGCAGCATTTCCTGCTTCTGCTTGTCGAGGGTTTCATAACCTTAATTCCTCGAAGGTTCGTCATCTAATAGCATCACTTGTAGCCCACAATGCGCTCTTCTAACTTCTCATGCTTGGTGGACTCTGGTGGTCATTCACACATCTAATGATCACCTTACCCGCATGGATAGGCAACGTGGCCCTGCATCTCCAAGTAGAGTTGATCTGTTTGAAGATGTGGGTTATTCCCATAGAAGACACATGTGCATGTAAGTCTTAGTCATGATTAATTAACATTTATGAGTTCTGATCAGACTTATCTCCACCATCCAAGGCTATGAGCGGTGGTCATTAATTGGGAACAATTCCAGTCAGATGAGATGAGAATAATGCTGGAAAATAATGATGATGTTAAGTTTTGCATCTAAAAATCAACCTATGGAAATCACAACATGTTCTCTGGATCCCAATGCCCACAGCAGACTCATCTGCCCTCCTTACTCAGGCTCCTCTTTCCTTTCCCTCTAGACTCCTTTGTCCTCCTCCTCCAGGCTCCCCTGTCCCCTCCACAATTCTTTCCTTTAAAAACTCATCTGTTCCCTCCAAATTCATCTGCCTCCTCAAGATCTCTCTGTTCATCTCCTCCAGACTTCTTTGCCCCCTCCACATACCCATCTTCCCTAAAAACTCATCTGTCGCCTCAACACTTCTTTGTCCTCCTCCTCCAGACTCCTCTGTCTTCTTCTCCTAACTCTTCTGCCCCTCCTCTAGGTTCCACTATCCCTTTGAGACTCCTCTGTTACCTCCATACTTCTCTGTCCACTAAAAACTCCTCTGTCCACTCCAGATTCCTCTGCCCAATCCAGACTTCTCTGACCTCATACTTCATACTCCTCTGTTCTTCTCAGACTCCTGTCCTCCTCCTCCAAACACCTCTTCCAACCTCTTCTCTCCTCCTCCTCCAGACTCATCTGTCCCTTTCAGACTCCTCTGTCCATACAGATCCTTCTGTCCCCTCAGACACCTATGTCCCTTCAAGATTCCTCTGTCCTCCTCCTCCAGACTCCTGTGTCCCTTCCAGACTACTCTATTTGCTATGCACTTCTATGTCCTCTACAGACACCCGTCTCCCCAAACTCCTCTGTCCCCTACAGACTCCTCTGTCCTCATCCTTCATACTCCTCAGTCCTCATCCTTCATACTGCTCTGTCCCCTACAGACTCCTCTGTCCTCATCCTTCATACTCCTGTCCCGTACAGACACCTTTTTCCCCTGAAAATTCCTCTGTCCTTATCCTTCATACTCCTCAGCCCCCTGCAAACTCCTCTGTCCTCATCAGACACCTCTGTCCCCTGAAAATTCCTCTGTCTTCATCCTTCATACTCCTCTGTCCCCTACAGACTCCTCTGTCCTTATCTTTCATACTCCTCTGTCCCCTGCAAACTCCTCTGTCCTCATCCTTCATGCTCCTTTGTCTCCTACAGACTCCTCTGTCCTCATCTTTCATAATCCTCTGTCCTCATCCTTCATACTCCTCTGTCCCTTACAGACTCCTCTGTCCCCGGAAAATTCCTCTGTCCTCATCCTTCATACTCCTCTGTCCCCTACAGATACCTCTGTAACCTGAAAATTCCTCTGTCCTCATCCTTCATACTCCTGTCTCCTACAGACTCCTTTGTCCTCATCCTTCATACTCCTGTCTCCTACAGACTCCTTTGTCCTCATCCTTCATACTCATCTGTCCTCATCCTTCATACTCCTCTGTCCCCTACAGATACCTCTGTAACCTGAAAATTCCTCTGTCCTCATCCTTCATACTCCTGTCTCCTACAGACTCCTTTGTCCTCATCCTTCATACTCATCTGTCCCCTGCAAACTCCTCTGTCCTCATCTTTCATACTCCTCTGTCCTCATCAGACTCCTCTGTCCCCTACAGACTCCTCTATCCTCATCCTTCATACTCCTCAGCCCTCTGCAAACTCCTCTGTCCTCATCAGACTCCTCTGTCCCCTGAAAATTCCTGTCCTCATCCTTCATACACCTCTGTCCCCTACATACTCCTCTGTCCTCATCCTTTATACAGAGGAGTATGAAGGATGAGGACAGAGGAGTCTGTAGGGGACAGAGGAGTATGAAGGATAACACCGGTGATATTGGGGCTCATGCAGCAGGCGCTCCCTGCCATAATTTGCCAGTCTTCAGTCACATAAAATTACTGCAGACATTTATTCCAAGCCTTTATTATCTTTATAATAACAAATTGCTTATTATTAAAGCATCACTCCAGCAGGGTTTTTTTTTCTCACCACTGGAGTGGAGGTTGCTTTCCCTGCTCCTTACCTGGAACCACTTAGTCAGACAGCTGGGTTGTCGGGGGGAAGACTTTCTGCCCTGGACACAAGGGACCATGTGACGGCTGGGGCAGGGAGGAAGAGACGGGGGTGTGGTCAGAAAAGAGCGGGAGAGCAGAGCGCGCCAGACATAGGGGGCAGCGTGCCAGAGAGAATGCAGGCTGCAGCGCCGCGCTCCCCATGACAGAGTGCTCCCCGGGAGGGCACTAAGGCTGGAGTGAGAGTGGGGACTTGGAAGCCTCCATAATCTGAGACGACGTATCCCCCTACAGTGACCTGAGCGCACAGCCCCTCACCCACCTCAGCCCTAACAATAGCTCCATCCTCTCACATTCACCCCCCACTGCCCTGCCGCCCCTCACCCACCTCAGCCCTCACAATACCCCCATCCTGTCACATTCAGCCCCCCACTGCCCTGTAGCCCCTCACCCACCTCAGCTCTCACAATACCCCCATCCTCTCACATTCACCCCCCAGTGCCCTGTCGTCCCTCTCCCACCTCAGCCCTCACAATACCCCCATCCTCTCACATTCACCCCCCAGTGCCCTGTCGCCTCTCACCCCCTCAGCCCTCACAATACCCCCATCTTCTCACATTCACCCCCCAGTGCCCTGTCGTCCCTCTCCCACCTCAGCCCTCACAATACCCCCATCCTCTCACATTCACCCCCCAGTGCCCTGTCGCCTCTCACCCCCTCAGCCCTCACAATACCCCCATCTTCTCACATTCACCCCCCAGTGCCCTGTCATCCCTCACCCACCTCAGCCCTCACAATACCCCCATCCTGTCACATTCAGCCCCCCACTGCCCTGTCACCCCTCACCCACCTCAGCCCTCACAATAGCCCCATCCTGTCACATTCACCCCCCAGTGCCCTGTAGCCCCTCACCCACCTCAGCTCTCACAATACCCCCATCCTCTCACATTCACCCCCCAGTGCCCTGTCGCCCCTCACCCACCTTACCCCTCACAATACCCCATCCTCTCACATTCACCCCCCAGTGCCCTGTGGCCCCTCACCCACCTCAGCCCTCACAATACCCCCATCCTCTCACATTCACCCCCCAGTGCCCTGTCGCCCCTCACCCACCTTACCCCTCACAATACCCCATCCTCTCACATTCACCCCCCAGTGCCCTGTGGCCCCTCACCCACCTCAGCCCTCACAATACCCCCATCCTCTCACATTCACCCCCCCAGTGCCCTGTGGCCCCTCACCCACCTCAGCCCTCACAATACCCCCATCCTCTCACATTCACCCCCCAGTGCCCTGTCGCCCCTCACCCACCTTACCCCTCACAATACCCCATCCTCTCACATTCACCCCCCCAGTGCCCTGTCGCCCCTCACCCACCTCAGCCCTCACAATACCCCCATCCTCTCACATTCACCCCCCAGTGCCCTGTCGCCCCTCACCCACCTTACCCCTCACAATACCCCCATCCTCTCACATTCACTCCCCAGTGCCCTGTCACCCCTCACCCTCCTCAGCCCTTACAATACCCCCATCCTCACATTCACCCCCCAGTGCCCTGTCGCCCCTCACCCACCTCAGCCCTCACAATACCCCCATCCTCACATTCACCCCCCAGTGCCCTGTCGCCCCTCACCCACCTTACCCCTCACAATACCCCCATCCTCTCACATTCACCCCCCAGTGCCCTGTCGCCCCTCACCCACCTCAGCCCTCACAATACCCCCATCCTCTCACATTCACCCCCCAGTGCCCTGTCGCCCCTCACCCACCTCAGCCCTAACAATACCCCCATCCTCACATTCACCCCCCAGTGCCCTGTCGCCCCTCACCCACCTCAGCCCTCACAATACCCCCATCCTCACATTCACCCCCCAGTGCCCTGTCGCCCCTCACCCACCTTACCCCTCACAATACCCCCATCCTCTCACATTCACCCCCCAGTGCCCTGTCGCCCCTCACCCACCTTACCCCTCACAATACCCCCATCCTCTCACATTCACCCCCCAGTGCCCTGTCGCCCCTCACCCTCCTCAGCCCTTACAATACCCCATCCTCTCACATTCACCCCCCAGTGCCCTGTCGCCCCTCACCCACCTTACCCCTCACAATACCCCCATCCTCTCACATTCACCCCCCAGTGCCCTGTCGCCCCTCACCCTCCTCAGCCCTTACAATACCCCCATCTTCTCACATTCACCCCCCAGTGCCCTGTCGCCCCTCACCCACCTCAGCCCTCACAATACCCCCATCCTCTCACATTCACCCCCCAGTGCCCTGTCACCCCTCACCCTCCTCAGCCCTTACAATACCCCCATCCTCTCACATTCACCCCCCAGTGCCCTGTCACCCCTCACCCTCCTCAGCCCTTACAATACCCCCATCCTCTCACATTCACCCCTCATTGACCATGACATGCCACTTACCAAGTCTGCAGTCAGTGAGGCAGGACCAGGAAGTGTCTGAGTGAAATGTAGGGTGGGACCCCGCGTGCCTGAGCCCATCCCATCAAACTGCAACTTGGAAGCAGCTCCTCAGGTCAGTAAAGCGGCTGTGCTAGCAGCTGCAGAATGTCCGGCAGGCAGGAGAGCCGGCATTGTTCTGCTCTCCTCCTGTGCGGTGTTCTGCCTTATCAAAAAGTGGCAGTGACTCTGGGTGGGCCCCTTCATGTGACGGACCCGGGCGATGGCCTCCTCTGCCCCCCAATAGCTGCGCTACTGCCTGTGGTTACACCATTCATGTAATACACAAGAAACCTAGGAGGGTGATCAGAGCCTCTCTACCTGATGATGTAAATCTCTGTCTACCTGGTCCATATTCTCCATGATCGCATCCAGGGAATCTGTGGTAAATCTGAGGTCTCTCAAGATCTTGACGATTTGTGATAATTAGACGTTCACAAAAATTCTAAATTCTCCATCTAAAATGAGAACAATCGAAGCCGTCGCTGCGCCACGCACTATTCCTCTAGGGTCTGCGCCTCCAAAATACTCTGTTCCCTGGAGCCCATTATACCCGGTCACGTCAGGAGCTGGACAATAATTGTCAGCAGGACTGCGGTGGAGAAATGCGGTGGTCATGGCGTCCAGTCATGTGCCGGGTGTCTGACGTCGGATGGTGCAGGAGGAATCACCCTGTGAAGTAGCCACGGTTTGTTTTCTCTTCATTCTGTCACTTGTCTCCCATCTATATAATTCAGCCAGTATTACCTTACATAGCGTTTCTTTCTATCCGTAAATGTACTGTACACCTCTTTTTATCCTGGTCATATGATCACACGGTGACCCCCCCACTTTGCCTGACAACTACATGGCATTATGGGGGGGGCACCATCTAAGCGAACAAAACTTCTTGTATGGTGAATCTATATGGAATGAAACACACACTTTTCCCATAGAGAGGAGAAGACACCTATCGCAGTTATTGATGATGATTGCACAGCTAGTGTCCCACAGTTATAACGGAGGAGATCGCAGCTCTGCCTCCTGACTGCACACTGACACTGCACAGAATATAGAGGAGAGGACAATCGCGGCTTCGTAAGAGAGTTCAGAGGAGAACGAAGCAGAAGGACATCTGAAATTCAAGATGGAGGCTGAAGAGCGAGTAAAAGGTGTGTGAAGTGCACAGAAGAGAGTACACTGTGTGTGAAAGTGCAGAGTGTGGTGGGGGTAAGGAAACCTGCAATGCTTCTGATGACTCATTGTATCAGATTAGCCCCAGAAGTAGAAGGAATCGGCCTGATACATTGTCGCCGCTCTGGTATCGCACGGCGTACGTTTTTCATATTGATAAATGATTTATAAATTGATTTATTTTTACAGGGTTTGCTTTGTCCTGTACGGTGTAAGGAACTCCACGACTTCCCGCAGTTGATTCATTTCCTCCTCTGCTCCATGTGAACACGTTCATTTTTCACAACCGTCCATGTGAATGTGATACCTCACATCAGATTTATGCCTCCGACCCCACGTGTCCCCCTCACAAACATTCCTCGTCCTATCTCAATAAACGGTGATACATTTTTTGCACTTTTACACCAAAACATTTCCAACAATTTTAATTATTTCCAAACGAGCCAAATATAATGAGTACAGATGGGCGAGGGCCAATATAATAAGTGTGGAGGGGCGAGGGCCGAAATAATGAGTGTGGAAGGGCGAGGGCCGAAATAATGAGTGCGGAAGGGCGAGGGCCGAAATAATGAGTGCGGAGGGGCGAGTGCCGATATAATGAGTGCGGAAGGGCGAGGGCCGAAATAATGAGTGCGGAAGGGCGAGGGCCGAAATAATGAGTGCGGAGGGGTGAGGGCCAATATAATGAGTACAGATGGGCAAGTGCCGATATGATAAATGTGGAAGGGTGACAGCTGATATGAGTGTGGAGGGGCGAGGGCCGATATAATGAGTGCGGAAGGGCGAGGGCCGAAATAATGAGTGCGGAAGGGCGAGGGCTGAAATAATGAGTACGGGGGGGTGAGGGCCAATATAATGATTGCAGAGGGGCGAGTGCCAATATGATAAGTGTGGAAGGGTTAGGGCCGATTTAATAAGTGTGGGGGGGCAAAAGCTGATATAATAAGTGCAGAAGGGTGAGGGCCGAAATAATGAGTGCGGAGGGGTGAGGGCCGATATAATGAGTGTGGAGGGGTGAGGGCCAATATAATGATTGAGTCGGGGCGAGTGCCGATATAATAAGTGTGGAGGGGCGAAGGCTGATATAATGAGTGCGGAAGGGCGAGGGCCGAAATAATGAGTGCGGAGGGGTGAGGGCCGAAATAATGAGTGCGGAGGGGTGAGGGCCGATATAATAAGTGTGGAGGGGTGAGGGCCGATATATTGAGTGCGGAGGGGCTAGGGCCGATATAATGAGCGCAGAGGGGCGAGGGCCGATATAATGAGCGCAGAGGGGCGAGGGCCGATATAATGAGTGCGGAGGGGCGAGGGCCGATATAATGAGTGCAGAGGGGCGAGGGCCGATATAATGAGTGCGGAGGGGCGAGGGCTGATATAATGAGTGCGGAGGGGCGAGGGCTGATATAATGAGTGCGGAGGGGCGAGGGCTGATATAATGAGCACAGAGGGGCGAGGGCCGATATAATGAGTGCAGAGGGGCGAGGGCCGATATAATGAGTGCAGAGGGGCGAGGGCTGATATAATGAGTGCTGAGGGGCGAGGGCTGATATAATGAGTGCGGAGGGGCGAGGGCTGATATAATGAGCACAGAGGGGCGAGGGCCGATATAATGAGCGCAGAGGGGCGAGGGCCGATATAATGAGTGCGGAGGGGCGAGGGCCGATATAATGAGTGCGGAGGGGCGAGGGCCGATATAATGAGTGCGAAGGGGCGAGGGCCGATATAATGAGTGCGGAGGGGCAAGGGCCGATATAATGAGTGTGGAGGGGCGAGGGCTGATATAATGAGTGCGGAGGGGCAAGGGCCGATATGAGTGCGGAGGGGCAAGGGCCGATATAATGAGTGTGGAGGGGCGAGGGCCGATATAAGGAGTGTGAAGGGGCGAGGGCCGATATAATGAGCGCAGAGGGGCGAGGGCCAATATAATGAGTGTGGAGGGGCGAGGGCCGATATGAGCGCAGAGGGGCGAGGGCCAATATAATGAGTGTGGAGGGGCAAGGGGCGAGGGCCGATATAATGAGCGCAGAGGGGCGAGGGCCAATATAATGAGTGTGGAGGGGCGAGGGCCGATATAAGGAGTGTGAAGGGGCGAGGGCCGATATAATGAGCGCAGAGGGGCGAGGGCCAATATAATGAGTGTGGAGGGTCGAGGGCCGATATAATGAGTGCGGAGTGGTGTATGGAGGACTATGTGGTGCCCATAATACTAATACTGTATGGAGGACTATGTGGTGCCCATAATACTGTATGGAGGACTATTTGGTGCCACTAATACTGTATGGAGGACTATTTGGTGCCCATAATACTGTATGGAGGACTATGTGGTGCCAGTAATACTGTATGGAGGACTATGTGGTGCCCATAATACTGTATGGAGGACTATGTGGTGCCCATAATACTGTATGGAGGACTATGTGGTGCCAGTAATACTGTATGGAGGACTGTACTGTCCTGTTTCTAGAATGTACAATAGATATCACTCATGTAATGTAAGAAGTGAAATCTTTGGCACTGTACTTTACATATATTTCTTTTCTGTGCCTCATGAATTGTGGTCTGTGTTACAGGGGCCACTGAGACTCTTCCGCACGGGGCCCATGAAAACCTGGAGCAGGGCCCTAATTGCAGGCAGCAGAATGTTATCATTTTTTGGATCCGTGAATCAGAATATTAGAGCTCTGATCTGTACAAATCTACTATAAAATATTTGCACAAAATGATGATATTTAGATAAATCGAGCGCGAGCTCTGGTACATTGTGCGATCACCGGCAAGATGGAAGTTCAATCCTCTAGGAAACAAATCGCAGCACAGGACTCACTCTTTTTATTTGCCTTAGTTCGTTGTCTGATTAATTTGGATTTTCCGGGAACCCTCCGCGCTCACATTCTCCATGATATAAAGTGGGAGGGTGGTGGCTGCAGAAAGAATCTTATCCCCCTGCAGACTGTGAGCCCTCGTGGGCAGGGTCCCCCCTCCTTATGTACTCGTGTGCCTTGTTATCTGCTCATGTTTAATGTATTTGTCTATATTTGCCCCGTATTCACATGTAAAGCGCCATGGAATAAATGGCGCTATAAAAATGTATAATAATAAAAATAATAATAATCATGTATCTCTGTATACAGGGAGCTCCCCCTAGTGGTGGCTGCAGACAGGATCTTATCATGTATCTCTGTATACAGGGAGCTCCCCCTAGTGGTGGCTGCAGACAGGATCTTATCATGTATCTCTGTATACAGGGAGCTCCCCCTAGTGGTGGCTGCAGACAGAATCTTATCATGTATCTCTGTATACAGGGAGCTCCCCCTAGTGGTGGCTGCAGACAGGATCTTATCATGTATCTCTGTATACAGGGAGCTCCCCCTAGTGGTGGCTGCAGACAGGATCTTATCATATATCTCTGTATACAGGGAGCTCCTCCTAGTGGTGGCTGCAGACAGAATCTTATCATGTATCTCTGTATATAGGGAGCTCCCCCTAGTGGTGGCTGCAGACAGAATCTTATCATGTATCTCTGTATACAGGGAGCTCCCCCTAGTGGTGGCTGCAGACAGGATATTATCATGTATCTCTGTATACAGGAAGCTCCCCCTAGTGGTGACTGCAGACAGAATCTTATCATGTATCTCTGTATACAGGGAGCTCCCTCTAGTGGTGGCTGCAGACAGGATCTTATCATGTATCTCTGTATACAGGGAGCTCCCCCTACTGGTGGCTGCAGACAGGATCTTATCATGTATCTCTGTATACAGGGAGCTCCCCCTAGTGGTGACTGCAGACAGAATCTTATCATGTATCTCTGTATACAGGGAGCTCCCCCTAGTGGTGGCTGCAGACAGAATCTTATCATGTATCTCTGTATACAGGGAGCTCCCCCTAGTGGTGGCTGCAGACAGGATCTTATCATGTATCTCTGTATACAGGGAGCTCCCCCTAGTGGTGACTGCAGACAGGATCTTATCATGTATCTCTGTATACAGGGAGCTCCCCCTAGTGGTGGCTGCAGACAGGATCTTATCATGTATCTCTGTATACAGGGAGCTCCCCCTAGTGGTGGCTGCAGACAGGATCTTATCACGTATCTCTGTATACAGGGAGCTCCCCCTAGTGGTGACTGCAGACAGAATCTTATCATGTATCTCTGTATACAGGGAGCTCCCTCTAGTGGTGGCTGCAGACAGGATCTTATCATGTATCTCTGTATACAGGGAGCTCCCCCTAGTGGTGACTGCAGACAGAATCTTATCATGTATCTCTGTATACAGGGAGCTCCCCCTAGTGGTGACTGCAGACAGAATCTTATCATGTATCTCTGTATACAGGGGGCTCCCCCTAGTGGTGACTGCAGACAGAATCTTATCATGTATCTCTGTATACAAGGAGCTCCCCCTAGTGGTGGCTGCAGACAGGATCTTATCATGTATCTCTGTATACAGGGAGCTTCCCCTAGTGGTGGCTGCAGACAGGATCTTATCATGTATCTCTGTATACAGGGAGCTCCCCCTAGTGGTGGCTGCAGACAGGATCTTATCATGTATCTCTGTATACAGGGAGCTCCCTCTAGTGGTGGCTGCAGACAGGATCTTATCATGTATCTCTGTATACAGGGAGCTCCCCCTAGTGGTGACTGCAGACAGAATCTTATCATGTATCTCTGTATACAGGGAGCTCCCCCTAGTGGTGGCTGCAGACAGGATCTTATCATGTATCTCTGTATACAGGGAGCTCCCCCTAGTGGTGACTGCAGACAGGATCTTATCATGTATCTCTGTATACAGGGAGCTCCCCCTAGTGGTGGCTGCAGACAGGATCTTATCATGTATCTCTGTATACAGGGAGCTCCCCCTAGTGGTGACTGCAGACAGGATCTTATCATGTATCTCTGTATACAGGGAGCTCCCCTACTGGTGGCTGCAGACAGGATCTTATCATGTATTTCTGTATACAGGGAGCTCCCCCTAGTGGTGGCTGCAGACAGAATCTTATCATGTATCTCTGTATACAGGGAGCTTCCCCTAGTGGTGGCTGCAGAAAGGATCTTATCATGTATCTGTATACAGGGAGCTCCCCCTAGTGGTGGCTGCAGACAGGATCTTATCATGTATCTCTGTATACAGGGAGCTCCCCCTAGTGGTGGCTGCAGACAGGATCTTATCATGTATCTCTGTATACAGGGAGCTCCCCCTAGTGGTGACTTCAGACAGGATCTTATCATGTATCTCTGTATACAGGGAGCTCCCCCTAGTGGTGACTGCAGACAGGATCTTATCATGTATCTCTGTATACAGGGAGCTCCCCCTAGTAGTGGCTGCAGACAGGAACTTATCATGTATCTCTGTATACAGAGAGCTCCCCCTAGTGGTGACTGCAGACAGGATCTTATCATGTATCTCTGTATACAGGGAGCTCCCCCTAGTGGTGGCTGCAGACAGGATCTTATCATGTATCTCTGTATACAGGGAGCTCCCCCTAGTGGTGGCTGCAGAAAGGATCTTATCATGTATCTCTGTATACAGGGAGCTCCCCCTAGTGGTGACTGCAGACAGGATCTTATCATGTATCTCTGTATACAAGGAGCTCCCCCTAGTGGTGACTGCAGACAGGATCTTATCATGCATCTCTGTATACAGGGAGCTCCCCCTAGTGGTGGCTGCAGACAGGATCTTATCATGTATCTCTGTATACAGGGAGCTCCCCCTAGTGGTGACTGCAGACAGGATCTTATCATGTATCTCTGTATACAGGGAGCTCCCCCTAGTGGTGACTGCAGACAGGATCTTATCATGTATCTCTGTATACAGGGAGCTCCCCTAGTGATGGCTGCAGAAAGGATCTTATCATGTATCTCTGTATACAGGGAGCTCCCCCTAGTGGTGGCTGCAGACAGGACCTTATCATGTATCTCTGTATACAGGGAGCTCCCCCTAGTGGTGGCTGCAGACAGGATCTTATCATGTATCTCTGTATACAGGGAGCTCCCCCTAGTGGTGGCTGCAGACAGGATCTTATCATGTATCTCTGTATACAGGGAGCTCCCCCTAGTGGTGGCTGCAGACAGGATCTTATCATGTATCTCTGTATACAGGGAGCTCCCCCTAGTGGTGGCTGCAGACAGGATCTTATCATGTATCTCTGTATACAGGGAGCTCCCCCTAGTGGTGGCTGCAGACAGGATCTTATCATGTATCTCTGTATACAGGGAGCTCCCGCTAGTGGTGGCTGCAGACAGGATCTTATCATGTATCTCTGTATACAGGGAGCTCCCGCTAGTGGTGGCTGCAGACAGGATCTTATCATGTATCTCTGTATACAGGGAGCTCCCGCTAGTGGTGGCTGCAGACAGGATCTTATCATGTATTTCTGTATACAGGGAGCTCCCCTAGTGATGGCTGCAGAAAGGATCTTATCATGTATCTCTGTATACAGGGAGCTCCTCCTAGTGGTGACTGCAGACAGGATCTTATCATGTATCTCTGTATACAGGGAGCTCCCCCTAGTGGTGGCTGCAGACAGGATCTTATCATGTATCTCTGTATACAGGGAGCTCCCCCTAGTGGTGACTGCAGACAGGATCTTATCATGTATCTCTGTATACAGGGAGCTCCCCTAGTGATGGCTGCAGAAAGGATCTTATCATGTATCTCTGTATACAGGGAGCTCCCCCTAGTGGTGGCTGCAGACAGGATCTTATCATGTATGTCTGTATACAGGGAGCTCCCCCTAGTGGTGACTGCAGACATGATCTTGTCATGTATCTCTGTATACAGGGAGCTCCCCCTAGTGGTGGCTGCAGACAGGATCTCATCATGTATCTCTGTATACAGGGAGCTCCTCCTAGTGGTGACTGCAGACATGATCTTGTCATGTATCTCTGTATACAGGGAGCTCCCCCTAGTGGTGACTGCAGACATGATCTTATCATGTATCTCTGTATACAGGGAGCTCCCCTAGTGGTGACTGCAGACAAGATCTTATCATGTATCTCTGTATACAGGGAGCTCCCCCTAGTGGTGGCTGCAGACAGGATCTTATCATGTATCTCTGTATACAGGGAGCTCCCCTAGTGGTGACTGCAGACAGGATCTTATCATGTATCTCTGTATACAGGGAGCTCCCCCTAGTGGTGGCTGCAGACAGGATCTTATCATGTATCTCTGTATACAGGGAGCTCCCCCTAGTGGTGGCTGCAGACAGGATCTTATCATGTATCTCTGTATACAAGGAGCTCCCCCTAGTGGTGGCTGCAGACAGAATCTTATCATGTATCTCTGTATACAGGGAGCTCCCCCTAGTGGTGGCTGCAGACAGGATCTTATCATGTATCTCTGTATACAGGGAGCTCCCCCTAGTGGTGGCTGCAGACAGAATCTTATCATGTATCTCTGTATACAGGGAGCTCCCCCTAGTGGTGGCTGCAGACAGGATCTTATCATGTATCTCTGTATACAGGGAGCTCCCCCTAGTGGTGGCTGCAGACAGAATCTTATCATGTATCTCTGTATACAAGGAGCTCCCCCTAGTGGTGGCTGCAGACAGAATCTTATCATGTATCTCTGTATACAGGGAGCTCCCCCTAGTGGTGGCTGCAGACAGGATCTTATCATGTATCTCTGTATACAAGGAGCTCCCCCTAGTGGTGGCTGCAGACAGAATCTTATCATGTATCTCTGTATACAGGGAGCTCCCCCTAGTGGTGGCTGCAGACAGGATCTTATCATGTATCTCTGTATACAATTAGCTCCCCCTAGTGGTGGCTGCAGACAGGATCTTATCATGTATCTCTGTATACAGGGAGCTCCCCCTAGTGGTGGCTGCAGACAGAATCTTATCATGTATCTCTGTATACAGGGAGCTCCCCCTAGTGGTGGCTGCAGACAGGATCTTATCATGTATCTCTGTATACAGGGAGCTCCTCCTAGTGGTGGCTGCAGACAGGATCTTATCATGTATCTCTGTATACAGGGAGCTCCCCCTAGTGGTGGCTGCAGACAGGATCTTATCATGTATCTCTGTATACAGGGAGCTCCCCCTAGTGGTGGCTGCAGACAGGATCTTATCATGTATCTCTGTATACAGGGAGCTCCCCCTAGTGGTGGCTGCAGACAGGATCTTATCATGTATCTCTGTATACAGGGAGCTCCCCTAGTGATGGCTGCAGAAAGGATCTTATCATGTATCTCTGTATACAGGGAGCTCCCCTAGTGATGGCTGCAGACAGGATCTTATCATGTATCTCTGTATACAGGGAGTTCCCCCTAGTGGTGGCTGCAGACAGGATCTTATCATGTATCTCTGTATACAGGGAGCTCCCCCTAGTGGTGGCTGCAGACAGGATCTTATCATGTATCTCTGTATACAGGGAGCTCCCCCTAGTGGTGGCTGCAGACAGGATCTTATCATGTATCTCTGTATACAGGGAGCTCCCCCTAGTGGTGGCTGCAGACAGGATCTCATCATGTATCTCTGTATACAGGGAGCTCCCCCTAGTGGTGGCTGCAGACAGGATCTTATTATGTATCTCTGTATACAGGGAGCTCCCCCTAGTGGTGGCTGCAGACAGGATCTTATCATGTATCTCTGTATACAGGGAGCTCCCTCTAGTGGTGGCTGCAGACAGAATATTTTCAGTACATCTCCATATGCATTGAGCACGCCTTGGCATTTCTTTATGTAGATTTCATCAACACTAGAACATTGTATCATTCACTGTATATAGCTTCCTTGGATCTGAGTCAGACTTGTCCACTTCCTGGTAGTGATGACTATGTGTCAGGGGTTCTTAATTGGCTCTTCTGTATTGTCTTATACACAAAGCTTCTTTAGTTGCCATGAGCCATAATTAAGTAGATACATTGTACTACATAGAAATCTCTGGTAATCAGTCTCCAACTTTCCAGGACTTAATACCACGACTACAGACACAATGTTTTTATCACCTGGATCGTCAATTTTAAAAAGTCAAGCAAGAAATGTCTCCATGTTTCATATTTCATAGTGTCTCCTTACATTTATACATCGGGAATTTGAAGCAAGCCCAGAAGGAGTTTGCATCATCTTACAAGGATTACGGAGGCACCGGGCTCCGGTGTCGTCAGCTTTTTTTACATTCGTAAGATGAAAATGAAATCCATTGACCTTCATCATTAATCTCTTACATTTGCTGCTCTCAGGACAGATCTTCCATTTTATTTTTTTTTTACCTACAAGCTACTGGTGCCCCTGGTGGGATACATGTAGTCTACTGATTAGAGACGAACTTGGTATGATATGAATTATTATATAATATTACTGAGGTGAATAAAATAAAGCACAGGACTGAGTATCTGATCAAAATATCAATCATGTCTGCAATAAAATTAGCTAAAAATACAGTAGAAACTGTAGAACTCCTTGTGGCCTCCAGGTGTGACATTATAAGCGCTTCATTACGTTATGGGAAACAATGCGACAATGTACAATTTTGCTGCCTCTTATTGCACACAGGAAGCTTGATATGTCTAAAGGTGGAAGGGGTAATGGCACTATCAGCAAATGTCGTTGGTTCCTTAGGACATGACATGGACACCTTCCACCCAGATTTCTCCCTCTAGTAATTAACCTTTGTTGTTGAGATGGTTTACTATCAGTTACTTCTCTAAATAGAAAATTTTGTAAAGAAAACAGGGGTCACCATAGCTCAAATTTGGGTGCCATGGTGGTGCTGGTTCACACATCACTTACCACCATTGAAGAAGTACTACCATTTGTCATTTCCACCATTGAACATTGCATTTCTGTCCATCTATTTTTCGCTGTTTTTTGTGTTGGTCACTGTAATTTTGAGCCCAGTAGTGGGCCCCCTTTTTCTCTTTATCTCCATATAAGCCGTATTAGATGCCTTTATAGTATTCATACCCTTAAGAAGATCCTGCAACATAGTTTATTGTCATATAGCTTTGAAGCGTTTTGGGGTAGAACTCGACCCCATTACTGTGCGAGAACTTGTTTGTATAGTAGACCGTACCCATTATTGTACCCTAAACTTCTGATCCAGTTGCTGGATGTGCCTTCCAGTACATAGTTCAGCAGATTAATAAAAGTAAATTGTGACTTCACTGAGGCCAGTCATTGACTGGATGATTTCCTGAAATTATCAAACTCTCATCTAGTGTTTGTACAACCCCTGGCAAATATGATGGAATCACCGGCTTTGGAGGATGTTCATTCAGTTATTTAATTTTGTAGAAAAAAGGCAGATCACAGACATGGCACAAAACTAAAGTCATTTCAAATGGCAACTTTCTGGCTTTAAGAAACACCAAAAGAAATCAAGAACAAAAAATGTGGTGGTCAGTAATGGTTACTTTTTTTAACCAAGCATAGGGAAAAAATTATGGAATCACTCAATTCTGAGGAAAAAAATCATGGAATCATGAAAAACAAACAAACAATAAAACCCTCCAACACATCACTAGTATTTTGTTGCACCACCTCTGGCTTTTCTTACAGCTTGCAGTCTCTGAGGCCTGGACTTAATGAGGGTCACACAGGACTCTGCATCAATCTCGTTCCAACCTTCTCTGGTTGCTGTTGTCAGATCAGCTTTGCAGGTTGGATTCTTGTCATCAACCATTTTCTTCAACTTCCACCAAAGATTTTCAATTGGATTGAGATCTGGACTATTTGCAGCCATGACATTGACCTTATGTGTCTTTTTTCCAGGAATGTTTGCACAGTGTTTGCTCTATGGCAGGAGGCATTATCATCTTGAGAAATGACTTCATCTTCCCCAAACATCCTTTCAATTGATGGGATAAGAAAAGTGTCCAAAATATCAACATAAACTTGTGCATTTATTGAAGATGCAATGACAGACGTCTCCCCAGTGCCTTTACCTGACATGCAGCCCCATATCATCAATGACTGTGGAGATCTGCATGTTCTCTTCAGGCAGTCATCTTTATAAATCTCATTGGAACGGCACCAAACAGAAGTTCCAGCATCATCACCTTGTCCAATGCATATTCGCGATTCATCACTGAATATGACTTTCTTCCAGTCATCCACAGTCCACGATTGCTTCTCCTTAGCCCATTGTAACCTTGTTTTTTTCTGTTTAGGTGTTAATGATGGCTTTCGTTTAGCTTTTCTGTATGTAAATCCCATTTCTTTTACGCGGTTTCTTACAGTTTGGTCACAGACATTGAATCCAGTTTCCACCCATTCGTTCCTCATTTGTTTTGTGGTGTATTTCCTGTTTTGGAGACACATTGATTTAAGTTTCCGGTCTTGACACTTTGATGTCTTCCTTGGTCTACCAGTATGTTTGCCTTTAACAACCTTCCCATGTTGTTTGTATTTGGTCCATATCTTAGACACAGCTGACTGTGAACAACCAACATCTTTTGCAACATTGCGTGATTTACCCTCTTTTAAGAGTTTGATAATCGTCTCCTTTGTTTCAATTGACATCTCTCGTGTTGGAGCCATGATTCATGTCAGTCCACTTGGTGCAGCAGCTCTCCAAGGTGTGATCACTCCTTTTTAGATGCAGACTAACAAGTAGATCTAAATTGATGCAGGTGTTAGTTTTGGGCATGAAAATTTACAGGGTGATTCCATAATTTTTTCCTCAGAATTGGGTGATTCCATAATTTTTCCTCTATGCTTGGTTAAAAAAGTAACAATTACTGACGGCCACATTTTTTGTTCTTGATTTCTTTTAGTGTTTCTTAAAGCCAGAAAGTTGCCACTTGAAATGACTTTAGTTTTGTGTCATGTCTGTGATCGGCTTTTTTTTCTACAAAATTAAACAACTGAATGAACATCCTCCAAGGCCGGTGATTCCATCATTTTTGCCAGGGGTTGTATATTATGGATGTTATGCATGATGTTTGTGTTATAAGTTTAATTAATGTTCTATACTTGTACTTTCAGGCCTACAAATTGATATTAATACATAACTGTGGGACTGTCACCTAGTAAGAATCCTATGAGACTAACATCAGCCATCATAAACTGCTGTCCTCAGCTCCAGGTGTTTGTCCCTTAACCAGCTCCTTATTATTAGCTGGATGCAGTTAATTTTTATGGCTCCAGCAGCAATAAAACTCCTAATGAACCATGATGATTGAATCTTATAGTTTTGCAGCGGGTCTTTCCTATCTCTCGGCTTCCATCTCTCGTGCAGCTGTGCCTCCTTCCATGGTATGTACGCAACTTGTTTGCTGCAAATCCCCCCAAACATGATGTCACCCCCTCCAGCAGGTCATGGAAACAAATCTAATCATCTTTATTAAACAGCAGACTACGTGAAAGTGTAATTCCTCCTAAAATGAACAAGTAACTGACATGTATGTGATAAACGGCCAAAAGTATGTGCACCACAGAATCCATCATTCATCTCTACTATCTCAACAGATAATCATCACTTATAGGATGGGTTGTTGTCACATCCTAATCCTGCAAAATTCATCCCAGTCACTGGTGAAATGATTGTGATCAGATGTGGCTAAATCCCCACCATGAAATGGAGATCACATAGGACCACTGAAATGCTACAGAAGAAGCCTTCATCCAGAGCTTCATGGCCAGAAGACCCACTAACTTTCATTGTCTACCAGTGGCCCAGGAAGCCGAGATGACCATGTACAATGTCCAGTGTCAGCTGGAGGGAGGTAAAGCTGTAAGTACTGGGCTCCTGAGTAGTGAGGACATGTCCTATGAGGAGAATTATTTTCTGGTCAAGAACCTAGATTTGCTGATTCCCAGAATCACACTTCTCATCTGACACAGAGTCATCTGAAGACTTTGGTGGAGGGGAGTTAACAGTCTTCATGGTTTCTTCTTTTCATACCCGTAGAGGCAAATATTATAGGTATAACCCTAGAAACTGCTCATATTTATTCACTATACAGATGATAAATATATGATTGCTGGGGACTGAGCTCCCACTGATCCTCATGATGAGAGGCCCAAATCTACTGGGGGCTGAGATTCCACCGTTCCTGATGATGGGAGGCCCAAATCTCCTGTGTGCTGAGATCCCACCGTTCCTGATGATGGGAGGCCCAAAACTCCTGTGGGCTGAGATCCCACCGTTCCTGATGATGGGAGGCCCAAAATCTCCTGTGTGCTGAGATCCCACCGATCCTGATGATGGGAGGCCCAAATCTCCTGTGTACTGAGATCCCACCGATCCTGATGTTTGGAGGCCCAAATCTCCTGTGGGCTGAGATCCCACCGTTCCTTTTTTTTTTTTTTAATCAATTAGTGTTTATTGAAGATTTCCAAAACAATACAGTGCAATCAAACAGTAATAACAGTAACAGAGACAGAGGTCGATCCCACCGTTCCTGATGATGGGAGGTCCAAATGTCCTTTGGGCTGAGATCCCACCGTTCCTGATGATGGAAGGTCCAAATCTCCTGTGTGCTGAGATCCCACCAATCCTGATGATGGGAGGCCCAAATCTCTTGTGGGCTGAGATCCCACTGTTCCTGATGATGGGAGGCCCAAATCTCCTGTGGGCTGAGATCCCGCCGATCCTGATGGTGGGAGGCCTGAATCTCCTGTGGGCTGAGATCCCGCCAATCCTGATGGTGGGAGGCCTGAATCTCCTGTGGGCTGAGATCCTGCCAATCCTGATGGTGGGAGGCCTGAATCTCCTGTGGGCTGATATCCCGCCGATCCTGATGATGGGAGGCCCAAATGTCCTGTGGGCTGAGATCCCACTGGTCCTGATGATGGGAGGCCCAAAATCTCCTGTGGGCTGAGATCCCACCGTTCCTGATGATGGGAGGTCCAAATCTCCTGTGTGCTGAGATCCTGCCGATCCTGATGATGGGAGGCCCAAATCTGCTGTGGGCTGAGATCCCACTATTCCTGATGATGGGAGGCCTAAATCTCCTGTGGGCTGATATCCCGCCGATCCTGATGGTGGGAGGCCTGAATCTCCTGTGGGCTGAGATCCCGCCGATCCTGATGGTGGGAGGCCTAAATCTCCTGAGGGCTGATATCCCGCCGATCCTGATGGTGGGAGGTCCAAATGTCCTTTGGGCTGAGATCCCGCCGATCCTGATGGTGGGAGGCCTGTTGTGAATTCTGTGGCAGAGTTCACTCCTGTGGTCACAAGTGGTACTTCGGCTGATTCTCTCTAAGGATCTTCCGTTTGTGGAGGGAAGTGGTACTGCAGCTTCTGAGTTTCCTCCCTCAGGTGATCTGGTGAGCTCGTTAGCTTCTTCTCTACTTAACTCCACCTGATACTTTGATCTATGCTTCCTGTCAATGTTTCAGTGTGGGACTTGTTTTTTCCCTGGATCATTCCTGTGGCCTGCTGCTCTGCAAAGCTAAGTTTTGCTTATGTTATTTTGTTGCTATTTTTCTGTCCAGCTTGCTTTATTGGTTTTTCTCACCTGCTGAAAGCTCTGAGACGCAGAGGGACCACCTCCGTACCGTTAGTCGGTGCGGAGGGTCTTTTTGTCCCCTCTGCGTGGTTTTTTATAGGTTTTTGTGCTGACCGCAAAGTTATCTTCCCTATCCTCGTTCTGTTCAGCTAGTCGGGCCTCACTTTGCTAAATCTGTTTCATCTCTATGTTTGTGTTTTCATCTTACTCACAGTCATTATATGTGGGGGGCTGCCTTTTCCTTTGGGGAATTTCTCTGAGGCAAGGTAGGCTTATTTTTCTATCTTCAGGATTAGCTAGTTTCTCAGGCTGTGACGAGGCGCCTAGGTTCTGGTCAGGAGCGCTCCACGGCTACCTTTAGTGTGGTTTGATAGGCTTAGAGATTGCGGTCTGCAGAGTTCCCACGTCTCAGAGCTCGTTCTATTATTTTGGGTTATTGTCAGTTCACTGTACGTGCTCTGACCTCCATGTCCATTGTGATTCTGAATTGCCTTTCATAACAGTACAGGAAGCCAAAAGTGCTAATGATTCTCAATAGAGGGAAAAAAGAAGTTCTGAGACCATTTTTTTTTCTTTGCACTGTGTTTTGTCTTTTTTTTTTCCCCTAGACATTTGGGTGGTTCAGGACACAGGTGTAGCAATGGACATTAAAGGTCTGTCTTCATGTGTGGATCAGCTCACGGCAAGAGTTCAAAATATTCAAGATTTTGTGGTCCAGAATTCTTTGCTTGAAGCGAGAATTCCTATTCCAGATTTGTTTTTTGGAGATAGAACTAAATTTCTGAGTTTCAAAAATAATTGTAAACTATTTCTGGCTTTGAAACCTCGCTCTTCTGGTGACCCAATTCAACAGGTTAGGATCGTCATTTCTTTTTTGCGCGGCGACCCTCAGGACTGGGCGTTTTCTCTTGCGTCAGGAGATCCTGCATTGAGTAATATCGATGCGTTTTTCCTTGCGCTTGGGTTGCTGTACGATGAGCCTAATTCAGTGGATCAGGCAGAAAAAAATTTGCTGGCTCTTTGTCAGGCTCAGGATGAGATAGAGGTATATTGTCAGAAATTTAGAAAGTGGTCAGTGCTCACTCAATGGAATGAATCTGCGCTGGCAGCAATATTCAGAAAGGGTCTCTCTGAAGCCCTTAAGGATGTCATGGTGGGATTTCCTATGCCTGCTGGTTTGAATGAGTCTATGTCTTTGGCCATTCAGATCGGTCGACGCTTGCGTGAGCGTAAACCTGTGCACCATTTGGCAGTATTACCTGAGCTTAAACCTGAGCCTATGCAGTGTGATAGGACCTTGACCAGAGTTGAACGGCAAGAACATAGACGTCTGAATGGTCTGTGTTTCTACTGTGGTGATTCCACTCATGCTATCTCCGATTGTCCTAAGCGCACTAAGCGGTTCGCTAGGTCTGCCCCCATTGGTACTGTACAGTCAAAATTTCTTCTGTCCGTTACCTTGATCTGCTCTTTGTCATCATATTCTGTCATGGCATTTGTGGATTCAGGTGCTGCCCTGAATTTGATGGACTTGGAATATGCTAAGCGTTGTGGGTTTTTCTTGGAGCCCTTGCAGTGTCCTATTCCATTGAGAGGAATTGATGCTACGCCTTTGGCCAAGAATAAGCCTCAATACTGGACCCAGCTGACCATGTGCATGGCTCCTGCACATCAGGAGGTTATTCGCTTTCTGGTGTTGCATAATCTGCATGATGTGGTCGTGTTGGGGTTGCCATGGCTACAAGCCCATAATCCAGTATTAGATTGGAAATCCATGTCGGTGTCCAGCTGGGGTTGTCAGGGGGTACATGGTGATGTTCCATTTCTGTCAATTTCGTCATCCACTCCTTCTGAGGTCCCAGAGTTCTTGTCTGATTACCGGGATGTATTTGATGAGCCCAAGTCCAATACCCTACCTCCGCATAGGGATTGTGATTGTGCTATCAATTTGATTCCTGGTAGTAAATTCCCAAAAGGTTGATTGTTTAATTTGTCCGTGCCTGAGCACACCGCTATGCGCAGTTATGTGAAGGAATCCCTGGAGAAGGGGCATATTCGCCCGTCATCGTCGCCATTAGGAGCAGGGTTCTTTTTTGTAGCCAAGAAGGATGGTTCGCTGAGACCTTGTATAGATTACCGCCTTCTTAATAAGATCACGGTTAAATTTCAGTACCCCTTGCCATTGTTATCTGATCTGTTTGCTCGGATTAAGGGGGCTAGTTGGTTCACAAAGATAGATCTTCGTGGTGCGTATAATCTGGTGCAAATTAAGCAAGGCGATGAATGGAAAACTGCATTTAATACGCCCGAGGGTCATTTTGAGTATCTCGTGATGCCGTTCGGACTTGCCAATGCTCCATCAGTGTTTCAGTCCTTTATGCATGACATCTTCCGAGAGTACCTGGATAAATTCCTGATTGTGTACTTGGATGACATTTTGATCTTCTCGGATGATTGGGAGTCTCATGTGAAGCAGGTCAGAACGGTTTTTCAGGTCCTGCGTGCTAATTCTTTGTTTGTGAAGGGATCAAAGTGTCTCTTTGGTGTGCAGAAGGTTTCATTTTTGGGGTTCATCTTTTCCCCTTCTACTATCGAGATGGATCCTGTTAAGGTCCAAGCCATCCATGATTGGACTCAGCCGACATCTCTGAAAAGTCTGCAAAAGTTCCTGGGCTTTGCTAATTTTTATCGTCGCTTCATCTGCAATTTTTCTAGTATTGCTAAACCATTGACCGATTTGACCAAGAAGGGTGCTGATGTGGTCAATTGGTCTTCTGCTGCTGTGGAAGCTTTTCAAGAGTTGAAGCGTCGTTTTTCTTCTGCCCCTGTGTTGTGTCAACCAGATGTTTCTCTTCCGTTCCAGGTCGAGGTTGATGCTTCTGAGATTGGAGCAGGGGCTGTTTTGTCGCAGAGAGGTTCTGGTTATTCAGTGATGAAACCATGCGCTTTCTTTTCCAGGAAGTTTTCGCCTGCTGAGCGTAATTATGATGTGGGCAACCGAGAGTTGCTGGCCATGAAGTGGGCATTCGAGGAGTGGCGTCATTGGCTTGAAGGAGCTAAGCATCGCGTGGTGGTATTGACTGATCATAAGAACTTGACTTATCTCGAGTCTGCCAAGCGCTTGAATCCTAGACAAGCTCGTTGGTCGTTGTTTTTTGCCCGTTTTGACTTTGTGATTTCGTACCTTCCGGGCTCTAAAAATGTGAAGGCGGATGCTCTGTCTAGGAGTTTTGTACCCGACTCTCCGAGTTTATCTGAGCCGTCGGGTATCCTCAAGGAAGGAGTAATTGTGTCTGCCATCTCCCCTGATTTGCGGCGGGTGCTGCAAAAATTTCAGGCTAATAAACCTGATCGTTGCCCAGCGGAGAAACTGTTTGTCCCTGATAGGTGGACGAATAGAGTTATCTCTGAACTTCATTGTTCGGTGTTGGCTGGTCATCCTGGAATCTTTGGTACCAGAGAGTTAGTGGCTAGATCCTTTTGGTGGCCCTCTCTGTCGCGGGATGTGCGTGCTTTTGTGCAGTCCTGTGGGATTTGTGCTCGGGCTAAGCCCTGCTGTTCTCGTGCCAGTGGGTTGCTTTTGCCCTTGCCGGTCCCGAAGAGGCCTTGGACACATATCTCTATGGATTTTATTTCTGACCTTCCCGTTTCTCAAAAGATGTCAGTCATTTGGGTGGTCTGTGATCGCTTTTCTAAGATGGTTCATCTGGTACCCTTGTCTAAATTGCCTTCCTCCTCTGATTTGGTGCCTTTGTTCTTCCAGCATGTGGTTCGTTTGCATGGCATTCCAGAGAATATCGTTTCTGACAGAGGTTCCCAGTTTGTTTCGAGGTTTTGGCGAGCCTTTTGTGGTAGGATGGGCATTGACTTGTCTTTTTCCTCGGCTTTCCATCCTCAGACTAATGGCCAGACCGAGCGAACCAATCAGACCTTGGAAACATATCTGAGGTGCTTTGTTTCTGCTGATCAGGATGACTGGGTGTCCTTTTTGCCTTTGGCTGAGTTCGCCCTTAATAATCGGGCCAGCTCGGCTACCTTGGTTTCACCGTTTTTCTGCAATTCTGGGTTCCATCCTCGTTTCTCTTCTGGACAGGTTGAGTCTTCGGACTGTCCTGGTGTGGATACTGTGGTGGACAGGTTGCAGCAGATTTGGACTCAGGTAGTGGACAATTTGACCTTGTCCCAGGAGAAGGCTCAACTTTTCGCTAATCGCAGACGCCGTGTGGGTCCCCGACTTCGTGTTGGGGATCTGGTTTGGTTATCCTCTCGTCATATTCCTATGAAGGTTTCCTCTCCTAAGTTTAAACCTCGTTTTATTGGTCCGTATAGGATTTCTGAGGTTCTTAATCCTGTGTCTTTTCGTCTGACCCTTCCAGATTCTTTTTCCATACATAACGTATTCTATAGGTCATTGTTGCGGAGATACGTGGCACCTATGGTTCCATCTGTTGAGCCTCCTGCCCCGGTTTTGGTGGAGGGGGAATTGGAGTATATTGTGGAGAAGATTTTGGATTCTCGTGTTTCAAGACGGAAACTCCAGTATCTGGTTAAATGGAAGGGTTATGCTCAGGAGGATAATTCCTGGGTTTTTGCCTCTGATGTCCATGCTCCCGATCTTGTTCGTGCCTTTCATGTGGCTCATCCTGGTCGGCCTGGGGGCTCTGGTGAGGGTTCGGTGACCCCTCCTCAAGGGGGGGGTACTGTTGTAAATTCTGTGGCAGAGTTCACTCCTGTGGTCACAAGTGGTACTTCGGCTGATTCTCTCTGGGATCTTCCGTTTGTGGAGGAAAGTGGTACTGCAGCTTCTGAGTTTCCTCCCTCAGGTGATCTGGTGAGCTCGTTAGCTTTTTCTCTACTTAACTCCACCTGATGCTTTGATCTATGCTTCCTGTCAATGTTTCAGTGTGGGACTTGTTTTTTCCCTGGATCATTCCTGTGGCCTGCTGCTCTGCAAAGCTAAGTTTTGCTTATGTTATTTTGTTGCTATTTTTCTGTCCAGCTTGCTTTATTGGTTTTTCTCGCCTGCTGGAAGCTCTGAGACGCAGAGGGACCACCTCCGTACCGTTAGTCGGTGCGGAGGGTCTTTTTGTCCCCTCTGCGTGGTTTTTGTGCTGACCGCAAAGTTATCTTCCCTATCCTCGTTCTGTTCAGCTAGTCGGTCCTCACTTTGCTAAATCTGTTTCATCTCTATGTTTGTGTTTTCATCTTACTCACAGTCATTATATGTGGGGGGCTGCCTTTTCCTTTGGGGAATTTCTCTGAGGCAAGGTAGGCTTATTTTTCTATCTTCAGGATTAGCTAGTTTCTCAGGCTGTGACGAGGCGCCTAGGTTCTGGTCAGGAGCGCTCCACGGCTACCTTTAGTGTGGTTTGATAGGCTTAGGGATTGCGGTCTGCAGAGTTCCCACGTCTCAGAGCTCGTTCTATTATTTTGGGTTATTGTCAGTTCACTGTATGTGCTCTGACCTCCATGTCTATTGTGATTCTGAATTGCCTTTCATAACAGAGGCCCAAATCTTCTGTGTGCATGGAATGTTAGTGAGCGCGTGCAACCAGCACTCCTATAATGGAGCAGTGGTCGCACATGCTCACTTCTATCGTTGCAGCCTTTACTTCCCAAAATCAAATTCTCGATACTGATAACACAGAGAGGAGAAGGCCGGCCCGTCACCTTAATAATATTCGGGGAAAATAAGATGTCACTTTACAAATTTAGTAAAAACTTGTAATCTGATGGGGATGGAGGAAGGACTGAAGATTGGGGAGATCTGGCAGGCTCATTGGGTCTCACAGGTAATACAGCACAGAAAGTATGCAAAGTAGCTCTCCTACAGAATGGAGTAAACTCCCTTTACTGCCCCTAGAGGTTCCCCCTTGTAATGCAATGTCCGGCTTTGCCTGTAGGGGACGATGGTGGGAACGTTTTCTGTCTTCTGGAGAAGAGATACTTTGGAAATGATTTGATCTGGCCACGTCCACGCGACAATGGTGGAGCCCGTGGAGGAAGCTCCCGTTGCGGGTTGCTATGGCCCCATTGTACTAGATTATAAATTCTGCACAGCTGTGAGGAACACGGCGCAGTCATCTATTAAGGAAATTATTTGGGGGTCAAACTCTTCCTGGACGGCACAGAGTCTTACATTGATGTAATTCCATTATTACAGACGCCTCCACCTGCCGGGATACATCTGGGCTGCTGGTCAATAGCAGGACTGTGGATCTGCTCATCCTGGGCCCCCTGGTTCAGGAGCAGAACACAGGTATACAGTGAGGACTGACACCTACAACACTACGAAGGAAACCCATAGGGGATGAAGTTCTGCAGATTCAGTGCTGACATAGATAGAACATCTAATGGTAGTCGCCGAGTTGTCAGGGTTACTAGCAGTTGTCAGAAGAGGAGTTCCTGGGTGTCCATTGTCTGGAGTCCCCTTGTATCGATTCTTGAGGTTCCGGGGCCCCACCACAAGCCGCACCGTACAAAAGCCGGAGTTTAGTAAAATCAGATGTGTGGATGCTCGGAATATTTGTGTGAAGGGTCACAAATTTATCAGAGGTATTTTCTAGCTTCGTTGCCAAAGAAAACAAAGGAGAATTTTTCATGTTTTTTGCTGAGATCTGAGGATTTCAGGCCTCAGGGACCAAAACTGGCAGCGGCGACCAGCGAAAAAAGCCCAAAATTACAGGATGAGCCCCAGACGCCCCCAGGATATACCCCCATACCCTGAGATCTGCCCCATGGAGCGCTCCGCAGATGCCACCATCATCTGCAGCGTTATCCCCTCAGAGCATCGCTCTTCTCTGAGGGTCCAGGAACCTGAGATGTCTCTGCCTTCAGGGGCTGTGTGATAATGGGGGTCCGCGTGACAGCCCACAAGAATCCACAGGTTATTTTATTTTTATTATACATTTTTATAGCGCCATTTATTCCATGGCGCTTTACATGTGAATACGGGGCAAATATAGACAAATACATTAAACATGAGCAGATAACAAGGCACACGAGTACATAAGGAGGGAGGACCCTGCCCGCGAGGGCTCACAGTCTGCAGGGGGTGGGTGAGGATACACTAGGAGAGGGAAGAGCTGGCTGTGCGGCTCCTCCAAATCCTCAGATATAGAAAGTTTTTAAAGTCTCAAACCGGGAAGACGACCTACATGGAATCGAGGAAGCTGAGATATGAGAAGCTGTAGACAACCAATAATGGCCACACGTCAAAGCAAAGTCCACGGAGCTGCCACACTACAGAAAGTCCTCATCAAACAGCACCAAAGATCAGAGTTTCCACCAGCTGGAAGGTTTCCATGAAGATATATACAGCATTGCTGGCTAGCAGGGGTCATGTGGGCTGTCACGTGGGCTGTCATGTGAGATGTCGTGTGGGCTGTCACGTGGGCTGTCATGTGAGATGTCGTGTGGGCTGTCACGTGGGCTGTCATGTGAGATGTCGTGTGGGCTGTTATGTGAGATGTTGTGTGGGCTGTCACGTGGGCTGTCGTGTGAGATGTCGTGTGGGCTGTCATGTGAGATGTCGTGTGGGCTGTCACGTGGGCTGTCGTGTGAGATGTTGTGTGGGCTGTCACGTGGGCTGTCACAAGGGGGTTGTCGTATGAGATGTCGTGTGGGCTGTCACATGGGCTGTCGTGTGAGATGTCATGTGGGCTGTCACGTGGACTGTCATGTGAGATGTCGTGTGGGCTGTTATGTGAGATGTCGTGTGGGCTGTCACGTGGGCTGTCGTGTGAGATGTCGTGTGGGCTGTCATGTGAGATGTCATGTGGGCTGTCACGTGGGCTGTCGTGTGAGATGTCGTGTGGGCTGTCATGTGAGATGTCGTGTGGGCTGTCATGTGAGATGTCGTGTGGGCTGTCACGTGGGCTGTCGTGTGAGATGTCGTGTGGGCTGTCACATGGGCTGTCGTGTGAGATGTCGTGTGGGCTGTCACGTGGACTGTCATGTGAGATGTCGTGTGGGCTGTTATGTGAGATGTCATGTGGGCTGTCACGTGGACTGTCATGTGAGATGTCGTGTGGGCTGTTATGTGAGATGTCATGTGGGCTGTCACGTGGGCTGTCATGTGAGATGTCATGTGGGCTGTTATGTGAGATGTCGTGTGGGCTGTCACGTGGGCTGTCGTGTGAGATGTCGTGTGGGCTGTCATGTGAGATGTCGTGTGGGCTGTCATGTGAGATGTCGTGTGGGCTGTCAAGTGGGCTGTCGTGTGAGATGTCGTGTGGGCTGTCACATGGGCTGTCGTGTGAGATGTCGTGTGGGCTGTCACATGGGCTGTCGTGTGAGATGTCGTGTGGGCTGTCACGTGGACTGTCATGTGAGATGTCGTGTGGGCTGTCATGTGAGATGTCATGTGGGCTGTCACGTGGGCTGTCGTGTGAGATGTCGTGTGGGCTGTCATGTGAGATGTCGTGTGGGCTGTCACGTGGGCTGTCGTGTGGGCTGTCACGTGGGCTGTCGTGTGAGATGTCGTGTGGGCTGTCACGTGGGCTGTCACAAGGGGGTTGTCGTGTGAGATGTCGTGTGGGCTGTCACGTGGGCTGTCATGTGAGATGTGTGGGCTGTCACGTGGGCTGTCGTGTGGGCTGTCACGTGGGCTGTCACAAGGGGGTTGTCGTGTGAGATGTCGTGTGGGCTGTCACGTGGGCTGTCATGTGAGATGTCGTGTGGGCTGTCACGTGGGCTGTCGTGTGAGATGTCGTGTGGGCTGTCGTGTGAGATGTCGTGTGGGCTGTCACGTGGGCTGTCGTGTGAAATGTCGTGTGGGCTGTCACGTGGGCTGTCGTGTGAGATGTCGTGTGGGCTGTCATGTGAGATGTCATGTGGGCTGTCACGTGGGCTGTCGTGTGAGATGTTGTGTGGGCTGTCATGTGAGATGTCGTGTGGGCTGTCGTGTGGGCTGTCACGTGGGCTGTCACGTGGGCTGTCGTGTGAGATGTCGTGTGGGCTGTCACGTGGGCTGTCACAAGGGGGTTGTCGTGTGGGCTGTCACGTGGGCTGTCATGTGAGATGTCGTGTGGGCTGTCACGTGGGCTGTCGTGTGAGATGTCGTGTGGGCTGTCGTGAGAGATGTCGTGTGGGCTGTCACATGGGCTGTCGTGTGAGATGTCGTGTGGGCTGTCATGTGAGATGTTGTGTGGGCTGTCATGTGAGATGTCATGTGGGCTGTCGTTTGAGATGTCGTGTGGGCTGTCATGTGAGATGTCATGTGGGCTGTCATGTGAGATGTCATGTGGGCTGTCATGTGAGATGTCGTGTGGGCTGTCACGTGGGCTGTCATGTGAGATGTCGTGTGGGCTGTCACGTGAGATGTCGTGTGGGCTGTCACGTAGACTGTCGTGTGAGATGTCGTGTGGGCTGTCACGTGGGCTGTCATGTGAGATGTTGTGTGGGCTGTCACGTAGACTGTCGTGTGCGATGTCGTGTGGGCTGTCATGTGGGCTGTCACAAGGGGGTTGTTGTGTGAGATGTCGTGTGGGCTGTCATGTGGGCTGTCACAAGGGGGTTGTTGTGTGAGATGTCGTGTGGGCTGTCATGTGAGATGTTGTGTGGGCTGTCACGTAGACTGTCGTGTGCGATGTCGTGTGGGCTGTCACGTGGGCTGTCACAAGGGGGTTGTTGTGTGAGATGTCGTTTGGGCTGTCACGAGGACGGTCATGTGAGATGTCGTGTGGGCTGTCATGCGGGCTGCCATGTCGCCTGCTTTGTGGACTTGCACCTCTCCAGTTCTGATCACTCGTAACACTGTGTCACCTCCTGGAGCAGACACTGACTGTATACAGATATTCTTTGTCCTCACAATTAACCCCTGATCTTCTCGCCTGCAGCAGAATCATCTTCTCGTCTCCAGAGAATGCGAATAATCGTGGAATCATCAAGTAACCGCAGAGATCGTCTTCTACACTGAGGATCTTGTGTCCTGAGCTCTCAGGGGCGGCAATGGCATCCGCAGCTTGTCAGCACTAGGGGTGGATGCGGATCGTGCCAGCGACAAGGACGTCACTATTCACTGACAGTAAGCAGTGGTCTTCGCTGTACAGGCCATGACTTGTGGAGGTCCGTCCTCCGTCAGGAAGCCCCTACTCCTCTCAAACAGTACAGATAATTGTGATGTCAGCGGCCATGGCGCCGCCGCTGTTCACACCTGAGTGCCATCCGCCATCTCTCCCGGAGACACGAGGACGGTAACATCTCCTGGAATAACATAGGACATGTCAGAGATTCCGCACATTCCTGGGGACGCGCCAATCAATCATCCAAATTACACGGATACATTGTTTACATGAATGTCGTCTGATCGCAGCGATCTGTCATTACCGGCGCCCTGTGCCGTGTCAGGAACGCCAGAAACCACAAAGAAACCTGCTGCAAGGGCCATGGGTCAGCTGCCACCAATCCCAAGGGCCAGGGGTCAACTGCCGCCAATCCCAAGGGTCACACAGTCAGCTGCTGCCAATATCATGGGCCACACGGTCAGCTGCCGAAAAATTAAAAGGGTCACACAGTCAGCTGCCGCCAATCCCAAGGACAACACGGTAAGCTGCCGCCAATCCCAAGGGCCATGGGTCAACTGCCGCCAATCCCAAGGGCCACATGTTAACTGCCGCCAATCTCAAGGGCCACAGGTCAGCTGCCCCCAATCCCAAGGGCCACACGGTCAGCTGCCGCCAATCCCAATGGCCACACGGTCAGCTGCCAATCCCAAGGGCCACACAGTCAACTGTCGCCAATCCCAAGGGCCACACGGTCAGTTGCCGCCTGTCCCAAGGGCCACACGGTCAGCTGCCGCCAATACCAAGAGCCAAACGGTCAGCTACCACCAATCCCAAGGGCCACACGGTCAGCTTCTGCCAATCCCAAGGGCCACACGGTCAGCTGCCAGCAATCTCAAGAGGGCCACTAACAGGGGTATTGCCATCTCTGATAGTAATGGGGGTGCTCCTGAAAGGAAGAGGCCATGTGTTCATTGGCGGGACCCTGCCCGCCACTGTGAGGAGACTCAAATTCTGTCAGAACATGGGATCCCAGAGATGGCCACACAATACATTTTTAGTGTGTACGCTTCCAGCACTGCACAATCTCCTCTCCACCGGGGAAAATAATAATAATCTTTATATAGCGCTAACATATTCCGCAGCGCTTTACAGTTTTGCACACATAATCATCACTGTCCCCGATGGGGCTCACAATCTAGAATCCTTATCAGTAAGTCTTTGGAATGTGGGAGGAAACCCACGCAAACACGGAGAGAACATACAAACTCTTTGCAGATGTTGTCCTTGGTGGGATTAGAACCCAGGACCCCAGCGCTGCAAGGCTGCTGTGCTAACCACTGAGCCACCATGCTGCCCATGTGAGCAGCATGTGTGAACAGATAGGGGCGCTCAGGAGGGCATCTTGGGCTCCTTGTGGCCCCTAGGGTTCGGGATAGCGTTAGGGCTAGGATCCGTATAGGAGGATTGGGGCCATGATGGCATCGAAGATTTTTAGCAAGAACCTCACTGGCGGCTTCAGATGTTTTCCTAGTGATGCCATAGAAGGTTTTGCAGGCATTGTCCTTCAGGGTTGTTTGAAGCTCCCTGACTGGTGAATTTCCAGGTCGGTGTATTTGTCCCTTCCTGTGAGAACGCAGTTGACTGGTGCTGGTCCGATCTTGGCTTTCTCCTCTGGATCACTATGATGTTGGTTTTCTTTGGCTTGATGGGTGGTGTCCATGTGGAGCTGGATTTCTCCAGTATTAGCCGCTTTCCCAATGATGACAGCAGCAGTAGGTCATCTACATGCAGCAGAACCTTCATTGCATCTCTGTCCATAGAGACTAAGAAAGATATATATCTTGGTCCCGTGTTAGCCAGTGGATAGAAAAATACTTAGAATTTAGAGTCCTCAGTGGTTGATACTATGGCATTATTTCTGTGCTGTGTTGGGCAAAAATATGTGATTCTTCAGGATTTCTATTCGTCTTTGCCTGATGAAGAGACTTGCGTAGTCTCGAAAGCTGCAGTTTGTTACCATCTTTTCAGTTCACTATTAAAAGGTATCAACCACTGAAGACTCTCAATTGTCAGCTCTTCTCTGACCGCAGCCCGCGTCTCTGACCGCAGCCCATGTCTCTCTTCTCTGACCGCAGCCCGTGTCTCTCTTCTCTGACTGCAGCCCGCGTCTCTCTGCTCTGACCGCAGCCCGTGTTTCTCTTCTCTGACCGCAGCCCGCGTCTCTGACCGCAGCCCATGTCTCTTTTCTCTGACCGCAGCCCGTGTCTCTCTTCTCTGACCGCAGCCCGCGTCTCTCTGCTCTGACCGCAGCCCGTGTTTCTCTTCTCTGACCGCAGCCCGCGTCTCTGACCGCAGCCCATGTCTCTCTTCTCTGACCGCAGCCCGTGTCTCTCTTCTCTGACCGCAGCCCGCGTCTCTCTGCTCTGACCGCAGCCCGTGTCTCTCTTCTCTGACCGCAGCCCGCGTCTCTCTGCTCTGACCGCAGCCCGTGTCTCTCTTCTCTGATCGCAGCCCATGTCTCTTATCTGACCGCAGCCCGCGTCTCTCTGCTCTGACCGCAGCCTGCGTCTCTCTTCTCTGACCGCAGCCGTGTCTCTCTTATCTGACTGCAGCCTGTGTCTCTCTTATCTGACTGCAGCCCGTGTCTCTCTTCTCTGACCGCAGCCCGTGTCTCTCTCCTCTGACCGCAGCCCGTGTCTCTCGTCTCTGTCCGCAGCCCGTGTCTCTCTTATCTGACTGCAGCCCGTGTCTCTCTCCTCTGACCACAGCCCGTGTCTCTCTTCTCTGTCCGCAGCCTGTGTCTCTCTTCTCTGACTGCAGCCCGTGTCTCTCTCCTCTGACCGCAGCCCGTGTCTCTCTTCTCTGACTGCAGCCCGTGTCTCTCTCCTCTGACCACAGCCCATGTCTCTCTTCTCTGACCGCAGCCCTTGTCTCTCTTCTCTGACCGCAGCCCGTGTCTCTCTTATCTGACTGCAGCCCGTGTCTCTCTCCTCTGACTGCAGCCCGCGTCTCTCTTATCTGACCGCAGCCCGTGTCTTTCTTCTCTGACCGCAGCCCGTGTCTCTCTCCTCTGAATGCAGCCCGCGTCTCTCTTATCTGACCGCAGCCCGTGTCTCTCTCCTCTGACCGCAGCCTGTGTCTCTCTTATCTGACTGCAGCCTTTGTCTCTCTTCTCTGACCGCAGCCCGTGTCTCTCTTATCTGACTGCAGCCCGTGTCTCTCTCCTCTGACTGCAGCCTGTGTCTCTCTTCTCTGTCCGCAGCCCATGTCTCTCTTATCTGACTGCAGCCCGTGTCTCTCTCCTCTGATCGCAGCCCGTGTCTCTCTTCTCTGACCGCAGCTCGTGTCTCTCTTCTCTGACCGCAGCCCGTGTCTCTCTTCTCTGACCGCAGCCCGTGTCTCTCTTCTCTGACCGCAGCCCGTGTCTCTCATCTCTGCCGCAGCCCGTGTCTCTCTTCTCTGACTGCAGCCCGTGTCTCTCTTCTCTGTCCGCAGCCCGTGTCTCTCTTATCTGACTGCAGCCCGTGTCTCTCTCCTCTGATCGCAGCCCGTGTCTCTCTTCTCTGACCGCAGCCCGTGTCTCTCTTCTCTGACCGCAGCCTGTGTCTCTCTTCTCTGACTGCAGCTCGTGTCTCTCTTCTCTGACCGCAGCCCGTGTCTCTTTTCTCTGACCGCAGCCCTTGTCTCTCTTCTCTGACTGCAGCCCGTGTCTCTCTTCTCTGACCGCAGCCGTGTCTCCCTTATCTGACCGCAGCCCGTGTCTCTCTTCTCTGACCGCAGCCCGTGTCTCTCTTCTCTGACCGCAGCCCTTGTCTCTCTTCTCTGACTGCAGCCCGTGTCTCTCTTCTCTGACCGCAGCCGTATCTCTCTTATCTGACCGCAGCCCGTGTCTCTCTTATCTGACCGCAGCCCGTGTCTCTCTCCTCTGACCGCAGCCGTGTCTCTCTTATCTAACTGCAGCCCGTGTCTCTCTTCTCTAACCGCAGCCCTTGTCTCTCTTCTCTGACTGCAGCCCATGTCTCTCTTCTCTGACCGCAGCCGTGTCTCTCTTATCTGACTGCAGCCCGTGTCTCTCTTCTCTGACCGCAGCCCGTGTCTCTCTTCTCTGACCGCAGCCCGTGTCTCTCTTCTCTGACCGCAGCCGTGTCTCTCTTATCTGACTGCAGCACGTGTCTCTCTTCTCTGACCGCAGCCCGTGTCTCTCTCCTCTGACCGCAGCCCGTGTTTCTCTTCTCTGACCGCAGCCCGTGTCTCTCTCCTCTGACCGCAGCCCGTGTCTCTTTTCTCTGACCGCAGTCCGTGTCTCTCTTCTCTGACCGCAGCCCGTGTCTCTCTCCTCTGACCGCAGCCCGTGTCTCTCTTCTCTGACCGCAGCCCGTGTCTCTCTTCTCTGACTGCAGCCCGTGTCTCTCTCCTCTGACCACAGCCCGTGTCTCTCTTCTCTGACCGCAGCCCGTGTCTCTCTCCTCTGACCGCAGCCCGTGTCTCTCTTCTCTGACCGCAGCCCGTGTCTCTCTTCTCTGACCGCAGCCCGTGTCTCTCTTCTCTGACCGCAGCCCGTGTCTCTCTTATCTGACTGCAGCCCGTGTCTCTCTTCTCTGACCGCATCTCGTGTCTCTCTTCTCTGACCGCAGCCCGTGTCTCTCTTCTCTGACCGCAGCCGTGTCTCTCTTATCTGACTGCAGCCCGTGTCTCTCTCCTCTGATCGCAGCCCGTGTCTCTCTTCTCTGACCGCAGCCCGTGTCTCTCTTCTCTGACCGCAGCCCGTGTCTCTCTTCTCTGACCGCAGCCGTGTCTCTCTTATCTGACTGCAGCCCGTGTCTCTCTTCTCTGACCACAGCCCGTGTCTCTCTTCTCTGACCGCAGCCCTTGTCTCTCTTCTCTGACTGCAGCCCGTGTCTCTCTTCTCTGACCGCAGCCGTATCTCTCTTATCTGACCGCAGCCCATGTCTCTCTTATCTGACTGCAGCCCGTGTCTCTCTTCTCTGACCGCAGCCCTTGTCTCTCTTCTCTGACTGCAGCCCGTGTCTCTCTTCTCTGACCGCAGCCGTGTCTCTCTTATCTGACTGCAGCCCGTGTCTCTCTTCTCTGACCGCAGCCCGTGTCTCTCTTCTCTGACCGCAGCCGTGTCTCTCTTATCTGACTGCAGCCCGTGTCTCTCTTCTCTGACCGCAGCCGTGTCTCTCTTATCTGACTGCAGCCCTTGTCTCTCTTTTCTGACCGCAGCCCGTGTTTCTCTTCTCTGACCGCAGCCGTGTCTCTCTTATCTGACTGCAGCCCGTGTCTCTCTTCTCTGACCGCAGCCCGTGTCTCTCTTCTCTGACCGCAGCCGTGTCTCTCTTATCTGACTGCAGCCCGTGTCTCTCTTCTCTGACCGCAGCCCGTGTCTCTCTTCTCTGACCGCAGCCGTGTCTCTCTTATCTGACTGCAGCCCGTGTCTCTCTTCTCTGACCGCAGCCGTGTCTCTCTTATCTGACTGCAGCCCTTGTCTCTCTTTTCTGACCGCAGCCCGTGTTTCTCTTCTCTGACCGCAGCCGTGTCTCTCTTATCTGACCGCAGCCGTGTCTCTCTTATCTGACCGCAGCCCGTGTCTCTCTTCTCTGACCGCAGCCGTGTCTCTCTTATCTGACCGCAGCCCGTGTCTCTCTTCTCTGACCGCAGCCTGTGTCTCTCTTCTCTGACCGTAGCCTGTGTCTTTCTCCACCACCTTCCATTTTTCACTGATCATTTCAGATGGAGGAAAGGAGAAGGAGTAAGTCATGTAGGGGAAGAAGAAAAGAAGAGGAGGAAGAGAAAAAATAACGTGGAGGAAAGAAAAGAGAAATAGGAAACAGAGAAAGATGAGGAATTATGGAAAGTAAGGAAGAGAGGAAATCTTGGAAAGGGAGGAAATGAAAGCTCTGAAAGATGAAAGAAAATGGAAGAAATGAGAAGATAAAGAGAAATACAAGGAAGACAAGAAGCAAGAGGAAGGGGAAGAAAAGAGGAGAACAGATTAAGAAGAAAAAGTCTCCTCTCTTCAGTGTATATTTTCAATGAACAGTAAGAATCCAATGCAAACATGGAAGATGGTGAAGCAAAGTAGGCAGAGAACGAGCTCACTGATGGATCACTGCTGGGAGAAGAGAGATTGGGTTTGTAGACCAGAGAATGCGCTCACTCATGGATCTCCAGTAACTCATTCTACAGTCTGCTATGTACAGTTATAGATAGAGGATGGAGAAGAGAGGTAAGGGTTATATGAACACTGCTGGATGAGTATGGTCAGTGTACGGTCAGTGAGCTCGTGTTCGCTTGGTAACCCTGTCTCTCTTCTCCTGATCCTTCTAGGCTGAATTATGACCAGGGGAAAGTTCAGTTCATCCCCATCCTAGGTTTTTTTTTCCTTTATAACATGATCCCTTCTTTTCCTTTCTTTCCTTCCTCTCCTTCTCCTTCTTTTATTTATTTTTATTTGTCTTTATCTTCATTTTTTCTAGACTTTTCGTGACATCCTGTATTTTCTCCTTTCTTTATCTTTGTTCTCTTCTGCTATTTTCTCTCAATTCCTTTCCTTCCCATACTTTGTGATCTTCCTCTGCTTCTGATCCCTCTTCTCTTTCCTCCACATCATTTTCTTTTTATTTTCCTCATTTCATTTTCCTCTTTACTCTTCCCCACAGGTTCTTACTTTTATTTCTCCTTTCCTTTTCTTTTCCTCTTTCTCACTGGTTCTTACTCCTCCTCTCTTTTCTTCCAACTTTCTTCTTTTTTTTCCTCACTGGTTATTATTCCTTGTCTTCCTCCCTCCTTTCTTCATATTTTCTGATTTATCACTGGTGCTTACTCCTCTTCTATCTTCCTTATTTCCTTTTTCTTTTCCCATTCCTTACTAGTTCTTACTTCTCCTTTTCTGTCTTCCTCTTTTCATCTTCTTCTTTTCCATTTCTCACTATTTCTTACTCCTTTTCTTCCTTTCTCATTTCCACTTTGTTTCCTCTTCCTTGTGGCTTCTTACTCCTCCTCTCCTTCCTAACTTCTTTCCTTCATTTTTTTCTTCTTTCTCACTGTTTTTTTCTTCTCATTTCCTCTTTCCCTCTGGTTTTTACTCCTCCTCTCCTTTCTTCCTCATATCCTCTTTTTGTTTTCCTTTGCCTATCTGGCTCTTACTCCTCTACTTCCTTTCTACTTTCCTCATCTTTTCCTCTTTCTCAAAGGTGCTTACACCTCCTATACCTCCTTTCTCTATTTCTTTTCTTCTGTTCCCTTTTCTCACTGGTTCTTCTCCCTTTCTCCATTCCTCCTTTCCCCATCTGCTTTTCGTTTACCTCACTGGTTCTTACTCTTCTTCCTTTCTCCATTCCTCTTCTTGTCCTCTTCCTCATGACTTCTTACTCAGCTCCTTCCTCCATTCCTCTTCTTCTTTCTCACTGGTTCTAACTTCTAATTTTCTCTTCATTTTCTTTTCCCCTTTGGTTCTTACTCCATCTATTCTTCCTTCATACTTTCCTTGTCCTCACTGGTGCTTCCTCCTCCTCTCCTTCCTCTGTTCCCCTTTATTTCCTTTCCCTCTCTGGCTCTTACTCCTCTACTTCCTTTCTGCTTTCCTCTTTCTCACTGGTGCTTATGGAGCGCCCCCACGCAAGGGCAATGGGGTACTCGGTACCAGGTCCTTCAGTTCCCTCAGCTGGGATGTCACGGTGGCCCGACCCAGACCGTGGCCCTATGAGGGGCGCCCAATAAAAGGGGCAGAGTTTGTAGATAACGGTAGTGTTCTTGACGCCACCTGTGGTATTCGGTCAGGATGACCGATGCTCCTTAGGGGTCCACTGGGGTGATGTTATGGCAGCTAGATGGTATACCTTCCCAAAGGTGAAGTATATCCCCAGGGCTTCCCAGAAGTGTAGATGTTGATGGTGGATGGTGCAAGGCGCGGTGAATAACGACACAATGGGTGCAGTCTCTTTACCTTTACTGAAGGCTTCAGCATCCACAGTCCAGGGCGCCGGATGACAGGGTAGGCAGGGTCCGGCCGGTCTGATGGCAATTCCAGAGTTCCCTTATCCAGGTGGAAATCAGTAGCCTTCCCCTTGCGCACAGTAACGTAGTAGGTCCCTACGTGCATTAGCTCCCGTAGGGTCCTCACTCTTGTTACTCTTCTCTCTGTCCCCCAGATGGATAGGACCAACCCGTATGACGGTGGTGGCCTGAGGCTATTTTATAGGGACCCTAGCGTCACCCCTCCTCTGCGTTGCCACCTTGTCTGCTTAGGTTCTTAGGTCGGACAGCCAACTTGGAATCGACTGTCCTGTTGGTCTCTGAAGTAAAGCGTAGAGTCTATTACTTCCTCGGTGTTCCGGCTACCGGATCTGCGCTCAGTGGGAGGCAGCCTGCTTCTAGCTGGTCTCCCACTGGTGTTTTACTCCTGTTGCTACGACTTCTGTGCTCACTCACTACGGCACACTTCCTTTCTTGTCCTTTCTTAGGAGGCTGCTGCATGGGTTGCAGGTGCAGCTCCGTATCCTTCTTTCCCTTCCTGGGCTGAGCACAGTCTGCTCCTCTCCTCTCCTTCTGACTATCTCCTCCCTCCAGTCAGCTTCTCCCTCTGTCTGCCTAACTTCCTAACCAAACCCCCAGTTTTACCCAAGTGTGAGGAGTGGCCTAATAGATAGAACCTTTTGCTCCCCCTGGTGGCCGGTGTGTGAAGTGTGTGTGTGGCTGTGATACCTGGCAGGGTGAACTCCTTTGGTGCCATCAAACGTAACATCGCTCCCCCGGTGGAAGAACGACATTACTGCAACGACCAGGACTCTGGGGCGCTGCACTTATACCTCTTCTCTTTCCTTCATCTTTTCCTCTTCTTCTTTACCTCACTGGTTCTTCTCCTCATCTCCCTTCCTCATCTTCTTTTCATTTTCCTCACTGATTGTTACTCTTCTTCCTTGGTCCTTTCCTCTTTTTTTCCTTTCCCTCACTGGCTCTTCCTCGTCTACTTCCTTTCTTCTATCCTCTTTGTCACTGGTTCTTACATCGCTTCTCTTTCCTTCCTCCTTTCCTCATCTTCTTTCCCTTTTACTCGCTGGTTTTTACTGTTCTTCATTTGTCCTTTCCTCTTCTTGTCCTCTTCCTCATGGCTTATTACTCCACCTCTTCTTCCTTCCTCCATTTTTATTTTCCTCTCCTCTCCCTTTTCTTCCCTTCTTCCTTCTCTCTCTTCTATGATCTTGTGCCTGTGTTTGACCTCTGCGGCTTATCAATCCTCTGTGTGTCTTGGACGTCTGCAATCATTAATCCTTGATTTCCTGCTATCCTGTAGAAGCTTCATGTCAACAGCTGGAGGAGAAAGATGATTTTGTTTGTGAAGAGTTTACAAACTTCTGAGACAAAGAAAATAACAAAGTCCCCATGTCACACGCACCTTATCTGGAAAACTTGTCGAAAGATCGGTGATGTCATTCCTCATCACTGAGGACAATGAGGGGAGAACGGGGCAGGAGCAGAAATCAGGACTGGAAGGGAGTATGGACGAGGCAGATATCAGGACTGGACGGGAGAATGGATGGAGGCAGATATCAGGACTAGACGAGAGTATGGACGGGGCAGATATCAGGACTGGACGGGAGTAAGGATGGGGCAGATATCAGGACTGGACAGGAGTATGGATGGGGCAGATATCAGGACTGGACGAGAGTATGGACGGGGCAGATATCAGGACTGGACAGGAGTATGGATGGGGCAGATATCAGGACTGGACGGGAGTATGGACGGGGCAGATATCAGGACTAGACGGGAGTATGGATGGGGCAGATATCAGGACTGGAGGGGAGGATGGGTGGAGGCAGATATCAGGACTGGATGGGTGGGAGCAGATATCAGGACTGGACAGGAGTATGGACGGGGCAGATATCAGGACTGGACGGGAGTATGGATGGGGCAGATATCAGGACTGGACGGGAGTATGGATGGGGCAGATATCAGGACTGGATGGGAGTATGGACGGGGCAGATATCAGGACTGGACGGGAGTATGGACGGGGCAGATATCAGGACTGGAAGGGAGTATGGACGAGGCAGATATCAGGACTGGACGGGAGAATGGATGGAGGCAGATATCAGGACTAGACGAGAGTATGGACGGGGCAGATATCAGGACTGGACGGGAGTAAGGATGGGGCAGATATCAGGACTGGACAGGAGTATGGATGGGGCAGATATCAGGACTGGACGAGAGTATGGACGGGGCAGATATCAGGACTGGACAGGAGTATGGATGGGGCAGATATCAGGACTGGACGGGAGTATGGACGGGGCAGATATCAGGACTAGACGGGAGTATGGATGGGGCAGATATCAGGACTGGAGGGGAGAATGGGTGGAGGCAGATATCAGGACTGGATGGGTGGGAGCAGATATCAGGACTGGACAGGAGTATGGACAGGGCAGATATCAGGACTGGACGGGAGTATGGATGGGGCAGATATCAGGACTGGACGGGAGTATGGATGGGGCAGATATCAGGACTGGATGGGAGTATGGACGTGGAAGATATCAGGACTGGACGGGAGTATGGATGGGGCAGATATCAGGACTGGAGGGGAGGATTGGTGGGGGCAGATATCAGGACTGGATGGGCGGGAGCAGATATCTGGACAGGACGGGAGGATGGGCGGGAGCAGATATTAGGACTGGGCGGGAGGATGAGTGCGAGCAGATATCAGCACTGGATGGGAGTTCGGATGTGGCAGATATCAGCACTGGATGGGAGGATGTGCGAGGACAGATATCAGGACTGGATGGGAGGATGGGTAGGGGCAGATATCAGGATTGGACGGGAGGATGGGTAGGGGCAGATATCAGGACTGGACGGGAGGATGGGTAGGGGCGGATATCAGGACTGGATGGGTGGGAGCAGATAATAGGACTGGACGGGAGTAAGGATGGGGCAGATATCAGGACTGGACAGGAGTATGGATGGGGCAGATATCAGGACTGGACGGGAGTAAGGATGGGGCAGATATCAGGACTGGACAGGAGTATGGATGGGGCAGATATCAGGACTGGACGAGAGTATGGACGGGGCAGATATCAGGACTGGACAGGAGTATGGATGGGGCAGATATCAGGACTGGACGGGAGTATGGACGGGGCAGATATCAGGACTAGACGGGAGTATGGATGGGGCAGATATCAGGACTGGAGGGGAGGATGGGTGGAGGCAGATATCAGGACTGGATGGGTGGGAGCAGATATCAGGACTGGATGGGAGTATGGACGGGGCAGATATCAGGACTGGACGGGAGTAAGGATGGGGGCAGATATCAGGACTGGACAGGAGTATGGACGGGGCAGATATCAGGACTGGACGGGAGTATGGATGGGGCAGATATCAGGACTGGATGGGAGTATGGACGGGGCAGATATCCGGACTGGACAGGAGTATGGACGTGGAAGATATCAGGACTGGACGGGAGTATGGATGGGGCAGATATCAGGACTGGAGGGGAGGATTGGTGGGGGCAGATATCAGGACTGGATGGGCGGGAGCAGATATCGGGACAGGACGGGAGGATGGGCGGGAGCAGATATTAGGACTGGGCGGGAGGATGAGTGCGAGCAGATATCAGCACTGGATGGGAGTTCGGATGTGGCAGATATCAGCACTGGATGGGAGGATGTGCGAGGACAGATATCAGGACTGGATGGGAGGATGGGTAGGGGCAGATATCAGGATTGGACGGGAGGATGGGTAGGGGCAGATATCAGGACTGGACGGGAGGATGGGTAGGGGCGGATATCAGGACTGGATGGGTGGGAGCAGATAATAGGACTGGACGGGAGGATGGGCGAGGACAGATATCAGGACTGGGCGGGAGGATGAGTGGGGGCAGATATCAGGACTGGATGGGAGTATGGACGCGGCAGATATGAGGACTGGACAGGAGTATGGACTGGGGCAGATATCAGGACTGGATGGGAGTACGGATGGGGCAGATATCAGGACTGGACAGGAGTACAGACGGGGGCAGATATCAGGACTGGACGGGAGAATGGGCAGGGGCAGATATCAGGACTGGACGGGAGTACGGGTGGGGGCAGATATCAGGACTGGACGGGAGTACAGGCGGGGCAGATATCAGGAATGGATGGGAGGATGGGCGAGAGCAGATATCAGGACTGGATGGGAGGATGGGTAGGGGCAGGTATCAGGCCTGGATGGGAGTACAGACAGGGCAGATATCAGGACTGGATGGGAGTACGGGCGCGGGCAGATATCAGGACTGGACAGGAGTATGGACGGGGCAGATATCAGGACTGGATGGGAGTATGGAGCAGGAGCAGACAGACATCAGGACTGGGCAAGAGTATGGACAGGGCAGATATCAGGACTGGAAGGGAGTATGGACTGGGCAGATATCAGGACTGGACGGGAGTATGGATAGGGCAGACATCAGGACTGGACTGGAGTATGGACGGGGCAGATATCAGGACTGGACTGGAGTATGGATGGGGCAGATATCAGGACTGGATGGGAGTATGGACGGGGCAGATATCAGGACTGGACGGGAGTATGGACGGGGCAGATATCAGGACTGGAAGGGAGTATGGACGAGGCAGATATCAGGACTGGACGGGAGAATGGATGGAGGCAGATATCAGGACTGGACCGGAGTATGGACGGGGCAGATATCAGGACTGGACGGGAGTAAGGATGGGGGCAGATATCAGGATTGGACGAGAGTATGGACGGGGCAGATATCAGGACTGGACAGGGGTATGGATGGGGCAGATATCAGGACTGGACGGGAGTATGGACGGGGCAGATATCAGGACTGGAGGGGAGATGGGTGGAGGCAGATATCAGGACTGGATGGGAGTATGGATGGGGCAGATATCAGGACTGGACAGGGGTAAGGATGGGGGCAGATATCAGGACTGGACGGGGCAGATATCAGGACTGGACGGGAGTATGGACGGGGCAGATATCAGGACTGGACAGGAGTATGGACAGGGCAGATATCAGGACTGGACGGGAGTATGGACGGGGCAGATATCAGGACTGGATGGGAGTATGGACGGGGCAGATATCAGGACTGGACAGGGGTAAGGATGGGGGCAGATATCAGGACTGGACGGGAGTATGGACAGGGCAGATATCAGGACTGGACGGGAGTATGGACCGGGCAGATATCAGGACTGGACGGGAGTATGGATGGGGCAGATATCAGGACTGGATGGGCGGGAGCAGATATCGGGACTGGACGGGAGGATGGATGGAGCAGATATCAGGACTGGAGGGGAGGATTGGTGGGGGCAGATATCAGGACTGGATGGGCGGGAGCAGATATCGGGACTGGACGGGAGGATGGGCGGGAGCAGATATTAGGACTGGGCGGGAGGATGAGTGCGAGCAGATATCAGCACTGGACGGGAGTACGGATGTGGCAGATATCAGAACTGGACGGGAGGATGGGTAGGGGCAGATATCAGAACTGGATGGGAGGATGTGCGAGGACAGATATCAGGACTGGGTGGGAGGATGAGTGGGGGCAGATATCAGGACTGGACGGGAGGATGTGCGAGGACAGATATCAGGACTGGGTGGGAGGATGAGTGGGGGCAGATATCAGGACTGGACGGGAGGATGGGTAGGGGCAGATATCAGGACTGGATGGGAGGATGGGTAGGGGCAGATATCAGGACTGGACGGGAGGATGGGTAGGGGCAGATATCAGGACTGGACGGGAGGATGGGTAGGGGCGGATATCAGGACTGGATGGGCGGGAGCAGATATTAGGACTGGACGGGAGGATGTGCGAGGACAGATATCAGGACTCGGTGGGAGGATGAGTGGGGGCAGATATCAGGACTGGACGGGAGGATGAGTGGGGACAGATATCAGGACTGGACGGGATGACTGGAGCCGATGACAATTTTAGGTCCAACATAACGAAACTTTGGCCAACGTTGGAATGAATTTTAATTTTCATTCGCATTTTCCGGATCTCTGCTTCCTGTCAGTGAATGGGAACACGAGTGCGAACATTGAGAAGCAGTAACTCTGCACACAGCTGCTCCTGCTCCTATCTCAGGGTTTGCTGCAGTTGGACCATGTCTAGACATCCTAAAGCCATCTTTACCGCTGTGACACTGCCTCAGTCCGGCCGCTGAGCTCACAGAGCATGGTCTACATGGCAGGACTCTTATTTACTGAAAGCAAGCAGAGATCTTACAAATGACTTTTTAGGAAGCACGAGGAATACTAATGTGTAACCGATGGATTAGACGTCTCTGTGTGAGCAGTAAATGAATGGAAAGGTTTGGATGTGTTCGGAGGATTCTCCACACACAGCGCAATCCTTCCCCAAATATTAGCCCTCCAGCGTCAGACATCATTCATCACATGGACACAGATAATCCGGCACACATGGATAATCCGGCACCCGAGGATAATCTGGTGAACATGGACAATGCGGCACCACATGAGTAATCCGACACACACATATAATCCGGATAATCTGGCACCCGAGGATAATCCTGCACAAATGGATAATCCGACACACACGAGTAATCCAGCACACATGAATAATCCATAACCATAACACATAGATAATCCAGCACATGGATACTACAGAGGCTCAGATAATCCGGCACATGAGCATAATCCTGCACACACAGATGGCACATATGGATACTCCAAAGGCTCGGGCAATCCAGCACATGAGGATAATCCAGCACACAGATAAATCTGGTGAACATGGAGAATGCGGCGCACACGGATAATCCAGAGGCTCGGATAATCCAGCACACATGGATAATCCAGCACACATGGATAATCCAGCACACATGGATAATCCAGCACACATGGATAATCTAACACACGGATAAATCGGCAAACATAGATAATCCAGATGCTTGGATAGTCCGGCACACATAAAAATTCTGACACACATGGATAATCCCGCCTACATGAATAATCTGGCATACATGGATAATGCAGCACACATGGACAATGTGACACATTTATAATCCGGAACACAAAGAAAAACTCTGGAGGCTCGGATAAATCTGGACCACATGGATAATCCAGCACACGCGGATAATTAGGTACACACAGATAATCTGGCACACATGAGTAATCTAACACACAAAAATAATCCTGCACACATGGATAAACTAGCACACACGTGTACTCCAGAGGCTCGGAAAATCTGTTACACATAATTATTCTGGCACACATGGATATTCCGGAACAAATGGATAATTCGCACGCTCCGATAATCCAGCACACATGGATAATCTGGCATACGGGATAATCCGGCAAATTAGGATACTCTGGAGGTTCGGATAATCCGGCCCACATGGATAATCCGGGACACACGGATAATCCAGGACACACGGATAATCTGGCACACCTGGATACTCTGGCCCACATAAACAATCTGGCACACAAGGATAATCCTGCATAAACGGGTAATCTGGCACACATGGATAATCCGGCACACACAGATAATGTGACATACGGATGATCTGGCAAGTAAAGATGCTCTGGAGGCTCAGATAATCCGGACCACATGGATAATCTGACACATGCGGATAATCAGGCACCCAAGGATAATCCTGCATAAACGGGTAATCTGGCATACATGGATAATCCGGCACACACAAGTAATCCGACACACAAATAATCCTGCACACATGGATAATCTGGCACAGATACTCCAGAGGCTCGGATAATCCAGCACCCATAATTATTCCAACCCATATGAATAATCTGGCACACAAAGATAATCCAGCACACTCCAGAGGCTTGGAAAATCCTGCACACACAGATAATCCGGCACACAAGGATAATGTGGCACACATGGATAACCCAGCACACACGGATAACCCAGCACACAAGGATAATCCGGCACACACAGATAAACCAGACCACACGGATAATCCTGCACACACGGATAATCCAGCACACACAGATAATCCGACACACACAGATAATCCGGCACACATGGATAAACCAGACCACACGGATAATCCTGCACACATGGATAATCCGGCAAACACAGATAATCCGGCACACAAGGATAATCCAACACAATGGATTATCCTGCACACACGGATAATCCAGCACACATGGATAATCCTGCACACACGGATAATCCTGCACACACGGATAAACCAGACCACACGGATAATCCTGCACACACGGATAATCCTGCACACATGGATAATCCGGCACACACAGATAATCCAGCACACAGATAATCCGGCACACACAGATAATCTGGCACACAGATAATCCGGCACACATGGATAATGTGACACACAGATAATCTGGCACACATGGATAATGTGACACACATATAATCCGGCACACACGGATAATCCAGCACACATGGATAATCCAGCACACATGGATAATCTAACACACGGATAAACCGGCAAACACAGATAATCCAGATGCTTGGATAGTCCGGCACACATAAATATTCTGACACACATGGATAATCCCGCCTACATGAATAATCTGGCACACATGGATAATGCAGCACACAAGGACAATGTGACACATTTATAATCCGGAACACAAAGAAAAACTCTGGAGGCTCGGATAAATCTGGACCACATGGATAATCTGGCACACACGGATAATTAGGTACACACAGATAATCCGGCACCCATGAGTAATCTAACAAAAATCTCACAAAAATAATCCTGCACACATGGATAAACTAGCACACACGTATACTCCAGAGGCTCGGAAAATCTGTTACACATAATTATTCTGGCACACATGGATATTCCGGAACAAATGGATAATTCGCACGCTCCGATAATCCAGCACACATGGATAATCTGGCATACGGGATAATCCGGCAAACTGGGATACTCTGTAGGCTCGGATAATCCGGCCCACATGGATAATCCGGGACACACGGATAATCCAGGACACACGGATAATCTGGCACACATGGATACTCTGGCCCACATAAACAATCCAGCACACATGGATAATCTGGCATACGGGATAATCCGGCAAACTGGGATACTCTGTAGGCTCGGATAATCCGGCCCACATGGATAATCCGGGACACACGGATAATCCAGCACACATGAATAATCTTGCACACATGGATAATCCGGCACACACAGATAATGTGACATACGGATGATCTGGCAAGTAAAGATGCTCTGGAGGCTCAGATAATCCAGACCACATGGATAATCTGACACATGCGGATAATCAGGCACCCAAAGATAATCCTGCATAAACGGGTAATCTGGCATACATGGATAATCCGGCACACACAAGTAATCCGACACACAAATAATCCTGCACACATGGATAATCTGGCACAGATACTCCAGAGGCTCGGATAATCTAGCACCCATAATTATTCCAACCCATATGAATAATCTGGCACACAAAGATAATCCAGCACACTCCAGAGGCTTGGAAAATCCTGCACACACAGATAATCCGACACACAAGGATAATGTGGCACACATGGATAACCCAGCACACACGGATAATCCGGCACACACAGATAATCCGGCACACACGGATAATCCAGCACACACAGATAAACCAGACCACACAGATAATCCTGCACACACGGATAATACGGCACACACGGATAATCCTGCACACATGGATAATCCGGGACACACAGATAATCCAGCACACAGATAATCCGGTACACATGGATAATCCGGCACACACAGATAATCCGGCACACAGATAATCCGGCACACATGGATAATGTGACACACAGATAATCCGGCACACATGGATAATCCAGCACACATGGTTAATCCTGCACATATGGATAATCCAGCACACATGGATAATCCTGCACACATGGATAATCCTGCACACATGGATAATCCAGCACACACGGATAATCCAGCACACATGGATAATCCAGCACACATGGATAATCCAGCACACAAGGATAATCCGGCACACATGGATAATCCGGCACACATGGATAATCCGGCACACATGGATAATCTGGCACACATGGATAATCCGGCACACAAGGATAATCTGGCACACATGGATAATCCGGCACACAAGGATAATCAGGCACACACAGATAATCCGGCACACAAGGATAATCCGGCATACATGGATAATCCGGCACACATGGATAATCCGACACACAAGGATAATGTGACACACAGATAATCCAGCACACAAGGATAATGTGACACACAGATAATCCAGCACACATGGATAATCCAGCACACATGGATAATACAGCACACATGGATAATCCTGCACACATGGATAATCCTGCACACATGGATAATCCTGCACACATGGATAATCCGGCACACAAGGATAATCTGGCACACATGGATAATCCGGCACACAAGGATAATCTGGCACACAAGGATAATCCGGCACACATGGATAATCCGGCACACATGGATAATCCGGCACACAAGGATAATCCGGCACACAAGGATAATCCGGCACACATGGATAATCCGGCACACATGGATAATCCGGCACACAAGGATAATCCGGCACACATGGATAATCCGGCACACATGGATAATCCGGCACACAAGGATAATCCGGCACACATGGATAATCCGGCACACATGGATAATCCGGCACACAAGGATAATCTGGCACACATGGATAATCCGGCACACATGGATAATCTGGCACACAAGGACAATCCGGCACACATGGATAATCCGGCACACATGGATAATCCGGCACACATGGATAATCTGGCACACAAGGATAATCCGGCACACATGGATAATCCGGCACACATGGATAATCCGGCACACAAGGATAATCCGGCACACAAGGATAATCCGACACACATGGATAATCCGACACACATGGATAATCTGGCACACGAGGATAGTCAGGCACAGAAGGATAATCTGGCACACAAGGATAATCCGGCACACAAGGATAATCCGACACACATGGATAATCCGACACACATGGATAATCCGACACACATGGATAATCTGGCACACAAGGATAATCAGGCACACAAGGACAATCCGGCACACATGGATAATCCGGCACACATGGAAAATCTGGCACACAAGAATAATCCGGCACACATGGATAATCCGGCACACAAGGATAATCCGGCACACATGGAAAATCTGGCACACAAGGATTATCCGGCACACATGGATAATCCGGCACACATGGATAATTCGGCACACATGGAAAATCTGGCACACAAGGATAATCCGGCACACATGGATAATCCGGCACACAAGGATAATCTGGCACACATGGATAATCCGGCATACATGGATAATCTGGCACACAAGGATAATCCGACACACACGCATAATCCGGCACACATGGATAATCCGACACACATGGATAATCTGGCACACACGCATAATCCGGCACACATGGATAATCCGGCACACATGGAAAATCTGGCACACAAGGATAATCCAGCACACATGGATAATCTGGCACACAAGGACAATCCGGCACACATGGATAATCCGGCACACATGGATAATCTGGCACACAAGGATAATCCGGCACACATGGATAATCCGGCACACATGGATAATCCGGCACACAAGGATAATCCGGCACACAAGGATAATCCGACACACATGGATAATCCGACACACATGGATAATCTGGCACACGAGGATAGTCAGGCACAGAAGGATAATCTGGCACACAAGGATAATCAGGCACACATGGATAATCTGGCAAACACGCATAATCCGGCACACACGGATAATCTGGCACACGTGGAAAATCTAGCACACAAGGATAATCCGGCACATATGGATAATTCGGCACACATGGATAATCCAGCACACATGGATAATCCGGCACTCAAGGATAATCTGGCACACATGGATAATCCGGCATACATGGATAATCCGGCATACATGGATAATCTGGCACACAAGGATAATCTGGCACACATGGATAATCCGGCTGACATGGATAATCCTGCACACATGGATAATCCGGCACACATGGATAATCTGGCAAACACGCATAATCCGGCACACAAGGATAATCCGGCACACATGGATAATCAGGCACACATGGATAATCCGGCATACATAGATAATCCGGCACACATGAATAATCCGGCACACATGGATAATCTGGCACACACGCATAATCCGGCACACAAAGGTAATCAGGCACACATGGATAATCCAGCACACATGGATAATCCGGCACACATGGAGAATCTGGCACACAAGGATAATCCGGCACACATGGATAATCCGGAACACATGTATAATCCGACACACACGCATAATCCGGCACACATGGATAATCCGGAACACATGTATAATCCGACACACACGCATAATCCGGCACACATGGATAATCCGGCACACATGGATAATCCTGCACACAGGGCCGGCGTCAGCACCCGCCACACCTGGGCAAATGCCGGGGCCCTGGGGAGAGGGGGGGGCCCACTGTCATAGATTGATACAGCTGGGAGAGCAGAGCAGGAGATAACATGCTCTCTCCGCCCACAAAGTCGCTGCTGGCTGCCTTCTCTTAACCCCTATGTGCCAGCTCTGACACAAGCATCTTCTCACTCAGTCAGTGCAGCCAGGCAGGCACATAGGGGTTAAGAGAAAGCAGCCAGTGTGACATTGTGGGCGGAGAGAGCACATTCTCTGCTCTGATCTCCGCCCCTGGCTGCCTGCTGAGCTGAACTGATCAGGCAGATTCCGGAGGAGCTCTGTCCTACCAGTGCCTGAGTGAGTGCTATGGTATCCAGCAGTCGTTGGACTTGTGGCTCAGTCTGCTGTCTGTCTCCGCTGCCTAAAAATGTGGGTGATGTCTGGAGGAGCAGCTGGTGGGGTGCAGCCTGTAGCCGCCCAGCTCTCCCAGAATACATGCATGCTGCACCAAACCTGCACCAGTGGGGTAGGAAGAAGCTTAACCCTTTCCCATCTGTATGAAGGTTATTGCTGAACCTTAAAGATAACAATCCAACCCGCATAAATGGGGTTAACCAGATGCCAGGAGGAAGGGGAGCTGCTGCCATGGATAACACTGAGCTGTGGGCTGTAGGTTGGGGCCCCGTGGCCCCAGGCTGGTGACTGGAGGGACTCTGCCCAGTGCTGGCATGTGGGTGATTTCTGCTCCGGAGTCTCAGCTTCTCTCCTCCACATCACACTGTGCAGTCACAGCAACATTGGTTGTCTCTGTCCAGGTCCCAGCAGCTGCCACTGCTCCCACCAAGGACATGGCATCACTTAACCCTTCCCCTGCAGCCACCGGCAACAAATCCACATTATTCCTTGATTAAATCAGGTTCCAACCCAATAGAGGAGCAGACATTTCCTGCTGCCATTAGGATCCAGGACGGGGTGACATTCGCTGCCCTGCTACTCTGTAGTGGGGGGTGACAAGTGTAACATGGGGTAACGATGACGGAGAAATGCACAGGATAATAGTGAGAGCGACAGAGGGCAGTGTATGGTATGGAGCAGTCAGGGGGTGGGTTGCAGGATCCCCCCATACTGTACATGACTGCTCGGGACAGGGAGGCGTTTAATGAGCTTCTAATGGCGGGGCACTAATTGGGTCATTAGGGTTTGTGGAAAGGATTCAGCATCAGGTCCCTCATTAATGCCCGAGCCGCCTGTTACTTTGTAGCACAGATCTGTTGGGGCCGCAAAACCAAACAACGTTGTTTATGTCAAAAGTCTTTGTTTCATAGAAAAACTCAAAACAGAAAAGCACCTCTCCTGTATATACACACTGCACAGCACCTTTCCTCCTGTATATATACACTGCACAGCACCTCTCCTGTATATATACACTGCACAGCACCTTTCCTCCTGTATATATACACTGCACAGCACCTCTCCTGTATATATACACTGCACAGCACCTTTCCTCCTGTATATATACACTGCACAGCACCTCTCCTGTATATATACACTGCAGAATTTACAATAGCTGTCACTCATGTAAGAAGTGAAATCTGGCATTGTACTATACATTTCTCTGCCGTATCTGGGCATCATAAATCGAGGTATGTGTTAAAGGGGGGGCCCACTGAGACTCTTTCGCCCGGGGCCCTCGAAAACCTGGAGCCGGCCCTGCCTGCACACATGGATAATCCAGCACACATGGATAATGCGACACACATGGATAATCCGGCATATGTATTTCCTTTTCTTGTCTGTCCGGATTGTTATAGCCCAGCATCATATATTTTCTACAGGCGGAAAATCAGAAATCTGCGATAATATGGGACCGTAGAGGGGGGCACATGCTTCCTCTCCCATCATGACCTCTGTCCAGGGTCCTCCTGAACCTGCTGCAGACACTTGTCAATGAGCAGCCACTTGTGGACTTCATCCCTAGTCCTGATCCACAGAGTCGCCCCTCCAAGCTGTCACCGCCCCGACCTGAGGGCAGATGTGTGAACTCCTCATGAGGGTCCAGCTCTTCACTCCCAAATTCCTTCCCTGTAATGTCAACAGCCAGGGGCAGCGCTCTCCCATTACACATCACTGCTGATGGGGGCGACAAGGGCCAGGAGGGGGCACGAAAGCTGCAGATTATTGTCAGCTATTACCTGTGCTGTGGACGGGGTGAGGGCTTATTGATCAGATCACAGAACGAACAGACAATGACTCCATCATGAGAGCCTGTAGAAGCTTTGTTACAGTGTGCAAGTTTATGCAATACACTACATCAGTACCACATAAAATAATACTAATAATAACACTAAGGGCGACCTGCATACAGAAATAATATAAAAGATTCAGTCTGTAGCCACCACTAGGGGGCGCTCCCTGTATACAGAGATACATGATAAGATCCTATCTGCAGTCACCACTAGGGGGAGCTCCCTGTATACAGAGATACATGATAAGATCCTGTCTGCAGCCACCACTAGAGGGAGCTCCCTGTATACAGAGATACATGATAAGATCCTGTCTGCAGTCACCACTAGGGGGAGCTCCCTGTATACAGAGATACATGATAAGATCCTGTCTGCAGTCACCACTAGGGGGAGCTCCCTGTATACAGAGATACATGATAAGAACCTGTCTGCAGCCATCACTAGAGGGAGCTCCCTGTATACAGAGATACATGATAAGATTCTGTCTGCAGGCTCCACTAGGGGGAGCTCCCTGTATACAGAGATACATGATAAGATCCTGTCTGCAGTCACCACTAGGGGGAGCTCCCTGTATACAGAGATATATGATAAGATCCTGTCTGCAGCCACCACTAGGGGGAGCTCCCTGTATACAGAGATACATGATAAGATTCTGTCTGCAGTCACCACTAGAGGGAGCTCCCTGTATACAGAGATACATGATAAGATTCTGTCTGCAGGCTCCACTAGGGGGAGCTCCCTGTATACAGAGATACATGATAAGATCCTGTCTACAGCCACCACTAGGGGGAGCTCCCTGTATACAGAGTTACATGATAAGATCCTGTCTGCAGTCACCACTAGAGGGAGCTCCCTGTATACAGAGTTACATGATAAGATTCTGTCTGCAGCCACCACTAGGGGGAGCTCCCTGTATACAGAGATACATGATAAGATCCTGTCTGCAGCCACCACTAGAGGGAGCTCCCTGTATACAGAGATACATGATAAGATTCTGTCTGCAGCCACCACTAGGGGGAGCTCCCTGTATACAGAGATACATGATAAGATCCTGTCTGCAGTCACCACTAGAGGGAGCTCCCTGTATACAGAGATACATGATAAGATCCTGTCTGCAGTCACCACTAGGGGGAGCTACCTGTATACAGAGATACATGATAAGATCCTGTCTGCTGCCACCACTAGGGGGAGCTCTCTGTATACAGAGATACATGATAAGATCCTGTATACAGTCACCACTAGGGGGAGCTCCCTGTATACAGAGATACATGATAAGATCCTGTCTGCAGCCACCACTAGAGGGAGCTCCTTGTATACAGAGATACATGATAAGATCCTGCCTGCAGTCACCACTAGAGGGAGCTCCCTGTATACAGAGATACATGATAAGATCCTATCTGCAGCCACCACTAGGTGGAGCTCCCTGTATACAGAGATACATGATAAGATCCTGTCTGCAGCCACCACTAAGGGGAGCTCTCTGTATACAGAGATACATGATAAGATCCTGTCTGCAGCCACCACTAGGGGGAGCTCCTTGTATACAGAGATACATGATAAGATTCTGTCTGCAGCCACCACTAGGTGGAGCTCTCTGTATACAGAGATACATGATAAGATCCTGTCTGCAGCCACCACTAGGGGGAGCTCCCTGTATACAGAGATACATGATAAGATCCTGTCTGCAGTCACCACTAGAGGGAGCTCCCTGTATACAGAGTTACATGATAAGATTCTGTCTGCAGCCACCACTAGGGGGAGCTTCCTGTATACAGAGATACATGATAAGATTCTGTCTGCAGCCACCACTAGGGGGAGCTCCCTGTATACAGAGTTACATGATAAGATTCTGTCTGCAGCCACCACTAGAGGGAGCTCCCTGTATACAGAGATACATGATAAGATTCTGTCTGCAGCCACCACTAGGGGGAGCTCCCTGTATACAGAGATACATGATAAGATCCTGTCTGCAGTCACCACTAGAGGGAGCTCCCTGTATACAGAGATACATGATAAGATTCTGTCTGCAGGCTCCACTAGGGGGAGCTCCCTGTATACAGAGATATATGATAAGATCCTGTCTGCAGTCACCACTAGGGGGAGCTACCTGTATACAGAGATACATGATAAGATCCTGTCTGCTGCCACCACTAGGGGGAGCTCCTTGTATACAGAGATACATGATAAGATCCTGTCTGCAGCCACCACTAGGGGGAGCTCCTTGTATACAGAGATACATGATAAGATCCTGCCTGCAGTCACCACTAGAGGGAGCTCCCTGTATACAGAGATACATGATAAGATCCTATCTGCAGCCACCACTAGGTGGAGCTCCCTGTATACAGAGATACATGATAAGATCCTGTCTGCAGCCACCACTAGGTGGAGCTCTCTGTATACAGAGATACATGATAAGATCCTGTCTGCAGCCACCACTAGGGGGAGCTCCCTGTATACAGAGATACATGATAAGATCCTGTCTGTAGCCACCACTAGGGGTAGCTCCTTGTATACAGAGATACATGATAAGATCCTGTCTGCAGCCACCATTAAGGGAGCTCCCTGTATACAGAGATACATGATAAGATCCTGTCTGCAGCCACCACTAGGGGGAGCTTCTTGTATACAGAGATACATGATAAGATTCTGTCTGCAGTCTTCACTAGGGGGAGCTCCCTGTATACAGAGATACATGATAAGATTCTGTCTGCAGTCTTCACTAGGGGGAGCTCCCTGTATACAGAGATACATGATAAGATCCTGTCTGCAGTCACCACTATGGGGAGCTCCCTGTATACAGAGATACATGATAAGATTCTGTCTGCAGCCACCACTAGGGGGAGCTCCCTGTATACAGTGATACATGATAAGATCCTGTCTGCATTCACCACTAGGGGGAGCTCTCTGTATACAGAGATACATGATAAGATCCTGTCTGCAGCCACCACTAGGGGGAGCTCCCTGTATACAGTGATACATGATAAGATCCTGTCTGCATTCACCACTAGGGGGAGCTCCCTGTATACAGAGATACATGATAAGATCCTGTCTGCAGCCACCACTAGGGGGAGCTCTTTGTATACAGAGATACATGATAAGATCCTGTCTGCAGCCACCACTAAGGGGAGCTCTCTGTATACAGAGATACATGATAAGATCCAGTCTGCAGCCACCACTTGGGGGAGCTCCCTGTATACAGTGATACATGATAAGATCCTGTCTGCAGTCACCACTAGGGGGAGCTCTCTGTATACAGAGATACATGATAAGATCCTGTCTGCAGTCACCACTAGGGGGAGCTCCCTGTATACAGAGATACATGATAAGATCCTGTCTGCAGTCACCACTAGGGGGAGCTCCCTGTATACAGAGACACATGATAAGATCCTGTCTGCAGCCACCACTAGGGGGAGCTCCCTGTATACAGTGATACATGATAAGATCCTGTCTGCAGTCACCACTAGGGGGAGCTCTCTGTATACAGAGATACATGATAAGATCCTGTCTGCAGTCACCACTAGGGGGAGCTCCCTGTATACAGAGATTCATGATAAGATCCTGTCTGCAGTCACCACTAGGGGGAGCTCCCTGTATACAGAGATACATGATAAGATCCTGTCTGCAGCCACCACTAGGGGGAGCTCCCTGTATACAGTGATACATGATAAGATCCTGTCTGCAGTCACCACTAGGGGGAGCTCTCTGTATACAGAGATACATGATAAGATCCTGTCTGCAGCCACCACTAGGGGGAGCTCCCTGTATACAGTGATACATGATAAGATCCTGTCTGCAGTCACCACTAGGGGGAGCTCCCTGTATACAGAGATACATGATAAGATCCTGTCTGCAGTCACCACTAGGGGGAGCTCCCAGTATACAAAGATACATGATAAGATCCTGTCTGTAGTCACCAATAGGGGGAGCTCCCTGTATACAGAGATACATGATAAGATCCTGTCTCCAGCCATCACTAGGGGGAGCTCCCTGTATACAGAGATACATGATAAGATCCTGTCTGCAGCCACCATTAGGGGGAGCTCCTTGTATACAGAGATACATGATAAGATTCTGTCTGCAGCCACCACTAGGGGGAGCTCCCTGTATAAAGAGATACATGATAAGATCCTGTCTGCAGCCACCACTAGGGGGAGCTAACTGTATACAGAGATACATGATAAGATCCTGTCTCCAGCCATCACTAGGGGGAGCTCCCTGTATACAGAGATACATGATAAGATCCTGTCTGCAGCCACCATTAGGGGGAGCTCCTTGTATACAGAGATACATGATAAGATTCTGTCTGCAGCCACCACTAGGGGGAGCTCCCTGTATAAAGAGATACATGATAAGATCCTGTCTGCAGCCACCACTAGGGGGAGCTAACTGTATACAGAGATACATGATAAGATCCTGTCTGCAGCCACCACTAGGGGGAGCTCCCTGTATAAAGAGATACATGATAAGATCCTGTCTGCAGCCACAACTAGGGGGAGCTAACTGTATACAGAGATACATGATAAGATCCTGTCTGCAGCCACCATTAGGGGGAGCTCCTTGTATACAGAGATACATGATAAGATTCTGTCTGCAGCCACCACTAGGGGGAGCTCCCTGTATAAAGAGATACATGATAAGATCCTGTCTGCAGCCACAACTAGGGGGAGCTAACTGTATACAGAGATACATGATAAGATCCTGTCTGCAGCCACCACTAGGGGGAGCTCCCTGTATACAGAGATACATGATAAGATTCTGTCTGCAGCCGTCACTAGGGGGAGCTCCCTGTATACAGAGATACATGATAAGATCCTGTCTGCAGCCACCACTAGGGGGAGCTCCCTGTATACAGAGATACATGATAAGATTCTGTCTGCAGCCGTCACTAGGGGGAGCTCTCTGTATACAGAGATACATGATAAGATCCTGTCTGCAGCCACCACTAGGGGGAGCTCCCTGTATACAGAGATACATGATAAGATCCTGTCTGCAGCCACCACTAGGGGGAGCTCCCTGTATACAGTGATACATGATAAGATCCTGTCTGCAGCCACCACTAGGAGGAGCTAACTGTATACAGAGATATATGATAAGATCCTGTCTGCAGCCACCACTAGGGGGAGCTCCCTGTATACAGTGATACATGATAAGATCCTGTCTGCAGCCACCACTAGGGGGAGCTCCCTGTATACAGTGATACATGATAAGATCCTGTCTGCAGCCACCACTAGGAGGAGCTAACTGTATACAGAGATATATGATAAGATCCTGTCTGCAGCCACCACTAGGGGGAGCTCCCTGTATACAGAGATACATGATAAGATTCTGTCTGCAGCCGTCACTAGGGGGAGCTCCCTGTATACAGAGATACATGATAAGATCCTGTCTGCAGCCACCACTAGGGGGAGCTCCCTGTATACAGAGATACATGATAAGATCCTGTCTGCAGCCACCACTAGGGGGAGCTCCCTGTATACAGAGATACATGATAAGATTCTGTCTGCAGCCATCACTAGGGGGAGCTCTCTGTATACAGAGATACATGATAAGATCCTGTCTGCAGTCACCACTAGAGGGAGCTCCCTGTATACAGAGATACATGATAAGATTCTGTCTGCAGCCGTCACTAGGGGGAGCTCTCTGTATACAGAGATACATGATAAGATTCTGTCTGCAGCCGTCACTAGGGGGAGCTCCCTGTATACAGAGATACATGATAAGATTCTGTCTGCAGCCACCACTAGGGGGAGCTCCCTGTATACAGAGATACATGATAAGATTCTGTCTGCAGCCACCACTAGGGGGAGCTCTCTTTATACAGAGATACATGATAAGATCCTGTCTGCAGCCACTACTAGGGGGAGCTCCCTGTATACAGAGATACATGATAAGATCCTGTCTGCAGCCACCACTAGGGGGAGCTCCCTGTATACAGAGATACATGATAAGATCCTGTCTGCAGCCACCACTAGGGGGAGCTCCCTGTATACAGTGATACATGATAAGATCCTGTCTGCTGCCACCACTAGGAGGAGCTAACTGTATACAGAGATATATGATAAGATCCTGTCTGCAGCCACCACTAGGGGGAGCTCCCTGTATACAGAGATACATGATAAGATTCTGTCTGCAGCCACCACTAGGGGGAGCTCCCTGTATACAGAGATACATGATAAGATTCTGTCTGCAGCCACCACTAGGGGGAGCTCCCTGTATACACAGATACATGATAAGATTCTGTCTGCAGCCACCACTAGGGGGAGCTCCCTGTATACAGAGATACATGATAAGATCCTGTCTGCTGCCACCACTAGGAGGAGCTAACTGTATACAGAGATATATGATAAGATCCTGTCTGCAGCCACCACTAGGGGGAGCTCCCTGTATACAGAGATACATGATAAGATTCTGTCTGCAGCCATCACTAGGGGGAGCTCCCTGTATACAGAGATACATGATAAGATCCTGTCTGCAGCCACCACTAGGGGGAGCTCCCTGTATACAGAGATACATGATAAGATCCTGTCTGCAGCCACCACTAGGGGGAGCTCCCTGTATACAGAGATACATGATAAGATTCTGTCTGCAGCCGTCACTAGGGGGAGCTCTCTGTATACAGAGATGCATGATAAGATCCTGTCTGCAGCCACCACTAGGGGGAGCTCCCTGTATACAGAGATACATGATAAGATCCTGTCTGCAGTCACCACTAGGGGGAGCTCCCTGTATACAGAGATACATGATAAGATTCTGTCTGCAGCCACCACTAGGGGAGCTCCCTGTACACAGAGATACATGATAAGATCCTGTCTGCAGCCATCACTAGGGGGAGCTCCCTGTATACAGAGATACATGATAAGATCCTGTCTGCAGCCACCAATAGGGGGAGCTCCCTGTATACAGAGATACATGATAAGATTCTGTCTGCAGCCGTCACTAGGGGGAGCTCCCTGTATACAGAGATACATGATAAGATTCTGTCTGCAGCCACCACTAGGGGGAGCTCTCTGTATACAGAGATACATGATAAGATTCTGTCTGCAGTCATCACTAGGGGGAGCTCTCTGTATACAGAGATACATGATAAGATTCTGTCTGCAGCCATCACTAGGGGGAGCTCTCTGTATACAGAGATACATGATAAGATCCTGTCTGCAGCCACCACTAGGGAGAGCTCCCTGTATACAGAGATACATGATAAGATTCTGTCTGCAGCCACCACTAGGGGGAGCTCCCTGTATACAGATGCATGATACGATCCTGTCTGCAGTAACCACTAGGGGGAGCTCCCTGTATACAGAGATACATGATAAGATTCTGTCTGCAGCCACCACTAGGGGGAGCTCCCTGTATTCAGAGATACATGATAAGATCCTGTCTGCAGTCATCACTAAGTTGTGCTCCCTGTATACAGAGATACATGATAAGATCCTGTCTGCAGCCACCACTAGGGGGAGCTCCCTGTATTCAGAGATACATGATAAGATCCTGTCTGCAGCCACCACTAGGAGGAGCTTCCTGTATACAGAGATACATGATAAGATTCTGTCTGCAGTCACCACTAGGGGAAGCTCCCTGCATACAGAGATACATGATAAGATCCTGTCTGCAGCCACCACTAGGGGGAGCTCCCTGTATACAGAGATACATGATAAGATCCTTTCTGCAGTCACCACTAGGGGGAGCTCCCTGTATACAGAGATACATGATAAGATTCTGTCTGCAGTCACCACTAGGGGAAGCTCCCTGTATACAGAGATACATGATAAGGTCCTGTGTGCAGCTACCACTAGGGGGAGCTCTCTGTATGCAGAGATACATGATAAGATTCTATCTGCAGTCACCACTAGGGGGAGCTCTCTGTATACAGAGATACATGATAAGATCCTGTCTGCAGTCACCACTAGGGGGAGCTCCCTGCATACAGAGATACATGATAAGGTCCTGTCTGCAGCCACCACTAGGGGGAGCTCTCTGTATGCAGAGATACATGATAAGGTCCTGTGTGCAGCTACCACTAGGGGGAGCTCTCTGTATGCAGAGATACATGATAAGATTCTATCTGCAGTCACCACTAGGGGGAGCTCTCTGTATACAGAGATACATGATAAGATCCTGTCTGCAGTCACCACTAGGGGGAGCTCCCTGCATACAGAGATACATGATAAGGTCCTGTCTGCAGCCACCACTAGGGGGAGCTCTCTGTATGCAGAGATACATGATAAGATTCTATCTGCAGTCACCACTAGGGGGAGCTCCCTGTATACAGAGATACATGATAAGATTCTATCTGCAGTCACCACTAGGGGGAGCTTCCTGTATACAGAGATACATGATAAGATTCTGTCTGCAGCCACCACTAGGGGAAGCTCCCTGCATACAGAGATACATGATAAGATCCTGTCTGCATCCACCACTAGGGGGAGCTCCCTGTATACAGAGATACATGATAAGGTCCTGTCTGCAGCCACCACTAGGGGGAGCTCCCTGTATACAGAGATACATGATAAGATCCTGTCTGCAGCCACCACTAGGGGGAGCTCTCTGTATGCAGAGATACATGATAAGATTCTATCTGCAGTCACCACTAGGGGGAGCTCTCTGTATACAGAGATACCTGATAAGATTCTGTCTGCAGCCACCACTAGGGGGAGCTCCCTGTATACAGAGATATATGATAAGATCCTGTCTGCAGCCACCACTAGGGGGAGCTCCCTGTATACAGAGATACATGATAAGATCCTGTCTGCAGTCACCACTAGGGGGAGCTCTCTGTATGCAGAGATACATGATAAGATCCTGTCTGCAGTCACCACTAGGGGGAGCTCTCTGTATACAGAGATACATGATAAGATTCTATCTGCAGTCACCACTAGGGGGAGCTCTCTGTATACAGAGATACATGATAAGATCCTGTCTGCAGCCACCACTAGAGGGAGCTTCCTGTATACAGAGATACATGATAAGATTCTGTCTGCAGCCACCACTAGGGAGAGCTCCCTGTATACAGAGATACATGATAAGATCCTGTCTGCAGTCACCACTAGGGGGAGCTCCCTGTATACAGAGATACATGCTAAGATCCTGTCTGCAGTCACCACTAGGGAGAGCTCCCTGTATACAGAGATACATGATAAGATCCTGTCTGCAGTCACCACTAGGGGGAGCTCCCTGTATACAGAGATACATGCTAAGATCCTGTCTGCAGTCACCACTAGGGGGAGCTCCCTGTATACAGAGATACATGATAAGATCCTGTCTGCAGTCACCACTAGGGGAGCTCCCTGTATACAGAGATACATGATATGATCCTGTCTGCAGCCACCACTAGGGGGAGCTCCCTGTATACAGAGATACATGATAAGATCCTGTCTGCAGTCACCACTAGGGAGAGCTCCCTGTATACAGAGATACATGCTAAGATCCTGTCTGCAGTCACCACTAGGGGGAGCTCCCTGTATACAGAGATACATGATAAGATCCTGTCTGCAGTCACCACTAGGGGAGCTCCCTGTATACAGAGATACATGATATGATCCTGTCTGCAGCCACCACTAGGGGGAGCTCCCTGTATACAGAGATACATGATAAGATCCTGTCCGCAGCCACCACTAGGGGGAGCTCCCTGTATATAGAGATACATGATAAGATCCTGTCTGCAGTCACCACTAGGGGGAGCTCCCTGTATACAGAGATACATGATAAGATCCTGTCTGCAGTCACCACTAGGGGGAGCTCCCTGTATACAGAGATACATGATAAGATCCTGTCTGCAGTCACCACTAGGGGGAGCTCCCTGTATACAGAGATACATCATAAGATCCTGTCTGCAGCCACCACTAGGGGGAGCTCCCTGTATAGTAACATAGTAACATAGTAACATAGTTAGTAAGGCCGAAAAAAGACATTTGTCCATCCAGTTCAGCCTATATTCCATCATAATAAATACCCAGATCTACGTCCTTCTACAGAACCTAATAATTGTATGATACAATATTGTTCTGCTCCAGGAAGACATCCAGGCCTCTCTTGAACCCCTCGACTGAGTTCGCCATCACCACCTCCTCAGGCAAGCAATTCCAGATTCTCACTGCCCTAACAGTAAAGAATCCTCTTCTATGTTGGTGGAAAAACCTTCTCTCCTCCAGACGCAAAGAATGCCCCCTTGTGCCCGTCACCTTCCTTGGTATAAACAGATCCTCAGCGAGATATTTGTATTGTCCCCTTATATACTTATACATGGTTATTAGATCGCCCCTCAGTCGTCTTTTTTCTAGACTAAATAATCCTAATTTCGCTAATCTATCTGGGTATTGTAGTTCTCCCATCCCCTTTATTAATTTTGTTGCCCTCCTTTGTACTCTCTCTAGTTCCATTATATCCTTCCTGAGCACCGGTGCCCAAAACTGGACACAGTACTCCATGTGCGGTCTAACTAGGGATTTGTACAGAGGCAGTATAATGCTCTCATCATGTGTATCCAGACCTCTTTTAATGCACCCCATGATCCTGTTTGCCTTGGCAGCTGCTGCCTGGCACTGGCTGCTCCAGGTAAGTTTATCATTAACTAGGATCCCCAAGTCCTTCTCCCTGTCAGATTTACCCAGTGGTTTCCCGTTCAGTGTGTAATGGTGATATTGATTCCCTCTTCCCATGTGTATAACCTTACATTTATCATTGTTAAACCTCATCTGCCACCTTTCAGCCCAAGTTTCCAACTTATCCAGATCCATCTGTAGCAGAATACTATCTTCTCTTGTATTAACTGCTTTACATAGTTTTGTATCATCTGCAAATATCGATATTTTACTGTGTAAACCTTCTACCAGATCATTAATGAATATGTTGAAGAGAACAGGTCCCAATACTGACCCCTGCGGTACCCCACTGGTCACAGCGACCCAGTTAGAGACTATACCATTTATAACCACCCTCTGCTTTCTATCACTAAGCCAGTTACTAACCCATTTACACACATTTTCCCCCAGACCAAGCATTCTCATTTTGTGTACCAACCTCTTGTGCGGCACGGTATCAAACGCTTTGGAAAAATCGAGATATACCACGTCCAATGACTCACCGTGGTCCAGTCTATAGCTTACCTCTTCATAAAAACTGATTAGATTGGTTTGACAGGAGCGATTTCTCATAAACCCATGCTGATATGGAGTTAAACAGTTATTCTCATTGAGATAATCCAGAATAACATCCCTCAGAAACCCTTCAAATATTTTACCAACAATAGAGGTTAGACTTACTGGCCTATAATTTCCAGGTTCACTTTTAGAGCCCTTTTTGAATATTGGCACCACATTTGCTATGCGCCAGTCCTGCGGAACAGACCCTGTCGCTATAGAGTCACTAAAAATAAGAAATAATGGTTTATCTATTACATTACTTAGTTCTCTTAGTACTCGTGGGTGTATGCCATCCGGACCCGGAGATTTATCTATTTTAATCTTATTTAGCCGGTTTCGCACCTCTTCTTGGGTTAGATTGGTGACCCTTAATATAGGGTTTTCATTGTTTCTTGGGATTTCACCTAGCATTTCATTTTCCACCGTGAATACCGTGGAGAAGAAGGTGTTTAATATGTTAGCTTTTTCCTCGTCATCTACAACCATTCTTTCCTCACTATTTTTTAAGGGGCCTACATTTTCAGTTTTTATTCTTTTACTATTGATATAGTTGAAGAACAGTTTGGGATTAGTTTTACTCTCCTTAGCAATGTGCTTCTCTGTTTCCTTTTTGGCAGCTTTAATTAGTTTTTTAGATAAAGTATTTTTCTCCCTATAGTTTTTTAGAGCTTCAATGGTGCCATCATGCTTTAGTAGTGCAAATGCTTTCTTTTTACTGTTAATTGCCTGTCTTACTTCTTTGTTTAGCCACATTGGGTTTTTCCTATTTCTAGTCCTTTTATTCCCACAAGGTATAAACCGCTTACACTGCCTATTTAGGATGTTCTTAAACATTTCCCATTTATTATCTGTATTCTCATTTCTGAGGATATTGTCCCAGTCTACCAGATTAAGGGCATCTCTAAGCTGTTCAAACTTTGCCTTCCTAAAGTTCAATGTTTTTGTGACTCCCTGACAAGTCCCCCTAGTGAAAGACAGGTGAAACTGCACAATATTGTGGTCGCTATTTCCTAAATGCCCAACCACCTGCAGATTTGTTATTCTGTCAGGTCTATTAGATAGTATTAGGTCTAAAAGTGCTGCTCCTCTGGTTGGATTCTGCACCAATTGTGAAAGATAATTTTTCTTGGTTATTAGCAGAAACCTGTTGCCTTTATGGGTTTCACAGGTTTCTGTTTCCCAGTTAATATCCGGGTAGTTAAAGTCCCCCATAACCAGGACCTCATTATGGGTTGCAGTTTCATCTATCTGCTTTAGAAGTAGACTTTCCATGCTTTCTGTTATATTTGGGGGTTTGTAACAGACCCCAATGAGAATTTTGTTACCATTTTTCCCTCCATGAATTTCAACCCATATGGACTCGACATCCTCATTCCCTTCGCTAATATCCTCCCTTAAAGTGGACTTTAGACAAGACTTTACATAGAGACAAACCCCTCCTCCTCTCCGATTTTTACGATCCTTTCTAAACAGACTGTAACCCTGTAAGTTAACTGCCCAGTCATAGCTTTCATCTAACCATGTCTCGGTTATTCCCACTATGTCAAAGTTACCTGTAGATATTTCTGCTTCTAGTTCTTCCATCTTGTTTGTCAGGCTTCTGGCGTTTGCGAGCATGCAGTTTAGAGGATTTTGTTTTGTTCCAATCTCCTCACTGTGGATTGTTTTAGAAATGTTCTTACCTCCCTTCTGAGTATGTTTTCCTGGGTCGTCTTTGTTCCAGTCTAATGTTTTTCTTCCCGTCCCCTCTTCTTCTAGTTTAACGCCCTCCTGATGAGTGTAGCGAGTCTTCTGGCGAATGTGTGTTTCCCAGGTTTGTTGAGGTGTAGTCCGTCTCTGGCGAGGAGTCCATCATACCAGTAATTCACACCGTATAGAGATACATGATAAGATCCTGTCTGCAGCCACAACTAGGGGGAGCTCCCTGTATACAGAGATACATGATAAGATCCTGTCTGCAGCCACCACTAGGGGGAGCTCCCTGTATACAGAGATACATGATAAGATTCTGTCTGCAGCCACCACTAGGGGGAGCTCCCTGTATACAGAGATACATGATAAGATCCTGTCTGCAGTCACCACTAGGGGGAGCTCTCTGTATGCAGAGATACATGATAAGATCCTGTCTGCAGTCACCACTAGGGGGAGCTCTCTGTATACAGAGATACATGATAAGATCCTGTCTGCAGCCACCACTAGAGGGAGCTTCTTGTATACAGAGATACATGATAAGATTCTGTCTGCAGCCACCACTAGGGAGAGCTCCCTGTATACAGAGATATATGATAAGATCCTGTCTGCAGTCACCACTAGGGGGAGCTCCCTGTATACAGAGATACATGATAAGATCCTGTCTGCAGCCACCACTAGAGGGAGCTTCCTGTATACAGAGATACATGATAAGATTCTGTCTGCAGCCACCACTAGGGAGAGCTCCCTGTATACAGGGATACATGATAAGATCCTGTCTGCAGTCACCACTAGGGGGAGCTCACTGTATACAGAGATACATGATAAGATCCTGTCTGCAGCCACCACTAGAGGGAGCTTCCTGTATACAGAGATACATGATAAGATTCTGTCTGCAGCCACCACTAGGGGGAGCTCCCTGTATACAGAGATACATGATATGATCCTGTCTGCAGCCACCACTAGGGGGAGCTCCCTGTATACAGAGATACATGATAAGATCCTGTCCGCAGCCACCACTAGGGGGAGCTCCCTGTATATAGAGATACATGATAAGATCCTGTCTGCAGTCACCACTAGGGGGAGCTCCCTGTATACAGAGATACATGATAAGATCCTGTCTGCAGTCACCACTAGAGGGGGAGCTCCCTGTATACAGAGATACATGATAAGATCCTGTCTGCAGTCACCACTAGGGGGAGCTCCCTGTATACAGAGATACATGATAACATCCTGTCTGCAGTCACCACTAGGGGGAGCTCCCTGTATACAGAGATACATGGTAAGATCCTGTCTGCAGCCACCACTAGGGGGAGCTCCCTGTATACAGAGATACATGATAAGATCCTGTCTGCAGCCACCACTAGGGGGAGCTCCCTGTATACAGAGATACATCATAAGATCCTCTCTGCAGCCATCACTAGGGGGAGCTCCCTGTATACAGAGATACATGATAAGATCCTGTCTGCAGCCACCACTAGGGGGAGCTCCCTGTATACAGAGATACATGATAAGATTCTGTCTGCAGCCACCACTAGGGGGAGCTCCCTGTATACAGAGATATATGATAAGATCCTGTCTGCAGTCACCACTAGGGGGAGCTCCGTGTATACAGAGATACATGATAAGATCCTGTCTGCAGCCACCACTAGAGGGAGCTTCCTGTATACAGAGATACATGATAAGATTCTGTCTGCAGCCACCACTAGGGGGAGCTCCCTGTATACAGAGATACATGATATGATCCTGTCTGCAGCCACCACTAGGGGGAGCTCCCTGTATACAGAGATACATGATAAGATCCTGTCCGCAGCCACCACTAGGGGGAGCTCCCTGTATATAGAGATACATGATAAGATCCTGTCTGCAGTCACCACTAGGGGGAGCTCCCTGTATACAGAGATACATGATAAGATCCTGTCTGCAGTCACCACTAGAGGGGGAGCTCCCTGTATACAGAGATACATGATAAGATCCTGTCTGCAGTCACCACTAGGGGGAGCTCCCTGTATACAGAGATACATGATAACATCCTGTCTGCAGTCACCACTAGGGGGAGCTCCCTGTATACAGAGATACATGGTAAGATCCTGTCTGCAGCCACCACTAGGGGGAGCTCCCTGTATACAGAGATACATGATAAGATCCTGTCTGCAGCCACCACTAGGGGGAGCTCCCTGTATACAGAGATACATCATAAGATCCTCTCTGCAGCCATCACTAGGGGGAGCTCCCTGTATACAGAGATACATGATAAGATCCTGTCTGCAGCCACCACTAGGGGGAGCTCCCTGTATACAGAGATACATGATAAGATTCTGTCTGCAGCCACCACTAGGGGGAGCTCCCTGTATACAGAGATATATGATAAGATCCTGTCTGCAGCCACCACTAGGGGGAGCTCCGTGTATACAGAGATACATGATAAGATCCTGTCTGCAGCCACCACTAGGGGGAGCTCCCTGTATACAGAGATACATGATAAGTTTTGGGTGGTATCGTCGCCATATGTATATAAATACCCCGGACACTCTGCAGTCCTCCACATCTGGCCGTAGGTCGCACTGAGGCTTTAGTGATTGTAGATGTGATTTTATGAAGGTTTACACATCGGAGCATAGAGATCCCTGTATATAACGTATCTTTCTGTCGCTCTTCGGGTTTTGTCGCATCATCATCCTCATCATTCAGCAGAGATGGTTCCTGTCATCGCTGCGAATCGTCCGCTCTGCTCATATATGAGAGTCCTGCTGTAACCAGACGCTGATGTGCCTGCGGCAATGGCTGCCATTTGTAGGGGCGACTCCCATAGGGAATAGAATGGAGCCTTTATTTTGGTGCACTGGTTCCCGGGGTGGTGTAACCGTAGACAGTAATGGCACAACATAATACTTGTGTGACCGGCGGCCGGCGGCTGAACCGTGCGCTGCACAACGGCTCCATGGAATGAGGGATCCGACAAACAGCTTAAGGGGTGACAGCCGCCTTCATTCCTCGGGCAGCGAGGGCTGTAACTGGAATCCTTTCAGGGGCACTGAGCAGCCCTGGCAGCGCCCGCTCCTCCAAGGAGACTATCGGAAGAAACTCAAATCCTCCATCTGTGCCTGTGCTCAGGTCATCATCCAGCAATGCCGCGAATCTACCTCCACTGTATTATACCCCGATACCCTCCTTACTGTACCCCAATATATTCATTATCACTCCTATATAGATCTCATTATACTATTATATAAACCGGAATACACTCCTTACACAAACCTAAACCATCTACTATATAAACCGGATTATACTCCTTATAAACACCTAAACCATTTACTATATAAACCGGATTATACTCCTTATACACACCTAAACCATCTACTACTATATAAACCGGATTATACTCCTTATACACACCTAAACCATCTACTATATAAACCGGATTATACTCCTTATACACACCTAAACCATCTACTATATATACCGGATTATACTCCTTATACACACCAAAACCATCTACTATATAAACTGGATTATACTCCTTATACACAACAAAACCAACTACTATATTAACTGGATTATACTCCTTATACACAACAAAACTATCTACTATATAAACTGGATTATACTCCTTATACACACCTAAACCATCTCCTATATAAACTGGATTATACTCCTTATACACAACTAAGCCATCTCCTATATAAACTGGATTATACTCCTTTTACACACCTAAACCATTTACTATATAAACTGGATTATACACCTTGTACACAACTAAACCATCAACTATATAAACTGGATTATATTCCTTATACACATTTAAACCATCTCCGATATAAACTGGATTATACTCCTTATACAGAACTAAACCAACTACTATATAAACTGTATTATACTCCTTATACACATCTAAACCATCTACTATATAAACTGGATTATGCTACTTATACACAACTAAACCATCTACTATATAAACTGGATTATACTCCTTATACACATCTAAACCATCTACTATATAAACTGGATTATATTCCTTATACACATCTAAACCATCTCCTATATAAACAGGATTATACTCCTTATACACATCTAAACCATCTACTATATAAACCGGATTATACTCCTTATACACATCTAAACCATCTCCTATATAAACTGGATTATACTCCTTATACACACCTAAACCATCTACTATATTAACTGGACTATACTCCTTATACACAACTAAACCAACTACTATATAAACTGGATTATACTCCTTATACACACCTAAACCATCTACTATATTAACTGGGATTATACTCCTTATACACAACTAAACCATCTATTATATAAACTGGATTATACTCCTTATACACAACTAAACCATCTACTATATAAACTGGATTATACTCCTTATACACAACTAAACCATCTACTACATGAACTGGATTATACTCCTTATACACACCTAAACCAACTACTACATAAACTGGATTATACTCCTTATACACATCTAAACCATCTACTATATAAACTGGATTATATTCCTTATACACATCTAAACCATCTCCTATATAAACTGGATTATACTCCTTATACACAACTAAACTATCTACTATATAAACTGGATTATACTCCTTATACACAACTAAAAAATCTCCTATATAAACTGGATTATACTCATTATACACATCTAAACCATGTACTATATAAAGCGGATTATACTCCTTATACACATCTAAACCATCTCCTATATAAACTGGATTATACTCCTTATACACAACTAAACCATCTACTATATAAACCGGATTATACTCCTTATACACACTTAAACCATTTAATATATAAACTGGATTATACTCCTTATACACATCTAAACCATCTACTATATAAACTGGATTATATTCCTTATACACATCTAAACCATCTCGTATACAAACAGGATTATACTCCTTATACACATCTAAACCATCTACTATATAAACCGGATTATACTCCTTATACACATCTAAACCATCTCCTATATAAACTGGATTATACTCCTTATACACACCTAAACCATCTACTATATTAACTGGATTATACGCCTTATACACAACTAAACCAACTACTATATAAACTGGATTATACTCCTTATACACACCTAAACCATCTACTATATAAACCGGATTATACTCCTTATACACACCTAAACCAACTACTACATAAACTGGATTATACTCCTTATACACACCTAAACCATCTACTATATAAACCGGATTATACTCCTTATACACACCTAAACCAACTACTATATAAACTGGATTATGCTCCTTATACACATCTAAACCATCTACTATATAAACTGGATTATACTCCTTATACACAAATAAACCATCTACTTGGCAGACGCGGTACTGATTAAGGTGCGCGTCTCTGACTGGGGAGCACACAGAGAGCTGCACGTAAAGAATGTCTGTGCCAGATCCCCCCTAGCATCACTCCCCCTTAGTGATGCATTAATTGGAAGACCCCCAGCCGGCCAGTGGGCACTAGAGGGGAGGGGTCCTACGGCCACTCCTACAGGGGTTAAATCCAGGTGTCCGGCCGAGAACTTTCTCTTTCACTCTCGGCAGGACACCTGGAAGCTTTTGTCTGTCCCTGCTGTGATGTCGGACCCCCTTGTTGAGGCCTTGCTGATGAGAGCGGTGCAGGAAGGTGAGTTCTGGCTTCAGGCCGTTTTCATAGGCAGCAGGGCTCACCTCCCTGGGCCCTCTCCTGACCCCCTGCTCACTGTTCCCTTATCCGGTCCAGAAAATTTGTCCTCCCTCACGCCTGCGTCTCCGGGTCCCCCCCCCCCAGGCCTAGGTCACCCCCGCTGCGTGCCAGCACGCCGGCTCCCGACAGGTTGGAGGTCGGAGCTGTACAGAGCCATGTGCGAAGGCTCTCTGCTGCCGGCTGTTCTCCCTCACCCCTCCGCGATCGTGCCCAGCTCACCTCCAATACCTTCGGGAGCACCAGCACCCTGCGGTCCGTCGTTTGGTCCGGCCCCGATCGCTGGACAGGGGCCCCTCTCTGCGCCGCTGTCGGTGCCGGGCCCCTCGGCTGTAGATGGTCTGGGGGCCTCTCGAAGGCGGCGGGGTAGAGCCGGGCGTCGCACCCGTCGGAGGGTGGCCGGCATCTCCTCGCCGGCTCTGGTCCGGACTCCGGTGGGGGCAGAGGGCGGCGATGGGCAGCCGGCGCCGGTGGCTCCGTCCCGGCTGTGCGGGGCTACATCCGGCGGCGCCCGGCGGCGGACGGTGTCGCCCCCTTCCCCGGCCGCTCCGGAGAGGCCGGTGGTGGCGCCGGGTGGCAGGCGATCCGCCCGCTTACCCCGTGCCCCGGAGCGGCTCCAGGTCGGGGAGGGGAGGGCCTCGCCGCCTCGCAGCTGCAGGCGTCTTCCGGAGGCCTCGGACACCGCTCGGAGTGCTGGGAGGCTCCGCCCAGCCACTTCCGGTCCCCGCCCAGCCACTTCCGGTCACCGCAGATGAGCGCTGAACACAGCGCTGGCCAGTCCTCGGTTGCCTTCCCTGCGGGCACATATACGCCGCCCGCAGGGGGTAACCTGGGGGCTGGTTTTAACCCCTCACTTTCCCCACAGTGCGCTGATCGGTCGAAATCGACCGATCAGCGTGCTGATTTGTCACCTGGTCTGACCTCCAGCCTACCCCCGGCAGACGCAGCCCTGATGCCTGTACGGGGGTATCAGGGGTCAGGCCAGAGAGGTCACAGGGCGGCTGAAGAGCGCGTTGTTCGGTCCCATGGGACCGAGCAAGACGCTCAACAGCCGCGCAGCGGGAATCATGGCGACACCTCAGTAAACGCACCAAACACAAACAAATTATCACCTCCCCCCACTGCCCAAAACCTAAATAAAAATTATCCGGTAACCGCTGCCCCGTCAAATCCCAGCAATGGGGATGAATATGGTTACCTCCTGACGCCCCCCCTTCCGATTAGCGTTACAGGACCAGCTACGGCCAATTATCCCCCTCTGTCTACTGATAGAATCCCCCCCATTGCACCGCATAATAACGGCGGATAACTCCCGTCGCCGTTCCCGCCACTCCTCTAAACGCCCCTCCCGTCACCGTCGCAGACGCAGCTCCCATAGGAGCCGCCGCAGATCCCGGGCCACAGGATGGCTGTCATCAGCAACATCCGAGGGGTCCGAGGTGTCGCTAAGTCCGGATAAGAGTCATCGTGCACGTGCCAAGTCCTCTAAATCGTGGGCACCCTCTAGGGCTTTCAGCCGGGGAGAACAATCCCCCGCGGCTTCCAGCCACAACAACCACCACGCAGCGGGAGCCAGAGTTTCCCCGTCCTGCGACATCACCCTGTCAACATCTGCGGGGGTTCCTCCAGGATCGGTGTACACTCGTCCAGAATCACGCAGCGGTGAGTGTTAGCCAGGGAAGAACAATCCCCCGCGGCTTCCAGCCACGACAACTGCAATGCAGTCGCTGAAGACAGAGCCATTAATCCGCCACTATGTGGTAGTAATCGGGCTCCAACGCACGATATTCAGTGCATCGGCCAGCACATCGGCCAATCCCTCGCTGTAGCGGGAGCCAGAGTTTCCCCGTCCTGCGACATCCCCCCGTCAACATCTGCGGGGGTTCCTCCAGGATCGGTGTACAATCGTCCAGAATCACGCAGCGGTGAGTGTTCCAAGGGTAGCGAACCAGCCAGGGAAGAACAATCCCCCGCGGCTACCAGCCACGACAACTGCAATGCAGTCGCTGAAGACAGAGCCATTAATCCGCCACTATGTGGTAGTAATCGGGCTCCAACGCACGATATTCAGTGCATCGGCCAGCACATCGGCCAATCCCTCGCTGTAGCGGGAGCTAGAGTTTCCCCGTCCTGCGACATCCCCCCGTCAACATCTGCGGGGGTTCCTCCAGGATCGGAGCACACTCGTCCAGAGTCACACAGCGCACAGCGCAAGGGTAACGAGGAAATCTTATGTTACAGGGTTAACATAAAGGAAATGGAGCTAACTTCAGCGGTAAAGGAGTTACGCCTACAACTATCACATCCAAACGGATAAGTGGTGAACAAAGATCTGGATCAAAAATAGCTTTAACTATAGATCAGGAAATTAGTCAGAAAATCAGGAGCAACAATTATATTGACATATGGTCGCTGTTATCAGCGGACCAACAAACGGTGGATAAAGCTAACGATAGGGTTTTCGATAGGGGGAGATCAAAAATCGGATTAACCATGAATAATTGGCTCCAGGCCTTCGTAGTATTGGGCTGTATTAAGGGTGGCCCCCTGGCTAAAGCTTTACCCCAATAAGGAAGCGGCTCAGCAACTGCAATCAGGCTTCTCCGACGGGTTCTTTATTCCCTTTAGGCTAACAAGAACGCCAACCCTATCCGATAACCTAAAATCGGCTCGCGAATTCCCAAAATTCTTAGACAAAAATTGGGAAGGAGGTAGAATTGGGTAGAATAGCAGGCCCCTTTAAGTCGCTCCCCTTCAAAAACATTACAATTTCTCCGTTAGGCATCATACCAAAAAAGGAACCCGGTAAATACCGTTTAATCCATCATTTTCACCCAAAGGGCGATTCGGTTAACGATGCTATTTCCCCAGAAAAAGCTTCTGTCTCGTATGTGTCTTTCGATACAGCGGTAGAACTAGTCCGGGCAGCCGGACCAGGCGCCCTGCTAGCCAAATACGACATTGAATCGGCATTCCGTTTGCTACCCATGCACCCCGAATGTTTCCACCTTCTGGGCTGCAAAGTGGACCAACACTATTACTTCGACATGTGCCTCCCGATGGGATGTTCCATCTCATGTCACTATTTCGAGCTGTTCAGCACCTTCCTAGATTGGGTAGTTCAGTACGAAACGGGCAGTAAATCCCTAATTCACTACCTCGACGATTTCCTGTTCGTCGGCCCCAGTGATTTTAATCTCTGCTCCGATTTACAAGAAAAATTCAAATCTATCTCACTCAAATTCGGCGTGCCATTGTCACCAAAAAAAAAAAAAAAGAGGGTCCATGTAATGTATTGCCCTTCTTGGGCATCGAAATAGATACCAACATGATGGTGTTCCGCTTACCAGAGGATAGAATACAAAAAACCCAACAAATGTCGAAAGGCTTCCGCGAAGTTAAGAAGGTAACCCTACAGCAAATGCAGGCGTTATCGGGTTTACTGACGTTCGCCTGCCGCGTAATGCCGGCCGGCAGAGCATTCTCACGCAGACTATCTTTGGCAACAAAAGGCGCTTCTCAGCACGGCCATAGAATTAGGCTCACTCGTTCGCTAAAAGCAGATCTGCTGGTATGGCAGACGTTCCTACAATCGTACAACGGTCACACGTGCGTCATGGTTAGAGAGATCACAAGCAAAGAATTAGGGCTGACATTAGGGTGGAACAAAACAGAGGGTTTTGCAACAATCTATAAAAAACAATGGTGCCATTCTGGTTGGCCAGAGAATTGGACGACAACAAAGTGGGGGCAAGACCCGGCCCTACGGGAATTGTTTGCGGTAGTAGCAGCGGTGGAGATATGGGCCGATCAGTTGAGAAACATGAACATTCGTTTCCAAACTAAAAATACGAAAACAGCGAAGAGTTTATATCACATGTCTTCTTCATCCTTGCCCATACTCGCTCTCTTGCGCCGGCTAGCGATGATATGCCTTGAAAACAATATCTGGTGTAGAGCCACCGTGGTGGCGGAAGTAGATGATAATATCATTAACCCATTGTTGTTTTCCAATTGGCAGGCTTTCAGAATCCAGCAGCCCAACGCGCAACCCCTGGGTATCCTGTGTCCACTGTCCCTGTGGGATACAGTGGACAATCATTGATGCCCTTAATCCGGGCCTAGCAGGTGTATGGTAAGGCTTGGGAGGAGTGGCGCTCACTAATTCAGCCAGTTCAGCTGATGGCTGAGTGGTTAAGCTCTTTCACTGAAGAGTGGGAAACATGGTTTCTATCCCCAGTAAAAGTAAATTTCTTCTTTATTTATTGGTAGGCCAGTCGACGAATGCGACGGAGCACGAAGCGCGGTTACAAGCGAATTTTTATTACGGAAATTATCGGGGCTAGCATTTTTCTTTCATCTATTGGGATGGGTAGACGTAACTAAGTCCTTCTGCATAAGACAAGCCATAAAAGGTGGGAAAAGGCTTCAGCCGAGCCAAGAATGTCGCCGCCCCATTTCACTGAGACTATTGCAGGAACTGATTGCTGCGTCGGAAGGAGGCCTAATTAATGAGGGCATAGTTATATGCAGCGACGCCCTGCGCATCAGGGTTCGAAAGTCCAAATGCTATCCCACCGGTAGGGGCACATGGGTCCTAGTTAACTCTACAGATGGCCCAGCTTGTCCGCTAAAAATGGTTAGAAGATACGCCGGGATAAGACACGCTGGTAGATTTTTTCTTCACTCATAAAGACATGTCCCCTCTGACCAAGTACCAATTCCAGGCAATGTTCAAGCTATGCTTGGGAAAAACCGGCGCTAATCCAAAGGAGTACGGAACACATTCGTTCCGCATAGGGGCGGCCACAGCGGCAGCTAAGGCAGGAGTGTCAGAGGCCGAGGCGCAGAGAATGGGTCGCTGGAAGTCCGCATACTTCGCCAGATACATAAGACCCGACTTGCTTAATTAACATGTGTTGTCTCTTACAGGGGTTGAAGTTTGGGTTGTAGGAGATTCCTACGTTTACTGGGCCAAGGAGAGGGCCAAACTGCGGCCAGGAGGAACAAATCTTTACCTCCCGGGCATAAAAGTTAAATGGAGGGGTGTCAGAGGCCTCCAGTGGAAACAGGTGTTCAAGGAGATGGTTGGCATAGCAAGGAGGGCGGAAAGCCCTGTGGTAATGGTGGTACACACGGGTGGCAATGACCTTGGCAAACAAAAGGTGGCCGAATTGAACAAATGGTTGACAACGGATATGGATACAAAAGGTGGCCGAATTGTACAAATGGGTGACAACGGATATGGATTGGTTCAGCTGTCTTTACAGGAACATGATCCTGGTGTGGTCGGATATAACACCACGGGCCGTCTGGCGAAGAGCAAGAGATAAAAGAGCCATAGAACGGACAAGGGGTAAATTCAATGCTCGGATTGGAAAATATGTGAGAGGAAGAGGCGGTATCGTGATCCGTCACCTCCCATTACAAGGGGATAACACGCCACAACTAAGACCGGACGGAGTTCACCTAACGGACATTGGCCTCGATATTTTTCTGTCTGGTTTACAGGATGGGGTTGAACAGGCCCTAACATCGAGGGGTGGGGTCGGAGTCCCGCGTAGATAATACACGGGATCCTCCGTGGCGGAAAAAGCGGAGGAGGGCAAAGGTCGTAACCGCTCGTTGGGCCAATTCCCCTGTCGATCACGGACAGGAGCTCGGCGCGAGCCGCTCGTTACGATATGTAATTGCCCTTTCTCCGATTATTTAATTAATAAACTGTGACCGACCTGTTCAACCCACCTAGGACTGTGTGTGTTTGATTACGGGATTGATGGGAGGGGGGAAGGCACTGGTTACGACACCCAGGTCTCCACAGTCTGGCAGACGCGGTACTGATTAAGGTGTGCGTCTCTGACTGGGGAGCACATAGAGAGCTGCACGTAAAGAATGTCTGTGCCAGATCCCCCCTAGCATCACTCCCCCTTAGTGATGCATTAATTGGAAGACCCCCAGCCGGCCAGTGGGCACTAGAGGGGAGGGGTCCTACGGCCACTCCTACAGGGGTTAAATCCAGGTGTCCGGCCGAGAACTTTCTCTTTCACTCTCGGCAGGACACCTGGAAGCTTTTGTCCCACCCACCCTCCCTTTTAAAGGCTAATTATGATACTAACCCGCAGGAGAATGTAAATGTGTGAATTATGTTGTAAGTTTAAAAAAAAAAAAAAAAAAAAAAAAAAAAAATTATTACGTATGTTGATAGAACTAAACCCTGGTAACCTTTATTAAGTCACAGCGGAAAAAGCGGAGGAGGGCAAAGGTCGTAACCGCTCGTTGGGCCAATTCCCCTGTCGATCACGGACAGGAGCTCGGCGCGAGCCGCTCGTTACGATATGTAATTGCCCTTTCTCCGATTATTTAATTAATAAACTGTGACCGACCTGTTCAACCCACCTAGGACTGTGTGTGTTTGATTACGGGATTGATGGGAGGGGGGAAGGCACTGGTTACGACACCCAGGTCTCCACAGTCATATAAACCGGATTATACTCCTTATACACAACTAAACCATATACTACTTAAACCGGATTATACTCCTTATACACACCTAAACCATCTACTATATAAACCGGATTATACTCCTTATATACACCTAAACCAACTACTATATAAACTGGATTATACTCCTTATACACACCTAAAACATCTACTATATAAACTGGATTATACTCCTTATACACAACTAAACAATCTACTATATAAACTGGATTATATTCCTTATACACATCTAAACCATCTCCTATATAAACTGGATTATACTCCTTATACACAACTAAACCATCTACTATATAAACTGGATTATATTCCTTATACACAACTAAACCAACTACTATATAAACTGGATTATACTCCGTATACACAACAAAACCATCTCCTATATAAACTGGATTATACTCCTTATACACATCTAAACCATCTCCTATATAAACTGGATTATACTCCTGATACACAACTAAACCATCTACTATATAAACTGGATTATACTCATTATACACAACTAAACCATCTACTATATAAACTGGATTATACTCCTTATTAGAGTTGAGCGACCTTGACCTTTTTAGAGTCGAGCCGGGTTTCGCGAAACCCGACTATCTCAAAAGTCGGGTCGAGTGAAATCGGCCGATTATGACGTAAAGTCGGGATCGACCGAAACACGAAACCCAATGCAAGTCAATGGGGCAGCATAGTCGGCAGTGAGTGGGGGCCAGGAAAACACCTAGAGTGCCCATTTTAATGTCAAAACCATCCATTCTTCTTAATGAAGCTTGTCAAGCGTAATTTACCTTATAATAATTGGAAGGCATTTGAAATTGGGGGTCATTTGGCTAAAGTTGTGGTGGGTAGTGCTGGTTCAAGTAATTAGTGGGCCCAGGAAATCTGGACCACGTCACGGCAGTGGAGCAGGGAGAGGTAAGTATTTCAACTTTGCAAGTGCTGTGAACCTGAGCAAGCAGGGGGGGTTCACTCGTTGGCATTGGCACTGGCACAGGGCCCCTCAAAGTACAGCGGTGTGTTTGCACGGCGGGGGCGCCTCCCACCGGCAGCAACACTTTTGCGTACCATGAGAGGCCCTGTGCCAGTGACGTCGCCAACTAGTATTCCTCCCCCCACCTGATGAAGGAACCTGCACTTTCATCTGCACCTTCCTGTTTGTCCCCGTGTAAGGTGGTATGGTATGCGGGAAGGGGGACCTGACTTTCAGCAGGGTCACAATCTTGCAGTGTAGCGTGCACGGGAAATGTTGCGTTATGGGTCAATGTACCAGCAGACTCATCTATCACTGGCTGGGCAATGGGCAGGATGAGGAGGAAACACAGATATAGGCCCAAAGAATAAAGTGGGCTAAATGCAGTTCAAAATTGGTAACACAGGACTAATCAGGGGGCATTGCAGTGGAGGACAACTGGAATGAGAGGCTGACACAGAGAGTAGGCCCAAATCAGTAAGTAGTCGAAATGCAGTTCAAAATTGGCAACAGTAGTAAACAGGCGGCACAGCTTTGTTCAGTGGAGGAGAACAGCAAGGAGTGGCAGACACCGATAGTAGGCCCCAACCCAACTAGTAGGCCAAATGCAGTCTAACATTAACAACTACTTAACGAGCGCCTGAAAACGGAATTTCAGGACAGGAAACCAGGAGAACAGCAAGGAGCGGCAGACACCGATAGTAGGCCCCAAACCAACTAGTACGCCAAATGCAGTTGTTCCGTTTAACCACAATTTAATGAGAGCCTGAAGATAGAAGTTCAGGAAAGGCAACCTGGAGAACACCTTGGAGTGGAACACACCATCTCTCTACACCCCATACCCAATTTGTAGGTCTAATGCAGCGTAGTTTCCAACAACTACTAAACGAGAGCATGATGATCGAAGCATTGGCGAGGAAACCTGGGGAACACCTTGGAGTGGAACACACCATCTCTCTACAGTGGAACACACCATCTCTCTACACCCCATACCCAATTTGTAGGCCTAATGCAGCGTAGTTTCCAACAACTACTAAACGAGAGCCGGAAGATCGAAGCAATGGAGAGGAAACCTGGGGAACACCTTGGAGTGTAACACACCATCTCTCTACACCCCATACCCAATTTGTAGGCCTAATGCAGCGTAGTTTCCAACAACTACTAAACGAGAGCCGGAAGATCGAAGCAATGGAGAGGAAACCTGGGGAACACCTTGGAGTGTAACACACCATCTCTCTACACCCCATACCCAATTTGTAGGCCTAATGCAGCGTAGTTTCCAACAACTACTAAACGAGAGCATGATGATCGAAGCATTGGCGAGGAAACCTGGGGAACACCTTGGAGTGGAACACACCATCTCTCTACAGTGGAACACACCATCTCTCTACACCCCATACCCAATTTGTAGGCCTAATGCAGCGTAGTTTCCAACAACTACTAAACGAGAGCCGGAAGATCGAAGCTCAGGAAAGGCAACCTGGGGAACACCTTGGAGTGTAACACACCATCTCTCTACACCCCATACCCAATTTGTAGGCCTAATGCAGCGTAGTTTCCAACAACTACTAAACGAGAGCCGGAAGATCGAAGCAATGGAGAGGAAACCTGGGGAACACCTTGGAGTGTAACACACCATCTCTCTACACCCCATACCCAATTTGTAGGCCTAATGCAGCGTAGTTTCCAACAACTACTAAACGAGAGCCGGAAGATCGAAGCTCAGGAAAGGCAACCTGGGGAACACCTTGGAGTGTAACAAACCCTCTCTCTACACCACGGAAGGGCTGATTCTTGGGAAGGAAGGCTGTCGGAAAGAAGCAGGGCGCGTCCGAGGGTGATTATATTCTTATTAGGTATATACTCACCCTCGGACGCGCCCTGCTTCTTTATTTGTAATGAATGTTTATTTGCAATGTGGTTTTGACTTACTCTATTTTTTTGGTAAATAATGATTTTATTAATTTCATTGTTTTGCATCTTCTTGGCAATAATATAAAGAAGACGCGACAGGACAACACTCGGTGGATGCCATATCTGTGTTTAAAATTGAAAAAACCTTTCAGTTAACTACTTGCAGGAGAAAGTTATTGTAGCTGGTGGCCATTTTTAGTACTGTACCAGATTTTTGTTGTATGTGTTTGTTTTTAATGTTAAAATGTCTGCATTTGATATCTCTCCAGTATTTTCTTTTTTATAAGCAAAATACTTATTTTTATATTTTCTGATGTTGGTTCCAGGGGTACACGGGCAGCAGTGTTGTGGTCAGTGGAGGCCTAGTGGAAGGAGTGACCGCAGACAGGCATCGAAGGCCTAAAATAATAACACATGGCTGTAGGCAATTTTAAATTGGTTCCAGGGGTACACGGGCAGCAGTGGTGTGGTCAGTGGAGGCCTAGTGGAAGGAGTGACCGCAGACAGGCATCGAAGGCCTAAAATAATAACACATGGCTGTAGGCAATTTTAAATTGGTTACAGGGGTACACGGGCAGCAGTGGTGTGGTCAGTGGAGGCCTAGTGGAAGGAGTGACCGCAGACAGGCATCGAAGGCCTAAAATAATAACACATGGCTGTAGGCAATTTTAAATTGGTTCCAGGGGTACACGGGCAGCAGTGGTGTGGTCAGTGGAGGCCTAGTGGAAGGAGTGACCGCAGACAGGCATCGAAGGCCTAAAATAATAACACATGGCTGTAGGCAATTTTAAATTGGTTCCAGGGGTACACGGGCAGCAGTGGTGTGGTCAGTGGAGGCCTAGTGGAAGGAGTGACCGCAGACAGGCATCGAAGGCCTAAAATAATAACACATGGCTGTAGGCAATTTTAAATTGGTTCCAGGGGTACACGGGCAGCAGTGGTGTGGTCAGTGGAGGCCTAGTGGAAGGAGTGACCGCAGACAGGCATCGAAGGCCTAAAATAATAACACATGGCTGTAGGCAATTTTAAATTGGTTACAGGGGTACACGGGCAGCAGTGGTGTGGTCAGTGGAGGCCTAGTGGAAGGAGTCACCGCAGACAGGCATCGAAGGCCTAAAATAATAACACATGGCTGTAGGCAATTTTAAATTGGTTCCAGGGGTACACGGGCAGCAGTGGTGTGGTCAGTGGAGGCCTAGTGGAAGGAGTCACCGCAGACAGGCATCGAAGGCCTAAAATAATAACACATGGCTGTAGGCAATTTTAAATTGGTTACAGGGGTACACGGGCAGCAGTGGTGTGGTCAGTGGAGGCCTAGTGGAAGGAGTGACCGCAGACAGGCATCGAAGGCCTAAAATAATAACACATGGCTGTAGGTAATTTTAAATTGGTTCCAGGGGTACACGGGCAGCAGTGGTGTGGTCAGTGGAGGCCTAGTGGAAGGAGTGACCGCAGACAGGCATCGAAGGCCTAAAATAATAACACATGGCTGTAGGCAATTTTAAATTGGTTACAGGGGTACACGGGCAGCAGTGGTGTAGTCAGTGGAGGCCTAGTGGAAGGAGTGACCGCAGACAGGCATCGAAGGCCTAAAATAATAACACATGGCTGTAGGCAATTTTAAATTGGTTCCAGGGGTACACGGGCAGCAGTGGTGTGGTCAGTGGAGGCCTAGTGGAAGGAGTGACCGCAGACAGGCATCGAAGGCCTAAAATAATAACACATGGCTGTAGGCAATTTTAAATTGGTTCCAGGGGTACACGGGCAGCAGTGGTGTGGTCAGTGGAGGCCTAGTGGAAGGAGTCACCGCAGACAGGCATCGAAGGCCTAAAATAATAACACATGGCTGTAGGCAATTTTAAATTGGTTCCAGGGGTACACGGGCAGCAGCGGTGTGGTCAGTGGAGGCCTAGTGGAAGGAGTGACCGCAGACAGGCATTGAAGGCCTAAAATAATAACACATGGCTGTAGGCAATTTTAAATTGGTTACAGGGGTACACGGGCAGCAGTGGTGTGGTCAGTGGAGGCCTAGTGGAAGGAGTGACCGCAGACAGGCATCGAAGGCCTAAAATAATAACACATGGCTGTAGGCAATTTTAAATTGGTTACAGGGGTACACGGGCAGCAGTGGTGTGGTCATTGGAGGCCTAGTGGAAGGAGTGACCGCAGACAGGCATCGAAGGCCTAAAATAATAACACATGGCTGTAGGCAATTTTAAATTGGTTACAGGGGTACACGGGCAGCAGTGGTGTGGTCAGTGGAGGCCTAGTGGAAGGAGTGACCGCAGACAGGCATCGAAGGCCTAAAATAATAACACATGGCTGTAGGCAATTTTAAATTGGTTCCAGGGGTACACGGGCAGCAGTGGTGTGGTCAGTGGAGGCCTAGTGGAAGGAGTGACCGCAGACAGGCATCGAAGGCCTAAAATAATAACACATGGCTGTAGGCAATTTTAAATTGGTTACAGGGGTACACGGGCAGCAGTGGTGTGGTCAGTGGAGGCCTAGTGGAAGGAGTGACCGCAGACAGGCATCGAAGGCCTAAAATAATAACACATGGCTGTAGGCAATTTTAAATTGGTTCCAGGGGTACACGGGCAGCAGTGGTGTGGTCAGTGGAGGCCTAGTGGAAGGAGTGACCGCAGACAGGCATCGAAGGCCTAAAATAATAACACATGGCTGTAGGCAATTTTAAATTGGTTACAGGGGTACACGGGCAGCAGTGGTGTGGTCAGTGGAGGCCTAGTGGAAGGAGTGACCGCAGACAGGCATCGAAGGCCTAAAATAATAACACATGGCTGTAGGCAATTTTAAATTGGTTCCAGGGGTACACGGGCAGCAGTGGTGTGGTCAGTGGAGGCCTAGTGGAAGGAGTCACCGCAGACAGGCATCGAAGGCCTAAAATAATAACACATGGCTGTAGGCAATTTTAAATTGGTTACAGGGGTACACGGGCAGCAGTGGTGTGGTCAGTGGAGGCCTAGTGGAAGGAGTCACCGCAGACAGGCATCGAAGGCCTAAAATAATAACACATGGCTGTAGGCAATTTTAAATTGGTTCCAGGGGTACACGGGCAGCAGTGGTGTGGTCAGTGGAGGCCTAGTGGAAGGAGTGACCGCAGACAGGCATCGAAATCCTAAAATAATAACACATGGCTGTAGGCAATTTTAAATTGGTTACAGGGGTACACGGGCAGCAGTGGTGTGGTCAGTGGAGGCCTAGTGGAAGGAGTGACCGCAGACAGGCATCGAAGGCCTAAAATAATAACACATGGCTGTAGGCAATTTTAAATTGGTTACAGGGGTACATGGGCAGCAGTGGTGTGGTCAGTGGAGGCCTAGTGGAAGGAGTGACCACAGACAGGCATCGAAGGCCTAACATAACAAAAATGTCAATACAATGGTATTGTCAGTGGCAGGCATTGAAGGATGTCAGCGCATAGACTAAACATTGGTGGAGCTGTGAGATAATTTTGCAAGTTGTAGAGCACTGTTTGAGCTGGGGTGGGGGGAAACTGTCTTGTGGCCGGCGGTACAGGCCCAGGGCCCCTCATATTACAACGGTGTGTCTGACGTTGGGTGCGCACCACCACCGCCAGAGACACTTTATTGTGGCGGGAGGGACCCAGTGGCAGTGCCGTCGACCAAAAGCGGGCTCACCCACCTCTTCAGACAAACTGCACTCTCACGGGTGCTGTCGCCAAGTGTCGATACCACGGCCCCGTGTGGGGAGTTTGGCCATTTAGTGAGGTGTAAACATGTCGTATGCTGGACAATCAGGTGCAGAAAATTACGAGATTGGAAAAGGCATTCAGAATAGTCCACAGGCAAGACCTTTTCATAGGAAAGCTAGGTGTCAGCCGGGCAAGGTGGGGCAAAAGATTTCGAAATCCAGTTGTGGTTCATTTTAATGAAGGTTAGATCATCTACATTTTGGGTAGCCAGACGAGTCCTTTTTTCTGTTAGTATTGAACCTGCAGCACTGAATACTCTTTCTGATAGGGCACTAGCTGCCGGGCAAGCAAGCTCCTGCAATGCATATTCTGCCAATTCTGGCCAGGTGTCTAATTTTGATGCCCAGTAATCAAATGGGAATGACGGTTGAGGGAGAACATCGATAAGGGATGAAAAATAGTTTGTAACCATACTGGACAAATGTTGTCTCCTGTCACTTTGAATTGATGCTCCAGTACCTGTCCTGTCTGCGGTCATAGCAAAATCACTCCACAACCTGGTCAGAAAACCCCTCTGGCCAAAGCCACTTCTGATTTCTGCCCCTCTAACTCCTCTGGTCTGCTGGCCCCTGCAGCTCGTGTGAGAACGATCACGGGCGCTGTGTGCAGGGAATGCCAGAAGCAAACGGTCAACAAGAGTTGATTGTTTGGTTGCTAATATTAGTTCCAAGTTCTCATGTGGCATTATATTTTGCAATTTGCCTTTATAGCGAGGATCAAGGAGGCAGGCCAACCAGTAATCGTCATCGTTCATCATTTTAGTTATGCGTGTGTCCCTTTTGAGGATACGCAAGGCATAATCCGCCATGTGGGCCAAAGTTCCAGTTCTCAAATCTGCGGTTGTGCTTGGTTGAGGGGCAGTTTCAGGCAAATCCACGTCACTTGTGTCCCTCAAAAAACCAGAACCCGGACTTGCCGCGCCACCAATTTCCAGTGGCCCCGGAAAAGCTTCCTCATTAAAAATATAATCATCCCCATCATCCTCCTCGTCCTCCTCCTCCTCTTCGCCCGCTACCTCGTCCTGTACACTGCCCTGGCCAGACAATGGCTGACTGTCATCAAGGCTTTCCTCTTCCTCAGCTGCAGACGCCTGATCCTTTATGTGCATCAAACTTTGCATCAGCAGACGCATTAGGGGGATGCTCATGCTTATTATGGCGTTGTCTGCACTAACCAGCCGTGTGCATTCCTCAAAACACTGAAGGACTTGGCACATGTTTTGAATCTTCGACCACTGCACACCTGACAACTCCATGTCTGCCATCCTACTGCCTGCCCGTGTATGTGTATCCTCCCACAAAAACATAACAGCCCGCCTCTGTTCACACAGTCTCTGAAGCATGTGCAGTGTTGAGTTCCACCTTGTTGCAACGTCTATGATTAGGCGATGCTGGGGAAGGTTCAAAGAACGCTGATAGGTCTGCATACGGCTGGAGTGTACAGGCGAACGGCGGATATGTGAGCAAAGTCCACGCACTTTGAGGAGCAGGTCGGATAACCCCGGATAACTTTTCAGGAAGCACTGCACCACCAGGTTTAAGGTGTGAGCCAGGCAAGGAATGTGTTTCAGTTGGGAAAGGGAGATGGCAGCCATGAAATTCCTTCCGTTATCACTCACTACCTTGCCTGCCTCAAGATCTACAGTGCCCAGCCACGACTGCGTTTCTTTCTGCAAGAACTCGGACAGAACTTCCGCGGTGTGTCTGTTGTCGCCCAAACACTTCATAGCCAATACAGCCTGCTGACGTTTGCCAGTAGCTGCCCCATAATGGGAGACCTGGTGTGCAACAGTGGCAGCTGCGGATGGAGTGGTTGTGCGACTGCGGTCTGTGGACGAGCTCTCGCTTCTGCAGGAGGACGAAGAGGAGGAGGAGGGGGTGCGAACGGCTACAGCCAATTGTTTCCTAGACCGTGGGCTAGGCAGAACTGTCCCAAACTTGCTGTCCCCTGTGGACCCTGCATCCACCACATTTACCCAGTGTGCCGTGATGGACACGTAACGTCCCTGGCCATGCCTACTGGTCCATGCATCTGTTGTCAGGTGCACCTTTGTGCTCACAGATTGCCTGAGTGCATGGACGATGCGCTCTTTAACATGCTGGTGGAGGGCTGGGATGGCTTTTCTGGAAAAAAAGTGTTGACTGGGTAGCTCGTAGCGTGGTACAGCGTAGTCCATCAGGGCTTTGAAAGCTTCGCTTTCAACTAACCGGTAGGGCATCATCTCTAACGAGATTAGTCTAGCTATGTGTACGTTCAAACCCTGTGTACGCGGATGCGAGGCTAAGTACTTCCTTTTTCTAACCATAGTCTCATGTAGGGTGAGCTGGACTGGAGAGCTGGAGATCGTGGAACTAGCGGGGGTGCCGGTGGACATGGCAGACTGAGAGACGGTGGGAGATGGTATTGTTGCCACCGGTGCCCTAGATGCAGTGTTTCCTACTACGAAACTGGTGATTCCCTGACCCTGACTGCTTTGGCCTGGCAAAGAAACCTGCACAGATACTGCAGGTGGTGCGGAAAATGGTGGCCCTACACTGCCGGAAGGGATGTTGCGTTGCTGACTAGCTTCATTGGCCGAGGGTACTACAACCTTAAGGGACGTTTGGTAGTTAGTCCAGGCTTGCAAATGCATGGTGGTTTAATGTCTATGCATGCAACTTGTATTGAGACTTTTCAGATTCTGTCCTCTGCTTAAGGTAGTTGAACATTTTTGACAGATGACTTTGCGCTGATCAATTGGATCTTGTTTAAAAAAATGCCAGACTGCACTCTTTCTAGCATCGGATACCTTTTCAGGCATTGCAGACTGAGCTTTAACCGGATGGCCACGCTGTCCTCCAACAGGTTTTGGCTTTGCCACGCGTTTTGGGCAAGATACGGGCCCGGCAGATGGAACCTGTTGCGATGTTGATGCCTGCTGCGGCCCCTCCTCCTCCGCTTCAGAACTGCTGCCGCCTGCACCCTGTTCCCCCAATGGCTGCCAATCGGGGTCAAGAACTGGGTCATCTATTACCTCTTCTTGTAGCTCGTGTGCAACTTCGTCTGTGTCACCGTGTCGGTCGGTGGTATAGCGTTCGTGATGGGGCAACATAGTCTCATCAGGGTCTGATTCTTGATCAGCACCCTGCGAGGGCAATGTTGTGGTCTGAGTCAAAGGACCAGCATAGTAGTCTGGCTGTGGCTGTGCATCAGTGCACTCCATGTCAGATTCAACTTGTAATGGGCATGGACTGTTAACTGCTTCACTTTCTAAGCCAGGGACGGTATGTGTAAAGAGCTCCATGGAGTAACCCGTTGTGTCGCCTGCTGCATTCTTCTCTGTTGTTGTTTTTGCTGAAGAGGACAAGGAAGCGACTTGTCCCTGACCGTGAACATCCACTAACGACGCGCTGCTTTGACATTTACCAGTTTCACGAGAGGAGGCAAAAGAGCTAGAGGCTGAGTCAGCAAGATAAGCCAAAACTTGCTCTTGCTGCTCCGGCTTTAAAAGCGGTTTTCCTACTCCCAGAAAAGGGAGCGTTCGAGGCCTTGTGTAGCCAGACGACGAACCTGGCTCCACAGCTCCAGACTTAGGTGCAATATTTTTTTTCCCACGACCAGCTAATGCTCCACCACTACCACTACCCTCATTACCAGCTGACAATGAACGCCCCCGGCCACGACCTCTTCCACCAGACTTCCTCATTGTTTTAAAAACGTAACCAAACTAACGGTATTTGTTGCTGTCACACAAATTACACGGTGAGCTATAACTTCAGTATGATTTAGCTACCCCTATACAGGTGAGTGAGACCACAACGAAAATCAGGCACAATGTTACACACTCTGTTGTTGGTGGCAACAAATGAGAGAGATGCCACACACGCAGGACTGTCACTGAAGCACAAATGTAAATATTAATCTCCCACTGATTTGATTTTTTTTTTTTTTTAAGGGAGACTTTAGGAAAAAAAAAAAAATAGAATAAAATGATTTTTTCAGGAAGAATTTAGAAACCAAATAAAATAAAATGATTTTTTTCAGGGAGAATTTAGAAAACAAATAAAACAAAAAAAGGCTTTCTATGGCCCACTGAGTGAGAGATGACGCACACAGGAGTCAGGAGTGGCACACAAGCCCAGAGGCCAATATTTATCTCCCACTGATTGATGTAGTGATTTTTTCAGGTAGATTTTGGAACCCAAATCAAGCTAAAAAAAATAATAGGCTTTCTATGGCCCACAATTGGAGAGAGAGAGAGAGATGGCACACCCAGGAGTCAAGACTGGCACACAAGCAGAAAGGGCAATATTAATCTCCCACTGATTTGTTTTTTTTATTTTTTTTTCAGGGAGACTTTAGGAAAAAAAAAATAGAATAAAATGATTTTTTCAGGAAGAATTTAGAAACCAAAGAAAATAAAATGATTTTTTCAGGGAGAATTTAGAAAACAAATAAAACAAAAAAAGGCTTTCTATGGCCCACTGAGTGAGAGATGACGCACACAGGAGTCAGGAGTGGCACACAAGCCCAGAGGCCAATATTTATCTCCCACTGATTGATGTAGTGATTTTTTCAGGTAGATTTTGGAACCCAAATCAAGCTAAAAAAATAATAGGCTTTCTATGGCCCACAATTGGAGAGAGAGAGAGAGATGGCACACCCAGGAGTCAAGACTGGCACACAAGCAGAAAGGGCAATATTAATCTCCCACTGATTTGTTTTTTTTGTTTTTTTTTTTCAGGGAGACTTTAGGAAAAAAAAAATAGAATAAAATGATTTTTTCAGGAAGAATTTAGAAACCAAAGAAAATAAAATGATTTTTTCAGGGAGAATTTAGAAAAGAAATAAAACAAAAAAAGGCTTTCTATGGCCCACTGAGTGAGAGATGACGCACACAGGAGTCAGGAGTGGCACACAAGCCCAGAGGCCAATATTTATCTCCCACTTTTTTTTTTTTGTTCCAGGGAAAATTTATAAACCCAATAAAAAAAATAATAAATAGGCTTTCTATGGCCCACTATCTGAGAGACAGAGAGAGATGGCACGCTTAGGACTGGCACACAAGCCCAAAGGCCAATATTAATCTCCCTTTTTTTTTAAGGGAGAATTTATAAAACCAAAAAAAAATAAATAAATAGGCTTTCTATGGCCCACTATTTGTGAGAGAGATGGCACGCTCAGGACTGGCACACAAGCCCAGAGGCCAATATTAATCTCCCACTTTTTTTTTTTTTTCCAGGGAAAATTTATAAACCCATTAAAAAAAATAAAAAATAAATAGGCTTTCTATGGCCCACTATCTGAGAGAGAGAGATGGCACGCTTAGGACTGGCACACAAGCCCAAAGGCCAATATTAATCTCCCACTGATTGATTTATTGATTTTTTCAGGTAGAATTTAGAACCCAAATAAAGCAAAAAAAAAAAAAAAAGGGCTTTCTATGGCCCACTGAGTGAGTGATGATGCACACAGGAGTCAGGAGTGGCACACAAGCCCTGAGGCCAATATTTTTCTCCCACTGATTGATGTAGTGATTTTTTCAGGTAGATTTTAGAACCAAAATCAAGCAAAAAAATAAATAGGCTTTCTATGGCCCACTGAGTGAGAGATGACACAGACAGGGATGGCACTCTAGCAGAAATGTCAATCTTAATCTCCCACAAAAAAAAAAAAAAAACAGGGAGTGTCCTTCAATTACTATCTCCCTGCAGTAATCTCAGCCAGGTATGGCAGGCAGCAATAAGGAGTGGACTGATGCACAAATTAAATAAAAAGTGTGGACAAACAAACAAGATAGCTGTGCAGAAAGGAAGGAACAAGAGGATTTGTGCTTTGAAAAAAGCAGTTGGTTTGCACAGCGGCGTACACACAGCAATGCAGCTATCAGGGAGCCTTCTAGGGCAGCCCAATGAGCTACAGCGCTGAGGAAAAAAAAAAAAAAAGTAGCTTCCACTGTCCCTGCACACCGAGGGTGGTGTTGGGCAGTGGAAATCGCTACAGCACAAGCGGTTTGGTGGTTAATGGACCCTGCCTAACGCTATCCCTGCTTCTGACGAAGCGGCAGCAACCTCTCCCTAAGCTCAGATCAGCAGCAGTAACATGGCGGTCGGCGGGAACTCCCCTTTATAGCCCCTGTGACGCCGCAGACAGCAAGCCAATCACTGCAATGCCCTTCTCTAAGATGGTGGGGACCAGGAACTATGTCATCACGCTGCCCACACTCTGCGTTTACCTTCATTGGCTGAGAAATGGCGCTTTTCGCGTCATTGAAACGCGACTTTGGCGCGAAAGTCGCGTACCGCATGGCCGACCCCGCACAGGGGTCGGATCGGGTTTCATGAAACCCGACTTTGCCAAAAGTCGGCGACTTTTGAAAATGAACGACCCGTTTCGCTCAACCCTACTCCTTATACACATCTAAACCATCTCCTATATAAACTGGGTTATACTCCTTATACACAACTAAACCATCTACTATATAAACTGGATTATACTCCTTATACACAACTAAACCATCTCCTATATAAACTGGATTATACTCATTATACACAAATAAAACATCTACTATATAAACTGTATTATACTCCTTATACACAACTAAACCATCTACTATATAAACTGGATTATACTCCTTATACACATCTAAACCATCTACTATATAAACCGGATTATACTCCTTATACACACCTAAACCATCTACTATATAAACCGGATTATACTCCTTATACACACCTAAACCATCTTCTATATAAACCGGATTATACTCCTTATACACACCTAAACCATCTACTATATAAACCGGATTATACTCCTTATACACAACTAAACCATCTCCTATATAAACTGGATTATACTCATTATACACATCTAAACCATCTACTATATAAAGAGGATTATACTCCTTATACACAAATAAAACATCTACTATATAAACTGTATTATACTCCTTATACACAACTAAACCATCTACTATATAAACTGGATTATACTCCTTATACACATCTAAACCATCTACTATATAAACCGGATTATACTCCTTATACACACCTAAACCATCTACTATATAAACCGGATTATACTCCTTATACACACCTAAACCATCTTCTATATAAACCGGATTATACTCCTTATACACACCTAAACCATCTACTATATAAACCGGATTATACTCCTTATACACAACTAAACCATCTCCTATATAAACTGGATTATACTCATTATACACATCTAAACCATCTACTATATAAAGAGGATTATACTCCTTATACACAAATAAAACATCTACTATGTTTATGTTTATGTTTGTGTGTAGCCCATTCACTATCCCCATCTATTCCCCAACCCCTGAAGATGGCTGGACCATGATTGTAAATACATCATTGTAAATACACACCTGTACTTTGTATCTCCCCCACCTCATTGTAGATTGTAAGCTCTCACGAGCAGGGTCGTCTTATTTTGCTTTAATTATTGTATTGTTAACGTTGTTACTTATGACTTTTGTGTTTGAAACTGTTAAACTGTAAAGCGCTGCGGAATATGTTGGCGCTATATAAATAAAGATTATTATTATTATTATTACTATATAAACTGGATTATACTCCTTATACACAACTAAACCATCTACTATATAAACAAGATTATACTCCTTGTACACAACTAAACCATCTACTATATAAACTGGATTATACTCCTTATACAAATCTAAACCATCTCCTATATAAACCGGATTATACTCCTTATACACAACTAAACCATCTACTATATATACCGGATTATACTCCTTATACACAACTAAACCAACTACTATATAAACTGGATTATACTCCTTATACACATCTAAACCATCTCCTATATCAACAGGATTATACTTCTTATACACAACTAAACAATCTACAATATAAACTGGATTATATTCGTTATACACATCTAAACCATCTCCTATATAAACTGGATTATACTCCTTATACACAACTAAACCATCTACTATATAAACTGGATTATATTCCTTATACACAACTAAACCAACTACTATATAAAATGGATTATACTCCGTATACACAACAAAACCATCTCCTATATAAACTGGATTATACTCCTTATACACATCTAAACCATCTCCTATATAAACTGGATTATACTCCTGATACACAACTAAACCATCTACTATATAAACTGGATTATACTCCTTATACACATCTAAACCATCTCCTATATAAACTGGGTTATACTCCTTATACACAACTAAACCATCTACTATATAAACAAGATTATACTCCTTATACACAACTAAACCATCTACTATATTAACTGGATTATACTCCTTATACACATCTAAACCATCTCCTATATAAACTGGATTACACTCCTTATACACAACTAAACCATCTACTATATAAACCGGATTATACTCCTTATACACAACTAAACCATCTCCTATATAAACTGGATTATACTCATTATACACATCTAAACCATCTACTATATAAAGCGGATTATACTCCTTATACACAAATAAAACATCTACTATATAAACTGGATTATACTCCTTATACACAACTAAACCATCTACTATATAAACTGGATTATACTCCTTATACACACCTAAACCATCTACTATATAAACCGGATTATACTCCTTATACACAAGTAAACCATCTTCTATATAAACCGGATTATACTCCTTATACACACCTAAACCATCTACTATATAAACCGGATTATACTCCTTATACACACCTAAACCAACTACTACATAAACTGGATTATACTCCTTATACACACCTAAACCATCTACTATATAAACTGGATTATACTCCTTATACACACCTAAACCATCTACTATATAAACCGGATTATACTCCTTATACACACCTAAACCAACTACTACATAAACTGGATTATACTCCTTATACACACCTAAACCATCTACTATATAAACCGGATTATACTCCTTATACACACCTAAACCATCTACTATATAAACTGGATTATACTCCTTATACACATCTAAACCATCTACTATATAAACTGGATTATACTCCTTATACACAAATAAACCATCTACTATATAAACCGGATTATACTCCTTATACACACCTAAACCAACTACTATATAAACCGGATTATACTCCTTATACACAACTAAACCATATACTACTTAAAACGGATTATACTCCTTATACACACCTAAACCATCTACTATATAAACTGGATTATACTCCTTATATACACCTAAACCAACTACTATATAAATAGGATTATACTCCTTTTACACAACTAAACCATCTACTATATAAACTGGATTATATTTCTTATACACATCTAAACCATCTCCTATATAAACTGGATTATACTCCTTATACACAACTAAACCAACTACTATATAAACTGGATTATACTCCGTATACACATCTAAACCATCTACTATATAAACTGGATTATACTCCTTATACACAACTAAACCATCTACTATATAAACAAGATTATACTCCTTATACACAACTAAACCATCTACTATATAAACCGGATTATACTCCTTATACACATCTAAACCATCTCCTATATAAACCGGATTATACTCCTTATACACAACTAAACCATCTACTATATAAACCGGATTATACTCCTTATACACAACTAAACCATCTCCTATATAAACTGGATTATACTCATTATACACATATAAACCATCTACAATATAAAGCGGATTATACTCCTTATACACAACTAAACCATCTACTATATAAACTGGATTATATTCCTTATACACATCTAAACCATCTCCTATATAAACTGGATTATACTCCTTATACACAACTAAACTATCTACTATACAAACTGGATTATACTGCTTATACACACCTAAACCAACTACTATATAAACTGGATTATACTCCTTATGCACATCTAAACAATCTCCTATATAAACAGGATTGTACTCCTTATACACAACTAAAATATCACTATATAAACCGGATTATACTCCTTATACACATCTAAACCATCTGCTATATAAACCGGATTATACTCTCTATACACACCTAAACCATCTACTTTATAAAACGGATTATACTCCTTATACACAACTAAACCATCTTCTATATAAACCGGATTATACTCCTTATACATATCTAAACCATCTCCTATATAAACTGGAATATACTCCTTATACACATCTAAACCATCTCCTATATAAACCGAATCATACTCCTTATACACACTTAAACCATTTACTATATAAACTGGATTATACTCCTTATACACATCTAAACCATCTACTATATAAACTGGATTATATTCCTTATACACATCTAAACCATCTCCTATATAAACTGGATTATACTCCTTATACACAACTAAACTATCTACTATACAAACTGGATTATACTGCTTATACACACCTAAACCAACTACTATATAAACTGGATTATACTCCTTATGCACATCTAAACAATCTCCTATACAAACAGGATTGTACTCCTTATACACAATTAAAATATCACTATATAAACCGGATTATACTCCTTATACACATCTAAACCATCTGCTATATAAACCGGATTATACTCCTTATACACACCTAAACCATCTCCTATATAAACTGGATTATACTCCTTATACACATCTAAACCATCTACTATATAAAGCGGATTATACTCCTTATACACATCTAAACCATCTACAATATGAACCGGATTATACTCCTTATACACTCCTAAACCATCTCCTATATAAACTGGATTATACTCCTTATACACATCTAAACCATCTACTATATAAAGCGGATTATACTCCTTATACACACCTAAACCAACTACTATATAAACCGGATTATACTCCTTATACACAACTGAACCTTGTACTACTTACACCGGATTATACTCCTTATACACACCTAAACATCTACTATATTAACTGGATTATACTCCTTATACACAACTAAACCATCTACTATATAAACTGGATTATACTCCTTATACACACCTAAACCATCTACTATATAAACCGGATTATACTCCTTATACACACCTAAACCAACTACTATATAAACTGGATTATACTCCTTATACACACCTAAACCATCTATTATATAAACCGGATTATTGTTGTGAATTCTGTGGCTGAATTCACTCCTGTGGTCACAAGTGGTACTGCAGCTTCTGAGCTTCCTCCCTCAGGTGTTCTGGTGAGCTCGTTGACTGCTTCGTTACTTAACTCCGCCTGATGCTGCTATCCTTGCTCCTTGTCAATGTTTCAGTGTTGGATCTGAGCTTCTCCTGATTGTTCCTGTGACCTGCTGCTCTGTATAGCTAAGTGCTTTTTGCTTTTTTGTTGCTTTTTTTCTGTCCAGCTTGTCTTTTGTTTTGCTGGAAGCTCTGAGACGCAAAGGGTGTACCGCCGTGCCGTTAGTTCGGCACGGTGGGTTTTTTTTGCCCCCTTTGCGTGGTTTTGCTTTAGGGTTTTTGGTAGACTGCAAAGTTCGCTTTACTGTCCTCGCTCTGTCCTAGAATATCGGGCCCCACTTTGCTGAATCTATTTCATCCCTACGTTTTGTCTTTTCATCTTACTCACAGTCATTATATGTGGGGGGCTGCCTTTTCCTTTGGGGAATTTCTCTGGGGCAAGTCAGGCCTATTTTTCTATCTTCAGGCTAGCTAGTTTCTTAGGCTGTGCCGAGTTGCCTAGGTAGTTGTTAGGCGCAATCCACAGCCGCTTTTAGTTGTGTTTAGGATAGGATCAGGTGTGCAGTCTGCAGAGTTTCCACGTCTCAGAGCTCGTTCTTGTATTTTTGGGTATTTGTCAGATCACTGTGTGCGCTCTGATCGCTAAGCACACTGTGTTTCTGGATTGCCTTCATAACACCTGTCATTAGCAAACATAACAGTACAAACTAATGATTCTCAATAGAGGGAAAGAAAAAGTTCTGACATAATTTTTTTTTTTTTTTCTGCTCTGTGTTCACTTTTTTTTTTTTCCCTAGACATTTGGGTGATTCTGGACACAGGTGTGGACATGGATATTCAGGGTCTGTGCTCTTCAATGGATAATCTCGTTATAAATGTACAAAAAATTCAAGATACTATTGATCAGAAATCTATGTTAGAACCAAGAATTCCTATTCCTGATTTGTTTTTTGGAGATAGAACTAAGTTTCTAAGTTTCAAAAATAATTGTAAGCTATTTCTGGCCTTGAAACCTCATTCTTCTGGTAATCCTATTCAACAGGTTTTGATTATTATTTCTTTTTTGCGCGGCGACCCTCAAGACTGGGCATTTTCTCTTGCGCCAGGAGACCCTGCATTGAGTAGTGTCGATGCGTTTTTCCTGGCGCTCGGATTGCTGTACGATGAGCCTAATTCAGTGGATCAGGCTGAGAAAAATTTGCTGGCTTTGTGCCAGGGTCAGGATGATATAGAAGTATATTGTCAGAAATTTAGGAAATGGTCAGTACTCACTCAGTGGAATGAATCTGCGCTGGCAGCTTTGTTCAGAAAGGGTCTCTCTGAGGCTCTTAAGGATGTCATGGTGGGATTTCCTATGCCTGCTGGTTTGAATGAGTCTTTGTCTTTGGCCATTCAGATCGGTCGACGCTTGCGCGAGCGTAAATCTGTGCACCATTTGGCGGTACTGCCTGAGGTTAAACCTGAGCCTATGCAGTGCGATAGGACTATGACTAGAGTTGAACGGCAGGAATACAGACGTCTGAATGGTCTGTGTTTCTACTGTGGTGATTCCACTCATGCTATTTCTGATTGTCCTAAGCGCACTAAGCGGTCCGCTAGGTCTGCCGTCATTGGTACTGTACAGTCCAAATTCCTTCTGTCCATTACCTTGATATGCTCTTTGTCGTCGTTTTCTGTCATGGCGTTTGTGGATTCGGGCGCTGCCCTGAATCTGATGGATTTGGATTATGCTAAACGTTGTGGGTTTTTCTTGGAGCCTTTGCGGTGTCCTATTCCATTGAGAGGAATTGATGCTACACCTTTGGCCAAGAATAAACCTCAATACTGGGCCCAGCTGACCATGTGCATGGCTCCTGCACATCAGGAAGTTATTCGCTTTCTGGTGTTGCATAATCTGCATGATGTGGTCGTGTTGGGGTTGCCATGGCTACAAACCCATAATCCAGTATTGGATTGGAATTCTATGTCGGTATCCAGCTGGGGTTGTCAGGGGGTACATGGTGATGTTCCATTTTTGTCTATTTCGTCATCCACTCCTTCTGAGGTCCCAGAGTTCTTGTCTGATTATCAGGATGTATTTGAAGAGCCCAAGTCCGATGCCCTACCTCCGCATAGGGATTGTGATTGTGCTATCAATTTGATTCCTGGTAGTAAATTCCCTAAAGGTCGATTATTTAATTTATCCGTGCCCGAACACGCCGCTATGCGCAGTTGTGTGAAGGAATCCCTGGAGAAGGGACATATTCGCCCATCGTCATCACCACTGGGAGCAGGGTTCTTCTTTGTAGCCAAGAAGGATGGTTCGCTGAGACCGTGTATTGATTACCGCCTTCTTAATAAGATCACTGTTAAATTTCAGTATCCCTTGCCATTGTTATCTGACTTGTTTGCTCGGATTAAGGGGGCTAGTTGGTTCACTAAGATAGATCTTCGTGGTGCGTATAATCTGGTGAGAATCAGGCAAGGAGATGAATGGAAAACTGCATTCAATACGCCCGAGGGTCATTTTGAGTATCTAGTGATGCCGTTCGGACTTGCCAATGCTCCATCTGTGTTTCAGTCTTTTATGCATGACATCTTCCGTGAGTATCTGGATAAATTCCTGATTGTTTACTTGGATGACATTTTGATCTTCTCAGATGATTGGGAGTCTCATGTGAAGCAGGTCAGAATGGTTTTTCAGGTCCTGCGTGCTAACTCTTTGTTTGTGAAGGGATCAAAGTGTCTCTTCGGTGTGCAGAAAGTTTCATTTTTGGGGTTCATCTTTACCCCTTCTACTATCGAGATGGATCCAGTTAAGGTCCAAGCCATCCAGGATTGGATTCAGCCGACATCTCTGAAAAGTCTGCAAAAGTTCCTGGGCTTTGCTAATTTTTATCGTCGCTTCATCTGTAATTTTTCTAGCATTGCCAAACCATTGACCGATTTGACCAAGAAGGGTGCTGATTTGGTTAATTGGTCTTCTGCTGCTGTGGAAGCTTTTCAGGAGTTGAAGCGTCGTTTTTGTTCTGCCCCTGTGTTGTGTCAGCCAGATGTTTCTCTTCCGTTCCAGGTCGAGGTTGATGCTTCTGAGATTGGAGCAGGGGCGGTTTTGTCACAGAGAGGTTCTGATTGCTCAGTGATGAAACCATGTGCTTTCTTTTCCAGGAAGTTTTCGCCCGCTGAGCGTAATTATGATGTGGGCAATCGAGAGTTGCTGGCCATGAAGTGGGCATTCGAGGAGTGGCGTCATTGGCTTGAAGGAGCTAAGCATCGCGTGGTGGTATTGACTGATCATAAGAACTTGACTTATCTCGAGTCTGCCAAGCGCTTGAATCCTAGACAGGCCCGTTGGTCGTTATTTTTTGCCCGCTTCGACTTTGTGATTTCGTACCTTCCGGGCTCTAAAAATGTGAAGGCGGATGCTCTGTCTAGGAGTTTTGTGCCCGACTCTCCGGGTTTATCTGAGCCAGCGGGTATCCTCAAGGAAGGAGTCATTGTGTCTGCCATCTCCCCTGATTTGCGGCGGGTGCTGCAAAAATTTCAGGCGAATAAACCTGATCGTTGTCCAGCAGAGAAACTGTTCGTCCCTGATAGGTGGACTAATAAACTTATCTCTGAACTTCATTGTTCGGTGTTGGCTGGTCATCCTGGAATCTTTGGTACCAGAGAGTTAGTGGCTAGATCCTTCTGGTGGCCATCTCTGTCACGGGATGTACGTACTTTTGTGCAGTCCTGTGGGATTTGTGCTAGGGCTAAGCCCTGCTGTTCTCGTGCCAGTGGGTTGCTTTTGCCCTTGCCGGTCCCAAAGAGGCCTTGGACACATATTTCGATGGATTTCATTTCTGACCTTCCCGTTTCTCAAAAGATGTCAGTCATTTGGGTGGTCTGTGATCGCTTTTCTAAAATGGTCCATCTGGTGCCCTTGGCTAAATTGCCTTCCTCCTCTGATTTGGTACCTTTGTTCTTTCAGCATGTGGTTCGGTTGCATGGCATTCCTGAGAATATTGTTTCTGACAGAGGTTCCCAGTTTGTTTCAAGGTTTTGGCGAGCCTTTTGTGGTAGGATGGGCATTGACCTATCCTTTTCCTCGGCTTTCCATCCTCAGACTAATGGCCAGACCGAACGAACCAATCAGACCTTGGAAACATATCTGAGATGTTTTGTTTCTGCAGACCAGGATGATTGGGTGTCCTTTTTGCCGTTGGCTGAGTTCGCCCTTAATAATCGGGCCAGCTCGGCTACCTTGGTTTCTCCATTTTTTTGCAATTCTGGGTTCCATCCTCGTTTCTCTTCAGGACAGGTTGAGTCTTCGGACTGTCCTGGTGTGGATTCTGTGGTGGATAGGTTGCAGCAGATCTGGACTCAGGTAGTGGACAATTTGATCTTGTCCCAGGAGAAAGCTCAACTTTTCGCTAATCGCAGACGCCGTGTGGGTCCCCGACTTCGTGTTGGGGATCTGGTTTGGTTATCTTCTCGTCATATTCCTATGAAGGTTTCCTCTCCTAAATTTAAACCTCGTTTTATTGGTCCGTATAGGATTTCTGAGGTTCTCAATCCTGTGTCTTTTCGTTTGACCCTCCCAGACTCCTTTTCCATACATAATGTATTCCATAGGTCGTTGTTGCGGAGATACGTGGCACCTATGGTTCCATCTGTTGAGCCTCCTGCCCCGGTTTTGGTGGAGGGGGAATTGGAGTATATTGTGGAGAAGATTTTGGATTCTCGTGTTTCTAGACGGAAACTCCAGTATCTGGTTAAATGGAAGGGTTATGCTCAGGAAGATAATTCCTGGGTTTTTGCCTCTGATGTTCATGCTTCCGATCTTGTTCGTGCCTTTCATGCGGCTCATCCTGGTCGGCCTGGGGGCTCTGGTGAGGGTTCGGTGACCCCTCCTCAAGGGGGGGGGGTACTGTTGTGAATTCTGTGGCTGAATTCACTCCTGTGGTCACAAGTGGTACTGCAGCTTCTGAGCTTCCTCCCTCAGGTGTTCTGGTGAGCTCGTTGACTGCTTCGTTACTTAACTCCGCCTGATGCTGCTATCCTTGCTCCTTGTCAATGTTTCAGTGTTGGATCTGAGCTTCTCCTGATTGTTCCTGTGACCTGCTGCTCTGTATAGCTAAGTGCTTTTTGCTTTTTTGTTGCTTTTTTTCTGTCCAGCTTGTCTTTTGTTTTGCTGGAAGCTCTGAGACGCAAAGGGTGTACCGCCGTGCCGTTAGTTCGGCACGGTGGGTTTTTTTTGCCCCTTTTGCGTGGTTTTGCTTTAGGGTTTTTGGTAGACTGCAAAGTTCGCTTTACTGTCCTCGCTCTGTCCTAGAATATCGGGCCCCACTTTGCTGAATCTATTTCATCCCTACGTTTTGTCTTTTCATCTTACTCACAGTCATTATATGTGGGGGGCTGCCTTTTCCTTTGGGGAATTTCTCTGGGGCAAGTCAGGCCTATTTTTCTATCTTCAGGCTAGCTAGTTTCTTAGGCTGTGCCGAGTTGCCTAGGTAGTTGTTAGGCGCAATCCACAGCCGCTTTTAGTTGTGTTTAGGATAGGATCAGGTGTGCAGTCTGCAGAGTTTCCACGTCTCAGAGCTCGTTCTTGTATTTTTGGGTATTTGTCAGATCACTGTGTGCGCTCTGATCGCTAAGCACACTGTGTTTCTGGATTGCCTTCATAACACCTGTCATTAGCAAACATAACAGATTATACTCCTTATACACACCTAAACCAACTACTATATAAACTGGGTTATACTCCTTATACACATCTAAACCATTTACTATATAAACTGGAATATACTCCTTATACACACCTTAACCATCTACTATATAAACCGGATTATACTCCTTATACACACCTAAACCAACTACTATATAAACCGGATTATACTCCTTATACACAACTAAACCATATACTACTTAAACCGGATTATACTCCTTATACACACCTAAACCATCTACTATATTAACTGGATTATACTCCTTATACACAACTAAACCATCTACTATATAAACTGGATTATACTCCTTATACACACCTAAACCATATACTATGTAAACCGGTTTATACTCCTTATACACACCTAAACCAACTACTATATAAACTGGATTATACTCCTTATACACATCTAAACCATCTACTATATGAACTGGATTATACTCCTTATACACATGTAAACCATCTCCTATATAAACAGGATTATACTCCTTATACACAACTAAACCATCTACTATATAAACTGGATTATATTCCTTATACACATCTAAACTATCTCCTATATAAACTGGAATATACTCCTTATACACAACTAAACCAACTACTATATAAACTGGATTATACTCCTTATACACATCTAAACCATCTACTATATGAAGCGGATTATACTCCTTATACACAACTAAACCATCTACTATATAAACCGGATTATACTCCTTATACACACCTAAACCATCTCCTATATAAACTGGATTATACTCCTTATACACATCTAAACCATCTACTATATGAAGCGGATTATACTCCTTATACACAACTAAACCATCTACTATATAAACCGGATTATACTCCTTATACACATCTAAACCATCTCCTATATAAACTGGATTATACTCCTTATACACAACTAAACCAACTACTATATAAACTGGATTATACTCCTTATACACATCTAAACCATCTCCTATATAAACTGGATTATACTCCCTATACACAACTAAACCATCTACTATATAAACTGGATTATACTCCTTATATACAACTAAACTATCTACTATATAAACTGGATTATATTCCTTATACACATCTAAACCATCTCCTATATAAACTGGGTTATACTCCTTATACACAACTAAACCAACTACTATATAAACTGGATTATAGTCCTTATACACACCTAAACCAACTACTATATAAACTGGATTATACTCCTTATACACATCTAAACCATTTACTATATAAACTGGATTATACTCCTTATACACACCTAAACCATCTACAATATAAACCGGATTATACTCCTTATACACACCTAAACCAACTACTATATAAACCGGATTATACTCCTTATACACAACTGAACCTTGTACTACTTAAACCGGATTATACTCCTTATACACACCTAACCATCTACTATATTAACTGGATTATACTCCTTATACACAACTAAACCATCTACTATATAAACTGGATTATACTCCTTATACACACCTAAACCATCTACTATATAAACCGGATTATACTCCTTATACACACCTAAACCAACTACTATATAAACTGGATTATACTCCTTATACACACCTAAACCATCTATTATATAAACCGGATTATACTCCTTATACACACCTAAACCAACTACTATATGAACTGGATTATACTCCTTATACACATCTAAACCATTTACTATATAAACTGGATTATACTCCTTATACACACCTTAACCATCTACTATATAAACCGGATTATACTCCTTATACACACCTAAACCAACTACTATATAAACCGAATTATACTCCTTATACACAACTAAACCATATACTACTTAAACCGGATTATACTCCTTATACACACCTAAACCATCTACTATATTAACTGGATTATACTCCTTATACACAACTAAACCAACTACTATATAAACTGGATTATATTCCTTATGCACATCTAAACCATCTCCTATATAAACTGGATTATACTCCTTATACACAACTAAACCATCTACTATATAAACTGGATTATACTCCTTATATACAACTAAACTATCTACTATATAAACTGGATTATATTCCTTATACACATCTAAACCATCTCCTATATAAACTGGATTATACTCCTTATACACAACTAAACCATCTACTATATAAACTGGATTATATTCCTTATACACAACTAAACCAACTACTATATAAACTGGATTATACTCCGTATACACAACAAAACCATCTCCTATATAAACTGGATTATACTCCTTATACACATCTAAACCATCTCCTATATAAACTGGATTATACTCCTGATACACAACTAAACCATCTACTATATAAACTGGATTATACTCCTTATACACATCTAAACCATCTCCTATATAAACTGGGTTATACTCCTTATACACAACTAAACCATCTACTATATAAACTGGATTATACTCCTTATACACAACTAAACCATCTACTATATAAACTGGATTATACTCCTTATACACTTCTAAACCATCTCCTATATAAACCGGATTATACTCCTTATACACAACTAAACCATCTCCTATATAAACTGGATTATACTCATTATACACATCTAAACCATCTACTATATAAAGCGGATTATACTCCTTATACACAACTAAACCATCTACTATATAAAGCGGATTATACTCCTTACACACATCTACACCATCTACTATATAAACTGGATTATACTCCTTATAAACAACTAAACCATCTACTATATAAACTGGATTATACTCCTTATACACACCTAAACCATCTACTATATAAACCGGATTATACTTTTTATACACAAGTAAACCATCTTCTATATAAACCGGATTATACTCCTTATACACATCTAAACCATCTCCTATACAAACTGGATTATACTCCTTATACACATCTAAACCATCTCCTATATAAACCGGATTATACTCCTTATACACACTTAAACCATTTAATATATAAACTGGATTATACTCCTTATACACATCTAAACCATGTACTATATAAACTGGATTATATTCCTTATACACATCTAAACCATCTCCTATATAAACAGGATTATACTCCTTATACACAACTAAACCATCCACTATATAAACCGGATTATACTCCTTATACACATCTAAACCATCTCCTATATAAACTGGATAATACTCCTTATACACAACTAAACCAACTACTATATAAACTGGATTATACTCCTTATACACACCTAAACCATCTACTATATTAACTGGATTATACTCCTTATACACAACTAAACCAACTACTATATAAACTGGATTATACTCCTTAAACACTCCTAAACCATCTACTATATTAACTGGATTATACTCCTTATACACAACTAAACCATCTACTATATAAACTGGATTATACTCCTTATACACAACTAAACCATCTACTATATAAACTAGATTATACTCCTTATACACACCTAAACCAACTACTATATAAACTGGATTAGAATCCTTATACACATCTAAACCATCTCCTATATAAACTGGGTTATACTCCTTATACACAACTAAACCAACTACTATATAAACTAGATTATACTCCTTATACACACCTAAACCATCTACTATATTAACTGGATTATACTCCTTATACACAACTAAACCATCTACTATATAAACTGGATTATACTCCTTATACACACCTAAACCATCTACTATATAAACCGGATTATACTCCTTATACACACCTAAACCAACTACTATATAAACTGTATTATACTCCTTATACACACCTAAACCATCTACTATATAAACCGGATCATACTCCTTATACACACCTAAACCAACTACTATATAAACTGGATAATACTCCTTATACACATCTAAACCATCTACTATATAAACTGGATTATACTCCTTATACAGAAATAAACCATCTACTATATAAACCGGATTATACTCCTTATACACACCTAAACCAACTACTATATAAACTGGATTATACTCCTTATACACATCTAAACCATCTCCTATATAAACAGGATTATACTCCTTATACACAACTAAACAATCGACTATATAAACTGGATTATATCCCTTACACACATCTAAACCATCTCCTATATAAACTGGATTATACTCCTTATAGACAACTAAACCATTTACTATATAAACTGGATTATATTCCTTATACACAACTAAACCAACTACTATATAAACTGGATTATACTCCGTATACACAACAAAACCATCTTCTATATAAACTGGATTATATTCCTTATACACATCTAAACCATCTCCTATATAAACTGGATTATACTCCTTATACACAACTAAACCATCTACTATATAAACTGGATTATATTCCTTATACACAACTAAACCAACTACTATATAAACTGGATTATACTCCGTATACACAACAAAACCATCTCCTATATAAACTGGATTATACTCCTTATACACATCTAAACCATCTCCTATATAAACTGGATTATACTCCTTATACACTTCTAAACCATCTCCTATATAAACCGGATTATACTCCTTATACACAACTAAACCATCTCCTATATAAACTGGATTATACTCATTATACACATCTAAACCATCTACTATATAAAGCGGATTATACTCCTTATACACAACTAAACCATTTACTATATAAAGCGGATTATACTCCTTACACACATCTACACCATCTACTATATAAACTGGATTATACTCCTTATAAACAACTAAACCATCTACTATATAAACTGGATTATACTCCTTATACACACCTAAACCATCTACTATATAAACCGGATTATACTTTTTATACACAAGTAAACCATCTTCTATATAAACCGGATTATACTCCTTATACACATCTAAACCATCTCCTATACAAACTGGATTATACTCCTTATACACATCTAAACCATCTCCTATATAAACCGGATTATACTCCTTATACACACTTAAACCATTTAATATATAAACTGGATTATACTCCTTATACACATCTAAACCATGTACTATATAAACTGGATTATATTCCTTATACACATCTAAACCATCTCGTATATAAACAGGATTATACTCCTTATACACAACTAAACCATCCACTATATAAACCGGATTATACTCCTTATACACATCTAAACCATCTCCTATATAAACTGGATAATACTCCTTATACACAACTAAACCAACTACTATATAAACTGGATTATACTCCTTATACACACCTAAACCATCTACTATATTAACTGGATTATACTCCTTATACACAACTAAACCAACTACTATATAAACTGGATTATACTCCTTAAACACTCCTAAACCATCTACTATATTAACTGGATTATACTCCTTATACACAACTAAACCATCTACTATATAAACTGGATTATACTCCTTATACACAACTAAACCATCTACTATATAAACTAGATTATACTACTTATACACACCTAAACCAACTACTATATAAACTGGATTAGAATCCTTATACACATCTAAACCATCTCCTATATAAACTGGGTTATACTCCTTATACACAACTAAACCAACTACTATATAAACTAGATTATACTCCTTATACACACCTAAACCATCTACTATATTAACTGGATTATACTCCTTATACACAACTAAACCATCTACTATATAAACTGGATTATACTCCTTATACACACCTAAACCATCTACTATATAAACCGGATTATACTCCTTATACACACCTAAACCAACTACTATATAAACTGTATTATACTCCTTATACACACCTAAACCATCTACTATATAAACCGGATCATACTCCTTATACACACCTAAACCAACTACTATATAAACTGGATAATACTCCTTATACACATCTAAACCATCTACTATATAAACTGGATTATACTCCTTATACAGAAATAAACCATCTACTATATAAACCGGATTATACTCCTTATACACACCTAAACCAACTACTATATAAACTGGATTATACTCCTTATACACATCTAAACCATCTCCTATATAAACAGGATTATACTCCTTATACACAACTAAACAATCGACTATATAAACTGGATTATATCCCTTACACACATCTAAACCATCTCCTATATAAACTGGATTATACTCCTTATAGACAACTAAACCATTTACTATATAAACTGGATTATATTCCTTATACACAACTAAACCAACTACTATATAAACTGGATTATACTCCGTATACACAACAAAACCATCTTCTATATAAACTGGATTGTACTCCTTATACACATCTAAACCATCTCCTATATAAACTGTATTATACTCCTGATACACAACTAAACCATCTACTATATAAACTGGATTATACTCCTTATACACATCTAAACCATCTCCTATATAAACTGGGTTATACTCCTTATACACAACTAAACCATCTACTATATAAACTAGATTATACTCCTTGTACACAACTAAACCATCTACTATATAAACTGGATTATACTCCTTATACAAATCTAAACCATCTCCTATATAAACCGGATTATACTCATTATACACAACTAAACGATCTACTATATAAACCGGATTATACTCCTTATACACAACTAAACCAACTACTATATAAACTGGATTATACTCCTTATACACATCTAAACCATCTCCTATATAAACAGGATTATACTTCTTATACACAACTAAACAATCTACTATATACACTGGATTATATTCCTTATACACATCTAAACCATCTCCTATATAAACTGGATTATACTCCTTATACACAACTAAACCATCTACTACATAAACTGGATTATATTCCTTATACACAACTAAACCAACTACTATATAAACTGGATTATACTCCGTATACACAACAAAACCATCTCCTATATAAACTGGATTATACTCCTTATACACATCTAAACCATCTCCTATATAAACTGGATTATACTCCTTATACATACCTAAACCATCTACTATATAAACTGGATTATACTCCTTATACACATCTAAACCATCTCCTATATAAACTGGATTATACTCCTTATACACAACTAAACCATCTACTATATAAACTGGATTATACTCCTTATACACAACTAAACCATCTACTATATAAACTGGATTATACTCCTTATACACAACTAAACCAACTACTATGTAAACTGGATTATACTCCTTATACACACCTATACCAACTACTATATAAACCGGATTATACTCCTTATACACAACTAAACCATATACTACTTAAACCGGATTATACTCCTTATACACACCTAAACCATCTACTATATTAACTGGATTATACTCCTTATACACAACTAAACCATCTACTATATAAACTGGATTATACTCCTTATACACACCTAAACCATATACTATGTAAACCGGTTTATACTCCTTATACACACCTAAACCAACTACTATATAAACTGGATTATACTCCTTATACACATCTAAACCATCTACTATATGAACTGGATTATACTCCTTATACACATGTAAACCATCTCCTATATAAACAGGATTATACTCCTTATACACAACTAAACCATCTACTATATAAACTGGATTATATTCCTTATACACATCTAAACTATCTCCTATATAAACTGGAATATACTCCTTATACACAACTAAACCAACTACTATATAAACTGGATTATACTCCTTATACACATCTAAACCATCTACTATATGAAGCGGATTATACTCCTTATACACAACTAAACCATCTACTATATAAACCGGATTATACTCCTTATACACACCTAAACCATCTCCTATATAAACTGGATTATACTCCTTATACACATCTAAACCATCTACTATATGAAGCGGATTATACTCCTTATACACAACTAAACCATCTACTATATAAACCGGATTATACTCCTTATACACATCTAAACCATCTCCTATATAAACTGGATTATACTCCTTATACACAACTAAACCAACTACTATATAAACTGGATTATACTCCTTATACACATCTAAACCATCTCCTATATAAACTGGATTATACTCCCTATACACAACTAAACCATCTACTATATAAACTGGATTATACTCCTTATATACAACTAAACTATCTACTATATAAACTGGATTATATTCCTTATACACATCTAAACCATCTCCTATATAAACTGGGTTATACTCCTTATACACAACTAAACCAACTACTATATAAACTGGATTATAGTCCTTATACACACCTAAACCAACTACTATATAAACTGGATTATACTCCTTATACACATCTAAACCATTTACTATATAAACTGGATTATACTCCTTATACACACCTAAACCATCTACAATATAAACCGGATTATACTCCTTATACACACCTAAACCAACTACTATATAAACCGGATTATACTCCTTATACACAACTGAACCTTGTACTACTTAAACCGGATTATACTCCTTATACACACCTAACCATCTACTATATTAACTGGATTATACTCCTTATACACAACTAAACCATCTACTATATAAACTGGATTATACTCCTTATACACACCTAAACCATCTACTATATAAACCGGATTATACTCCTTATACACACCTAAACCAACTACTATATAAACTGGATTATACTCCTTATACACACCTAAACCATCTATTATATAAACCGGATTATACTCCTTATACACACCTAAACCAACTACTATATGAACTGGATTATACTCCTTATACACATCTAAACCATTTACTATATAAACTGGATTATACTCCTTATACACACCTTAACCATCTACTATATAAACCGGATTATACTCCTTATACACACCTAAACCAACTACTATATAAACCGAATTATACTCCTTATACACAACTAAACCATATACTACTTAAACCGGATTATACTCCTTATACACACCTAAACCATCTACTATATTAACTGGATTATACTCCTTATACACAACTAAACCAACTACTATATAAACTGGATTATATTCCTTATGCACATCTAAACCATCTCCTATATAAACTGGATTATACTCCTTATACACAACTAAACCATCTACTATATAAACTGGATTATACTCCTTATATACAACTAAACTATCTACTATATAAACTGGATTATATTCCTTATACACATCTAAACCATCTCCTATATAAACTGGATTATACTCCTTATACACAACTAAACCATCTACTATATAAACTGGATTATATTCCTTATACACAACTAAACCAACTACTATATAAACTGGATTATACTCCGTATACACAACAAAACCATCTCCTATATAAACTGGATTATACTCCTTATACACATCTAAACCATCTCCTATATAAACTGGATTATACTCCTGATACACAACTAAACCATCTACTATATAAACTGGATTATACTCCTTATACACATCTAAACCATCTCCTATATAAACTGGGTTATACTCCTTATACACAACTAAACCATCTACTATATAAACTGGATTATACTCCTTATACACAACTAAACCATCTACTATATAAACTGGATTATACTCCTTATACACTTCTAAACCATCTCCTATATAAACCGGATTATACTCCTTATACACAACTAAACCATCTCCTATATAAACTGGATTATACTCATTATACACATCTAAACCATCTACTATATAAAGCGGATTATACTCCTTATACACAACTAAACCATCTACTATATAAAGCGGATTATACTCCTTACACACATCTACACCATCTACTATATAAACTGGATTATACTCCTTATAAACAACTAAACCATCTACTATATAAACTGGATTATACTCCTTATACACACCTAAACCATCTACTATATAAACCGGATTACACTTTTTATACACAAGTAAACCATCTTCTATATAAACCGGATTATACTCCTTATACACATCTAAACCATCTCCTATACAAACTGGATTATACTCCTTATATATATCTAAACCATCTCCTATATAAACCGGATTATACTCCTTATACACACTTAAACCATTTAATATATAAACTGGATTATACTCCTTATACACATCTAAACCATGTACTATATAAACTGGATTATATTCCTTATACACATCTAAACCATCTCCTATATAAACAGGATTATACTCCTTATACACAACTAAACCATCCACTATATAAACCGGATTATACTCCTTATACACATCTAAACCATCTCCTATATAAACTGGATAATACTCCTTATACACAACTAAACCAACTACTATATAAACTGGATTATACTCCTTATACACACCTAAACCATCTACTATATTAACTGGATTATACTCCTTATACACAACTAAACCAACTACTATATAAACTGGATTATACTCCTTAAACACTCCTAAACCATCTACTATATTAACTGGATTATACTCCTTATACACAACTAAACCATCTACTATATAAACTGGATTATACTCCTTATACACAACTAAACCATCTACTATATAAACTAGATTATACTCCTTATACACACCTAAACCAACTACTATATAAACTGGATTAGAATCCTTATACACATCTAAACCATCTCCTATATAAACTGGGTTATACTCCTTATACACAACTAAACCAACTACTATATAAACTAGATTATACTCCTTATACACACCTAAACCATCTACTATATTAACTGGATTATACTCCTTATACACAACTAAACCATCTACTATATAAACTGGATTATACTCCTTATACACACCTAAACCATCTACTATATAAACCGGATTATACTCCTTATACACACCTAAACCAACTACTATATAAACTGTATTATACTCCTTATACACACCTAAACCATCTACTATATAAACCGGATCATACTCCTTATACACACCTAAACCAACTACTATATAAACTGGATAATACTCCTTATACACATCTAAACCATCTACTATATAAACTGGATTATACTCCTTATACAGAAATAAACCATCTACTATATAAACCGGATTATACTCCTTATACACACCTAAACCAACTACTATATAAACTGGATTATACTCCTTATACACATCTAAACCATCTCCTATATAAACAGGATTATACTCCTTATACACAACTAAACAATCGACTATATAAACTGGATTATATCCCTTACACACATCTAAACCATCTCCTATATAAACTGGATTATACTCCTTATAGACAACTAAACCATTTACTATATAAACTGGATTATATTCCTTATACACAACTAAACCAACTACTATATAAACTGGATTATACTCCGTATACACAACAAAACCATCTTCTATATAAACTGGATTATATTCCTTATACACATCTAAACCATCTCCTATATAAACTGGATTATACTCCTTATACACAACTAAACCATCTACTATATAAACTGGATTATATTCCTTATACACAACTAAACCAACTACTATATAAACTGGATTATACTCCGTATACACAACAAAACCATCTCCTATATAAACTGGATTATACTCCTTATACACATCTAAACCATCTCCTATATAAACTGGATTATACTCCTTATACACTTCTAAACCATCTCCTATATAAACCGGATTATACTCCTTATACACAACTAAACCATCTCCTATATAAACTGGATTATACTCATTATACACATCTAAACCATCTACTATATAAAGCGGATTATACTCCTTATACACAACTAAACCATCTACTATATAAAGCGGATTAAACTCCTTACACACATCTACACCATCTACTATATAAACTGGATTATACTCCTTATAAACAACTAAACCATCTACTATATAAACTGGATTATACTCCTTATACACACCTAAACCATCTACTATATAAACCGGATTATACTTTTTATACACAAGTAAACCATCTTCTATATAAACCGGATTATACTCCTTATACACATCTAAACCATCTCCTATACAAACTGGATTATACTCCTTATACACATCTAAACCATCTCCTATATAAACCGGATTATACTCCTTATACACACTTAAACCATTTAATATATAAACTGGATTATACTCCTTATACACATCTAAACCATGTACTATATAAACTGGATTATATTCCTTATACACATCTAAACCATCTCGTATATAAACAGGATTATACTCCTTATACACAACTAAACCATCCACTATATAAACCGGATTATACTCCTTATACACATCTAAACCATCTCCTATATAAACTGGATAATACTCCTTATACACAACTAAACCAACTACTATATAAACTGGATTATACTCCTTATACACACCTAAACCATCTACTATATTAACTGGATTATACTCCTTATACACAACTAAACCAACTACTATATAAACTGGATTATACTCCTTAAACACTCCTAAACCATCTACTATATTAACTGGATTATACTCCTTATACACAACTAAACCATCTACTATATAAACTGGATTATACTCCTTATACACAACTAAACCATCTACTATATAAACTAGATTATACTACTTATACACACCTAAACCAACTACTATATAAACTGGATTAGAATCCTTATACACATCTAAACCATCTCCTATATAAACTGGGTTATACTCCTTATACACAACTAAACCAACTACTATATAAACTAGATTATACTCCTTATACACACCTAAACCATCTACTATATTAACTGGATTATACTCCTTATACACAACTAAACCATCTACTATATAAACTGGATTATACTCCTTATACACACCTAAACCATCTACTATATAAACCGGATTATACTCCTTATACACACCTAAACCAACTACTATATAAACTGTATTATACTCCTTATACACACCTAAACCATCTACTATATAAACCGGATCATACTCCTTATACACACCTAAACCAACTACTATATAAACTGGATAATACTCCTTATACACATCTAAACCATCTACTATATAAACTGGATTATACTCCTTATACAGAAATAAACCATCTACTATATAAACCGGATTATACTCCTTATACACACCTAAACCAACTACTATATAAACTGGATTATACTCCTTATACACATCTAAACCATCTCCTATATAAACTGGATTATACTCCGTATACACAACAAAACCATCTCCTATATAAACTGGATTATACTCCTTATACACATCTAAACCATCTCCTATATAAACTGGATTATACTCCTTATACACTTCTAAACCATCTCCTATATAAACCGGATTATACTCCTTATACACAACTAAACCATCTCCTATATAAACTGGATTATACTCATTATACACATCTAAACCATCTACTATATAAAGCGGATTATACTCCTTATACACAACTAAACCATCTACTATATAAAGCGGATTATACTCCTTACACACATCTACACCATCTACTATATAAACTGGATTATACTCCTTATAAACAACTAAACCATCTACTATATAAACTGGATTATACTCCTTATACACACCTAAACCATCTACTATATAAACCGGATTATACTTTTTATACACAAGTAAACCATCTTCTATATAAACCGGATTATACTCCTTATACACATCTAAACCATCTCCTATACAAACTGGATTATACTCCTTATACACATCTAAACCATCTCCTATATAAACCGGATTATACTCCTTATACACACTTAAACCATTTAATATATAAACTGGATTATACTCCTTATACACATCTAAACCATGTACTATATAAACTGGATTATATTCCTTATACACATCTAAACCATCTCGTATATAAACAGGATTATACTCCTTATACACAACTAAACCATCCACTATATAAACCGGATTATACTCCTTATACACATCTAAACCATCTCCTATATAAACTGGATAATACTCCTTATACACAACTAAACCAACTACTATATAAACTGGATTATACTCCTTATACACACCTAAACCATCTACTATATTAACTGGATTATACTCCTTATACACAACTAAACCAACTACTATATAAACTGGATTATACTCCTTAAACACTCCTAAACCATCTACTATATTAACTGGATTATACTCCTTATACACAACTAAACCATCTACTATATAAACTGGATTATACTCCTTATACACAACTAAACCATCTACTATATAAACTAGATTATACTACTTATACACACCTAAACCAACTACTATATAAACTGGATTAGAATCCTTATACACATCTAAACCATCTCCTATATAAACTGGGTTATACTCCTTATACACAACTAAACCAACTACTATATAAACTAGATTATACTCCTTATACACACCTAAACCATCTACTATATTAACTGGATTATACTCCTTATACACAACTAAACCATCTACTATATAAACTGGATTATACTCCTTATACACACCTAAACCATCTACTATATAAACCGGATTATACTCCTTATACACACCTAAACCAACTACTATATAAACTGTATTATACTCCTTATACACACCTAAACCATCTACTATATAAACCGGATCATACTCCTTATACACACCTAAACCAACTACTATATAAACTGGATAATACTCCTTATACACATCTAAACCATCTACTATATAAACTGGATTATACTCCTTATACAGAAATAAACCATCTACTATATAAACCGGATTATACTCCTTATACACACCTAAACCAACTACTATATAAACTGGATTATACTCCTTATACACATCTAAACCATCTCCTATATAAACAGGATTATACTCCTTATACACAACTAAACAATCGACTATATAAACTGGATTATATCCCTTACACACATCTAAACCATCTCCTATATAAACTGGATTATACTCCTTATAGACAACTAAACCATTTACTATATAAACTGGATTATATTCCTTATACACAACTAAACCAACTACTATATAAACTGGATTATACTCCGTATACACAACAAAACCATCTTCTATATAAACTGGATTATATTCCTTATACACATCTAAACCATCTCCTATATAAACTGGATTATACTCCTTATACACAACTAAACCATCTACTATATAAACTGGATTATATTCCTTATACACAACTAAACCAACTACTATATAAACTGGATTATACTCCGTATACACAACAAAACCATCTCCTATATAAACTGGATTATACTCCTTATACACATCTAAACCATCTCCTATATAAACTGGATTATACTCCTTATACACTTCTAAACCATCTCCTATATAAACCGGATTATACTCCTTATACACAACTAAACCATCTCCTATATAAACTGGATTATACTCATTATACACATCTAAACCATCTACTATATAAAGCGGATTATACTCCTTATACACAACTAAACCATCTACTATATAAAGCGGATTATACTCCTTACACACATCTACACCATCTACTATATAAACTGGATTATACTCCTTATAAACAACTAAACCATCTACTATATAAACTGGATTATACTCCTTATACACACCTAAACCATCTACTATATAAACCGGATTATACTTTTTATACACAAGTAAACCATCTTCTATATAAACCGGATTATACTCCTTATACACATCTAAACCATCTCCTATACAAACTGGATTATACTCCTTATACACATCTAAACCATCTCCTATATAAACCGGATTATACTCCTTATACACACTTAAACCATTTAATATATAAACTGGATTATACTCCTTATACACATCTAAACCATGTACTATATAAACTGGATTATATTCCTTATACACATCTAAACCATCTCGTATATAAACAGGATTATACTCCTTATACACAACTAAACCATCCACTATATAAACCGGATTATACTCCTTATACACATCTAAACCATCTCCTATATAAACTGGATAATACTCCTTATACACAACTAAACCAACTACTATATAAACTGGATTATACTCCTTATACACACCTAAACCATCTACTATATTAACTGGATTATACTCCTTATACACAACTAAACCAACTACTATATAAACTGGATTATACTCCTTAAACACTCCTAAACCATCTACTATATTAACTGGATTATACTCCTTATACACAACTAAACCATCTACTATATAAACTGGATTATACTCCTTATACACAACTAAACCATCTACTATATAAACTAGATTATACTACTTATACACACCTAAACCAACTACTATATAAACTGGATTAGAATCCTTATACACATCTAAACCATCTCCTATATAAACTGGGTTATACTCCTTATACACAACTAAACCAACTACTATATAAACTAGATTATACTCCTTATACACACCTAAACCATCTACTATATTAACTGGATTATACTCCTTATACACAACTAAACCATCTACTATATAAACTGGATTATACTCCTTATACACACCTAAACCATCTACTATATAAACCGGATTATACTCCTTATACACACCTAAACCAACTACTATATAAACTGTATTATACTCCTTATACACACCTAAACCATCTACTATATAAACCGGATCATACTCCTTATACACACCTAAACCAACTACTATATAAACTGGATAATACTCCTTATACACATCTAAACCATCTACTATATAAACTGGATTATACTCCTTATACAGAAATAAACCATCTACTATATAAACCGGATTATACTCCTTATACACACCTAAACCAACTACTATATAAACTGGATTATACTCCTTATACACATCTAAACCATCTCCTATATAAACAGGATTATACTCCTTATACACAACTAAACAATCGACTATATAAACTGGATTATATCCCTTACACACATCTAAACCATCTCCTATATAAACTGGATTATACTCCTTATAGACAACTAAACCATTTACTATAAAAACTGGATTATATTCCTTATACACAACTAAACCAACTACTATATAAACTGGATTATACTCCGTATACACAACAAAACCATCTTCTATATAAACTGGATTGTACTCCTTATACACATCTAAACCATCTCCTATATAAACTGTATTATACTCCTGATACACAACTAAACCATCTACTATATAAACTGGATTATACTCCTTATACACATCTAAACCATCTCCTATATAAACTGGGTTATACTCCTTATACACAACTAAACCATCTACTATATAAACAAGATTATACTCCTTGTACACAACTAAACCATCTACTATATAAACTGGATTATACTCCTTATACAAATCTAAACCATCTCCTATATAAACCGGATTATACTCATTATACACAACTAAACCATCTACTATATAAACCGGATTATACTCCTTATACACAACTAAACCAACTACTATATAAACTGGATTATACTCCTTATACACATCTAAACCATCTCCTATATAAACAGGATTATACTTCTTATACACAACTAAACAATCTACTATATACACTGGATTATATTCCTTATACACATCTAAACCATCTCCTATATAAACTGGATTATACTCCTTATACACAACTAAACCATCTACTACATAAACTGGATTATATTCCTTATACACAACTAAACCAACTACTATATAAACTGGATTATACTCCGTATACACAACAAAACCATCTCCTATATAAACTGGATTATACTCCTTATACACATCTAAACCATCTCCTATATAAACTGGATTATACTCCTTATACATACCTAAACCATCTACTATATAAACTGGATTATACTCCTTATACACATCTAAACCATCTCCTATATAAACTGGATTATACTCCTTATACACAACTAAACCATCTACTATATAAACTGGATTATACTCCTTATACACAACTAAACCATCTACTATATAAACTGGATTATACTCCTTATACACAACTAAACCAACTACTATGTAAACTGGATTATACTCCTTATACACACCTAAACCATCTACTATATTAACTGGATTATACTCCTTATACACAACTAAACCAACTACTATATAAACTGGATTATACTCCTTAAACACTCCTAAACCATCTACTATATTAACTGGATTATACTCCTTATACACAACTAAACCATCTACTATATAAACTGGATTATACTCCTTATACACAACTAAACCATCTACTATATAAACTGGATTATAATCCTTATACACATCTAAACCATCTCCTATATAAACTGGGTTATACTCCTTATACACAACTAAACCAACTACTATATAAACTAGATTATACTCCTTATACTCACCTAAACCATCTACTATATTAACTGGATTATACTCCTTATACACAACTAAACCATCTACTATATAAACTGGATTATACTCCTTATACACACCTAAACCATCTACTATATAAACCGGATTATACTCCTTATACACACCTAAACGAACTACTATATAAACTGGATTATTCTCCTTATACACACCTAAACCATCTACTATATAAACCGGATTATACTCCTTATAGACACCTAAACCAACTACTATATAAACTGGATTATACTCCTTATACACATCTAAACCATCTACTATATAAACTGGATTATACTCCTTATACAGAAATAAACCATCTACTATATAAACCGGATTATACTCCTTATACACACCTAAACCAACTACTATATAAACTGGATTATACTCCCTATACACATCTAAACCATCTCCTATATAAACTGTATTATACTCCTGATACACAACTAAACCATCTACTATATAAACTGGATTATACTCCTTATACACATCTAAACCATCTCCTATATAAACTGGGTTATACTCCTTATACACAACTAAACCATCTACTATATAAACAAGATTATACTCCTTGTACACAACTAAACCATCTACTATATAAACTGGATTATACTCCTTATACAAATCTAAACCATCTCATATATAAACTGGATTATACTCCTTATACACAACTAAACCATCTACTATATAAACCGGATTATACTCCTTATACACAACTAAACCAACTACTATATAAACTGGATTATACTCCTTATACACATCTAAACTATCTCCTATATAAACAGGATTATACTTCTTATACACAACTAAACAATCTACTATATAAACTGGATTATATTCCTTATACACATCTAAACCATCTCCTATATAAACTGGATTATACTCCTTATACACAACTAAACCATCTACTATATAAACTGGATTATATTCCTTATACACAACTAAACCAACTACTATATAAAATGGATTATACTCCATATACACAACAAAACCATCTCCTATATAAACTGGATTATACTCCTTATACACATCTAAACCATCTCCTATATAAACTGGATTATACTCCTGATACTCAACTAAACCATCTACTATATAAACTGGATTATACTCCTTATACACATCTAAACCATCTCCTATATAAACTGGGTTATACTCCTTATACACAACTAAACCATCTACTATATAAACCGGATTATACTCCTTATACACAACTAAACCATCTCCTATATAAACTGGATTATACTCATTATACACATCTAAACCATCTACTATATAAAGCGGATTATACTCCTTATACACAAATAAAACATCTACTATATAAACTGGATTATACTCCTTATACACAACTAAACCATCTACTATATAAACTGGATTATACTCCTTATACACACCTAAACCATCTACTATATAAACCGGATTATACTCCTTATACACAAGTAAACCATCTTCTATATAAACCGGATTATACTCCTTATACACACCTAAACCATCTACTATATAAACCGGATTATACTCCTTATACACACCTAAACCAACTACTACATAAACTGGATTATACTCCTTATACACACCTAAACCATCTACTATATAAACTGGATTATACTCCTTATACACACCTAAACCATCTACTATATAAACCGGATTATACTCCTTATACACACCTAAACCAACTACTACATAAACTGGATTATACTCCTTATACACACCTAAACCATCTACTATATAAACCGGATTATACTCCTTATACACACCTAAACCAACTACCATATAAACTGGATTATACTCCTTATACACATCTAAACCATCTACTATATAAACTGGATTATACTCCTTATACACAAATAAACCATCTACTATATAAACCGGATTATACTCCTTATACACACCTAAACCAACTACTATATAAACCGGATTATACTCCTTATACACAACTAAACCATATACTACTTAAAACGGATTATACTCCTTATACACACCTAAACCATCTACTATATAAACTGGATTATACTCCTTATACACAACTAAACCATATACTACTTAAAACGGATTATACTCCTTATACACACCTAAACCAACTACTATATAAACAGGATTATACTCCTTTTACACAACTAAACCATCTACTATATAAACTGGATTATATTTCTTATACACATCTAAACCATCTCCCATATAAACTGGATTATACTCCTTATACACAACTAAACCAACTACTATATAAACTGGATTATACTCCGTATACACAACAAAACCATCTCCTATATAAACTGGATTATACTCCTTATACACATCTAAACCATCTCCTATATAAACTGGATTATACTCCTGATACACAACTAAGCCATCTACTATATAAACTGGATTATACTCCTTATACACATCTAAACCATCTCCTATATAAACTGGGTTATACTCCTTATACACAACTAAACCATCTACTATATAAACCGGATTATACTCCTTATACACAACTAAACCATCTCCTATATAAACTGGATTATACTCATTATACACATCTAAACCATCTACTATATAAAGCGGATTATACTCCTTATACACAAATAAAACATCTACTATATAAACTGGATTATACTCCTTATACACAACTAAACCATCTACTACATAAACTGGATTATACTCCTTATACACACCTAAACCATCTACTATATAAACCGGATTATACTCCTTATACACAAGTAAACCATCTTCTATATAAACCGGATTATACTCCTTATACACACCTAAACCATCTACTATATAAACCGGATTATACTCCTTATACACACCTAAACCAACTACTACATAAACTGGATTATACTCCTTATACACACCTAAACCATCTACTATATAAACTGGATTATACTCCTTATACACACCTAAACCATCTACTATATAAACCGGATTATACTCCTTATACACACCTAAACCAACTACTACATAAACTGGATTATACTCCTTATACACACCTAAACCATCTACTATATAAACCGGATTATACTCCTTATACACACCTAAACCAACTACTATATAAACTGGATTATACTCCTCATACACATCTAAACCATCTACTATATAAACTGGATTATACTCCTTATACACAAATAAACCATCTACTATATAAACCGGATTATACTCCTTATACACACCTAAACCAACTACTATATAAACCGGATTATACTCCTTATACACAACTAAACCATATACTACTTAAAACGGATTATACTCCTTATACACACCTAAACCATCTACTATATAAACTGGATTATACTCCTTATATACACCTAAACCAACTACTATATAAACAGGATTATACTCCTTTTACACAACTAAACCATCTACTATATAAACTGGATTATATTTCTTATACACATCTAAACCATCTCCCATATAAACTGGATTATACTCCTTATACACAACTAAACCAACTACTATATAAACTGGATTATACTCCGTATACACAACAAAACCATCTCCTATATAAACTGGATTATACTCCTTATACACATCTAAACCATCTCCTATATAAACTGGATTATACTCCTTATACACACCTAAACCATCTACTATATAAACTGGGTTATACTCCTTATACACAACTAAACCATCTACTATATAAACTGGATTATATTTCTTATACACATCTAAACCATCTCCTATATAAACTGGATAATACTCCGTATACACAACAAAACCATCTCCTATATAAACTGGATTATATTCCTTATACACATCTAAACCATCTACTATATAAACTGGATTATACTCCTTATACACAACTAAACCATCTACTATATAAAGAAGATTATACTCCTTATACACAACTAAACCATCTACTATATAAACCGGATTATACTCCTTATACACATCTAAACCATCTCCTATATAAACCGGATTATACTCCTTATACACAACTAAACCATCTACTATATAAACCGGATTATACTCCTTATACACAACTAAACCATCTCCTATATAAACTGGATTATACTCATTATACACATCTAAACCATATACTATATAAACCGGATTATACTCCTTATACACAACTAAACCATCTACTATATAAACTGGATTATACTCCTTATACACACCTAAACCATCTACTATATAAACAGGATTATACAACTTAAACACAACTAAACCATCTACTATATAAACTGGATTATACTCCTTATACACAACTAAACAATCTACTATATAAACTGGATTATACTCCTTATACACACCTAAACCATCTAATATATAAACCGGATTATACTCTCTATACACACCTAAACCATCTACTTTATAAAACGGATTATACTCCTTATACACAACTAAACCATCTTCTATATAAACCGGATTATACTCCTTATACACATCTAAACCATCTCCTATATAAACCGGATCATACTCCTTATACACACTTAAACCATTTACTATATAAACTGGATTATACTCCTTATACACATCTAAACCATCTACTATATAAACTGGATTATATTCCTTATACACATCTAAACCATCTCCTATATAAACTGGATTATACTCCTTATACACAACTAAACTATCTACTATACAAACTGGATTATACTGCTTATACACACCTAAACCAACTACTATATAAACTGGATTATACTCCTTATGCACATCTAAACAATCTCCTATATAAACAGGATTGTACTCCTTATACACAACTAAAATATCACTATATAAACCGGATTATACTCCTTATACACATCTAAACCATCTACTATATAAACCGGATTATACTCCTTATACACACCTAAACCATCTCCTATATAAACTGGATTATACTCCTTATACACATCTAAACCATCTACTATATAAAGCGGACTATACTCCTTATACACATCTAAACCATCTACAATATAAACCGGATTATACTCCTTATACACTCCTAAACCTTCTCCTATATAAACTGGATTATACTCCTTATACACAACTAAACCATCTACTATATAAACCGGATTATACTCCTTATACACAACTAAACCATCTCCTATATAAACTGGATTATACTCATTATACACATCTAAACCATCTACTATATAAAGCGGATTATACTCCTTATACACAACTAAACCATCTACTATATAAACCGGATTATACTTCTTATACACATCTAAACCATCTACTATATAAACTGGATTATACTCCTTATACACAACTAAACCATCTACTATATAAACTGGATTATACTCCTTATACACACCTAAACCATCTACTATATAAACAGGATTATACAACTTAAACACAACTAAACCATCTACTATATAAACTGGATTATACTCCTTATACACAACTAAACCATCTACTATATAAACTGGATTATACTCCTTATACACACCTAAACCATCTACTATATAAACCGGATTATACTCTCTATACACACCTAAACCATCTACTTTATAAAACGGATTATACTCCTTATACACAACTAAACCATCTTCTATATAAACCGGATTATACTCCTTATACACATCTAAACCATCTCCTATATAAACCGGATCATACTCCTTATACACACTTAAACCATTTACTATATAAACTGGATTATACTCCTTATACACATCTAAACCATCTACTATATAAACTGGATTATATTCCTTATACACATCTAAACCATCTCCTATATAAACTGGATTATACTCCTTATACACAACTAAACTATCTACTATACAAACTGGATTATACTGCTTATACACACCTAAACCAACTACTATATAAACTGGATTATACTCCTTATGCACATCTAAACAATCTTCTATATAAACAGGATTGTACTCCTTATACACAACTAAAATATCACTATATAAACCAGATTATACTCCTTATACACATCTAAACCATCTACTATATAAACCGGATTATACTCCTTATACACACCTAAACCATCTCCTATATAAACTGGATTTTACTCCTTATACACATCTAAACCATCTACTATATAAAGCGGACTATACTCCTTATACACATCTAAACCATCTACAATATAAACCGGATTATACTCCTTATACACTCCTAAACCTTCTCCTATATAAACTGGATTATACTCCTTATACACATCTAAACCATCTACTATATAAAGCGGATTATACTCCTTATACACATCTAAACCATCTCCTATATAAACTGGATTATACTCCTTATACACAACTAAACCAACTACTATATAAACTGGATTATACTCCTTATACACATCTAAACCATCTCCTATATAAACTGGATTATACTCCTTATACACATCTAAACCATCTACTATATAAACTGGATTATACTCCTTATACACAAATAAACCATCTACTATATAAACCGGATTATACTCCTTATACACACCTTAACCAACTACTATATAAACCGGATTATACTCCTTATACACAACTAAACCATATACTACTTAAAACGGATTATACTCCTTATACACACCTAAACCATCTACTATATAAACAGGATTATACTCCTTATATACACCTAAACCAACTACTATATAAACAGGATTATACTCCTTTTACACAACTAAACCATCTACTATATAAACTGGATTATATTTCTTATACACATCTAAACCATCTCCCATATAAACTGGATTATACTCCTTATACACAACTAAACCAACTACTATATAAACTGGATTATACTCCGTATACACAACAAAACCATCTCCTATATAAACTGGATTATACTCCTTATACACATCTAAACCATCTCCTATATAAACTGGATTATACTCCTTATACACACCTAAACCATCTACTATATAAACTGGGTTATACTCCTTATACACAACTAAACCATCTACTATATAAACTGGATTATATTTCTTATACACATCTAAACCATCTCCTATATAAACTGGATAATACTCCATATACACATTAAAACCATCTCCTATATAAACTGGATTATACTCCTTATACACATCTAAACCATCTACTATATAAACTGGATTATACTCCTTACACACAACTAAACCATCTACTATATAAACAAGATTATTCTCCTTATACACAACTAAACCATCTACTATATAAACCGGATTATACTCCTTATACACATCTAAACCATCTCCTATATAAACCGGATTATACTCCTTATACACAACTAAACCATCTACTATATAAACCGGATTATACTCCTTATACACAACTAAACCATCTCCTATATAAACTGGATTATACTCATTATACACATCTAAACCATCTACTATATAAAGCGGATTATACTCCTTATACACAACTAAACCATCTACTATATAAACCGGATTATACTTCTTATACACATCTAAACCATCTACTATATAAACTGGATTATACTCCTTATACACAACTAAACCATCTACTATATAAACTGGATTATACTCCTTATACACACCTAAACCATCTACTATATAAACAGGATTATACTCCTTAAACACAACTAAACCATCTACTATATAAACTGGATTATACTCCTTATACACAACTAAACCATCTACTATATAAACTGGATTATACTCCTTATACACACCTAAACCATCTACTATATAAACCGGATTATACTCTCTATACACACCTAAACCATCTACTTTATAAAACGGATTATACTCCTTATACACAACTAAACCATCTTCTATATAAACCGGATTATACTCCTTATACATATCTAAACCATCTCCTATATAAACTGGATTATACTCCTTATACACATCTAAACCATCTCCTATATAAACCGGATCATACTCCTTATACACACTTAAACCATTTACTATATAAACTGGATTATACTCCTTATACACATCTAAACCATCTACTATATAAACTGGATTATATTCCTTATACACATCTAAACCATCTCCTATATAAACTGGATTATACTCCTTATACACAACTAAACTATCTACTATACAAACTGGATTATACTGCTTATACACACCTAAACCAACTACTATATAAACTGGATTATACTCCTTATGCACATCTAAACAATCTCCTATATAAAGAGGTTTGTACTCCTTATACACAACTAAAATATCACTATATAAACCGGATTATACTCCTTATACACATCTAAACCATCTACTCTATAAACCGGATTATACTCCTTATACACACCTAAACCATCTCCTATATAAACTGGATTATACTCCTTATACACATCTAAACCATCTACTATATAAAGCGGACTATACTCCTTATACACATCTAAACCATCTACAATATAAACCGGATTATACTCCTTATACACTCCTAAACCATCTCCTATATAAACTGGATTATACTCCTTATACACATCTAAACCATCTACTATATAAAGCGGATTATACTCCTTATACACATCTAAACCATCTCCTATATAAACTGGATTATACTCCTTATACACAACTAAACCAACTACTATATAAACTGGATTATACTCCTTATACACATCTAAACCATCTCCTATATAAACTGGATTATACTCCTTATACACAACTAAACCATCTACTATATATACTGGATTATACTCCTTATACACAACTAAACTATCTACTATATAAACTGGATGATTTTCCTTATACACATCTAAACCATCTCCTATATAAACTGGGTTGTACTCCTTATACACAACTAAACCAACTACTATATAAACTGGATTATAGTTCTTATACACACCTAAACCATATACTATATTAACTGGATTATATTCCTTATACACACCTAAACCATCTAATATATAAACCGGATTATACTCCTTATACACACCTAAACCAACTACTATATAAACTGGATTATACTCCTTATACACAACTAAACCATCTTCTATATAAACGGATTATACTCCTTATACATATCTAAACCATCTCCTATATAAACTGGATTATACTCCTTATACACATCTAAACCATCTCCTATATAAACCGGATCATACTCCTTATACACACTTAAACCATTTACTATATAAACTGGATTATACTCCTTATACACATCTAAACCATCTACTATATAAACTGGATTATATTCCTTATACACATCTAAACCATCTCCTATATAAACTGGATTATACTCCTTATACACAACTAAACTATCTACTATACAAACTGGATTATACTGCTTATACACACCTAAACCAACTACTATATAAACTGGATTATACTCCTTATGCACATCTAAACAATCTCCTATATAAACAGGATTGTACTCCTTATACACAACTAAAATATCACTATATAAACCGGATTATACTCCTTATACACATCTAAACCATCTACTATATAAACCGGATTATACTCCTTATACACACCTAAACCATCTCCTATATAAACTGGATTATACTCCTTATACACATCTAAACCATCTACTATATAAAGCGGACTATACTCCTTATACACATCTAAACCATCTACAATATAAACCGGATTATACTCCTTATACACTCCTAAACCATCTCCTATATAAACTGGATTATACTCCTTATACACATCTAAACCATCTACTATATAAAGCGGATTATACTCCTTATACACATCTAAACCATCTCCTATATAAACTGGATTATACTCCTTATACACAACTAAACCAACTACTATATAAACTGGATTATACTCCTTATACACATCTAAACCATCTCCTATATAAACTGGATTATACTCCTTATACACAACTAAACCATCTACTATATATGCTGGATTATACTCCTTATACACAACTAAACTATCTACTATATAAACTGGATTATTTTCCTTATACACATCTAAACCATCTCCTATATAAACTGGGTTGTACTCCTTATACACAACTAAACCAACTACTATATAAACTGGATTATAGTTCTTATACACACCTAAACCATATACTATATTAACTGGATTATACTCCTTATACACACCTAAACCATCTAATATATAAACCGGATTATACTCCTTATACACACCTAAACCAACTACTATATAAACTGGATTATACTCCTTATACACACCTAAACCATCTATTATATAAACCGGATTATACTCCTTATACACACCTAAACCAACTACTATATAAACTGGATTATACTCCTTATACACATCTAAACCATTTAGTATATAAACTGGGTTATACTCCTTATACACACCTAAACCATCTACTATATAAACCGGATTATACTCCTTATACACACCTAAACCAACTACTATATAAACCGGATTATACTCCTTATACACAACTAAACCATGTACTACTTAAACCGGATTATACTCCTTATACACACCTAAACCATCTACTATATTAACTGGATTATACTCCTTATACACAACTAAACCATCTACTATATAAACTGGATTATACTCCTTATACACACCTAAACCATCTACTATATAAACCGGATTACACTCCTTATACACACCTAAACCAACTACTATATAAACTGGATTATACTCCTTATACACACCTAAACCATCTATTATATAAACCGGATTATACTCCTTATACACACCTAAACCAACTACTATATAAACTGGATTATACTCCTTATACACATCTAAACCATTTACTATATAAACTGGAATATACTCCTTATACACACCTTAACCATCTACTATATAAACCGGATTATACTCCTTATACACACCTAAACCAACTACTATATAAACCGGATTATACTCCTTATACACAACTAAACCATATACTACTTAAACCGGATTATACTCCTTATACACACCTAAACCATCTACTATATTAACTGGATTATACTCCTTATACACAACTAAACCATCTACTATATAAACTGGATTATACTCCTTATACACACCTAAACCATATACTATGTAAACCGGTTTATACTCCTTATACACACCTAAACCAACTACTATATAAACTGGATTATACTCCTTATACACATCTAAACCATCTACTATATGAACTGGATTATACTCCTTATACACATCTAAACCATCTCCTATATAAACAGGATTATACTCCTTATACACAACTAAACCATCTACTATATAAACTGGATTATATTCTTTATACACATCTAAACTATCTCCAATATAAACTGGAATATACTCCTTATACACAACTAAACCAACTACTATATAAACTGGATTATACTCCTTATACACATCTAAACCATCTACTATATGAAGCGGATTATACTCCTTATACACAACTAAACCATCTACTATATAAACCGGATTATACTCCTTATACACACCTAAACCATCTCCTATATAAACTGGATTATACTCCTTATACACATCTAAACCATCTACTATATGAAGCGGATTATACTCCTTATACACAACTAAACCATCTACTATATAAACCGGATTATACTCCTTATACACATCTAAACCATCTCCTATATAAACTGGATTATACTCCTTATACACAACTAAACCAACTACTATATAAACTGGATTATACTCCTTATACACATCTAAACCATCTCCTATATAAACTGGATTATACTCCTTATACACAACTAAACCATCTACTATATAAACTGGATTATACTCCTTATATACAACTAAACTATCTACTATATAAACTGGATTATATTCCTTATACACATCTAAACCATCTCCTATATAAACTGGGTTATACTCCTTATACACAACTAAACCAACTACTATATAAACTGGATTATAGTCCTTATACACACCTAAACCATATACTATATTAACTGGATTATACTCCTTATACACAACTAAACCATCTACTATATAAACTGGATTATACTCCTTATACACACCTAAACCATCTACTATATAAACCGGATTATACTCCTTATACACACCTAAACCAACTACTATATAAACTGGATTATATTCCTTATACACACCTAAACCATCTATTATATAAACCGGATTATACTCCTTATACACACCTAAACCAACTACTATATAAACTGGATTATACTCCTTATACACATCTAAACCATTTACTATATAAACTGGATTATACTCCTTATACACACCTAAACCATCTACAATATAAACCGGATTATACTCCTTATACACACCTAAACCAACTACTATATAAACCGGATTACACTCCTTATACACAACTAAACCTTGTACTACTTAAACCGGATTATACTCCTTATACACACCTAAACATCTACTATATTAACTGGATTATACTCCTTATACACAACTAAACCATCTACTATATAAACTGGATTATACTCCTTATACACACCTAAACCATATACTATATAAACCGGATTATACTCCTTATACACACCTAAACCAACTACTATATAAACTGGATTATACTCCTTATACACATCTAAACCATCTACTATATAAACTGGATTATACTCCTTATACACATCTAAACCATCTCGTATATAAACAGGATTATACTCCTTATACACAACTAAACCATCTACTATATAAACTGGATTATATTCCTTATACACATCGAAACCATCTCCTATATAAACTGGATTATACTCATTATACACAACTAAACCAACTACTATATAAACTGGATTATACTCCGTATACACAACAAAACCATCTCCTATATGTCGGGATCACACTCAGTCGGAGCAGCCTTTGGAAGTGGGGAATCACCAGAAATAATACACAAGACACGTCTTGTATAGTGTATCACTGGGAAGTCTCTGAAGCACGCCTGCCTTCAGGGTGCTATCCCTTCTTTATATAGTTGTTTCAGTAGGTTTAGTGGTTATACAAGTTTTGCATGTTTAAACAAAGAGACAAAACAGGAAAGAAAGAAAAGAAAAGAAAACAGTTTCGTGGGCGGCAGTTTCACAACAAACAGTACAAAGGCAATTCCACAGACAAGAAAAACAGGATTTCATACTATAGCTAAAATGTCCTTGAATGGACAGGTCAATATTTATCACAAATTCTTTTTTTTTTTTTTTTTGTTCATTGAGGTAATCATTTTTGTTCTGCTCTTCACAATCCCCCCTTTGACATATTCCATTCAAAACCTTGTCGATCATTTTAGTCATTCTTTTTGTGATATTACAAAAAAAAAACTTTATATTCTCGCATCCATTACACAAAATTTATTTGTGCATACCGAGATACCCTTGAGTACAACCTTGAATAATACATATATAATTACAATAACCATAACTGTATGTACTAGGCTTTGCATAATCCCGGTAACCCACCCACCGATCCCTCTGAACCAATTGGCCGGGTTAAGAAAAGAAAAGGTATCTGACCACCAGCTATCCTTATTTTGGTCATTGTCTTTGTCATACTGATCCCTGAGTCGTTGTACGTCTTTTAATTTAAATATCATACTCATAGTACTATTAGGGTCTATATAATGACAGCAGGTGGGTCCGATGATTTGACACATACCCCCTTGTGAGGCAGTTAGGTAATCCAATACCAGGGTATGTTGGTTAGTGACTATTATAAGCTGATTCTGTACAGCTATACTAGTATTTAATATGTCCAATATATCCCAAATCTGATAATCTAGATAATCCGTGGCTCTAACTAATTTATCCCACATTTGTGTTAACATAGGATAAATAAAAATGGTACTAGCAATTTTGTTGGGAATTCCCATTTGTACTATATGCGGCCTCCCCGAGGGACGTGGTGAGTTATCTGCAGCTCTTTTATACAGTGTGTGCTTGGGCACGGCTTGCATATTCACTTGTTTATTTGAAATTATGAAAGTAGCCGGGGTTAGGCGTCCTAATGTACAAGTACCCTTTATACCTACGGGAAGCCATTTATATGCTCCTTCTCCGCATATCCAAAATGTACCCTCAGGCAGATCCCACAAAGCTGAGTGCTGCAATACCAATCTGTGAGCCAAATCCACAAAACTAGATACATTCTGAAGCATACACCAAGAGGGTTTTTGTCCCAAGGGGCTACAGTACCCGGCTGCGGGATTCCCACATACATGCATTCCGTTGACATACTCATTGGATTCATTACAAACCAGGTTCCCCGGCTTACTTGTACAACTGTCTGCATCACCTTGGGGGAACAACTCAGAATGTTCCCATTTTCTATTATGTATGTATCTTTCCAATACTGTAGGTTTGAAAGCATCAGAGGAAGGGGTGGTTGTACTGAAACTGAGCTGTAGATTTTCAGTGGGGACCTGTCCTAAATCAGTTAATCCAGTCTTATTCCTAGGTACCCATTTTCCTCCCTTGAATGCTAAATATTGTAAGTTGTCTATTTTTCCTGTAAGATTGCCCTGCCACCAAGGAAATTCTACCCATCCCACAATTGGTATGGCGATTGTAGTATTCCATAGTCTAGTATTGCCAGGTTGGTTGTTGGCCAGGTTGTCTGAACAATTAGGCCAAGCGAATATTTCTTCAGCTGACACGGGAACTGCTAGAAAAGGTATACTTGTGGCTGATACTGGTGAATGGGTACAGATCCAACAATCTGCCAGGGGTTGCGTATTATTTAACAAGTCATGAACTAATTTTCTATGATGTTGTATGAATCTATTGTTCAAAGGGGCTAGAGAATTCAGTCTTTCCCATGCCTCCGTTGAGGTTAACATTATTAACATCAATATCATGAGTCTTATACTGCTTTTTTGCAATGGCTTGCATGTATCCATGATGCCTTTCCTTCAAGCTTGACTGCTGTTGGAGTTGTTAACAGGACTTGGAAAGGTCCGTCAAATCTCGGTTCCAGAGTCTTTCTGGTGTGTCTTTTCACGTAGACTTGATCACCAGGTTCCAACTTGTGGCCTCCTTCGAGATTTTCTGGATCTGGAAGGGAAGCAAAAACTTGCGAATGCACTTTAGTTAAACGTTTTTGTAATTCTTGTACATAAGCAGTTAAAGTCTCAGTATTCAACATCAGTTGTTGTGGAAAATAACAACCCAAATTTGCTGCTCTACCAAAAAGAATCTCATGTGGTGACAGCTTAGCCTTCCCCCTTGGGGTGTTTCGGATGGAATACAGGGCAAGTGGTAGACACTCGGTCCAAGGCTTTCCTGTTTCTGCCATGGCCTTCTGGATTTTTAATTTTATTGTCCCATTTAATCTTTCCACTTTACCTGAACTCTGTGGATGATATGGAGTGTGAAACTGGTTTTCTACTCCCAACATTTTCATAACATTCTGGAATATTTCCCCAGTAAAATGGGTACCCCTATCTGACTCGATCACCTCAGGCATGCCGTAACGGGGTATCAGTTCATGTGCTATTTTAATGGCAGTAGTTTTTGCTGAGGCTTTACGAACTGGATAAGCCTCTGGCCACCCTGAGAACATGTCCACACACACAAGCACATATTCGTATCCATTGTACCTAGGAAGTTGGATGTAGTGGATCTGGAGTCTTTGAAAGGGATACAGTGGTCTTACATGATGCTTGGTTGGGGTTTTAATGGCCTGACCTGGATTGTGTGCCAGGCATATAGCGCATGCAGCACACATGTTCCGAGCAAAATTACCAAAGCCTGGAGCCAACCACCTTTCTTTTACCTTGAGCGTCATACCATTTGCCGACACATGCGTGGGTAGGTGGAGGTCACTTGCCACTGCGGGGTACCAGGCTCTGGGTAAACACAACAAAGTTCCTTTTTTCCATAATCCTTGCTGATCTTCTGCCCCTTTTTTCTGCCACTGCCCTCGTTCTTCGTCGTCTACCTGTTTCTGAGCTTCCTTCAATCTTTCCTTATCATCTTCAGAGCTATCTAGTGTGTGGGCATGATGTAAGGGTTTACGTGCTGCCTGTTTTGCTGCCTTATCGGCTTTATCGTTACCCCTGGCTTCCTCGGTGTCGAGTCTCACATGTGCAGCTACCTTTATCACCGCTATTTCTTTAGTTTCTTGTGCTGCCTCCAGAATCTGTCTAATGAGGGAGGCATGTTTAACAGGTTGGCCTGAAGCAGTCATATAACCTCTGGCTCTCCATATTACGCCAAAATCGAAAATAATGCCATGTGCATATCTAGAATCAGTGTATATGTTTGCTGTCTGATCTTTGGCTATTTTTAGAGCTTCAACTAATGCCGTAAGTTCTGCTTCTTGTGCAGACTGATTAGCAGGGAGAGGTTCTGCTTTCAGCACTTCATGCTGAGTTACTACCGCATAACCTGTATGAAATTGTCCATTCATATCTGCATATCTACTGCCATCTATGAAAAGTTCAAATGTAGCATTACAGAGTGGCTTGTCACGTACATTACATAAGCCCTGAGTCTCTTGTTCCATTAATTGTACACAATCATGCATTGACTTTGATGGGTCAAAGGAGTTGGAGAGTGCAGTTTCCTCAGGTATGGTACCCCCCTCAGACTCTAAAGGGAGCAAAGACGCGAGATTAAGAGTCTGAATCCTGGCAAAGGAAATGTTGGGCGGCAGTAGTAGGGAACATTGGAGACGGAGGTGTCTGGCCATTGAAATATGTTTAGGTTGGACGGTACCATACCTTGTGGCAATCTTGTCCATGCTAATTGTTTACCCTTGAATGTAAAGGCAAACAAATGCCAACAGTTCTTATGTAGTGGCACAGAAAAAAATGCGTTTGATAAGTCAATTACCGTAAAATATGCAGCAGTGCTGGGAATTTGAGACAGTAAGGTATGAGGATTCGGTACCACAGGGGTGACCGGTGCCAAAACCTTATTGATTTCCCGTAAGTCGTGCACCATGCGATATTTCACCATAGTTTCTTTGGAGGACACTTTCTTTTTAACAGGATATAAGGGTGTATTGGCGGGTGACCTGATTTCTACCAAAACACCTTGTAACACATAATCCTGAATTTGTTGAGAAATCGCCTGTTCTTGCTGGGCGCTGATGGGGTATTGCCTAAGCTGAGGTAATATGGTTCCCGGGGCAGTTTCTAACAGTATAGGAGCTACTGATAAAAATCCTACATCAGTGTCTCCTTTTGCCCATAGGCTGTCAGGAACCCGAGACAAGTCAATTTTTGCTTGTTGAGTGTAAATTTCGGGAAAATCCTCCATTGCCTGTATTCTAACATATGGTTCCAGAGTTTCTGCATCTTCAGGGATGGTCAGCATAACTGTGCCATCTTCTCTAAAATGGATGTTTGCATGCATTTTACTTAAGACATCAGTACCCAACAAGCAGGTAGGTGCACCTTTAGCAAATAAAAATTTGGATACAAAAGTTTTAGGGCCAAAGCTCACATTTAAAGGTTTTGTAAAGGGCAACGCCTGAATTTTACCATCATACCCTTCTGCATATGTAACCTTTGAGGATATATTGTCAGGATATGGTAAAAAGTCCTGATTTAAAATGGAGGATGTTGCTCCCGTATCTATCAGAAAAGGTACATTTTTACCCTCAACTTCAACTTGTATTATTGGTCTTCTAGAAGGAAGAGAGACCTGCATAACTTTCAGTCATTCTGAGCTGTCTGTTTGATCAGGCACTGGGTTATTTATCCTATTTTTGGGTACAAAGGTTCCTGAATCTATATCTGCTTTTCTCTTCCTACATTCCCTTTGGAAATGTCCTGGCTTCTTACAGTAATGACAAGTAAACTTTTGATTAGCAGAGCCAGTATTAGCCTGTGCAATTCTTACTGGCTTAGAATTTTCTCTTAAGTCCATTTCTATCCCTACAGCTTTCTGTCTAGCCAGGTGTGGGTCTTCCAAGGTTCTCCAATCAGGGGTTGCGGCCTTAAGCTTTTCCTTCACTTTTGGAGACAATCCATCTATAAAGGTTTTTGTAACTAACCTCATCATTCCTGGAGCGGTTAGATCCATGCCTTCATCTCTGAAATTATTTTCTACACTTAGATAATATTCGTCTACTGATTGTCCAGATTTCTGAGCCACCACTCCCGTTGTTCCTCTCTGCCTCTCCCTCATGAAAACCATTAAGTGATCTACAAATTGTGTACCTGATTCTATCGTTTGTAAGGCACCATCTCCTGCTTGGGGCCTATGTACCTGTAGATTTGCTAATAGCTCCTGGAAGAGTCCAGGAGTCATTTTCATTCTACATAATTCTTCTCCATCTGCCCAAACTCCAGCGTGAGTCTGCATAATTTGCTGTATATATTGTGCAAATCTAACTGGACACTGGGTGGGATCTGGTGCGTTATGCAAGAGAGACATGCCTTCAGCGGGGGACCAAGGGAAATATTGTCGAGTTTGGTGATATCTAGTTCCCATTACTCCGTCAGCACCAGGTTCCCTAAAGGGTCTTGGTACTACCCTAACAGGGGCAAGTACAGCGCCATGTCTAGGTGTACCACAGGCTAGGCAATCATTTCTCCAGTCTGGATTTTGTTATCCACAGTGCGGACATACCCATCCTCCTGGTCCGGCTAAACTTTGAGGTGGTGTTTGGAGAAAAGATGGGGCATGTGGGTTAAGGTATGGGGGTGGGGTATTTTTAGATTCCACATTTTGTTTTTCTCCACAGCCTGTGGGTCTAATACACCACTTTTTACTCTGTTGATTATATGTCCATCCCTCATTTTCTGCTACCCTAGAGACATCAATCAATGCTTGGATCTGATCTATCCATTTCTTGTCTCTGATTATGCCTTTTTTCCTTTCCTGAATTCCTTCCCATAGTTTTCTACTAAAAGCTTCTGCCCTAGTAACTCCAAACTTACTAAAAATCTTTTCCAGCCCCTTAGTGGCATCTTCACCACTTCTCTCCTTTATGATAGTATAGATATCTAATTCTTCTGGTTCCGACTTTGTTTGCTTATTCCCCATTTTCTTATCCTGAGCTTTCTTGCCCTAGGTGGCGTTTGGGTATGAGAATACCTCGTTACCTTCTTCCTAAGGAGCTAGGATGTCTTTTTCTTGCCCTAGGTGGCGTTTGGGTATGAGAATACCTCGTTACCTTCTTCCTAAGGAGCTAGGATGTTTAAACTGTGTTGATGTAAGAAAATCCTGATTCCTACACCTATAGCAAACAACACAAATGCAACCAGACAGAAAAAGAAAAAGAACATACAACGTATCTTGTCCCAGGCTAATTTATCTGTCCTGGGCTCATACTATCATACACTTATCCGTCACCAGGTTTTTGTCAAAGACAGGATCAGAGATTGAACATAGGCGCGGAGGTCTCCCCGAAAGGACGCAACCACGTTGCCCAGTGGGACAGTCACTTCTTCTGTTTCAACCCCCTGGGCGGCTTATAGGGCTATTCCCAACTTCCACACACCTTCTATTCACATTCACTCTCATTCAATGCCGTACTCCGTGAGGTGATCAATTCCTAAATAGTTCAAGAACCCGAGCTATAGGTATCCTCCTCTACTAGAACTACCCGCTAAAGAACACGACACAGAAAATCTTACGGACAGTGCAGGGCAGATATAAGAGATCTAACAGTGTCTCTTACCTGGCCAGGTTTTTGTTCATCTGCCGTCCATTATCCCAGATTCTCTTTTCGTTCGTATTCTGCCGGTGTTCTTGAAGGAATACACAGACCTCGGGTCCCTGTTCGGGCGCCAGGAAATGTCGGGATCACACTCAGTCGGAGCAGCCTTTGGAAGTGGGGAATCACCAGAAATAATACACAAGACACGTCTTGTATAGTGTATCACTGGGAAGTCTCTGAAGCACGCCTGCCTTCAGGGTGCTATCCCTTCTTTATATAGTTGTTTCAGTAGGTTTAGTGGTTATACAAGTTTTGCATGTTTGAACAAAGAGACAAAACAGGAAAGAAAGAAAAGAAAAGAAAACAGTTTCGTGGGCGGCAGTTTCACAACAAACAGTACAAAGGCAATTCCACAGACAAGAAAAACAGGATTTCATACTATAGCTAAAATGTCCTTGAATGGACAGGTCAATATTTATCACAAATTCTTTTTTTTTTTATTTTTGTTCATTGAGGTAATCATTTTTGTTCTGCTCTTCACATATATAAACTGGATTATACTCCTTATACACATCTAAACCATCTCCTATATAAACCAGATTATACTCCTTATACACAACTAAATTATCTACTATATAAACTGGATTATACTCTTTGTACATATCTAAACCTTCTCCTATATAAACCGGATTATACTCCTTATACACAACTAAACCATCTACTATATAAACTGGATTATACTCATTATGCACATCTAAACCATCTACTATATAAAGCGGATTATACTCCTTATACACAACTAATCCATCTACTATATATACCGGATTATACTCCTTATACACATCTAAACCATCTCCTATATAAACTGGATTATACTCCTTATACACAACTAAACCATCTACTATATAAACTGGATTATACTCCTTATACACAACTAAACCATCTACAATATAAACTGGATTATGCTCCTTATACACATCTAAACCATCTCCTATATTAACTGGATTATACTCCTTATACACATCTAAACCATCTCCTATATAAACCGGATTATACTCCTTATACACACTTAAACCATTTACTATATAAACTGAATTATACTCCTTATACACATCTAAACCATCTACTATATAAGATGGATTATACTCCTTATACACACCTAAACCATCTACTATATTAACTGGATTATACTCCTTATACACACCTAAACCATCTACTATATTAACTGGATTATACTCCTTATACACAACTAAACCATCTACTATGTAAACTGGATTATACTCCTTATACACATCTAAACCATCTACTATATAAGATGGATTATACTCCTTATACACACCTAAACCATCTACTATATTAACTGGATTATACTCCTTATACACACCTAAACCATCTACTATATTAACTGGATTATACTCCTTATACACAACTAAACCATCTACTATATAAACTGGATTATACTCCTTATACACAACTAAACCATCTACTATATAAACTGGATTATACTCCTTATACACACCTAAACCATCTACTATATTAACTGGATTATACTCCTTATACACACCTAAACCATCTACTATATTAACTGGATTATACTCCTTATACACAACTAAACCATCTACTATATAAACTGGGTTGTACTCCTTACACAACTAAACCAACTACTATATAAACTGGATTATACTCCTTATACACACCTAAACCATATACTATATTAACTGGATTATACTCCTTATACACAACTAAACCATCTACTATATAAACTGGATTATACTCCTTATACACACCTAAACCATCTACTATATGAACCGGATTATACTCCTTATACACACCTAAACCAACTACTATATAAACTGGATTATACTCCTTATGCGCACCTAAACCATCTATTATATAAACCGGATTATACTCCTTATACACACCTAAACCAACTACTATATAAACTGGATTATACTCCTTATACACATCTAAACCATCTACTATATAAACTGGATTATACTCCTTATAAACATCTAAACCATTTACTATATAACCGGATTATACTCCTTATAAACATCTAAACCATCTACTATATAAACTGGATTATACTCCTTATAAACATCTACTCCATCCACTATATAAACCGGATTATATTCCTTATACACAACTAAACCATCTCCTATATAAACCGGATTATACTCCTTATACACATCTAAACCATTTACTATATAAACCGGATTATACTCCTTATACACATCTAAACCATCTACTATATAAACCGGATTATACTCCTTATACACACCTAAACCATTTACTATATAAACCGGATTACACTCCTTATACACAACTAAACCATCTCCTATATAAACCGGATTATACTCCTTATACACATCTGGGGTCCTCACACCTACCCAGACTGGTCAAAGTGGGACTCCAGTCCAACAGAAATATTCCACCTGGAATTCTGCAAGCACCTTCTCCAGGTCCATCGGAGCACCTCCAACAGTGCTTGTCGGGCCGAGCTGGGCATATTCCCTCTACACCTAACAGTTCTAAAGAGGGCGCTGTCATTCCGGGCTCACCTGCATAGGAGCAATCCAAGCTCCCATCACCATAAAGCTCTGATACATGTAGGTGAAACAGAAAAACCAGAACCCTCGGAACAGCCCAGCCAAACCCAACCGGACCAGAACACCAATCACAACAACCTGACAAAAGCCGGAATTAGGAAGATGGCAGATGAAGGCCAGGAGAGGTATGTCAGTGACTGGAAGAATGATATCATCAGCTCACAGAAACTGACCATGTACCGGAGCCTACAGAGAGACTACAGACTGGCCCCATATCTGGAGAAACTCCCGGACCCCAGAGACCGCCAGATCCTGAGCCGATATAGACTCAGTGCCCACAGTCTGGCCATCGAATGTGGCCGACACAGGCAGAGCTACAAGCCCAGGGAGGAAAGACTGTGCCAACACTGTGACCAGGAGGCCATAGAGGACGAAACCCACTTCCTGCTACACTGCTCCAAATACTCAGCAGTGAGGGACACTCACTTCAGGAGACTCTCACATCTCTTCCCAGACTTCATCACCATGAAGGAGGAAGAGAAAACATATATCCTGCTGGGAGAAGAAGAGAGAGCGGTGGAGATAGCAGCGCGGTATGTGAGCGAATGCCATAGACTGCGAGAAAGAGAACTATGATGCCATGGACTATAGCCCCCAACCTGGACCTGCCCCATCCACCTCCCCTATGCCATGGACTATAGCCCCCACAATGGACCTGCCCCATCCACCTCCCCTATGCCATGGACTATAGCCCCCACAATGGATCTGCCCCATCCACCTCCCCTATGCCATGGACTATAGCCCCCAACCTGAACCTGCCCCATCCACCTCCCCTATGCCATGGACTATAGCCTCCAACCTGAACCTGCCCCATCCACCTCCCCTATGCCATGGACTATAGCCCCCAACCTGGACCTGCCCCATCCACCTCCCCTATGCCATGGACTATAGCCCCCACAATGGACCTGCCCCATCCACCTCCCCTATGCCATGGACTATAGCCCCCACAATGGATCTGCCCCATCCACCTCCCCTATGCCATGGACTATAGCCCCCAACCTGAACCTGCCCCATCCACCTCCCCTATGCCATGGACTATAGCCTCCAACCTGAACCTGCCCCATCCACCTCCCCTATGCCATGGACTATAGCCCCCAACCTGAACCTGCCCCATCCACCTCCCCTATGCCATGGACTATAGCCCCCATCCTGGATCTGCCCCCATCCACCTCCCCTATGCCATGGACTATAGCCCCCATCCTGGATCTGCCCCATCCACCTCCCCTATGCCATGGACTATAGCCCCCACCCTGGATCTGCCCCCATCCACCTCCCCTATCCCATGGACTATAGCCCCCACCCTGGATCTGCCCCATCCACCTCCCCTATGCCATGGACTATAGCCCCCACCCTGGATCTGCCCCCATCCACCTCCCCTATGCCATGGACTATAGCCCCCACCCTGGATCTGCCCCATCCACCTCCCCCCACAGCTCCTACCCAACATCCCCTCAGTCCCTATCCCTATTGCCTTTATACACTTGCTTTGGCAAAACTGATGTGTATTTGGTCCTGCCAATAAAGCTTCTTTGAATCTTGAATCACATCTAAACCATCTACTATATAAACCGGATTATACTCCTTATACACATCTAAACCATTTACTATATAAACCGGATTATACTCCTTATAAACATCTAAACCATCTACTATATAAACTGGATTATACTCCTTATACACATCTAAACCATCTACTATATAAACCGGATTATACTCCTTATACACACCTAAACCATTTACTATATAAACTGGATTATACTCCTTATACACACCTAAACCATTTACTATATAAACTGGATTATACTCCTTATACACACCTAAACCATTTACTATATAAACTGGATTACACTCCTTATACACACCTAAACCATCTACTATATAAACTGGATTATACTCCTTATACATATCAAAACCATTTACTATATAAACTGGATTATAATCCTTATACACATCTAAACCATCTACTATATAAACCGGATTATACTCCTTATACACATCTAAACCGTCTCCTATATAAACCGGATTACACTCCTTATACACATCTAAACCATCTCCTATATAAACCGGATTATACTCCTTATACACAACTAAACCATCTCCTATATAAACCGGATTATACTCCTTATACACATCTAAACCATCTACTATATAAACTGGATTATACTCCTTATATTATACACAACTAAACCAACTACTATATAAACCAGATTATACTCCTTATACACATCTAAACCATCTACTATATAAACCGGATTATACTCCTTATACACATCTAAACCATATCCTCTATAAACTGGATTATACTTCTTATATATAGCTCAGTATGCCCCTTTATAAGCCTCATAATTCCCCTCGATATGCCTTATTGTACCTCCATTAAAACATTATTGAATTCCGTCTTATACCGGGGTTTGAAGCTTGTCTCCCTGAATGTTACTATGGGCAGCCATTTTTGTTTTCTAATGCCCACTAGAGGGAGCTCTTGTACAGTCTGGTGCAAGTTTAGGGTTAATCTCCCTGGAGTAAAGTTGGGATGGACTTGACAATAAGGACACGCCCACAGTGACATCATAGGTCTGTGTCGGCCAATCACTGCTGCTCGTTTGTGAACAAGCTAGTGACATCATTACCCAGGACTCCATATAGGAAGCTGCAGAGTCCAGAGCACACCAGGAACGGAATTGGGTCGAGTTCACACATGACCTTGGTGAATTTCATGCTGTGTTCAGTCAGAAATTCAGGGAAAGGCAAATGCTATGTCCCCCACCTGTTGGCCTGCCCGCGCTCCCCGGGGCCCCTCCGCAGCCCAGGACTGAGCCCTTGTCCCCATTGGATTTAGTAACATGCTGATGTCATCACATTTTGCCCTTTAACCTTCTGGTTATTTTCTGTATTTTGCTGCAGTCCAATGTCACATAAAATGTTCTTCATTGTAATTCTTTACCTTTTTCTTACCTTTCTGTGTATTTTTTATTACCCTAAACCTTATCCTTGTCCTAATCCTCTTCCTGACCATAACATTAATCCTATCACTAATGTTAACCCTACAGCTCGTCCTATCCCTGAGTCTAGCCTTTACCCTAATCCTGGTCCTAAGTTAGTCTAGCTCTAATTCTAGTTAGTGTGCGAGAAAGAATGTAAAAAGTAAAGTTTATTATACAGTTAGCTTTAATTTCTACAGATAAAATATTTTTACATTTTTTGAGAGCTCCCCCAGCATTTCTGTGGCACCTCAGGAGTTTGGTTGCCACAGTGGCATTGCCTCCCTCACAGGGGGTGATGTCATGCCTGGAAGTAAGGAAGGATCCCCTTTCCAGGTACATCAGCATGCAACACCTTTCCAGACTGCAGACCAGAAGGGGGAGCTCTAACACCTGTTTTAGGGGAGCTTCCCTATAAGTTCTGGCTGGAGGCAGGGTTAGTTAGTCTTAGTGTGTGAGTCTGAGAGGAAGGAAGAGGAGGCAAGTGAGGAGAACCTGAGGGATTGGTGCTGTGACTGAACTCACCCCAGGACTGAGAGCCAAAGGTCAGACACCGGAGTCCATGGTTGTGTGGGAACTGCAGGACTCTCAACCAAATCCGGAGGACAGGAGATTGCAGGTCTCCTGGCCTCAGCTGACACCCAAAGGTACAGCAGCAGGTCAGAGCCTGGAGTCACCACGAGGGAGTGACACCTGAAAAAGGCTCAAGCTGCCTGCCAGGCAGGTAGTGTTTCACTTAGTGACCAGACAGAGAGGGACTTGAGGAGAACTAAAAGCACCAAGCACCCAGAGAACAGCGCAGTAGGAAGGCCTCCAACCCCACCTGGCTAGGGGGACTCTGAATTGCTTCCAGGCTGCCTTTATCTCCATCACCAGCTGTGACTTGTGCCCCAGACTACACATTCAACCTGAGATTAAAGGTAAAGAAAATTGCAACCTTTGTGTCCTCTAGTTATTCCTGCACCCTCAGTCCTGCACCCCAACGTCCACAATTCCCTTACAGAACTGCACTGGTAGCTAGTGTTGAGCGATACCGTCCGATACTTGAAAGTATCGGTATCGGATAGTATCGGCCGATACCTGAAAAATATCGGATATCGCCGATACCGATATCCGATACCAATACAAGTCAATGGGACACCAAGTATCGGAAGGTATCCTGATGGTTCCCAGGGTCTGAAGGAGAGGAAACTCTCTTTCAGGCCCTGGGATCCATAGTGAGGTGTAAAATAAAGAATTAAAATAAAAAATATTGATATATTTACCTCTCCGGCGGCCCCTGGACATCACGCTGGTAACCGGCCGGCTTCTTTGTTTAAAATGAGCGCGTTTAGGACCTGCGAATGACGTCGCGGCTTCTGATTGATCGCGTGCCGCTCATGTGACCGCCACGCGACCAATCAGAAGCCGTGACGTCATTCGCAGGTCTTTAATTCCTAGAATTAGGAGTTTAGTGAATGAGAATGACGTCGCGGCTTCTGATTGGTCGCGTGGCGGTCACATGAGCGGCACGTGACCAATCAGAAGCCGCGACGTCATTCGCAGGTCCTAAACGCGCTCATTTTAAACAAAGAAGCCGGCCGGTTACCAGCGTGATGTCCAGGGGCCGCCGGAGAGGTGAATATATCAATATTTTTTATTTTAATTCTTTATTTTACACCTCACTATGGATCCGATACCGATACCCGATACCACAAAAGTATCGGATCTCGGTATCGGAATTCCGATACCGCAAGTATCGGCCGATACTCGATACTTGCGGTATCGGAATGCTCAACACTACTGGTAGCCCTTGGCCCCCGCTCCACCTGTGGGCAGCAGAACTATCCCAGCTGCATCACCATCGGCCCTCAGCAGTCTCCTTAAGCAGCGTCAGCCATTTACAGCCGAACACCACAGGTGGCGTCACATACAATCCCTTATGAACTTCCCCTTTCTTATTTTTATTGTGTGCCCAGGGCCACGGACTGGGTCACCGATGCCGTGACCACCCCTTTCAGAGCCGTCCGACCCCGGTCTGAGTAGCCCACGGCCTTACCGTGTGTTGCAACTCTCTGCCTCTAGTGTCACAAAATCACCAGTGAGAGGAAAGGCTGGAAGCTGCGAGAGAGCAAAGTACAGCCTCCATAATCTTAGTGACTGCCTATGCAGAGTGCAGCAGTTCAGATCTGTTTGTCATTGGCTGCTTTGCTCTCGACCTGCAGCGACCTACTTGACAATGCTTACATTATCACACTGAGAGCTTCTCATTATGGTCACTGCTAATGCATTAGCTTCTGCGCTCTGCATAGGCAGCGACAGACTTGACAATGTTCACTTCATCATACCGAGAGCTTTCTCATTTTGATCACTGCCTATGCAGAGCGCAGCAGTGGAGATAGATTTGTCATTAGCTTCTGCGCTCTCCTTAGGCAGAGACTGACTTGACCATGCTCACTTCATCATTTCGATCACTGCCTATGCAGAGCGCAGCAGCCAATTACAACCTCATCTCCATTGCTGTGCTCTGCATAGGAGCCTGCGGCCCCTGGCTGCTCTACTATTCTTGCTCGGTGGCTGCTACGTCATTCCAATAAGAAGGCATAGCGTCGCTCTTGTGAGCCCTCCTTCCACATGACGCCAATGTGGTAACAATGTAAACCCTCTGCAGAGGATGAACAATGTATCGAATGTATGACACTTACCCACAATGCATCTCTGCTCCCGGGACCCCCAGACTGCGCTCCTATGCACACACACGGGGGACGCGCAGCTCTAGGTCTGAGCTCAGACAGGAACATTCTCGGTTTTTGGCACAAGTCTCTCGATCACCTAAAAGTCACTGATGAAGGCCTCGGGGTGATTTATGAAGTGTGGATGATCTGGGCGACCCACGCTCCGTGTGTGCGGCTGAACACTCCCGGAGTGGAGGCCATTTCTGCTTACTAATGATATCGCAATCCTGGAAAGATGTTTTGCTATGAGAATAGGAAAAATAGAAATGGAGCTTTTTTTTTTTTTAAAGTTTTCAAAGAAGAAGGTCTAATGTAAGGCATGGTGGTCCCGGCTCCTGGGGATAAGATCTCAACCACCAACCAAACTGGTGATCCGGCTGAAGCTGGTGGTAAATGTGGTGGAAGTGACCAGATAGCAGCTGCGATGGAGGTGGTCCGCACGGCGCATAATTCAGGCTTTGTATGAAGCTCCGGACAACGTGCCTCCTGAATTATAGGGAGAAATCCAAAGCCGGTATCCAGAAGTCACAAGATGAAAGATGCAGCGGCATAATAATAATAATAATAATAATAATAATAATAATTAGAGTTGAGCGACTTTTACTTTTTTTGGATCGAGTCGGGTTTCGCGGGTGAAATCGGCCGATTATTGCGAAAAGTCGGGGGCCGACCGAAACACGAAACCCAATGCAAGTCAATGGGGAATCAAAGTCGGCAGTGAGTGGAGGACAGGAAAACACCTACAGTGCCCATTTTAATGCCAAAAACATCAATTCGTATTACTGAAGCTTGTCAATCTTAATTTACTTTATAATAATAGTTAGGCATTGGAAACTGGGGGTCATTTGGCTAAAGTTGTGGGGGGTAGGGCTGGCTCAAGATTTTCGTGGGCCCAGGAAGCACGGAATACGTCACGGCAGTGGAGCAGGGAGAGGTAAGTATTTCAACTTTGCAAGTGCTGTGATCCTGAGCAAGCAGGGGGGGCCCACTCGTTGGCATTGGCACTGGCACAGGGCCCCTCATAGTACAGCGGTGTGTTGGACGGCGGGGCGCCTCCCACCGGCAGCGACACTTTTGCGTACTATGAGGGGCCCTGTGCCAGTGACGTCGCCAACGAGTATTCCTCCCCCCACCTGATGAAGGAACCTGCACTTTCATCTGCACCTTCCTCTTTGCCCCCGTGTAAGGTGGTATGGTATGCGGGAAGGGGAACCTGACTTTCAGCAGGGTCAGATTCTGGCTGTGTAGCGTGCAAGGGGAATGTAGTGGTCTGGGTCAATGTACCAGCAGACTCATCTATCACTGGCTGGGCAATGGGCAGGATGAGGGGGAAACACAGATATAGGCCCAAAGAATAAAGTGGGCTAAATGCAGTTCAAAATTGGTAACAGAACTAACTAGGCGGCATAGCGAGGTACAGGGGTGGGCTCCTCTGCGGAGCAGCAGACAGTGGTAGTTGGCGCAAAGTATTAACTGGTCTACATGGAGGCCAGGGCCCCTGTATATTTTAACTATCATCTATCATTTCATCATTTGTATTGGCAGTGCCATTGAAGGATTTAACAGCACAGACTACACAGTGGTGGAGCAGGGAGAGGAAAGTATTGCAAGTGGTAGAGCACTGTTCGAGCTGGGGGGAACACTCTCTCGTGGGCGGCGGTACTGGCACAGGGCCCCTCATATTACGACGGTGTGTCTGACGTTGGTTGTGCACCATCACCATCAGAGACACTTCATTGTACTATGAGGGACCCTGTGCCAGTGCTGTCGCCCAAGAGTGGGCACACCACCTGTCCAGGCAAACGGCACTCGCACGCTGGCTCAACACCTCCAGCCTTAGGTGCTATTGTGCTTTTCCCACCACCACCATCAGTACCAGCTGGCAACCACCGCCCACGGCCTCTTCCACCAGAATTCCTCATTTTTTGGAAAATCTAACCAAAATAACAACCGTTATATGATACTGTAAAACAAGGTAGAAGGTGTATATAAACTTGTGGAGAATTTAAATCTCCCTTTTTTGGGGGGAGTCTGAACCAAAACTCAGGCCCAGTGTATTACACAATGTAAGTGGCAGAAAGTGGCTGGAAGATATATGAAAGAATACAAGGACTGTAGTACAATTTCAATCTCCCTACAATGATCTCAGGACAAGTATGGCAGCAATAAAAAGGACTGCGGCACACAAGTGTGGACAAATAAACAAGATAACTGTGCAGAAAGGAGCAACAGGATTTTTGCTTTTAGAAAAGCAGTTGGTTTGCACAGCGGCGTACAAACAGCAATGCAGCTATCAGGGAGCCTTCTAGGGCAGCCCAATGAGCTACAGCGCTGAGAAAAAAAATATAAACTCCACTGTTCCTGCAAACAAAAGGTGGTGTTGGGCAGTGGAAATCGCTACAGCACAAGCGGTTTTGTGGTTAATGGACCCTGCCTAACGCTATCCCTGCTTCTGACGAAGCGGCAGCAACCTCTCCCTAAGCTCAGATCAGCAGCAGTAAGATGGAGGTCGGTGGGAACGCCCCTTTATAGCCCCTGTGACGCCGCAGAAAGCAAGCCAATCACTGCAATGCCCTTCTCTAAGATGGTGGGGACCAGGACCTATGTCATCACGCTGCCCACACTCTGCGTCCACCTTCATTGGCTGAGAAATGGCGCTGAAACCGTGATACGAAACGCAAGTTTGGCGTAAAGATCACCGACCTCATGGCCGATCCCGCACTAGGATCGGGTCGGGTTTCATGAAACCCGACTTTGCCAAAAGTCGGCGAGTTTTAAATTTGTCCGATCCGTTTCGCTCAACCCTAATAATAATCATTATAACAATGAAAATAGCAACGAAGAAGATTCCTGTAAAGCATCAAAACTGGTCACAAACCACAATATAAATGTGACATAAGCTCCTGGGTGCACGGACTGGGGGGGGAAATGATGAAAGACACCTGATACTGAAAGAAAAATGTGTAAAAGAGAATAGTAATAGGTGAGGAGATGTGTCCTTAAGACAAGAAGAAAAGTTGTGGAAGTTAGGAAAAAACATGCAGTAGAGAAAGGACAAAGCGTGAATCAGAGAAACAGTAAGGAAAAGGACAAATTACAGTTAGGTCCATATATATTTGGACAGAGACAACATTTTTCTCATTTTGGTTACAGACATTACCACAATGAATTTTAAACAAAACAATTCAGATGCAGTTGAAGTTCAGACTTTCAGCTTTTATTTGAGGGGATCCACATTAAAATTGGATGAAGGGTTTAGGAGTTTCAGCTCCTTAACATGTGCCACCCTGTTTTTAAAGGGACCAAAAGTAATTGGACAGATTCAATAATTTTAAATAAAATGTTCATTTTTAGTACTTGTTTGAAAACCCTTTGTTGGCAATGACTGCCTGAAGTCTTGAACTCATGGACATCACCAGACGCTGTGTTTCCTCCTTTTTGATGCTCGGCCTTCACTGCGGTGGTTTTCAGTTGCTGTTTGTTTCTGGGCCTTTCTGTCTGAAGTTTAGTCTTTAACAAGTGAAATGCTGCTCAATTGGGTTGAGATCAGGTGACTGACTTGGCCATTCCAGAATATTCCACTTCTTTGCTTTAATAAACTCCTGGGTTGCTTTGGCTTTATGATTTGGGTCATTGTCCATCTGTAGTATGAAACGACGACCAATCAGTTTGGCTGCATTTGGCTGGATCTGAGCACACAGTATGGCGGCTCTGAATGCCTCAGGATTCATTCGGCTGCTTCTGTCCTGTGTCCCATCATCCATAAACACTAGTGACCCAGTGCCACTGGCAGCCATGCATGCCCGCGCCATCACACTGCCTCCGCCGGGTGTTACAGGTGATGTGGTATGCTTTGGATCATGAGCTGGACCGCGCCTTCGCCATACTTTAGTCATTCCATCATTCTGGTAGAGGTTGATCTTGGTTCCATCTGTCCATAGAATGTTCTTCCAGATCTGTGCGGCTTTTTTAGATGTTTTTAGCCTTTTTATTCTTGATGCTTATGAGTGGCAGCACCGTGCAGTGAACCCTCTGTATTTACTTTCATGCAGTCTTCTCTTTATGGTAGATTTGGATATTGACACGCCGACCTCCTGGAGAGTGTTGGTCACTTGGTTGGCTGTTGTGAAGGGGTTTCTCTTCACCATGGAGATTATTCTGCGATCATCCACCACTGTTGTCTTCCGTGGGCGCCCAGGTCTTTTTGCATTGATGAGTTCACCAGTGCTTTCTTTCTTTCTCAGGATGTACCAAACTATAGATTTTGCCACTCCTAATATTGTAGCAACTTCTCGGATGGGTTTTTTCTGTTTTCGCAGCTTAAGGATGGCTTGTTTCACCTGCATGGAGAGCTCCTTTACCGCATGTTTACTTCACAGCAAAACCTTCCAAATGCAGCACCACACCTCAAATCAACTCCAGGCCTTTTATCTGCTTAATTGAGAATGACATAATGAAGGGATTGCCCACACCTGTCCATGAAATAGCCTTGGAGTCAATTGTCCAATTACTTTTGGTCCCTTTAAAAACAGGGTGGCACATGTTAAGGAGCTGAAACTCCTAAACCCTTCATCCAATTTTAATGTGGATCCCCTCAAATGAAAGCTGAAAGTCTGAACTTCAACTGCATCTGAATTGTTTTGTTTAAAATTCATTGTGGTAATGTCTATAACCAAAATTAGAAAAATGTTGTCTCTGTCCAAATATATATGGACCTAACTGTATGTTGTTATGAAGAAAAATGCTAAAAGTCAGAATTTAACTTCTACAAAAATATAACTACAATAATACTGAGGAAAAAAAAGCCAAGAAGCCAGCGCGGCCTATGGTCATCACGCAATACATAAAGTGCATGTGCACATATTAATTTCTAACTGTACTTTAAACTGAGACTTTTAGCAAACAATTGATCAATTCTTTGAGCCACCCCGCCGCATCACGGCATTCTCATAATGGAGCAGTCCTACTCTACGTTTTTTATATACGTTGTGCCATTACGGCCTCCTAAATGTATTTAAAGCAAGACCACTTTAAACACAAATTGTACCTGAAGAGTTTCCGAATCACTGCCATGGCGCCAAAAGGGCAAGCACAGATAAAAGCCGACCATATGTGCACATGCACTTTATGTATTGCGTGCTGACCATAGGCAGCACTGGCTTCTTGGCTTTTTATTTACAATAATACAGAACCTATGTACAAGAATATAACTAGTATAATACTGCCCCTATGTACAAGAATATAACTACTATAATACTGCTCCTATATACAAGAATATAACTACTATAATACTGCCCTTATGTACAAGAATATAACTACTATAATACTGCCCCTATATACTGGAATATAACTATAATACTGCCCCTATGTACAAGAATATAACTACTATAATACTGCCCTTATGTACAAGAATATCTACTATAATACTGCTCCTATGTACAAGAATATAACTACTATAATACTGCTCCTATGTACAAGAATATAACTACTATAATACTGCCCCTATGTACAAGAATATAACTACTATAATACTGATCCTATATACAAGAATATCACTACTATAATACTGCTCCTATGTACAAGAATATAACTACTATAATACTGCTCCTATGTACAAGAATATAACTACTATAATACTGCTCCTATGTACAAGAATATAACTACTATAATACTGCTCCTATGTACAAGAATATAACTACTATAATACTGCTCCTATGTACAAGAATATAACTACTATAATACTGCTCCTATGTACAAGAATATAACTACTATAATACTGCCCCTATGTACAAGAATATAACTATTATAATACTGCTCCTATATACAAGAATATAACTACTATAATACTGCCCTTATGTACAAGAATATAACTACTATAATACTGCTCCTATATACAAGAATATAACTACTATAATACTGCCCTTATGTACAAGAATATAACTACTATAATACTGCTCCTATATACAAGAATATAACTACTATAATACTGCCCTTATGTACAAGAATATCTACTATAATACTGCTCCTATGTACAAGAATATAACTACTATAATACTGCCCCTATGTACAAGAATATAACTACTATAATACTGCTCCTATGTACAAGAATATAACTACTATAATACTGCTCCTATGTACAAGAATATAACTACTATAATACTGATCCTATATACAAGAATATCACTACTATAATACTGCTCCTATGTACAAGAATATAACTACTATAATACTGATCCTATATACAAGAATATCACTACTATAATACTGCCCTTATGTACAAGAATATAACTACTATAATACTGCTCCTATATACAAGAATATAACTACTATAATACTGCCCTTATGTACAAGAATATAACTACTATAATACTGCTCCTATATACAAGAATATAACTACTATAATACTGCCCTTATGTACAAGAATATCTACTATAATACTGCTCCTATGTACAAGAATATAACTACTATAATACTGCCCCTATGTACAAGAATATAACTACTATAATACTGCTCCTATGTACAAGAATATAACTACTATAATACTGCCCCTATGTACAAGAATATAACTACTATAATACTGATCCTATATACAAGAATATCACTACTATAATACTGCTCCTATGTACAAGAATATAACTACTATAATACTGATCCTATATACAAGAATATCACTACTATAATACTGCTCCTATGTACAAGAATATAACTGCTATAATACTGCTCCTATGTACAAGAATATAACTACTATAATAATGATCCTATATACAAGAATATCACTACTATAATACTGCTCCTATGTACAAGAATATAACTGCTATAATACTGCTCCTATGTACAAGAATATAACTGCTATAATACTGCTCCTATGTACAAGAATATAACTACTATAATACTGCCCCTATGTACAAGAATATAACTACTATAATACTGCTCCTATGTACAAGAATATAACTACTATAATACTGCTCCTATGTACAAGAATATAACTACTATAATACTGCTCCTATGTACAAGAATATAACTACTATAATACTGCCCCTATGTACAAGAATATAACTACTATAATACTGCTCGTATGTACAAGAATATAACTACTATAATACTGCCCCTATGTACAAGAATATAACTACTATAATACTGCTCGTATGTACAAGAATATAACTACTATAATACTGCTCCTATGTACAAGAATATAACTACTATAATACTGCTCGTATGTACAAGAATATAACTACTATAATACTGCCCCTATGTACAAGAATATAACTATTATAATACTGCTCCTATGTACAAGAATATAACTACTATAATACTGCTCCTATGTACAAGAATATAACTAGCATAATACTGCCCCTATGTACAAGAATATAACTACTATAATACTGATCCTATGTACAAGAATATAACTAGTATAATACTGCCCCTATGTACAAGAATATAACTACTATAATACTGCCCCTATGTACAAGAATATAACTACTATAATACTGCTCCTATATACAAGAATATAACTACTATAATACTGCTCCTATGTACAAGAATATAACTACTATAATACTGCTCCTATATACAAGAATATAACTACTATAATACTGCTCCTATGTACAAGAATATAACTACTATAATACTGCTCCTATATACAAGAATATAACTACTATAATACTGCTCCTATGTACAAGAATATAACTACTATAATACTGCCCCTATGTACAAGAATATAACTATTATAATACTGCTCCTATGTACAAGAATATAACTACTATAATACTGCCCCTATGTACAAGAATATAACTACTATTATACTGATCCTATATACAAGAATGTAACTACTGTAATACTGCCCCTATGCACAATAATATAACAACTGTAATACTGCTCCTATGTACAAGAATATAACTACTATAATACTGCTCCTATGTACAAGAATATAACTACTATAATACTGCCCCTATGTACAAGAATATAACTACTATAATACTGCCCCTATGTACAAGAATATAACTACTATAATACTGATCCTATATACAAGAATGTAACTACTATAATACTGCTCCTATGTACAAGAATATAACTACTATAATACTGCTCCTATATACAAGAATATAACTACTATAATACTGCTCCTATGTACAAGAATATAACTACTATAATACTGCCCCTATGTACAAGAATATAACTACTATAATACTGCCCCTATGTACAAGAATATAACTACTATAATACTGCCCCTATGTACAAGAATATAACTACTATAATACTGCCCCTATGTACAAGAATATAACTACTATAATACTGCTCCTATGTACAAGAATATAACTACTATAATACTGCCCCTATGTACAAGAATATAACTACTATAATACTGATCCTATGTACAAGAATATAACTACTATAATACTGCCCCTATGTACAAGAATATAACTACTATAATACTGCTCCTATGTACAAGAATATAACTACTATAATACTGCCCCTATGTACAAGAATATAACTACTATAATACTGATCCTATGTACAAGAATATAACTACTATAATACTGCTCCTATATACAAGAATATAACTACTATAATACTGCTCCTATGTACAAGAATATAACTACTATAATACTGATCCTATATACAAGAATGTAACTACTATAATACTGCTCCTATGTACAAGAATATAACTACTATAATACTGCCCTTATGTACAAGAATATAACTACTATAATACTGCTCCTATATACAAGAATATAACTACTATAATACTGCTCCTATGTACAAGAATATAACTACTATAATACTGCTCCTATATACAAGAATATAACTACTATAATACTGCTCCTATGTACAAGAATATAACTACTATAATACTGCTCCTATATACAAGAATATAACTACTATAATACTGCTCCTATGTACAAGAATATAACTACTATAATACTGCCCCTATGTACAAGAATATAACTACTATAATACTGCCCCTATGTACAAGAATATAACTACTATAATACTGCCCCTATGTACAAGAATATAACTACTATAATACTGCCCCTGTGTACAAGAATATAACTACTATAATACTGCTCCTATGTACAAGAATATAACTACTATAATACTGCCCCTATGTACAAGAATATAACTACTATAATACTGATCCTATATACAAGAATGTAACTACTGTAATACTGCCCCTATGCACAATAATATAACAACTATAATACTGCTCCTATGTACAAGAATATAACTACTATAATACTGCTCCTATGTACAAGAATATAACTACTATAATACTGCCCCTATGTACAAGAATATAACTACTATAATACTGCCCCTATGTACAAGAATATAACTACTATAATACTGATCCTATATACAAGAATGTAACTACTATAATACTGCTCCTATGTACAAGAATATAACTACTATAATACTGCCCTTATGTACAAGAATATAACTACTATAATACTGCTCCTATATACAAGAATATAACTACTATAATACTGCTCCTATGTACAAGAATATAACTACTATAATACTGCTCCTATATACAAGAATATAACTACTATAATACTGCTCCTATGTACAAGAATATAACTACTATAATACTGCTCCTATATACAAGAATATAACTACTATAATACTGCTCGTATGTACAAGAATATAACTACTATAATACTGCCCCTATGTACAAGAATATAACTACTATAATACTGCCCCTATGTACAAGAATATAACTACTATAATACTGCCCCTATGTACAAGAATATAACTACTATAATACTGCCCCTGTGTACAAGAATATAACTACTATAATACTGCTCCTATGTACAAGAATATAACTACTATAATACTGCCCCTATGTACAAGAATATAACTACCATAATACTGATCCTATATACAAGAATGTAACTACTGTAATACTGCCCCTATGCACAATAATATAACAACTATAATACTGCTCCTATGTACAAGAATATAACTACTATAATACTGCTCCTATGTACAAGAATATAACTACTATAATACTGCCCCTATGTACAAGAATATAACTACTATAATACTGCCCCTATGTACAAGAATATAACTACTATAATACTGATCCTATATACAAGAATGTAACTACTATAATACTGCTCCTATGTACAAGAATATAACTACTATAATACTGCTCCTATATACAAGAATATAACTACTATAATACTGCTCCTATGTACAAGAATATAACTACTATAATACTGCCCCTATGTACAAGAATATAACTACTATAATACTGCCCCTATGTACAAGAATATAACTACTATAATACTGCCCCTATGTACAAGAATATAACTACTATAATACTGCCCCTATGTACAAGAATATAACTACTATAATACTGCTCCTATGTACAAGAATATAACTACTATAATACTGCCCCTATGTACAAGAATATAACTACTATAATACTGATCCTATATACAAGAATGTAACTACTGTAATACTGCCCCTATGCACAATAATATAACAACTATAATACTGCTCCTATGTACAAGAATATAACTACTATAATACTGCTCCTATGTACAAGAATATAACTACTATAATACTGCCCCTATGTACAAGAATATAACTACTATAATACTGCTCCTATGTACAAGAATATAACTACTATAATACTGCTCCTATATACAAGAATATAACTACTATAATACTGCTCCTATGTACAAGAATATAACTACTATAATACTGCCCCTATGTACAAGAATATAACTACTATAATACTGCCCCTATGTACAAGAATATAACTACTATAATACTGCCCCTATGTACAAGAATATAACTACTATAATACTGCCCCTGTGTACAAGAATATAACTACTATAATACTGCTCCTATGTACAAGAATATAACTACTATAATACTGCCCCTATGTACAAGAATATAACTACCATAATACTGATCCTATATACAAGAATGTAACTACTGTAATACTGCCCCTATGCACAATAATATAACAACTATAATACTGCTCCTATGTACAAGAATATAACTACTATAATACTGCTCCTATGTACAAGAATATAACTACTATAATACTGCCCCTATGTACAAGAATATAACTACTATAATACTGCCCCTATGTACAAGAATATAACTACTATAATACTGATCCTATATACAAGAATGTAACTACTATAATACTGCTCCTATGTACAAGAATATAACTACTATAATACTGCTCCTATATACAAGAATATAACTACTATAATACTGCTCCTATGTACAAGAATATAACTACTATAATACTGCCCCTATGTACAAGAATATAACTACTATAATACTGCCCCTATGTACAAGAATATAACTACTATAATACTGCCCCTATGTACAAGAATATAACTACTATAATACTGCCCCTATGTACAAGAATATAACTACTATAATACTGCTCCTATGTACAAGAATATAACTACTATAATACTGCCCCTATGTACAAGAATATAACTACTATAATACTGATCCTATATACAAGAATGTAACTACTGTAATACTGCCCCTATGCACAATAATATAACAACTATAATACTGCTCCTATGTACAAGAATATAACTACTATAATACTGCTCCTATGTACAAGAATATAACTACTATAATACTGCCCCTATGTACAAGAATATAACTACTATAATACTGCCCCTATGTACAAGAATATAACTACTATAATACTGATCCTATATACAAGAATGTAACTACTATAATACTGCTCCTATGTACAAGAATATAACTACTATAATACTGCCCTTATGTACAAGAATATAACTACTATAATACTGCTCCTATATACAAGAATATAACTACTATAATACTGCTCCTATGTACAAGAATATAACTACTATAATACTGCCCCTATGTACAAGAATATAACTACTATAATACTGCTCTTATGTACAAGAATATAACTACTATAATACTGCCCCTATGTACAAGAATATAACTACTATAATACTGATCCTATATACAAGAATATAACTACTATAATACTGCCCCTATGTACAAGAATATAACTACTATAATACTGATCCTATATACAAAAATATAACTACTATAATACTGCCCCTATGTACAAGAATATAACTACTATAATACTGCTCCTATGTACAAGAATATAACTACTATAATACTGCCCCTATGTACAAGAATATAACTACTATAATACTGATCCTATATACAAGAATATAACTACTGTAATACTGCCCCTATGCACAATAATATAACTACTATAATACTGCTCCTATGTACAAGAATATAACTACTATAATACTGCTCCTATGTACAAGAATATAACTACTATAATACTGCCCTTATGTACAAGAATATCTACTATAATACTGCTCCTATGTACAAGAATATAACTACTATAATACTGCTCCTATGTACAAGAATATAACTACTATAATACTGCCCCTATGTACAAGAATATAACTACTATAATACTGATCCTATATACAAGAATATCACTACTATAATACTGCTCCTATGTACAAGAATATAACTACTATAATACTGCTCCTATGTACAAGAATATAACTACTATAACACTGTCCCTATGTACAAGAATATAACTACTATAATACTGCTCCTATGTACAAGAATATAACTACTATAATACTGCTCCTATGTACAAGAATATAACTACTATAATACTGCTCGTATGTACAAGAATATAACTACTATAATACTGATCCTATATACAAGAATATCACTACTATAATACTGCTCCTATGTACAAGAATATAACTGCTATAATACTGCTCCTATGTACAAGAATATAACTACTATAATAATGATCCTATATACAAGAATATAACTACTATAATACTGCCCCTATGTACAAGAATATAACTACTATAATACTGCTCCTATGTACAAGAATATAACTACTATAATACTGCTCCTATGTACAAGAATATAACTACTATAATACTGCTCCTATGTACAAGAATATAACTACTATAATACTGCCCCTATGTACAAGAATATAACTACTATAATACTGTTCGTATGTACAAGAATATAACTACTATAATACTGCTCCTATGTACAAGAATATAACTACTATAATACTGCTCGTATGTACAAGAATATAACTACTATAATACTGCCCCTATGTACAAGAATATAACTATTATAATACTGCTCCTATGTACAAGAATATAACTACTATAATACTGCTCCTATGTACAAGAATATAACTAGCATAATACTGCCCCTATGTACAAGAATATAACTACTATAATACTGATCCTATGTACAAGAATATAACTAGTATAATACTGCCCCTATGTACAAGAATATAACTACTATAATACTGCCCCTATGTACAAGAATATAACTACTATAATACTGCCCCTATGTACAAGAATATAACTACTATAATACTACTCCTATGTACAAGAATATAACTACTATAATACTGCTCCTATATACAAGAAAATAACTACTATAATACTGCTCCTATGTACAAGAATATAACTACTATAATACTGCTCCTATATACAAGAATATAACTACTATAATACTGCTCCTATGTACAAGAATATAACTACTATAATACTGCCCCTATGTACAAGAATATAACTACTATAATACTGCTCCTATGTACAAGAATATAACTACTATAATACTGCCCCTATGTACAAGAATATAACTACTATAATACTGATCCTATATACAAGAATGTAACTACTGTAATACTGCCCCTATGCACAATAATATAACAACTGTAATACTGCTCCTATGTACAAGAATATAACTACTATAATACTGCTCCTATGTACAAGAATATAACTACTATAATACTGCCCCTATGTACAAGAATATAACTACTATAATACTGCCCCTATGTACAAGAATATAACTACTATAATACTGCTCCTATGTACAAGAATATAACTACTATAATACTGCTCCTATGTACAAGAATATAACTACTATAATACTGCCCCTATGTACAAGAATATAACTACTATAATACTGCTCCTATGTACAAGAATATAACTACTATAATACTGCTCCTATATACAAGAATATAACTACTATAATACTGCTCCTATGTACAAGAATATAACTACTATAATACTGCCCCTATGTACAAGAATATAACTACTATAATACTGCCCCTATGTACAAGAATATAACTACTATAATACTGCCCCTATGTACAAGAATATAACTACTATAATACTGCCCCTGTGTACAAGAATATAACTACTATAATACTGCTCCTATGTACAAGAATATAACTACTATAATACTGCCCCTATGTACAAGAATATAACTACCATAATACTGATCCTATATACAAGAATGTAACTACTGTAATACTGCCCCTATGCACAATAATATAACAACTATAATACTGCTCCTATGTACAAGAATATAACTACTATAATACTGCTCCTATGTACAAGAATATAACTACTATAATACTGCCCCTATGTACAAGAATATAACTACTATAATACTGCCCCTATGTACAAGAATATAACTACTATAATACTGATCCTATATACAAGAATGTAACTACTATAATACTGCTCCTATGTACAAGAATATAACTACTATAATACTGCTCCTATATACAAGAATATAACTACTATAATACTGCTCCTATGTACAAGAATATAACTACTATAATACTGCCCCCATGTACAAGAATATAACTACTATAATACTGCCCCTATGTACAAGAATATAACTACTGTAATACTGCCCCTATGCACAATAATATAACAACTGTAATACTGCTCCTATGTACAAGAATATAACTACTATAATACTGCTCCTATGTACAAGAATATAACTACTATAATACTGCTCGTATGTACAAGAATATAACTACTATAATACTGCTCGTATGTACAAGAATATAACTACTATAATACTGCCCCTATGTACAAGAATATAACTATTATAATACTGCTCCTATGTACAAGAATATAACTACTATAATACTGCTCCTATGTACAAGAATATAACTAGCATAATACTGCCCCTATGTACAAGAATATAACTACTATAATACTGATCCTATGTACAAGAATATAACTAGTATAATACTGCCCCTATGTACAAGAATATAACTACTATAATACTGCCCCTATGTACAAGAATATAACTACTATAATACTGCCCCTATGTACAAGAATATAACTACTATAATACTGCTCCTATATACAAGAATATAACTACTATAATACTGCCCCTATGTACAAGAATATAACTACTATAATACTGCTCCTATGTACAAGAATATAACTACTATAATACTGCCCCTATGTACAAGAATATAACTACTATAATACTGCCCCTATGTACAAGAATATAACTACTATAATACTGCTCCTATATACAAGAATATAACTACTATAATACTGCCCCTATGTACAAGAATATAACTACTATAATACTGCTCCTATATACAAGAATATAACTACTATAATACTGCTCCTATGTACAAGAATATAACTACTATAATACTGCTCCTATATACAAGAATATAACTACTATAATACTGCTCCTATGTACAAGAATATAACTACTATAATACTGCCCCTATGTACAAGAATATAACTACTATAATACTGCTCCTATGTACAAGAATATAACTACTATAATACTGCTCCTATATACAAGAAAATAACTACTATAATACTGCTCCTATGTACAAGAATATAACTACTATAATACTGCTCCTATATACAAGAATATAACTACTATAATACTGCTCCTATGTACAAGAATATAACTACTATAATACTGCTCCTATGTACAAGAATATAACTACTATAATACTGCTCCTATATACAAGAAAATAACTACTATAATACTGCTCCTATGTACAAGAATATAACTACTATAATACTGCTCCTATATACAAGAATATAACTACTATAATACTGCTCCTATGTACAAGAATATAACTACTATAATACTGCCCCTATGTACAAGAATATAACTACTATAATACTGCTCCTATGTACAAGAATATAACTACTATAATACTGCCCCTATGTACAAGAATATAACTACTATAATACTGATCCTATATACAAGAATGTAACTACTGTAATACTGCCCCTATGCACAATAATATAACAACTGTAATACTGCTCCTATGTACAAGAATATAACTACTATAATACTGCTCCTATGTACAAGAATATAACTACTATAATACTGCCCCTATGTACAAGAATATAACTACTGTAATACTGCCCCTATGTACAAGAATATAACTACTATAATACTGATCCTATATACAAGAATGTAACTACTATAATACTGCTCCTATGTACAAGAATATAACTACTATAATACTGCTCCTATATACAAGAATATAACTACTATAATACTGCTCCTATGTACAAGAATATAACTACTATAATACTGCCCCTATGTACAAGAATATAACTACTATAATACTGCCCCTATGTACAAGAATATAACTACTATAATACTGCCCCTATGTACAAGAATATAACTACTATAATACTGCCCCTGTGTACAAGAATATAACTACTATAATACTGCTCCTATGTACAAGAATATAACTACTATAATACTGCCCCTATGTACAAGAATATAACTACCATAATACTGATCCTATATACAAGAATGTAACTACTGTAATACTGCCCCTATGCACAATAATATAACAACTATAATACTGCTCCTATGTACAAGAATATAACTACTATAATACTGCTCCTATGTACAAGAATATAACTACTATAATACTGCCCCTATGTACAAGAATATAACTACTATAATACTGCCCCTATGTACAAGAATATAACTACTATAATACTGATCCTATATACAAGAATGTAACTACTATAATACTGCTCCTATGTACAAGAATATAACTACTATAATACTGCTCCTATATACAAGAATATAACTACTATAATACTGCTCCTATGTACAAGAATATAACTACTATAATACTGCCCCTATGTACAAGAATATAACTACTATAATACTGCCCCTATGTACAAGAATATAACTACTATAATACTGCCCCTATGTACAAGAATATAACTACTATAATACTGCCCCTATGTACAAGAATATAACTACTATAATACTGCTCCTATGTACAAGAATATAACTACTATAATACTGCCCCTATGTACAAGAATATAACTACTATAATACTGATCCTATATACAAGAATGTAACTACTGTAATACTGCCCCTATGCACAATAATATAACAACTATAATACTGCTCCTATGTACAAGAATATAACTACTATAATACTGCTCCTATGTACAAGAATATAACTACTATAATACTGCCCCTATGTACAAGAATATAACTACTATAATACTGCCCCTATGTACAAGAATATAACTACTATAATACTGATCCTATATACAAGAATGTAACTACTATAATACTGCTCCTATGTACAAGAATATAACTACTATAATACTGCCCTTATGTACAAGAATATAACTACTATAATACTGCTCCTATATACAAGAATATAACTACTATAATACTGCTCCTATGTACAAGAATATAACTACTATAATACTGCTCCTATGTACAAGAATATAACTACTATAATACTGCCCCTATGTACTAGAATATAACTACTATAATACTGCTCTTATGTTCAAGAATATAACTACTATAATACTGCCCCTATGTACAAGAATATAACTACTATAATACTGATCCTATATACAAGAATATAACTACTATAATACTGCCCCTATGTACAAGAATATAACTACTATAATACTGATCCTATATACAAAAATATAACTACTATAATACTGCCCCTATGTACAAGAATATAACTACTATAATACTGCTCCTATGTACAAGAATATAACTACTATAATACTGCCCCTATGTACAAGAATATAACTACTATAATACTGATCGTATATACAAGAATATAACTACTGTAATACTGCCCCTATGCACAATAATATAACTACTATAATACTGCTCCTATGTACAAGAATATAACTACTATAATACTGCTCCTATGTACAAGAATATAACTACTATAATACTGCCCTTATGTACAAGAATATCTACTATAATACTGCTCCTATGTACAAGAATATAACTACTATAATACTGCTCCTATGTACAAGAATATAACTACTATAATACTGCCCCTATGTACAAGAATATAACTACTATAATACTGATCCTATATACAAGAATATCACTACTATAATACTGCTCCTATGTACAAGAATATAACTACTATAATACTGCTCCTATGTACAAGAATATAACTACTATAACACTGTCCCTATGTACAAGAATATAACTACTATAATACTGCTCCTATGTACAAGAATATAACTACTATAATACTGCTCCTATGTACAAGAATATAACTACTATAATACTGCTCGTATGTACAAGAATATAACTACTATAATACTGATCCTATATACAAGAATATCACTACTATAATACTGCTCCTATGTACAAGAATATAACTGCTATAATACTGCTCCTATGTACAAGAATATAACTACTATAATAATGATCCTATATACAAGAATATAACTACTATAATACTGCCCCTATGTACAAGAATATAACTACTATAATACTGCTCCTATGTACAAGAATATAACTACTATAATACTGCTCCTATGTACAAGAATATAACTACTATAATACTGCTCCTATGTACAAGAATATAACTACTATAATACTGCCCCTATGTACAAGAATATAACTACTATAATACTGCTCGTATGTACAAGAATATAACTACCATAATACTGCCCCTATGTACAAGAATATAACTACTATAATACTGCTCGTATGTACAAGAATATAACTACTATAATACTGCTCCTATGTACAAGAATATAACTACTATAATACTGCTCGTATGTACAAGAATATAACTACTATAATACTGCCCCTATGTACAAGAATATAACTAGCATAATACTGCCCCTATGTACAAGAATATAACTACTATAATACTGATCCTATGTACAAGAATATAACTAGTATAATACTGCCCCTATGTACAAGAATATAACTACTATAATACTGCTCGTATGTACAAGAATATAACTACTATAATACTGCCCCTATGTACAAGAATATAACTACTATAATACTGCTCCTATGTACAAGAATATAACTACTATAATACTGCTCGTATGTACAAGAATATAACTACTATAATACTGCCCCTATGTACAAGAATATAACTATTATAATACTGCTCCTATGTACAAGAATATAACTACTATAATACTGCTCCTATGTACAAGAATATAACTAGCATAATACTGCCCCTATGTACAAGAATATAACTACTATAATACTGATCCTATGTACAAGAATATAACTAGTATAATACTGCCCCTATGTACAAGAATATAACTACTATAATACTGCCCCTATGTACAAGAATATAACTACTATAATACTGCTCCTATATACAAGAATATAACTACTATAATACTACTCCTATGTACAAGAATATAACTACTATAATACTGCTCCTATATACAAGAAAATAACTACTATAATACTGCTCCTATGTACAAGAATATAACTACTATAATACTGCTCCTATATACAAGAATATAACTACTATAATACTGCTCCTATGTACAAGAATATAACTACTATAATACTGCCCCTATGTACAAGAATATAACTACTATAATACTGCTCCTATGTACAAGAATATAACTACTATAATACTGCCCCTATGTACAAGAATATAACTACTATAATACTGATCCTATATACAAGAATGTAACTACTGTAATACTGCCCCTATGCACAATAATATAACAACTGTAATACTGCTCCTATGTACAAGAATATAACTACTATAATACTGCTCCTATGTACAAGAATATAACTACTATAATACTGCCCCTATGTACAAGAATATAACTACTATAATACTGCCCCTATGTACAAGAATATAACTACTATAATACTGATCCTATATACAAGAATGTAACTACTATAATACTGCTCCTATGTACAAGAATATAACTACTATAATACTGCTCCTATATACAAGAATATAACTACTATAATACTGCTCCTATGTACAAGAATATAACTACTGTAATACTGCCCCTATGTACAAGAATATAACTACTATAATACTGCCCCTATGTACAAGAATATAACTACTATAATACTGCCCCTATGTACAAGAATATAACTACTATAATACTGCCCCTATGTACAAGAATATAACTACTATAATACTGCTCCTATGTACAAGAATATAACTACTATAATACTGCCCCTATGTACAAGAATATAACTACTATAATACTGATCCTATATACAAGAATGTAACTACTGTAATACTGCCCCTATGCACAATAATATAACAACTATAATACTGCTCCTATGTACAAGAATATAACTACTATAATACTGCTCCTATATACAAGAATATAACTACTATAATACTGCCCCTATGTACAAGAATATAACTACTATAATACTGCCCCTATGTACAAGAATATAACTACTATAATACTGATCCTATATACAAGAATGTAACTACTATAATACTGCTCCTATGTACAAGAATATAACTACTATAATACTGCTCCTATGTACAAGAATATAACTACTATAATACTGCTCCTATATACAAGAATATAACTACTATAATACTGCTCCTATGTACAAGAATATAACTACTATAATACTGCCCCTATGTACAAGAATATAACTACTATAATACTGCCCCTATGTACAAGAATATAACTACTATAATACTGCCCCTATGTACAAGAATATAACTACTATAATACTGCCCCTATGTACAAGAATATAACTACTATAATACTGCTCCTTTGTACAAGAATATAACTACTATAATACTGATCCTATATACAAGAATGTAACTACTGTAATACTGCCCCTATGCACAATAATATAACAACTATAATACTGCTCCTATGTACAAGAATATAACTACTATAATACTGCTCCTATGTACAAGAATATAACTACTATAATACTGCCCCTATGTACAAGAATATAACTACTATAATACTGCCCCTATGTACAAGAATATAACTACTATAATACTGATCCTATATACAAGAATGTAACTACTATAATACTGCACCTATGAACAAGAATATAACTACTATAATACTGCTCCTATATACAAGAATATAACTACTATAATACTGCTCCTATGTACAAGAATATAACTACTATAATACTGCCCCTATGTACAAGAATATAACTACTATAATACTGCCCCTATGTACAAGAATATAACTACTATAATACTGCCCCTATGTACAAGAATATAACTACTATAATACTGCCCCTATGTACAAGAATATAACTACTATAATACTGCTCCTATGTACAAGAATATAACTACTATAATACTGCCCCTATGTACAAGAATATAACTACTATAATACTGATCCTATATACAAGAATGTAACTACTGTAATACTGCCCCTATGCACAATAATATAACAACTATAATACTGCTCCTATGTACAAGAATATAACTACTATAATACTGCTCCTATGTACAAGAATATAACTACTATAATACTGCCCCTATGTACAAGAATATAACTACTATAATACTGCCCCTATGTACAAGAATATAACTACTATAATACTGATCCTATATACAAGAATGTAACTACTATAATACTGCTCCTATGTACAAGAATATAACTACTATAATACTGCCCTTATGTACAAGAATATAACTACTAAAATACTGCTCCTATATACAAGAATATAACTACTATAATACTGCTCCTATGTACAAGAATATAACTACTATAATACTGCTCCTATGTACAAGAATATAACTACTATAATACTGCTCCTATATACAAGAATATAACTACTATAATACTGCTCCTATGTACAAGAATATAACTACTATAATACTGCTCCTATATACAAGAATATAACTACTATAATACTGCTCCTATGTACAAGAATATAACTACTATAATACTGCCCCTATGTACAAGAATATAACTACTATAATACTGCTCCTATGTACAAGAATATAACTACTATAATACTGCCCCTATGTACAAGAATATAACTACTATAATACTGATCCTATATACAAGAATGTAACTACTGTAATACTGCCCCTATGCACAATAATATAACAACTGTAATACTGCTCCTATGTACAAGAATATAACTACTATAATACTGCTCCTATGTACAAGAATATAACTACTATAATACTGCCCCTATGTACAAGAATATAACTACTATAATACTGCCCCTATGTACAAGAATATAACTACTATAATACTGATCCTATATACAAGAATGTAACTACTATAATACTGCTCCTATGTACAAGAATATAACTACTATAATACTGCTCCTATATACAAGAATATAACTACTATAATACTGCTCCTATGTACAAGAATATAACTACTGTAATACTGCCCCTATGTACAAGAATATAACTACTATAATACTGCCCCTATGTACAAGAGTATAACTACTATATTACTGCCCCTATGTACAAGAATATAACTACTATAATACTGCCCCTATGTACAAGAATATAACTACTATAATACTGCTCCTATGTACAAGAATATAACTACTATAATACTGCCCCTATGTACAAGAATATAACTACTATAATACTGATCCTATATACAAGAATGTAACTACTGTAATACTGCCCCTATGCACAATAATATAACAACTATAATACTGCTCCTATGTACAAGAATATAACTACTATAATACTGCTCCTATATACAAGAATATAACTACTATAATACTGCCCCTATGTACAAGAATATAACTACTATAATACTGCCCCTATGTACAAGAATATAACTACTATAATACTGATCCTATATACAAGAATGTAACTACTATAATACTGCCCCTATGTACAAGAATATAACTACTATAATACTGCCCCTATGTACAAGAATATAACTACTATAATACTGCCCCTATGTACAAGAATATAACTACTATAATACTGCTCCTATGTACAAGAATATAACTACTATAATACTGATCCTATATACAAGAATGTAACTACTGTAATACTGCCCCTATGCACAATAATATAACAACTATAATACTGCTCCTATGTACTAGAATATAACTACTATAATACTGCTCCTATGTACAAGAATATAACTACTATAATACTGCCCCTATGTACAAGAATATAACTACTATAATACTGCCCCTATGTACAAGAATATAACTACTATAATACTGATCCTATATACAAGAATGTAACTACTATAATACTGCTCCTATGAACAAGAATATAACTACTATAATACTGCTCCTATATACAAGAATATAACTACTATAATACTGCTCCTATGTACAAGAATATAACTACTATAATACTGCCCCTATGTACAAGAATATAACTACTATAATACTGCCCCTATGTACAAGAATATAACTACTATAATACTGCCCCTATGTACAAGAATATAACTACTATAATACTGCCCCTATGTACAAGAATATAACTACTATAATACTGCTCCTATGTACAAGAATATAACTACTATAATACTGCCCCTATGTACAAGAATATAACTACTATAATACTGATCCTATATACAAGAATGTAACTACTGTAATACTGCCCCTATGCACAATAATATAACAACTATAATACTGCTCCTATGTACAAGAATATAACTACTATAATACTGCCCCTATGTACAAGAATATAACTACTATAATACTGCCCCTATGTACAAGAATATAACTACTATAATACTGATCCTATATACAAGAATGTAACTACTATAATACTGCTCCTATGTACAAGAATATAACTACTATAATACTGCCCTTATGTACAAGAATATAACTACTAAAATACTGCTCCTATATACAAGAATATAACTACTATAATACTGCTCCTATGTACAAGAATATAACTACTATAATACTGCTCCTATGTACAAGAATATAACTACTATAATACTGCCCCTATGTACAAGAATATAACTACTATAATACTGCTCTTATGTACAAGAATATAACTACTATAATACTGCCCCTATGTACAAGAATATAACTACTATAATACTGATCCTATATACAAGAATATAACTACTATAATACTGCCCCTATGTACAAGAATATAACTACTATAATTCTGATCCTATATACAAAAATATAACTACTATAATACTGCCCCTATGTACAAGAATATAACTACTATAATACTGCTCCTATGTACAAGAATATAACTACTATAATACTGCCCCTATGTACAAGAATATAACTACTATAATACTGATCCTATATACAAGAATATAACTACTGTAATACTGCCCCTATGTACAATAATATAACTACTATAATACTGCTCCTATGTACAAGAATATAACTACTATAATACTGCTCCTATGTACAAGAATATAACTACTATAATACTGCCCCTATGTACAAGAATATAACTACTATAATACTGCTCTTATGTACAAGAATATAACTACTATAATACTGCCCCTATGTACAAGAATATAACTACTATAATACTGATCCTATATACAAGAATATAACTACTATAATACTGCCCCTATGTACAAGAATATAACTACTATAATACTGATCCTATATACAAAAATATAACTACTATAATACTGCCCCTATGTACAAGAATATAACTACTATAATACTGCTCCTATGCACAAGAATATAACTACTATAATACTGCCCCTATGTACAAGAATATAACTACTATAATACTGATCCTATATACAAGAATATAACTACTGTAATACTGCCCCTATGTACAATAATATAACTACTATAATACCGCTCCTATGTACAAGAATATAACTACTATAATACTGCTCCTATGTACAAGAATATAACTACTATAATACTGCCCCTATGTACAAGAATATAACTAGTATAATACTGCCCCTATGTACAAGAATATAACTATTATAATACTGCTCCTATGTACAAGAATATAACTAGTATAATACTGCCCCTATGTACAAGAATATAACTACTATAATACTGCTCCTATGTACAAGAATATAACTACTATAATACTGCTCCTATATACAAGAATATAACTACTATAATACTGCTTCTATGTACAAGAATATAACTACTATAATACTGCTCCTATATACAAGAATATAACTACTATAATACTGCTCCTATATACAAGAATATAACTGCTATAATACTGCCCCTGTGTACAAGAATATAACTACTATAATACTGCCCCTATGTACAAGAATATAACTACTATAATACTGCTCCTATGTACAAGAATATAACTACTATAATACTGCCCCTATGTACAAGAATATAACTACTATAATACTGCTCCTATGTACAAGAATATAACTACTATAATACTGCTCCTATGTACAAGAATAGAACTACTATAATACTGCTCCTATATACAAGAATGTAACTACTATAATACTGCTCCTATGTACAAGAATATAACTACTATAATACTGCCCTTATGTACAAGAATATAACTACTATAATACTGCTCCTATGTACAAGAATAGAACTACTATAATACTGCTCCTATGTACAAGAATATAACTACTATAATACTGCCCCTATGTACAAGGATATAACTACTATAATACTGCCCCTATGTACAAGAATATAACTACTATAATACTGATCCTGTATACAAGAATTTAACTACTATAATACTGCTCCTATGTATAAGAATATAACTACTATAATACTGCCCTTATGTACAAGAATATAACTACTATAATACTGCTCCTATATACAAGAATATAACTACTATAATACTGCTCCTATGTACAAGAATATAACTACTATAATACTGCTCCTATGTACAAGAATATAACTACTATAATACTGCCCCTATGTACAAAAATATAACTACTATAATACTGCTCCTATGTACAAGAATATAACTACTATAATACTGATCCTATATACAAGAATATAACTACTGTAATACTGCCCCTATGCACAATAATATAACTACTATAATACTGCTCCTATATACAAGAATATAACTACTATAATACTGCTCCTATGTACAAGAATATAACTAGTATAATACTGCCCCTATGTACAAGAATATAACTACTATAATACTGCCCCAATGTACAAGAATATAACTACTATAATACTGCTCCTATATACAAGAATATAACTACTATAATACTGCTCCTATGTACAAGAATATAACTACTATAATACTGCTCCTATATACAAGAATATAACTACTATAGTACTGCTCCTATGAACAAGAATATAATTATTATAATACTGCTCCTATATACAAGAATATAACTACTATAATACTGCTCCTATGTACAAGAATATAACTACTATAATACTGCTCCTATGTACAAGAATATAACTACTATAATACTGCCCCTATGTACAAGAATATAACTACTATAATACTGATCCTATATACAAGAATGTAACTACTGTAATACTGCCCCTATGTACAAGAATATAACTACTATAATACTGCCCCTATGCACAATAATATAACTACTATAATACTGCTCCTATGTACAAGAATATAACTACTATAATACTGCTCCTATGTACAAGAATATAACTACTATAATACTGCCCCTATGTACAAGGATATAACTACTATAATACTGCCCCTATGTACAAGGATATAACTACTATATTACTGCCCCTATGTACTAGAATATAACTACTATAATACTGATCCTGTATACAAGAATGTAACTACTATAATACTGCTCCTATGTACAAGAATATAACTACTATAATACTGCCCTTATGTACAAGAATATAAGTACTATAATACTGCTCCTACAGTGGGGCAAAAAAGTATTTAGTCAGTCAGCAATAGTGCAAGTTCCACCACTTAAAAAGATGAGAGGCGTCTGTAATTTACATCATAGGTAGACCTCAACTATGGGAGACAAACTGAGAAAAAAAAAATCCAGAAAATCACATTGTCTGTTTTTTTAACATTTTATTTGCATATTATGGTGGAAAATAAGTATTTGGTCAGAAACAAAATTTCATCTCAATACTTTGTAATATATCCTTTGTTGGCAATGACAGAGGTCAAACGTTTTCTGTAAGTCTTCACAAGGTTGCCACACACTGTTGTTGGTATGTTGGCCCATTCATCCATGCAGATCTCCTCTAGAGCAGTGATGTTTCTGGCTTTTCGCATGGCAACACGGACTTTCAACTCCCTCCAAAGGTTTTCTATAGGGTTGAGATCTGGAGACTGGCTAGGCCACTCCAGGACCTTGAAATGCTTCTTACGAAGCCACTCCTTCGTTGCCCTGGCGGTGTGCTTTGGATCATTGTCATGTTGAAAGACCCAGCTACATTTCATGTTCAATGCCCTTGCTGATGGAAGGAGGTTTGCACTCAAAATCTCACGATACATGGTCCCATTCATTCTTTCATGTACCCGGATCAGTCGTCCTGGCCCCTTTGTAGAGAAACAGCCCCAAAGCATGATGTTTCCACCACCATGCTTTACAGTAGGTATGGTGTTTGATGGATGCAACTCAGTATTCTTTTTCCTCCAAACACGACAAGTTGTGTTTCTACCAAACAGTTCCAGTTTGGTTTCATCAGACCATAGGACATTCTCCCAAAATTCCTCTGGATCATCCAAATGCTCTCTAGCAAACTTCAGACGGGCCCGGACATGTACTGGCTTAAGCAGTGGGACACGTCTGGCACTGCAGGATCTGAGTCCATGGTGGCGTAGTGTGTTACTTATGGTAGGCCTTGTTACATTGGTCCCAGCTCTCTGCAGTTCATTCACTAGGTCCCCCCGCGTGGTTCTGGGATTTTTGCTCACCGTTCTTGTGATCATTCTGACCCCACGGGGTGGGATTTTGCGTGGAGCCCCAGATCGAGGGAGATTATCAGTGGTCTTGTATGTCTTCCATTTTCTAATTATTGCTCCCACTGTTGATTTCTTCACTCCAAGCTGGTTGGCTATTGCAGATTCAGTCTTCCCAGCCTGGTGCAGGGCTACAATTTTGTTTCTGGTGTCCTTTGACAGCTCTTTGGTCTTCACCATAGTGGAGTTTTGAGTCAGACTGTTTGAGGGTGTGCACAGGTGTCTTTTAATACTGATAACAAGTTTAAACAGGTGCCATTACTACAGGTAATGAATGGAGGAAAGAGGAGGCTCTTAAAGAAGAAGTTACAGGTCTGTGAGAGCCAGAAATCTTGATTGTTTGTTTCTGACCAAATACTTATTTTCCACCATAATATGCAAATAAAATGTTAAAAAAACAGACAATGTGATTTTCTGGATTTTTTTTTCTCAGTTTGTCTCCCATAGTTGAGGTCTACCTATGATGTAAATTACAGACGCCTCTCATCTTTTTAAGTGGTGGAACTTGCACTATTGCTGACTGACTAAATACTTTTTTGCCCCACTGTATATACAATAATATAACTACTATAATACTGCTGCTATGTACAAGAATATAACTACTATAATACTGTTCCTATGTACAAGAATATAACTACTATAATACTGCCCCTATGTACAAGAATATAACTACTATAATACTGCCCCTATGTACAAGAATATAACTACTATAATACTGCTCCTATGTACAATAATATAACTACTATAATACTGCCCCTATGTACAAGAATATAACTACTATAATACTGATCCTATATACAAGAATATAACTACTATAATACTGCCCCTATGTACAAGAATATAACTACTATAATACTGCTCCTATGTACAAGAATATAACTACTATAATACTGCCCCTATGTACAAGAATATAACTACTATAATACTGATCCTATATACAAGAATATAACTACTGTAATACTGCCCCTATGCACAATAATATAACTACTATAATACTGCCCCTATGTACAAGAATATAACTACTATAATACTGATCCTATATACAAGAATATAACTACAATAATACTGCCCCTATGTACAAGAATATAACTACTATAATACTGCTCCTATGTACAAGAATATAACTACTATAATACTGCTCCTATGTACAAGAATATAACTACTATAATACTGCTCCTATGTACAAGAATATAACTACTATAATACTGCTCCTATATACAAGAATATAACTACTATAATACTGCTCCTATGTACAAGAATATAACTACTATAATACTGCTCCTATATACAAGAATATAACTACTATAATACTGCTCCTATGTACAAGAATATAACTACTATAATACTGCTCCTATATACAAGAATATAACTACTATAATACTGCTCCTATGTACAAGAATATAACTACTATAATACTGCTCCTATGTACAAGAATTTAACAACTATAATACTGCCCCTATGTACAAGAATATAACTACTATAATACTGATCCTATATACAAAAATATAACTACAATAATACTGCCCCTATGTACAAGAATATAACTACTATAATACTGCCCCTATGCACAATCATATAACTACTATAATACTGCTCCTATGTACAAGAATATAACTACTATAATACTGCTCCTATGTACAAGAATATAACTACTATAATACTGCCCCTATGTACAAGAATATAACTACTATAACACTGCTCCTATGTACAAAAATATAACTACTATAATACTACCCCTATGTACAAGAGTATAACTACTATAATACTGCTCCTATGTACAAGAATATAACTACTATAATACTGCTGCTATGTACAAGAATATAACTACTATAATACTGCCCCTATGTACAAGAATATGACTACTATAATACTGCTCCTATGTACAGGAATATAACTACTATAATACTGCTCCTATGTACAAGAGTATAACTACTATAATACTGCCCCTATGTACAAGAATAGAACTACTATAATACTGCTCCTATGTACAAGAATATAACTACTATAATACTGCCCCTATGTACAAGGATATAACTACTATAATACTGCCCCTATGTACAAGGATATAACTACTATAATACTGCGCCTATGTACAAGAATATAACTACTATAATACTGATCCTGTATAAAAGAATGTAACTACTATAATACTGCTCCTATGTACAAGAATATAACTACTATAATACTGCCCTTATGTACAAGAATATAACTACTATAATACTGCTCCTATATACAAGAATATAACTACTATAATACTGCTCCTATGTACAAGAATATAACTACTATAATACTGCTCCTATGTACAAGAATATAACTACTATAATACTGCCCCTATGTACAAGAATATAACTACTATAATACTGCTCCTATGTACAAGAATATAACTACTATAATACTGATCCTATATACAAGAATATAACTACTGTAATACTGCCCCTATGCACAATAATATAACTACTATAATACTGCTCCTATATACAAGAATATAACTACTATAATACTGCTCCTATGTACAAGAATATAACTACTATAATACTGCTCCTATGTACAAGAATATAACTACTATAATACTGCCCCAATGTACAAGAATATAACTACTATAATACTGCTCCTATGTACAAGAATATAACTACTATAATACTGATCCTATATACAAGAATATAACTACTGTAATACTGCCCCTATGCACAATAATATAACTACTATAATACTGCTCCTATATACAAGAATATAACTACTATAATACTGCTCCTATGTACAAGAATATAACTAGTATAATACTGCCCCTATGTACAAGAATATAACTACTATAATACTGCCCCTATGTACAAGAATATAACTACTATAATACTGCTCCTATGTACAAGAATATAACTACTATAATACTGATCCTATATACAAGAATATAACTACTGTAATACTGCCCCTATGCACAATAATATAACTACCATAATACTGCTCCTATATACAAGAATATAACTACTATAATACTGCTCCTATGTACAAGAATATAACTACTATAATACTGCTCCTATATACAAGAATATAACTACTATAATACTGCTCCTATGAACAAGAATATAACTATTATAATACTGCTCCTATATACAAGAATATAACTACTATAATACTGCTCCTATGTACAAGAATATAACTACTATAATACTGCTCCTATGTACAAGAATATAACTACTATAATACTGCCCCTATATACAAGAATATAACTACTATAATACTGATCCTATATACAAGAATGTAACTACTGTAATATTGCCCCTATGCACAATAATATAACTACTATAATACTGCTCCTATGTACAAGAATATAACTACTATAATACTGCTCCTATGTACAAGAATATAACTACTATAATACTGCCCCTATGTACAAGGATATAACTACTATAATACTGCCCCTATGTACAAGAATATAACTGCTATAATACTGATCCTGTATACAAGAATGTAACTACTATAATACTGCTCCTATGTACAAGAATATAACTACTATAATACTGCCCTTATGTACAAGAATATAACTACTATAATACTGCTCCTATATACAATAATATAACTACTATAATACTGCTGCTATGTACAAGAATATAACTACTATAATACTGTTCCTATGTACAAGAATATAACTACTATAATACTGCCCCTATGTACAAGAATATAACTACTATAATACTGCTCCTATGTACAATAATATAACTACTATAATACTGCCCCTATGTACAAGAATATAACTACTATAATACTGATCCTATATACAAGAATATAACTACTATAATACTGCCCCTATGTACAAGAATATAACTACTATAATACTGCTCCTATGTACAAGAATATAACTACTATAATACTGCCCCTATGTACAAGAATATAACTACTATAATACTGATCCTATATACAAGAATATAACTACTGTAATACTGCCCCTATGCACAATAATATAACTACTATAATACTGCCCCTATGTACAAGAAAATAACTACTAAAATACTGATCCTATATACAAGAATATAACTACTATAATACTGCCCCTATGTACAAGAATATAACTACTATAATACTGCTCCTATGTACAAGAATATAACTACTATAATACTGCCCCTATGTACAAGAATATAACTACTATAATACTGCTCCTATATACAAGAATATAACTACTATAATACTGCTCCTATGTACAAGAATATAACTACTATAATACTGCTCCTATATACAAGAATATAACTACTATAATACTGCTCCTATGTACAAGAATATAACTACTATAATACTGCTCCTATATACAAGAATATAACTACTATAATACTGCTCCTATGTACAAGAATATAACTACTATAATACTGCTCCTATGTACAAGAATTTAACTACTATAATACTTCCCCTATGTACAAGAATATAACTACTATAATACTGATCCTGTATACAAGAATGTAACTACTGTAATACTGCCCCTATGCACAATCATATAACTACTATAATACTGCTCCTATGTACAAGAATATAACTACTATAATACTGCTCCTATGTACAAGAATATAACTACTATAATACTGCCCCTATGTACAGGAATATAACTACTATAACACTGCTCCTATGTACAAGAATATAACTACTATAATACTGCCCCTATGTACAAGAGTATAACTACTATAATACCGCTCCTATGTACAAGAATATAACTACTATAATACTGCTGCTATGTACAAGAATATAACTACTATAATACTGCCCCTATGTACAAGAATATGACTACTATAATACTGCTCCTATGTACAGGAATATAACTACTATAATACTGCCCCTATGTACAAGAATATAACTACTATAATACTGCTCCTATGTACAAGAATATAACTACTATAATACTGCCCCTATGTACAAGAATATAACTACTATAATACTGCCCCTATGTACAGGAATATAACTACTATTATACTGCCCCTATGTACAAGAATATAACTACTATAATACTGCCCCTATGTACAAGAATATAACTACTATAATACTGCTCCTATGTACAAGAATATAACTACTATAATACTGCCCCTATGTACAAGAATATAACTAATATAATACTGCTCCTGTGTACAAGAATATAACTACTATAATACTGTTCCTATGTACAAGAATATAACTACTATAATACTGCCCCTATGTACAAGAATATAACTACTATAATACTGTCCCTATGTACAAGAATATAACTACTATAATACTGACCCTATGTACAAGAATATAACTACTATAATAGTGCCCCTATGTACAAGAGTATAACTACTATAATACTGCTCCTATGTACAAGAATATAACTACTATAATACTGCTCCTATGTACAAGAATATAACTACTATAATACTGCCCCTATTTACAAGAATATGACTACTATAATACTGCTCCTATGTACAGGAATATAACTACTATAATACTGCTCCTATGTACAAGAATATAACTACTATAATACTGCTCCTATGTACAAGAATATATTTACTATAATACTGCCCCTATGTACAAGAATATAACTACTATAATACTGCCCCTATGTACAAGAATATGACTACTATAATACTGCTCCTATGTACAGGAATATAACTACTAAAATACTGCTCCTATGTACAAGAATATAACTACTATAATACTGCTCCTATATACAAGAATGTAACTACTATAATACTGCTCCTATGTACAAGACTATAACTACTATAATATTGCTCCTATATACAAGAATATAACTACTATAATACTGCTCCTATGTACAAGAATATAACTACTATAATACTGCCCCTATGTACAAGAATATAACTACTATAATACTGCCCCTATGTACAAGAATATAACTACTATAATACTGCCCCTATGTACAAGAATATAACTACTATAATACTGCTCCTATGTACAAGAATATAACTACTATAATACTGCCCCTATGTACAAGAATATAACTAATATAATACTGCTCCTGTGTACAAGAATATAACTACTATAATACTGTTCCTATGTACAAGAATATAACTACTATAATACTGCCCCTATGTACAAGAATATAACTACTATAATACTGTCCCTATGTACAAGAATATAACTACTATAATACTGACCCTATGTACAAGAATATAACTACTATAATAGTGCCCCTATGTACAAGAGTATAACTACTATAATACTGCTCCTATGTACAAGAATATAACTACTATAATACTGCTCCTATGTACAAGAATATAACTACTATAATACTGCCCCTATTTACAAGAATATGACTACTATAATACTGCTCCTATGTACAGGAATATAACTACTATAATACTGCTCCTATGTACAAGAATATAACTACTATAATACTGCTCCTATGTACAAGAATATATTTACTATAATACTGCCCCTATGTACAAGAATATAACTACTATAATACTGCCCCTATGTACAAGAATATGACTACTATAATACTGCTCCTATGTACAGGAATATAACTACTAAAATACTGCTCCTATGTACAAGAATATAACTACTATAATACTGCTCCTATATACAAGAATGTAACTACTATAATACTGCTCCTATGTACAAGACTATAACTACTATAATATTGCTCCTATATACAAGAATATAACTACTATAATACTGCTCCTATGTACAAGAATATAACTACTATAATACTGCCCCTATGTACAAGAATATAACTACTATAATACTGCCCCTATGTACAAGAATATAACTACTATAATACTGCCCCTATGTACAAGAATATAACTAGTATAATACTGCCCCTATGTACAAGAATATAACTACTATAATACTACCACTATGTACAAGAATATAACTAGTATAATACTGCTCCTATGTACAAGAATATAGCTACTATAATACTGCCCCTATGTACAAGAATATAACTACTATAATACTGCCCCTATGTACAAGAAAATAACTACTATAATACTACCACTATGTACAAGAATATAACTACTATAATACTACCACTATGTACAAGAATATAACTAGTATAATACTGCTCCTATGTACAAGAATATAACTACTATAATACTGCCCCTATGTACAAGAATATAACTACTATAATACTGCCCCTATGTACAAGAATATAACTACTATAATACTGGTCCTATGTACAAGAATATAACTACTAGAATGCTGCCCCTATGTACAAGAATATAACTACTATAATACTGCCCCTATGTACAAGAATATAACTACTATAATACTGGTCCTATGTACAAGAATATAACTACTATAATGCTGCCCCCTATATACAAGAATATAACTACCATAATGCTGCCCCCTATGTACAAGAATATAACTACTATAATGCTGCCCCCTATGTACAAGAATATAACTACTATAATGCTGCCCCCTATATACAAGAATATAGCTACTATAATGCTGCCCCTATGTACAAGAATATAACTACTATAATACTGCTCCTATGTACAAGAATATAACTACTATAATACTGCCCCCTATGTACAAGAATATAACTACTATAATACTGCTCCTATGTACAAGAATATAACTACTATAATACTGCCCCTATGTACAAGAATATAACTACTATAATACTGCTCCTATGTACAAGAATATAACTACTATAATACTGCCCCCTATGTACAAGAATATAACTACTATAATGCTGCCCCCTATGTACAAGAATATAACTACTATAATGCTGCCCCCTATATACAAGAATATAGCTACTATAATGCTGCCCCTATGTACAAGAATATAACTACTATAATACTGCTCCTATGTACAAGAATATAACTACTATAATACTGCTCCTATGTAGAAGAATATAACTACTATAATGCTGCCCCCTATATACAAGAATATAGCTACTATAATGCTGCCCCTATGTACAAGAATATAACTACTATAATACTGCTCCTATGTACAAGAATATAACTACTATAATACTGCCCCCTATGTACAAGAATATAACTACTATAATACTGCTCCTATGTACAAGAATATAACTACTATAATACTGCCCCTATGTACAAGAATATAACTACTATAATACTGCTCCTATGTACAAGAATATAACTACTATAATACTGCTCCTATGTACAAGAATATAACTACTATAATACTGCTCCTATGTACAAGAATATAACTACTATAATACTGCTCCCTATGTACAAGAATATAACTACTATAATACTGCCCCCTATGTACAAGAATATAACTACTATAATACTGCTCCTGTGTACAAGAATATAACTACTATAATACTGCCCCTATGTACAAGAATATAACTACTATAATACTGCTCCTATGTACAAGAATATAACTACTATAATACTGCTCCTATGTACAAGAATATAACTACTATAATACTGCTCCTATGTAGAAGAATATAACTACTATAATACTGCCCCTATGTACAAGAATATAACTACTATAATACTGCTCCTATGTACAAGAATATAACTACTATAATACTGCTCCTATGTACAAGAATATAACTACTATAATACTGCTCCTATGTACAAGAATATAACTACTATAATACTGCTCCTATGTACAAGAATATAACTACTATAATACTGCCCTCTATATACAAGAGTATAACTAATATAATACTGCTCCTATATACAAGAATATAAGTACTATAATACTGCTCCTATGTACAAGAATATAACTACTATAATACTGCTCCTATGTACAAGAATATAACTACTATAATACTGCTCCTATGTACAAGAATATAACTACTATAATACTGCCCCCTATATACAATAATATAACTACTATAATACTGCTCCTATGTACAAGAATATAACTACTATAATACTGCTCCTATGTACAAGAATATAACTACTATAATACTGCTCCTATGTACAAGAATATAACTACTATAATACTGCTCCTATGTACAAGAATATAACTACTATAATACTGCCCCCTATATACAATAATATAACTACTATAATACTGCTCCTATGTACAAGAATATAACTACTATAATACTGCTCCTATGTACAAGAATATAACTACTATAATACTGCCCCTATGTACAAGAATATAACTACTATAATACTGCTCCTATGTACAAGAATATAACTACTATAAAACTGCCTCTATGTACAGACTATAACTCCTATAATACTGCCCCTATGTACAAGAATATAACTACTATAATGCTGCCCCTATGTACAAGAATATAATTACTATAAAACTGCCTCTATGTACAGACTATAACTCCTATAATACTGCCCCTATGTACAAGAATATAACTACTATAATACTGCCCCTATGTACAAGAATATAACTACTATAAAACTGCCTCTATGTACAGACTATAACTCCTGTAATACTGCCCCTATGTACAAGAATATAACTGCTATAATACTGCTCCTATGTACAAGAATATAACTACTATAAAACTGCCTCTATGTACAGACTATAACTCCTATAATACTGCCCCTATGTACAAGAATATAACTACTATAATGCTGCCCCCTATATACAAGAATATAACTACTATAATGCTGCCCCTATGTACAAGAATATAACTACTATAATACTGCTCCTATGTACAAGAATATAACTACTATAATACTGCCCCTATGTACAAGAATATAACTACTATAATACTGCCCCTATGTACAAGAATATAACTACTATAATACTGCCCCTATGTACAAGAATATAACTAGTATAATACTGCCCCTATGTACAAGAATATAACTACTATAATACTGCTCCTATGTACAAGAATATAACTACTATAAAACTGCCTCTATGTACAGACTATAACTCCTATAATACTGCCCCTATGTACAAGAATATAACTACTATAATGCTGCCCCCTATATACAAGAAATAACTACTATAATGCTGCCCCTATGTACAAGAATATAACTACTATAATACTGCTCCTATGTACAAGAATATAACTACTATAATACTGCCCCTATGTACAAGAATATAACTACTATAATACTGCCCCTATGTACAAGAATATAACTACTATAATACTGCCCCTATGTACAAGAATATAACTAGTATAATACTGCCCCTATGTACAAGAATATTACTACTATAATACTACCACTATGTACAAGAATATAACTAGTATAATACTGCTCCTATGTACAAGAATATGGCTACTATAATGCTGCCCCTATGTACAAGAATATAACTACTATAATACTGCCCCTATGTACAAGAAAATAACTACTATAATACTACCACTATGTACAAGAATATAACTACTATAATACTACCACTATGTACAAGAATATAACTAGTATAATACTGCTCCTATGTACAAGAATATAACTACTATAATACTGCCCCTATGTACAAGAATATAACTACTATAATACTGCCCCTATGTACAAGAATATAACTACTATAATACTGGTCCTATGTACAAGAATATAACTACTATAATGCTGCCCCTATGTACAAGAATATAACTACTATAATACTGCCCCTATGTACAAGAATATAACTACTATAATACTGGTCCTATGTACAAGAATATAACTACTATAATGCTGCCCCCTATATACAAGAATATAACTACCATAATGCTGCCCCCTATGTACAAGAATATAACTACTATAATGCTGCCCCCTATGTACAAGAATATAACTACTATAATGCTGCCCCCTATATACAAGAATGTAACTACTATAATGCTGCCCCTATGTACAAGAATATAACTACTATAATACTGCTCCTATGTACAAGAATATAACTACTATAATACTGCTCCCTATGTACAAGAATATAACTACTATAATACTGCCCCCTATGTACAAGAATATAACTACTATAATACTGCTCCTATGTACAAGAATATAACTACTATAATACTGCCCCTATGTACAAGAATATAACTACTATAATACTGCTCCTATGTACAAGAATATAACTACTATAATACTGCTCCTATGTACAAGAATATAACTACTATAATACTGCTCCTATGTACAAGAATATAACTACTATAATACTGCTCCCTATGTACAAGAATATAACTACTATAATACTGCCCCCTATGTACAAGAATATAACTACTATAATACTGCTCCTGTGTACAAGAATATAACTACTATAATACTGCCCCTATGTACAAGAATATAACTACTATAATACTGCTCCTATGTACAAGAATATAACTACTATAATACTGCTCCTATGTACAAGAATATAACTACTATAATACTGCTCCTATGTAGAAGAATATAACTACTATAATACTGCCCCTATGTACAAGAATATAACTACTATAATACTGCTCCTATGTACAAGAATATAACTACTATAATACTGCTCCTATGTACAAGAATATAACTACTATAATACTGCTCCTATGTACAAGAATATAACTGCTATAATACTGCTCCTATGTACAAGAATATAACTACTATAATACTGCCCTCTATATACAAGAGTATAACTACTATAATACTGCTCCTATATACAAGAATATAACTACTATAATACTGCTCCTATGTACAAGAATATAACTACTATAATACTGCTCCTATGTACAAGAATATAACTACTATAATACTGCTCCTATGTACAAGAATATAACTACTATAATACTGCCCCCTATATACAATAATATAACTACTATAATACTGCTCCTATGTACAAGAATATAACTACTATAATACTGCTCCTATGTACAAGAATATAACTACTATAATACTGCTCCTATGTACAAGAATATAACTACTATAATACTGCTCCTATGTACAAGAATATAACTACTATAATACTGCCCCCTATATACAATAATATAACTACTATAATACTGCTCCTATGTACAAGAATATAACTACTATAATACTGCTCCTATGTACAAGAATATAACTACTATAAAACTGCCTCTATGTACAGACTATAACTCCTATAATACTGCCCCTATGTACAAGAATATAACTACTATAATGCTGCCGCTATGTACAAGAATATAACTACTATAAAACTGCCTCTATGTACAGACTATAACTCCTATAATACTGCCCCTATGTACAAGAATATAACTACTATAATACTGCCCCTATGTACAAGAATATAACTACTATAAAACTGCCTCTATGTACAGACTATAACTCCTATAATACTGCCCCTATGTACAAGAATATAACTACTATAATACTGCTCCTATGTACAAGAATATAACTACTATAAAACTGCCTCTATGTACAGACTATAACTCCTATAATACTGTCCCTATGTACAAGAATATAACTACTATAATACTGCTCCTATGTACAAGAATATAACTACTATAAAACTGCCTCTATGTACAGACTATAACTCCTATAATACTGCCCCTATGTACAAGAATATAACTACTATAATACTGCTCCTATGTACAAGAATATAACTACTATAATACTGCTCCTATGTACAAGAATATAACTTCTATAATGCTGCTCTTATGTGCAGGAATATAACTACTATAATACTGCCCCTATGTACAAGAATATACCTACTGTAATACTGCCCCTATGTACAAGAATATACCTACTATAATACTGCCCCTATGTACAAGAATATAACTACTATAATACTGTCCCTATGTACAAGAATATACCTACTATAATACTGCCCCTATGTACAAGAATATAACCACTATAATACTGCTCCTATGTACAAGAATATAACTACTATAATACTGTCCCTATGTACAAGAATATACCTACTATAATACTGCCCCTATGTACAAGAATATAACCACTATAATACTGCCCCTATGTACAAGAATATAACTACTATAATACTGTCCCTATGTACAAGAATATACCTACTATAATACTGCCCCTATGTACAAGAATATACCTACTATAATACTGCCCCTATGTTCAAGAATATAACTACTATAATACTGCCCCTATGTACAAGAATATACCTACTATAATACTGCCCCTATGTACAAGAATATACCTACTATAATACTGCCCCTATGTATAAGATTATGCTAAAATGTTGTAGACCTGGTAATCGCATCTTTTTTGTATGTTGCTTTCTCGCTCTTCTTTCTCCCGTGTTTTCGCAGTCCTCTTATCCTCCCTTGGTGATATTATGGTTCTCCTGTGTGACGTTCGGGTTTCTCCTGCGTCCGGTCAGTGCTGTTGGGGGTTGCGGTTCGGTGAGTTTCGTTCTCTGGTTTCTTTGTGTAATTAAACTGAAATCATTGTGAAATATTTATCTCAAATTGATTGAGTTTGACGTTAAATAGGATGAACCTCCCGGGATGGGAGGGACCTGAAATGTGAGGAAACCACGAACAGATGCTGAAATTGGAGCGGAGCGTGCGTCCCGGGTCCTCGCACAGATGTGCGCTGCAGGTGGCGATGGTCAGAGATGACGTCAGATGGTTCCTCGATATCGTCACCGCGCTGGTTGTGAGGATCAGGTTTCTAACATGGAGATCCTGGACCAGAACTGTATACGAGCGCCCGAGCGCCACTGACGTCACACTTCTCCCTGGTCGGATACATGCAGCCGTTATATACAGTAACGTTCCTATAATTTGGCATTTCTGTAGGAATCTGTGTGTGATTATCCAGACTTTCTGAAATCTCTCAATTTATCCCAAAATATTGTAGATTTATCGCTGGTGCATCTAAAGTGAAAGGTAAAGATCCCAAACCTCCGAGACCGGTCCAAAGTCCATGCATTGGTGATGTCACCACCAGGGGCGGCACTGACAACTTCCCACCCCGAATATACAGGATGGTTGTCAGCGGACAGCTCCCACACTGGACACTGGGTATAAAGGCTGTGATAACTGGGACCCCCGCACCGGTGCACTTGGGGGGCTAGTTAGCACATACACGCGCTTATATTGCACAATGCAGCTGCAGGCGTCCATGGCACATTTTAAAAAATATGTAATAAGATAAATACATAAAATAAAAAGAAATAAGTGTAATGGGTGATTCCACAGAGGATCATTTATTCTGCTGTTTTATCTAGACGTGTCCATCATGTGACAGACGCAGCGACTGTAATGGGTGATTCCACAGAGGATCATTGATTCTGCTGTTTTATCTAGACGTGTCCATCATGTGACAGACGCAGCGACTGTAATGGGGGATTCCACAGAGGATCATTGATTCTGCTGTTTTATCTAGATGTGTCCATCATGTGACAGACACAGCGAGTGTAATGGAGGATTCCACTGAGGATCATTTATTCTGCTGTTTTATCTAGACGTGTCCATCATGTGACAGACACAGCGAGTGTAATGGAGGATTCCACTGAGGATCATTTATTCTGCTGTTTTATCTAGACATGTCCATCATGTGACAGACACAGCGAGTGTAATGGAGGATTCCACTGAGGATCATTGATTCTGCTGTTTTATCTAGACATACCCATCATGTGACAGACACAGCGACTGTAATGGAGGATTCCACTGAGGATCATTGATTCTGCTGTTTTATCTAGACGTGTCCATCATGTGACAGACACAGCGACTGTACTGGGGGATTCCACAGAGGATCATTTATTCTGCTGTTTTATCTAGACATGTCCATCATGTGACAGACACAGCGAGTGTAATGGAGGATTCCACTGAGGATCATTTATTCTGCTGTTTTATCTAGACGTGTCCATCATGTGACAGACGCAGCGACCGTAACGGAGGATTCCACAGAGGATCATTGATTCTGCTGTTTTATCTAGACGTGTCCATCATGTGACAGACACAGCGACTGTAATGGTGGATTCCACAGAGGATCATTTATTCTGCTGTTTTATCTAGATGGGTCCATCATGGGACAGACACAGTGACTGTACCGGAGGATTCCACTGAGGATTATTTATTCTGCTGCTTTATCTAGATGTGTTAATCTTGTGACAGAAGCAGCGACTGTAATGGAGGATTCCATGGACAATCACTGATTCTGCTGTTTTATCTAGACACCTCCATCATGTGACAGACACAGCGAATGTAATGGAGGATTCCATGGAGGATCATTGATTCTGCTGTTTTACCTAGACCTGTCCATCATGTGACAGACGCAGCGACTGTAATGGGGGATTCCACGGAGGATCATTGATTCTGCTGTTTTACCTAGACCTGTCCATCATGTGACAGACGCAGCGACTGTAATGGGGGATTCCACGGAGTATCATTGATTCTGCTGTTTTAACTAAACGTACCCATCATGTGACAGACACAGTGAATGTAATGGAGGATTCCATAGAGGATCATTGATTCTTCTGTTTTACCTAGACCTGTCCATCATGTGACAGACGCAGCGACTGTAATGGAGGATTCCATGGAGGATCATTGATTCTGTTTTATCTAGACATATCCATCATGTGACAGACGCAGTGACTTTAATGGGGGATTCCATAGAGGATCAGTTATTCTGCTGATTTATCTAGATGTGTCCATCATGTGACAGATGCAGCGACTGTAATGGGGGATTCCACAGAGGATAATTTATTCTACTGTTTTATCTAGACATATCCATCATGTGACAGAAGCAGCGAGTATAATGGGGGATTCCACAGAGGATCATTTATTCTACTGTTTTATCTAGACATATCCATCATGTGACAGATGCAGCGACTGTAATGGAGGATTCCACAGAGGATCATTGATTCTGCTGTTTTATCTAGACATGTCCATCATGTGACAGATGCAGCGACTGTAATGGAGGATTCCACTGAGGAGCATTGATTCTGCTGTTTTATCTAGACGTGTCCATCATGTGACAGAAGCAGCGACTGTAATGGAGGATTCCACAGAGGATCATTGATTCTGCTGTTTTATCTAGACGTGTCCATCATGTGACAGATGCAGCGACTGTAATGGAGGATTCCACAGAGGATCATTTATTCTACTGTTTTATCTAGACATATCCATCATGTGACAGATGCAGCGACTGTAATGGAGGATTCCACAGAGGATCATTGATTCTGCTGTTTTATCTAGACGTGTCCATCATGTGACAGATGCAGCGACTGTAATGGAGGATTCCACTGAGGATCATTGATTCTGCTGTTTTACCTAGACGTGTCCATCATGTGACAGAAGCAGCGACTGTAATGGAGGATTCCACTGAGGATCATTTATTCTGCTGTTTTATCTAGACATGTCCATCATGTGACAGACGCAGCGACTGTAATGGGGGATTCCACGGAGGATCATTGATTCTGCTGTTTTATCTAGACGTGTCCATCATGTGACAGATGCAGTGATTGTAATGGAGGATTCCACTGAGGATCATTTATATTGCTGTTTTATCTAGACATGTCCATCATGTGACAGACGCAGTGACTGTAATGGGGGATTCCACGGAGGATCATTGATTCTGCTGTTTTATCTAGACCTGTCCATTATGTGACAGATGCAGCGAGTGTAATGGAGGATTCCATGGAGGATCATTTATTCTGCTGTTTTATCCAGACGTGTCCATCATGTGACAGAAGCAGCGACTGTAGTGGGGGATTCCACAGAGGATCATTTATTCTGTTTTATCCAGACGTGTCCATCATGTGACAGACGCAGCAAGTATAGTAGAGGATTCCATGGAGGATTATTGATTCTGCTGTTTTATCTAGACGTGTCCATCATGTGACAGACACAACGACCGTAACGGAGGATTCCACTGAGGATCATTTATTCTGCTGTTTTATCTAGACATGTCCATCATGTGACAGACACAGCGACTGTAATGGAGGATTCCACTGAGTATCATTGATTCTGCTGTTTTATCTAGACGTGTCCATCATGTGACAGACACAGTGACTGTAACGGAGGATTCCACTGAGGATCATTGATTCTGCTGTTTTATCTAGATGGGTCCATCATGTGACAGACACAGCGACTGTAATGGAGGATTCCACTGAGGATCATTGATTCTGCTGCTTTATCTAGATGTGTTAATCTTGTGACAGAAGCAGCGACTGTAATGGAGGATTCCATGGACAATCACTGATTCTGCTGTTTTATCTAGACACCTCCATCATGTGACAGACACAGCGAATGTAATGGAGGATTCCATGGAGGATCATTGATTCTGCTGTTTTATCTAGACACCTCCATCATGTGACAGACACAGCGAATGTAATGGAGGATTCCATGGAGGATCATTGATTCTGCTGTTTTATCTAGACGTGTCCATCATGTGACAGATGCAGCGACTGTAATGGAGGATTCCATGGAGGATCATTGATTCTTCTGTTTTACCTAGACCTGTCCATCATGTGACAGATGCAGTGACTGTAATGGGGGATTCCACGGAGGATCATTGATTCTTCTGTTTTACCTAGACCTGTCCATCATGTGACAGACGCAGCGACTGTAATGGGGGATTCCACGGAGTATCATTTATTCTGCTGTTTTAACTAAACGTACCCATCATGTGACAGACACAGTGAATGTAATGGAGGATTCCATGGAGGATCATTGATTCTGTTTTATCTAGACATATCCATAATGTGACAGACGCAGTGACTTTAATGGGGGATTCCATAGAGGATCAGTTATTCTGCTGATTTATCTAGATGTGTCCATCATGTGACAGATGCAGCGACTGTAATGGGGGATTCCACAGAGGATCATTTATTCTACTGTTTTATCTAGACATATCCATCATGTGACAGAAGCAACGAGTATAATGGGGGATTCCACAGAGGATCATTTATTCTACTGTTTTATCTAGACATATCCATCATGTGACAGATGCAGCGACTGTAATGGAGGATTCCACAGAGGATCATTGATTCTGCTGTTTTATCTAGACGTGTCCATCATGTGACAGATGCAGCGACTGTAATGGAGGATTCCACTGAGGATCATTTATTCTGCTGTTTTATCTAGACATGTCCATCATGTGACAGACGCAGCGACTGTAATGGGGGATTCCACAGAGGATCATTGATTCTGCTGTTTTATCTAGACGTGTCCATCATGTGACAGATGCAGTGATTGTAATGGAGGATTCCACTGAGGATCATTTATTCTACTGTTTTATCTAGACATATCCATCATGTGACAGATGCAGCGACTGTAATGGAGGATTCCACTGAGGATCATTTATTCTGCTGTTTTATCTAGACATGTCCATCATGTGACAGACGCAGCGACTGTAATGGGGGATTCCACGGAGGATCATTGATTCTGCTGTTTTATCTAGACCTGTCCATTATGTGACAGATGCAGCGAGTGTAATGGAGGATTCCATGGAGGATCATTTATTCTGCTGTTTTATCCAGACGTGTCCATCATGTGACAGAAGCAGCGACTGTAATGGAGGATTCCACAGAGGATCATTTATTCTCTTTTATCCAGACGTGTCCATCATGTGACAGACACAGCGACCGTAACGGAGGATTCCACTGAGGATCATTTATTCTGCTGTTTTATCTAGATGTGTCCATCATGTGGCAGACACAGCGACTGTAATGGAGGATTCCACTGAGTATCATTGATTCTGCTGTTTTATCTAGACGTGTCCATCATGTGACAGACGCAGCGACCGTAACGGAGGATTCCACTGAGGATCATTGATTCTGCTGTTTTATCTAGATGGGTCCATCATGTGACAGACACAGCGACTGTAATGGAGGATTCCACTGAGGATCATTGATTCTGCTGTTTTATCTAGATGGGTCCATCATGTGACAGACACAGCGAATGTAATGGAGGATTCCATGGAGGATCATTGATTCTGCTGTTTTATCTAGACCTGCCCATCATGTGACAGACGCAGCGACTGTAATGGGGGATTCCACGGAGTATCATTTATTCTGCTGTTTTAACTAAACGTACCCATCATGTGACAGACGCAGCGACTGTAATGGAGGATTCCACGGAGTATCATTTATTCTGCTGTTTTATCTAAACGTACCCATCATGTGACAGACACAGTGAATGTAATGGAGGATTCCATGGAGGATCATTGATTCTGTTTTATCTAGACATATCCATCATGTGACAGACGCAGTGACTTTAATGGGGGATTCCATAGAGGATCAGTTATTCTGCTGATTTATCTAGATGTGTCCATCATGTGACAGATGCAGCGACTGTAATGGGGGATTCCACAGAGGATCATTTATTCTACTGTTTTATCTAGACATATCCATCATGTGACAGAAGCAGCGAGTATAATGGGGGATTCCACAGAGGATCATTGATTCTGCTGTTTTATCTAGACGTGTCCATCATGTGACAGATGCAGCGACTGTAATGGAGGATTCCACAGAGGATCAGTTATTCTGCTGATTTATCTAGATGTGTCCATCATGTGACAGATGCAGCGACTGTAATGGGGGATTCCACAGAGGATCATTTATTCTACTGTTTTATCTAGACATATCCATCATGTGACAGAAGCAGCGAGTATAATGGGGGATTCCACAGAGGATCATTTATTCTACTGTTTTATCTAGACATATCCATCATGTGACAGCTGCAGCGACTGTAATGGGGGATTCCACTGAGGATCATTTATTCTGCTGTTTTATCTAGACATGTCCATCATGTGACAGACGCAGCGACTGTAATGGGGGATTCCACGGAGGTTCATTGATTCTGCTGTTTTATCTAGACCTGTCCATTATGTGACAGATGCAGCGAGTGTAATGGAGGATTCCATGGAGGATCATTTATTCTGCTGTTTTATCCAGACGTGTCCATCATGTGACAGACACAGCGACTGTAATGGTGGATTCCACAGAGGATCATTTATTCTGTTTTATCCAGACATGTCCATCATGTAACAGACACAGCGAGTATAGTAGAGGATTCCACGGAGGATTATTGATTCTGCTGTTTTATCTAGACGTATCCATCCTGTGACAGACACAGCGAGTGTACTGGGGGATTCCGCAGAGGATTATTGATAATGCTGATTTGCCTAGATGAGTCCATCCTGTGGCAGATGCAGGACGTTTCATCCATACAGCGTTCAGTACAGTCTGAGATGATTTGCTGCATGCCTGTGATAATCCCATTCCTCTCGTCTGTTTTCGTTCAGCATTAAGCCACATAATGAATCCCCTCTGATCCCGGTGCCCCCACTTGTCGGTGAATTTATCTTTTATTATCGTATTCATCATTGGCGCCAAACTGTCCAATGTAGTCTTATCAGAGGGCGTCCATGGGCAGCAGCAGTAACCGTGCATGAAGCAGCAGATCTAATGTCAATATTGTCACCACGGGGTGGGGTGGAAGCGTCGGAGATGGTAGAAGACCCCATGAGGTTCAAATGCTTCCTTGTGCCGTTGTGTGCTATGGTATGTCTTGCAGCTCTCAGCGAGGGTTGCACTGTGTCTTTATAAATGCTGTAGAACATTGAGGGATCGTCATTTCTGTGCACATCATCACCTGCGAATATATCGAGACAATGCTGTACAGGACAAACAGGTACAGGCACCACCATTAATGAACTAGTATAGCCACCATTGAAAACAGATGAGAGGAATTTTCCAGATTGCTAAGACACTGCATCCATCAAGTGGGCACAGATTAGCTGCCATAGTGGCTCGGATTAAAGGGAACCTGCAGTGCGCAGGCGCCAGGAAAGGTCAGTGAGGCCCAGCGCCTACGCACTGAAGTACTTTGCTCTGCCCTCAACAGGGAGATAAAGTATGCCTGCGCTGGAGCCGCAGCATGAAGGCAAGAAGAGGACGTCATTGTAAGAAGATGGGAGGCCCCGGACCGGACCGCGATGCCCATCAGACCAGAAACGGACCGGGACCGCCCCTGGGTGAGTATAATCTAACCTCTTTTTCTCATCTTTCAGGATACATCGGGGGCTTATCTACAGCATTACAGAATGCATTACACAATGCTGTAGATAAGCTCCTGATGCTGGTGGGCTTAGCTCACCTTCGTTTTTGGGGGTGACAGGTTCCCTTTAACTACAGGGGAGTCAGAGTCCTGATGCCTCAGTGTGAGGAGGAGTAGTCACACCAGAGGAGTCAGAGTCCTGATGTCTCAGTGTAAGGAGGAGTAGACACACCAGAGGAGACTGAGTGCTAACGTGTGAGTGTGAGGAGGAGTAGTCACAACTAGAGGAGTCTGAGTGCTGATGTGTGAGTGTGAGGAGGAGTAGTCACACCAGAGGAGTCAAAGTCCCGATGTCTCAGTGTGAGGAGGAGTAGTCACAACTAGAGGTGTCTGAGTGCTGATGTGTGAGTGTGAGGAGGAGTAGCCACACCAGAGGAGTCAAAGTCCTGATGTCTCAGTGTGATGAGGAGTAGTCACCAGATGAGTCTGAGTGCTGATGACTGAGTGTGAGAAGTAGTCACTCCAGAGGAGACTGAGTGCTAATGTGTGAGTGTGAGGAGGAGTAGTCACAGCTAGAGGAGTCTGAGTGCTAATGTGTGAGTGTGAGGAGGAGTAGTCACAACTAGAGGAGTCTGAGTGCTGATGTGTGAGTGTGAGGAGGAGGAGCCACCAGAGGAGTCTGAGTGCTGGTGACTGAGTGTGAGAAGAAGTAGTCACATTTAGAGGAGTCTGAGTGCTGATGTGTGAGTGTGAGGAGGAGTAGTCACCAGAGGAGTCTGAGTGCTAATGTGTGAGTGTGAGGAGGAGTAGTCACAACTAGAGGAGTCTGAGTGCTGATGTGTGAGTGTGAGGAGGAGTAGCCACACCAGAGGAGTCAAAGTCCTGATGTCTCAGTGTGAGGAGGAGTAGTCACCGGAGCAGTCTGAGTGCTTATGTCTCAGTGTGAGGAGGAGTAGACACACCAGAGGAGACTGAGGGCTAATGTGTGAGTGTGAGGAGTAGTCATAACTAGAGGAGTCTGAGTGCTGATGTCTCAGTTTGAGGAGGAGTAGCCACACCAGAGGAGTAAAAGTCCTGATGTCTCAGTGTGAGGAGGACTAGACACACCAGAGGAGTCAAAGTCCTGATGTCTCAGTGTGAGGAGGAGTAGACACACCAGAGGAGTCTGAGTCCTGATGTCTCAGTGTGAGGAGGAGTAAACACACCAGAGGAGTCAAAGTCCTGATGTCTCAGTGTGAGGGGGAGTAGACACACCAGAGGAGACTGAGTTCTGATGTGTGTTCTGATGTGTCAGTGTGCGGAGGAGTAGTCACACCAGAAAAGTCAGAGTCCCGATGTGTCAGTGTGAGGAGGAGTAGTCACTAGTGTTGAGCATTCCAATACTGCAAATATTGGGTATCGGCTGATATTCACTGTATCGGAGTACCGATACTGAGTTCTGATACTTTTGCAATATCGAATACCGGAATCGGAAGTTCCCATAATGCAATGAGCCAGTTGAGGATCCTAAGAAGTGTGGGCACATCCTGTTAGGCATGTTAGCCATGTTAACTAATGGCATGGCTGTGATTGGCTGCTGAAATTATGTCATTATGCGCTATAATGGAGTGTGGGTGGTGCATAGGCGGAGACTGCGTGTCTTTGTGTGTGGGGTCTGCATGTGACCATGGGGGGTCTGTATGGGCCTGCCGGGGGTCTGTGCGGGCTGCCAGGGGTCTGTGCGGGCTGCCGGGGGTCTGTGCGGGCTGCCGGGGGTCGGTACGGGCCTGCCCGGGGTCTGTGCGGGCCTCTCGGGGGTTGTGTGTGTGTGCAGGCATCGTCCGATGGGACTACAAGTCCCATCATGCTATGCCTGCTACAATGACAGTGATTGACACATTGGCCAATGATGGGACAGTAGTAGTCCCATCATCCGGCTAATGTGTTGAATGTAAAAGAAAAAAAATACAAACATACATACTACATACATACAACATACATACTACATACTACATACATACATACATACTACATACAGTCATGGCCAAAAGTATTGACACCCCTGCAATTCTGTCAGATAATACTCAGTTTCTTCCTGAAAATGATTGCAATCACAAATTCTTTGTTATTATCTTCATTTAATTTGTCTTAAATGAAAAAACAAAAAGAATTGTCCTAAAGCCAAATTGGATATAATTCCGCACCAAAGATAAAAAAGGGGGTGGACAAAAGTATTGGCACTGTTCGAGAAATCATGTGATGCTTCTGTAATTAGCAGCACCTGTAACTTACCGGTGGCACCTAACAGGTGTTGGCAATAACCAAATCACATTTGCAGCCAGTTGACATGGATTAAAGTTGACTCAACCTCTGTCCGGTGTCCTTGTGTGTACCACATTGAGCATGGAGAAAAGAAAGAAGACCAAAGAACTGCCTGAGGACTTGAGAAACCAAATTGTGAGGAAGCATGAGCAATCTCAAGGCTACAGGTCCATCTCCAAAGACCTGAATGTTCCTGTGTCTACCGTGCGCAGTGTCATCAAGAAGTGTAAAGCCCATGGCACTGTGGCTAACCTCCCTAGACGTGGACGGAAAAGAAAAACTGACAAGAGATTTCAACGCAAGATTGTGCGGATGTTGGATAAAGAACCTCGACTAACATCCAAACAAGTTCAAGCTGCCCTGCAGTCCGAGGGTACAACAGTGTCAACCCGTACTATCCGTCGGCGTCTCAATGAAAAGGGACTGTATGGTAGGAGACCCAGGAAGACCTCACTTCTTACCCCGAGACATAAAAAAGCCAGGCTGGAGTTTGCCAAAACTTACCTGAAAAAGCCTAAAACTTTTTGGAAGAATGTTCTCTGGTCAGATGAGACAAAAGTAGAGCTTTTTGGGCAAAGGCATCAACATAGAGTTTACAGGAGAATAAAAGAGGCATTCAAAGAAAAGAACACAGTCCCTACAGTCAACCATGGCGGAGGTTCCCTGATGTTTTGGGGTTGCTTTGCTACCTCTGGCACTTGACTGCTTGACCGTGTGCATGGCATTATGAAGTCTGAAGACTACCAACAAATTTTGCAGCATAATGTAGGGCCCAGTGTGAGAAAGCTGGGTCTCCCTCAGAGGTCATGGGTCTTCCAGCAGGACAATGACCCAAAACACACTTCAAAACGCACTAGAAAATGGTTTGAGAGAAAGCACTGGAGACTTCTAAGGTGGCCAGCAATGAGTCCAGACCTGAATCCCATAGAACACCTGTGGAGAGATCTAAAAATGGCAGTTTGGAGAAGGCGCCTTCAAATATCAGGGACCTGGAGCAGTTTGCCAAAGAAGAATGGTCTAAAATTCCAGCAGAGCATTGTAAGAAACTCATTGATGGTTACCGGAAGTGGTTGGTCGCAGTTATTTTGGCTAAAGGTTGTGCAACCAAGTATTAGGCTGAGGGTGCCAATACTTTTGTCTGGCCCATTTCTGGAGTTTTGTGTGAAATGATCAATGTTTTGCTTTTTGCTTCATTCTCTTTTATGTTTTTTCATTTAAGACAAATTAAATGAAGATAATAATATCAAATAATTTGTGATTGCAATCATTTTCAGGAAGAAACTGAGTATTATCTGACAATTGCAGGGGTGTCAATACTTTTGGCCTTGACTGTACATACAACATACATACTACATACATACATACAACATACTACATACATACTACATACATACACACAACATACATACTACATACATACATACTACATACATGCTACATACATACATACAACATACTACATTCATCATACATACTACATACATACATACAACATACATACAACATACATACTACATACATACAACATACATACTACATACATACTACATACATACTACATACATACTACATACAACATACACACTACATACATACATACTACATACATACAACATACATACTACATACAACATACACACTACATACATACATACTACATACATACTACATACATACAGACAACTTACTACATACATACTACATACATACAACATACTACATACATACAACATACTACACACATACAACATACTACATACATACAACATACAATACATTCATACATTACATACAACATACATACTACATACATACTACATACATACTACATACAATACATTCATACATTACATATAATACATACATACAGACATACAGTACTTATTACATAGAGTACATACTCACCATTACTTGTCACTTTGATCCCAGAACCCAGTGTCATCTGTAAAAAATATTAAAATAACAAGCAACTAATATACTCCCTGATCCGCAGAAATCCACGAGTGTCCCACGACGATCTCCCGTGGGTACGGCAGCATCAGCTGATCTGACCGCTCTCTAGGGGTGCGGGAATACAATGATGGGAGGAAGGTATCCTTCCGCACTGTATTCCTCCACCACTGTAAAAAAAATAGTCCCTAGTCTCACTTTTGGCATTGCTGTGTGAGAAAGTTCCCACGCAGCTTTTGCCATAAAGTGAGACCAGTGAACTACAATAACCTCTCAGTGATGCACTGCAGGAGCCATTGTTTCCTGTCAGTGTGTCACTGAGGGTCCTATAGAGCAGTGACATCACCCGATGTCACTGTTCTATAGGGGAGATAGTCGTGGGACACTCGTTATTAATTGGACTACGGCGGAAAGGTAGTATACGGTTTATTATTTTACGTTTTTTGCAGGCGCTGAAGTATGGTAAGTATAGTTAAATTAAGAATATTAAAATACTTTTTTCTGGCTGTGTCTTTATTTTTTTTTTTAACTCTTTCACTGCTATAGGATTAGTAATGGATAGGCGTCTTATTGACGCCTCACCATTATTAACCCGGCTTAATGTCACCTTACAATAGCAAGGTGACATTAACCCCTTATTACCCCATGTCCCACCGCTACACCGCTACACGGGAATGGGAAGTGCCGGAATTGGCGCATCTTACAGATGTGCTGTTTCCGGGGCGGCTGCGGACTGGTATTTGTAGCCAGAGGGGGGGGGGGGGGCAATATTCATGGCCCCTCTCTAGGCTATGAATTTCAGCCTGCAGCTGTCTGCGCAGCCTTTCAGGCTATAAAATATAGGGGGATGCCACGTAATTTTTTTGGGGGTCCCCCTATTTTAATAGCCAGTAAAGGCTACACAGACAGCTGCAGGCTGATATTCATAGCCCAGGAGGGGCCATGGGTATTACCCCCTTCCCAGGCTACAAATATTGGCCCCCGGCCGTCGGCTCTCCCCCTCTGGGGCAGAAAATTGCACGGGAGCCCACGCCGTTTTTTTTCCCATTTTTTTCTTTATGTTCATTTTTCAACATCGGCCTATCTATGGATATATCTATCTATAGATATATCTATAGATACATAGATGTTTCTAGCCATATATCTATCTGGCTAATTTCACACATCAGTTTTTTGCCGTCAGACACAATCCGGCGAGTTTTGAAAAAAAAAACGATCTGTTTTTTTTCTTCTACTGGATCCGTTTTTTCTGAGTTGTATTAGCGCCGGATTGCACCTTATGGCCACACGTTTCATCCGTTTTTTGCCGGATCCGTCAAAAAAGCTGTTTCCGCCAGACGGAAAGCACATACAGAGGAACGGTTTTCCTGTCCAGCGAAAAAACACACAGCGACGGATCCGGCAAAAGCCGTATGAAACTGAGATGTGAAATGATGAATCCGGCCTCCGAATCCATGTTTTCATGCATGTTTCCATTCAATTCATGCACATTTTCCATTTATTTATTCATTAGCCGGATGATGGGACTACTACTGTCCCATCATTGGCTAATGTGCCAATCACTGTCATTGTAGCAGGCATAGCCCGATGGGACTAGTAGTCCTGCACACAGACACAAAGACCCCCGAGAGGCCCGCACAGACCCCCGAGAGGCCCGTACAGACCCCCGGTAGGCCCGCACAGACCCCCGACAGCCCGCACAGACCCCCGAGAGGCCTGTACAGACCCCCGGCAGGCCCGCACAGACCCCCCAGAGGCCCATACAGACCCCCAGCAGGCCCGCACAGACCCCCGAGAGGCCTGTACAGACCCCCGGCAGGCCCGCACAGACCCCGAGAAGCCCGTACAGGCCCCGGCAGGCCCGCTCACACCCCCGAGATGCCCGTACACGCTCAGACCCCCGAGAGGCCCGTACACGCTCAGACCCCCGAGATGCCCGTACACGCACAGACCCCGAGAAGCCCGTACAGGCCCCGGCAGGCCCGCTCAGACCCCCGAGATGCCCGTACACGCTCAGACCCCCGAGAGGCCCGTACACGCTCAGACCCCCGAGAGGCCCGTACACGCTCAGACCCCCGAGATGCCCGTACAGGCCCTGGCAGGCCCACACAGACCCCCGAGAGGCCCATAATGTCCCCGGCAGGCCTGCTCAGACCCCCGAGAGGCCTGTAAAGACCCCGCACGCACACACAGACACACACAGTCTCCGCCCACGCACCGCCCACATTCTTTCCCCCTCTTGAACTGGATGTGCAAGGAAAGAAAGGGTTTATTTTCAATCTGATATTTGTGTCCCATTGACTTGCATTGGTTTCCGGTATCGGAATCGGCGATACCCGATATTTTTGGGGTATCGGTCCGATCCAATCCGATCCGATATTTCCCGCTCAACACTAGTAGTCACACCAGAGGAGACTGAACACTGATGTCTCTCAATGTGAGGAGTAGTAACACCAGAGGAGTCAGTGCTAATGTGTGAGTGTGAGGAGGAGTAGTCACAATTAGAGGAGACTGAATGCTGACATGTAAGTATTTGGAGAGGTCATTCTAGGGGAATTTAATAGTTAAGTATGACTTGGATTACTGATTCAAAAGTAGCTGAGACTCTTCCCTGAGTGTGCAGAACTGTGACATATCATCGAGTGCATAGATCACTAAATATCTCAAATTTCCAGATAAGAACTACTTGCTCAGTATTGCTGCCAATTGTGGTGACTGTGAGTGTGTACTGTATTGTGAAAAACGCACAAACTGTGCAAGAGTGAAGGAGGAGCTGCTGAGGAGTTTGCCGGCAGACTCACTGCTGTATATCATTAAGGGTTCTGCACCACTCTCCTTGTGAATTTGCCTCATCTGTAGCTGTGTGCTTCTGTCCTCCCTGAGCCTTTCTACCACAATGGCTACTGTATCCACATTCTTAAAGAGAAGCTGTCATCACGATTTAACCTGTTATAGTAAAGGTATGGCCATAATGGCCCAGTTATACTGATTTAATAGATACCTATGGAAACAGGAACACATGGGCTACTTGCACAATGAACAAGTCTGTAGGAAAATGTTCACACACCACCAAGAAACTTGAAGACTAGTGTTGAGCGATACCTTCCGATATCGTAAAGTATCGGTATCGGATAGGATCGGCCGATATTCAAAAAATATCGGATATCGCCGATACCGATACCCGATCCCAATGCAAGTCAATGGGACCAAAATATCGGAATTAAAATAAACCCTTTCTTTCCTTGTAGGTTCATTCTACATCAAGGAAAACAACTAAGAATAATGCAGGATGTATTTGGGGAGGTGGTGGAGACATTAAAGGCATAGAGGTTTAGCCCAATCAAATAGAATAGCATGTTTTTGTTTTTTTTTAAAGACGTTCGGAGTGACAAAGATATTGACTATGTAAATTTTTTTTTTATTTTGTCAGATATTGATGTTTCACTATTCCACGCCCTTCCCCTTCTTTTTTTTTTACTTTTCCCACACTTTCATCTTCATCATCATCAGCATCTTTGACATCAACTTCTTCTTCACCTTATTCATCTTCTTCTTCATCCTTTACCTTTTTTTTTTAATACATTCTTCATATTCATTTTATTCAACTATTATTATTCTTCCTATTCTACATATTCATTTTATTCCACTGTTATTATTCTTCCTATTCTACTTCTTCATCATATTCTCATTTGTGACAGGCATTCCCGTAGTTGTTATCTATAAAAGTTGGAAGATTACACCTTCCGTTCTGCCAGTCACAAAAGTTACATTTGTCCGCGTTCAGTTTGGCCTGCAGCATCAGACTTTATCCAGGGGCACCACGAGGAGGAACGGACTCACCCCCATACACTGCTTAGTCTTCTTCTGCATATAATTTAGATAATATCTTTTGCTCTGATATTAAGTGTTATGCTTAATGTTCTTCTGCTCTTTGTTCTGCAGCCTCTTGTTCTTCTGCTTCTCGGTCTTCCATGTCGTCGTCTCCAGGGTCGTCGTCTCCAGTGTCGTCGTCTCCGCCGTCGTCGTCTCCGCCGTCGTCGTCTCCGCCGTCGTCGCCGTTGTCATCGGGGTGGTCTTCCGGGTCGTCGACGTTAGGGTCTTCAACTTGGAAATGTAGCAGAAGGTACAAGAAGGCTGAAAAAATGCCAAGAACCAGCTGATGGAACTGGAACTCGGATGGCTACCCGAAGGTTCAAGAGCCTATGGAACTACCGAGGACCAGCTGACGTTACTGGAACCCGGTTACTAAGCAGGAGGTACCCGTGCTAAAAAGCACTACCAAGGACCGCCTGACGCTGGCGGAACTCGGATACCCAGAAGGAGGCACCTAAGCCAAAGGCTCTGCCCGGAACCAGCTGACGGTACTGGAACCAGGATGGGGAGCAGAAGGTACAAGAGCAAAAGACACTGCCGAGAACCAGCTGACGGTACTGGAACCCGGATGGGTAGCCGAAGGTCCAAGAGCCAATGGAACTACCGAGGACCAGCTGACATTACTGGAACCCGGTTACTAAACAGGAGGTACCCGTGCCTGAAAGCACTACCAAGGACCACCTGACGTTGGTGGAACTTGGATACCCAGAAGGAGGCACCTAAGCCAAAGGCTCTGCCCGGAACCAGCTGACGGTACTGGAACCACGATGGGGAGCAGAAGGTACAAGAGCAAAAGACACTGCCGAGAACCAGCTGACGGTGCTGGAACCAGGTGGTGGACCCGAAGGGCCACAGGAGAGGAGAGAACAGCTAGGCCGCGAGGCAGCCGCAGTTACTGAACCCCAACAGTCCAACAGGGGGAGCTGGGCCTACTGGCACTACAGAACCAGCCTTGACTACCAATTCATGCAGCCCACATAGGAAGCTCCTAAACTGGAGGCACCCTGGAGTTGGCTAACTCGACCGCAACACGACGGGGCAAGCATAGGCGTCTCAGCGAGCTTGACACAACCCGGAAACAGCTGACGGTGCTGAAACCAGGTTTGGCACGAGGGAGTACCTGTGACAAAAACACTGCCGAGAACCAGCTGGCGGTGCTGGAAACCGGATGCGTTGCCCCAGTGTGCAAGAGCCAATGGCACGACCGAGGACCAGCTGACGGTGCTGGAACCCGGTTACTAAGCTGTAGGTGCCCGCGCTTAAAAGCACTACCAAGGACCGTCTGGCGTTGGCGGAACTCAGATACCCAGGAGGAGGCACCTAAGCCAAAGGCTCGGCCCGGAACCAGCTGACGGTGCTGGAACCAGGTGGTGGACCCGAAGGCCCACAGGAGAGGAGAGAACAGCTAGGCCGCGAGGCAGCCGCAGTTACCGAACCCCAACAGTCCTACAGGGGGAGCTGGGCCTACTGGCACTACAGAACCAGCCTTTACTACCAATTCATGCAGCCCACATAGGAAGCTCCTAAACTGGAGGCACCCTGGAGTTGGCTAACCCGACAGCACCACGACGGGGCAAGCATAGGCGTCTCAGCGAGCTTGACACAACCCGGAAACAGCTGACGGTGCTGAAACCAGGTTTGGCACGAGGGAGTACCTGTGACAAAAACACTGCCGAGAACCAGCTGGCGTTGCTGGAACCCGGATGCGTTGCCCCAGTGTGCAAGAGCCAATGGCACGACCGAGGACCAGCTGACGGTGCTGGAACCCGGTTACTAAGCTGTAGGTGCCCGCGCTTAAAAGCACTACCAAGGACCGCCTGGCGTTGGCGGAACTCAGATACCCAGGAGGAGGCACCTAAGCCAAAGGCTCGGCCCGGAACCAGCTGACGGTGCTGGAACCAGGTGGTGGACCCGAAGGCCCACAGGAGAGGAGAGAACAGCTAGGCCGCGAGGCAGCCGCAGTTACCGAACCCCAACAGTCCTACAGGGGGAGCTGGGCCTACTGGCACTACAGAACCAGCCTTTACTACCAATTCATGCAGCCCACATAGGAAGCTCCTAAACTGGAGGCACCCTGGAGTTGGCTAACTCGACCGCAACACGACGGGGCAAGCATAGGCGTCTCAGCGAGCTTGACACAACCCGGAAACAGCTGACGGTGCTGAAACCAGGTTTGGCACGAGGGAGTACCTGTGACAAAAACACTGCCGAGAACCAGCTGGCGTTGCTGGAACCCGGATGCGTTGCCCCAGTGTGCAAGAGCCAATGGCACGACCGAGGACCAGCTGACGGTGCTGGAACCCGGTTACTAAGCTGTAGGTGCCCGCGCTTAAAAGCACTACCAAGGACCGCCTGGCGTTGGCGGAACTCGGATACCCAGGAGGAGGCACCTAAGCCAAAGGCTCGGCCCGGAACCAGCTGACGGTGCTGGAACCAGGTGGTGGACCCGAAGGCCCACAGGAGAGGAGAGAACAGCTAGGCCGCGAGGCAGCCGCAGTTACCGAACCCCAACAGTCCTACAGGGGGAGCTGGGCCTACTGGCACTACAGAACCAGCCTTTACTACCAATTCATGCAGCCCACATAGGAAGCTCCTAAACTGGAGGCACCCTGGAGTTGGCTAACTCGACCGCAACACGACGGGGCAAGCATAGGCGTCTCAGCGAGCTTGACACAACCCGGAAACAGCTGACGGTGCTGAAACCAGGTTTGGCACGAGGGAGTACCTGTGACAAAAACACTGCCGAGAACCAGCTGGCGTTGCTGGAACCCGGATGCGTTGCCCCAGTGTGCAAGAGCCAATGGCACGACCGAGGACCAGCTGGCGGTGCTGGAACCCGGTTACTAAGCTGTAGGTGCCCGCGCTTAAAAGCACTACCAAGGACCGCCTGGCGTTGGCGGAACTCAGATACCCAGGAGGAGGCACCTAAGCCAAAGGCTCGGCCCGGAACCAGCTGACGGTGCTGGAACCAGGTGGTGGACCCGAAGGCCCACAGGAGAGGAGAGAACAGCTAGGCCGCGAGGCAGCCGCAGTTACCGAACCCCAACAGTCCTACAGGGGGAGCTGGGCCTACTGGCACTACAGAACCAGCCTTTACTACCAATTCATGCAGCCCACATAGGAAGCTCCTAAACTGGAGGCACCCTGGAGTTGGCTAACTCGACCGCAACACGACGGGGCAAGCATAGGCGTCTCAGCGAGCTTGACACAACCCGGAAACAGCTGATGGTGCTGAAACCAGGTTTGGCACGAGGGAGTACCTGTGACAAAAACACTGCCGAGAACCAGCTGGCGTTGCTGGAACCCGGATGCGTTGCCCCAGTGTGCAAGAGCCAATGGCACGACCGAGGACCAGCTGACGGTGCTGGAACCCGGTTACTAAGCTGTAGGTGCCCGCGCTTAAAAGCACTACCAAGGACCGCCTGGCGTTGGCGGAACTCGGATACCCAGGAGGAGGCACCTAAGCCAAAGGCTCGGCCCGGAACCAGCTGACGGTGCTGGAACCAGGTGGTGGACCCGAAGGCCCACAGGAGAGGAGAGAACAGCTAGGCCGCGAGGCAGCCGCAGTTACCGAACCCCAACAGTCCTACAGGGGGAGCTGGGCCTACTGGCACTACAGAACCAGCCTTTACTACCAATTCATGCAGCCCACATAGGAAGCTCCTAAACTGGAGGCACCCTGGAGTTGGCTAACTCGACCGCAACACGACGGGGCAAGCATAGGCGTCTCAGCGAGCTTGACACAACCCGGAAACAGCTGACGGTGCTGAAACCAGGTTTGGCACGAGGGAGTACCTGTGACAAAAACACTGCCGAGAACCAGCTGGCGTTGCTGGAACCCGGATGCGTTGCCCCAGTGTGCAAGAGCCAATGGCACGACCGAGGACCAGCTGACGGTGCTGGAACCCGGTTACTAAGCTGTAGGTGCCCGCGCTTAAAAGCACTACCAAGGACCGCCTGGCGTTGGCGGAACTCAGATACCCAGGAGGAGGCACCTAAGCCAAAGGCTCGGCCCGGAACCAGCTGACGGTGCTGGAACCAGGTGGTGGACCCGAAGGCCCACAGGAGAGGAGAGAACAGCTAGGCCGCGAGGCAGCCGCAGTTACCGAACCCCAACAGTCCTACAGGGGGAGCTGGGCCTACTGGCACTGCAGAACCAGCCTTTACTACCAATTCATGCAGCCCACATAGGAAGCTCCTAAACTGGAGGCACCCTGGAGTTGGCTAACTCGACCGCAACACGACGGGGCAAGCATAGGCGTCTCAGCGAGCTTGACACAACCCGGAAACAGCTGACGGTGCTGAAACCAGGTTTGGCACGAGGGAGTACCTGTGACAAAAACACTGCCGAGAACCAGCTGGCGTTGCTGGAACCCGGATGCGTTGCCCCAGTGTGCAAGAGCCAATGGCACGACCGAGGACCAGCTGACGGTGCTGGAACCCGGTTACTAAGCTGTAGGTGCCCGCGCTTAAAAGCACTACCAAGGACCGCCTGGCGTTGGCGGAACTCGGATACCCAGGAGGAGGCACCTAAGCCAAAGGCTCGGCCCGGAACCAGCTGACGGTGCTGGAACCAGGTGGTGGACCCGAAGGCCCACAGGAGAGGAGAGAACAGCTAGGCCGCGAGGCAGCCGCAGTTACCGAACCCCAACAGTCCTACAGGGGGAGCTGGGCCTACTGGCACTACAGAACCAGCCTTTACTACCAATTCATGCAGCCCATATAGGAAGCTCCTAAACTGGAGGCACCCTGGAGTTGGCTAACTCGACCGCAACACGACGGGGCGACGCATAGGTGTCTCAGTGAGTTTGACAGTACCCGGAACCAGCTGGCGGTGCTGGAACCCAGATGCGTTGCCTATTAAAGATTGTCTTCCTAGAGCCCCAACTAGCGGTGTTGGAGCTAAGGGTAAGCAGGGGGAGCAGAGTGTAGGCCAAAGCCTGCACTGGAGGCAGCTTTGTGTCTGCGTTGCGTTTGCAGGACACTTTGCCGGCTACACAGTGGGGGAACAGCTGGCGTTGCTGAACCCCACTAACACAATGGCATGTGTTTTTCTCTGTGCAGCTAGCACTTGCGGGCAAAAACTAGCGATGTTAGAGCCCGTGGTGAAGCAGGAGGAGGAGGAGAGGAGCAGAGTGTAGGCCGAAGCCTAGTTGAACCAATTTCAAAGGAAACCTTTAACCCCCCCTCAGGTGTTACAAAGTACAAGAGACACACCTTGTGCAGTATTTATGCTGCACAAGTGAAAGGTTGCTCTATTAATTTGTCTACTTGCACACGCTGAATGAAAGACGTACACAATTTAGACCATTCTACAGTCAAACTGTAGTGGATGCGTGACTTGTCTTTTTAAGGAGACGCAGCACAGGTGTCCCAAATAACGCCTTGGTGCTTGGCGCAGCTTCCTGAGCATTGTTATTTGCTGTACAGGAGTCTGCGCTCTTGTGTTATCCCTTGGCAATGCCCTGTTAGCGCTGCCCGTCTTATGACCTCCTTTCATGTTGCCCGCTGCGGTTAACGATGGCCATAAATCCCAGACCCACAGTGCCTTTTCATAAAGTCACACTGCGGTGCTGGGATTCGTGGCCTTGAGCAGTAAATATTTTGGCCGCTCACACACGTCCTTACACCTGCTTCAGACTGGGCGGCCTCTGCTGATCCCTTCTCGCATGCCGCGGCCATGAGGCTGCACAGTCTGAAGAAGGCGGAAGGAGATGAGTGACGACAGGCTAACATATGCACTGCTCGTGCCCATAAACCACACCCTCGCTGACAAAATAAATAAGAAACCGAGGGGCGTTGTTTGGAATAGGGCGGACGCACAGGCGCAGCCAGCTAACCAATGATGTCAAAAGACGGGAAGCGCTACCAAGGGTGGTGCTGCGTATCATTAGAAAGGAAAGTCACACCTCAGGGACACTGTAATGGTCTCAATGAGACACATTTTGTACGTGTTGAGTTCCACGTGGGCAAGTAGAAAAAGTCAGCCACCTTGTACAAATGCAGCAGTACTGCTGTACAAGGTAGCTGTTATACATAGAAACACCTGGGGGTGGGGAGCAGGCTCCCTTCAATTTCAGTTCATGTGCCTGCGTGGCGTTTGCAGGTCACGTTGCCGGCTACACAGCAGGGGAACAGCTGGCGTTGCTGAACCCCACTAACACATTGGCTGGTGTTTTTCTCTGTGCAGCTAGCACTTCCGGGCCAAAACTAGCGGTGTTTGAGCCCAGGGGCAGCAGCAGGAGGAGAGGAGCAGAGTGTAGGCCGAAGCCTGCACTGGTGGCAGCTTTTGGTCGGTTGTGCCAGCGTGGCTTGTGCTGGACACGGTGCCGACTACACAGCAGGGGAACAGCTGGCGGTGCTGAACCCCAATAACACATTGGCTGGTGTTTTTCTCTGTGCAGCTAGCACTTCAGGGCAAAAACTAGCGGTGTTAGAGCCCAGGGTCAGCAGGAGGAGGAGAGGAGCAGATTGTAGGCCGAAGCCTAGTTGAACCAATTTCAAAGGTAACCTTTAACCCCCCCTCAGGTGTTGCAAGGTACAAGAGCCACACCTTGAACAGCATTAATGCTGCACAAGTCAAAGGTTGCTCTCTTAATTTTGCTCCTTGCACACGCTGAATAAAACACGTACACTATTTAGCCCATTATACTGTCAAACAGTAGTGGAGGCGTGACTTTTCTTTTGAAGAAGACGCAGCACAGGTGTCAAAATTTACACCTAGGTGCTGGGCGCTGATTCCTTACCGTTGTTATTTGCAGTACAGGAGACTGCGCTCTTGTGTTATCCCTTGGCAATAACCTGTTAGTGCAGGCCGTCTTATGACCTCATTTCATGTTGGCCGGTGCGGTTAACGATGGCCACAAATCCCAGAACCACAGTGCCTTTTCATAAAGTCACACTGCGGTGCTGGGATTCGTGGCCTTGTGCAGTAAATATGTTCGCCGCTCACACATGTCCTTACACCTGCTTCAGACTGGGCGGCCTCAGCTGATCCCTTATCGCCTGCCACGGCCATGAGGCCGCACAGTCTGAAGAAGGCGGAAGGAGGGGAGTGAAGACAGGCGAAGATATGCACTGCTCGTGCCAAGCAATCACACCCTCGCAGTCATAATATATGAGACAACGAGGGGCGTTGTGTCAGGCAGGGCGGACGCACAGGCACAGCCAGCCAACCAATGATGTCAGAAGACGGGCAGCGCTAACAATGGGGGTGATGCGTGTCATTAAAAAGGAAAGTCACACCTCAGGGACAGTGGAATGGTCTCAATGAGACACATTTAGTACGTGTTTAATTAAACGTGGGCAAGGAGAAAAAGTCAGCCACCTTGTACAAATGCAGCAGTACTGCTGTACAAGGTGGCTATTATACATAGAAACACCTGAGGGTGGGGAGCAGGCTCCCTTCAATTTCAGTTCATGTGCCTGCGTGGCGTTTGCAGGTCACGTTGCCGGCTACACAGCAGGGGAACAGCTGGCGTTGCTGAACCCCACTAACACATTGGCTGGTGTTGTTCTCTGTGCAGCTAGCACTTCCGGGCAAAAACTAGCGGTGTTTGAGCCCAGGGGCAGCAGGAGGAGGAGAGGAGCAGAGTGTAGGCCGAAGCCTAGTTGAACCAATTTCAAAAGTTACCTTTAACCCCCCCTCAGGTGTTGCAAGGTACAAGAGCCACACCTTGTGCAGCAGTAATGCTGCACAAGTAAAAGGTTGCTCTATTAATTTTGCTCCTTGCACACGCTGAATAAAACACGTACACTATTTAGCCCATTATACTGTCAAACAGTAGTGGAGGCGTGACTTGTCTTTTGAAGGAGATGCAGCACAGGTGTCAAAATTTACACCTAGGTGCTGGGCGCTGATTCCTGAGCGTTGTTATTTGCTGTACAGGAAACTGCGCTATTTTGATCCCTTGGCCATGCGCTGTGAGCGCTGCCTGTCTTCTGACCTCATTTCATGTTGGCCGGTGCGGTTAGCAATGGCCATGAATCCCAGGCCCGCAGTGGGTTTTCAACAAATCACACAGCGTGGCTGGTATTCGTGGCCTTGTGCAGTAAATATGTTTGCCTCTCACACATGTCCTTACACCTGCTTCAGACTGGGCGGCCTCAGCTGATCCCTTATCGCCTACCACGGCCATGAGGCCGCCCAGTCTGAAGAAGGCGGAAGGAGATGAGTTAAGACAGGCGAACATATGCACTGCACATGCCCATCAATCACACCCTCGCTGTCCAAAAAAATAAGACAACGAGGGGCGTTGTTTCGAGCAGGGCAGACGCACAGGCGCAGCCAGCTAACCAATAATGTCAAAAGACGGGAAGCGCTACCAAGGGTGGTGCTGCGTATCATTAGAAAGGAAAGTCACACCTCAGGGACAGTGGATTGGTCTCAATGAGACACATTTAGTACGTGTTTAATTAAACGTGGGCAAGGAGAAAAAATCAGCCACCTTGTACAAATGCAGCAGTACTGCTGTACTAGGTGGCTGTTATACATAGAAACACCTGGGGGGGTGGGGCCAGGTTCCCTTTAATTTCAGTTCAGGTGCCTGCATGGTGTTTGCAGGACACGTTGCCAGCTAGACAGCAGGGGAACAGCTGGCGTTGCTGAACCCCACTAACACATTGGCGGGTGGTTTTCTCTGTGCAGCTAGCACTCCCAGGCTACAACTGGTGGTGTTATAGCCCAGGGTCAGCAGGAGGAGGAGAGGAGCAGAGTGTAGGCCGAAGCCTGCACTGGTGGCAGCTTTTGGTCTGTAGTGCCAGCGTGGCTTGTGCTGGACACGATGCCGGCTACACAGCAGGGGAACAGCTGGCGCTGCTGAACCCAACTAACACATTGGCGGGTGTTTTTCTCTGTGCAGCTAGCACTTCCAGGCTACAACTGGCGGTGTTATAGCCCAGGGTCAGCAGGAGGAGGAGAGGAGCAGAGTGTAGGCCGAAGCCTGCACTGGTGTCAGCTTTTGGTCTGTAGTGCCATCGTGGTTTGTGCTGGACACGATGCCGGCTACACAGCAGGGGAACAGCTGGCGGTGCTGAACCCCACTGACACAATGGTGGGTGTTTTTCTCTGTGCAGCCAGCACTTCCAGGCCCCAACTGGCGTACTTAGAGCCCAGGGTCTGCAGGAGGAGCAGAGTGTAGGCGGAAGCCTACTTGAACCAATTTCAAAGGTAACCTTTAACCCACCCTCAGGTGTTACAATGTTGAAGAGCCACACCTTGTGCAGCAGTAAAGCTACACAAGTTAAAGGTTGCTCTTTAAGTTTTGCTCATTGCACACGCAGAATGAAAGACGTACACAATTTAGCCCATTGAACAGTAGTTCAGTTCTGTATTGGAGGCGTGACTTGTCTTTTTAAGGAGACGCAGCACAGGTGCACATAAATAACGCCTTGGTGCTGGGCGCAGCCTCCTGAGCGTTGTTATTTGCTGTACAGGAGTCTGCGCTATTGTGATCCCTTGGCCATGCGCTGTGAGCGCTGCCTGTCTTCTCACCTCATTTCATGTTGGCCGGTGCGGTTAGCAATGGCCATGAATCCCAGACCCGCAGTGTGTTTTCAACAAATCACACTGCGTGGCTGGGATTCGTGGCCTTGTGCAGTAAATATGTTTGCCTCTCACACATGTCCTTACACCTGCTTCAGACTGGGCGGCCTCAGCTGATCCCTTATCGCCTACCACGGCCATGAGGCCGCACAGTCTGAAGAAGGCGGAAGGAGAGGAGTTAAGACAGGCGAACATATGCACTGCACATGCCCATCAATCACACCCTCGCAGCCAAAATATATGAGACAACGAGGGGGGTTGTGTCGGGCAGGGCGGACGCCCAGGCACAGGCAGCCAACCAATGATGTCAGAAGACGGGCAGCGCTCCCAAGGGGGGTGGTGCGTGTCATTAGAAAGGAAAGTCACACTTCAGGGACAGTGGAATGGTCTCAATGAGACACATTTTGTACGTGTTGAGTTCCACGTTGGCAAGGAGAAAAAGTCAGCCACCTTGTACAAATGCAGCATTATTGCTGTACAAGGTAGCTGTTATACATAGAAACACCTTGGGGTGGGTGGCAGGGTCCCTTTAATTTCAGTTCATGTGCCTGTGTGGCGTTTGCAGGTCACGTTGCCAGCTACACAGCAGGGGAACAGCTGGCGTTGCTGAACCCCACTAACACATTGGCTGGTGTTTTTCTCTGTGCAGCTAGCACTTCCGGGCAAAAACTAGCGGTGTTTGAGCCCAGGGGCAGCAGCAGGAGGAGAGGAGCAGAGTGTAGGCCGAAGCCTGCACTGGTGGCAGCTTTTGTTCTGTTGTGCCAGCGTGGCTTGTGCTGGACACGTTGCCGACTACACAGCAGGGGAACAGCTGGCGGTGCTGAACCCCACTGACACATTAGCTAGTGTTTTTTCTGTGTAGACAACACTTCCAGGTGGCAACTGACAGTGTTGAAACCCAGGGAATCAAAGAGGAGCAGAGTGTAGGCCGAAGCCTGCAGTGGAGCAAGTTGAAAGGGAACCTTTAACCCCCCCCCCCCAGGCATTTGTTGCTGAAAGAGCCATCTTGTACAGCAGTAATACTGCACATGGAAAATGGTGGCTCCGAAAATTATGCTCCTTGCAAACGCTGAAGTACACACTCATATAATGTGTCCCCTCACACCGTCAAACCGTCCCGGAAGTGGGACTTTCCTTTGTAATGTGACACAGCACAGCCGTCATTCCAACCCCCTTGGTGCCGTGCGCCACCTCCTCAACGTTGTTTGGTTCTGTCACGGAGCCCGCGCTGTAATGTTATCCCTTGGCCATGCACAGTTAGCGGTGCCCGTCTTCTGACATCATTTAGGTGTCAGGCTGGCAGTGCCTGTGCGTCCAAGCTGCCCGAGATCCAACCTCGCAGTGTCATCTAAAGTAATCCCACTGCGGGCCAGGGATCCATGGGCATGCGCAGTGCATATCATCGCCTCTCACTCACCTCCTTCCTGCTTCTTCAGACTGTGCGGCGTCACGGCCGTGACATGCTATTAGGGATCAGCTGACGCCGCCTAGTCTGAAGAAGCGTGAAGAAGGGGAGTGAGAGGCTAGTATATGCACTGCGCATGGCCATTGATACCATGCCCACTGTGGGATCACATTAGACGACACTGCGAGGTGGGATTTCGGGCAGCGTGGACGCACAGGCGCAGCCAGGACGACAACAAATGATGTCAGAGGACGGGCAGCGCAAACTGTGCATGGCCAAGGGATAACATAACAGCGCAGGGTCCATGACGGAATCAAACAACGCTAAGGAGGCAGCGCACGGTGCCAAGGGGGTAGCAATGACGGCTGTGCTGCGTCACAGTACAAAGGAAAGTCCCACCTCCGGGACGGTTGGACGGTGTGAGGGGACACATTACATGAGTGTGTAGTTCAGCGTATGCAAGGAGCATAATTTCAAGAGCGACCTTTTCCTTGTGCAGTATTAGTGCTGCACAAGGTGACTCTTTCAGTAACAAACGCCTAGGGGCGGGGGGGACAGGTCCCCTTACATTTTAGTTGTGCCAGCGTGGCGGTCGCATGACACGTTGCCGGATACACAGCTGGGGATCAGCTGACGTTACTGAACCCCAATAACAGAGGAGCGACTGTTGACTGTGCAGACAGCACTTCCAGGCACCAACTGGCGGTGTTAGAGCCCAGGGACAGCAGGAGGAGCAGATTGGAGGTATTGCCGCACACACAGCTGGGGATCAGCTGACGTTACTGAACCCCAATAACAGAGGAGCGACTGTTGACTGTGCAGACAGCACTTCCAGGCACCAACTGGCGGTGTTAGAGCCCAGGGACAGCAGGAGGAGCAGATTGGAGGTATTGCCGCACACACAGCTGGGGATCAGCTGACGTTACTGAACCCCAATAACAGAGGAGCGACTGTTGACTGTGCAGACAGCACTTCCAGGCACCAACTGGCGGTGTTAGAGCCCAGGGACAGCAGGAGGAGCAGATTGGAGGTATTGCCGCACACACAGCTGGGGCTCAGCTGACGTTACTGAACCCCAATAACAGAGGAGCGACTGTTGACTGTGCAGACAGCACTTCCAGGCACCAACTGGCGGTGTTAGAGCCCAGGGACAGCAGGAGGAGCAGAGGAACAGAGTGTAGGCCGAAGCCTGATTGGAGCAAGTTGAAAGGGAACCTTTAACCCCCCCCCCAAGACGTTTGTAGCTGAAAGAGCCATCTTGTGCAGCACTAAGGATGCAAAAGGAAAAGGTTGCTCTTTTAATTATGCTCCTTGCAAACACAGAAGTAAACACTAAAAATGTGTCCCCTTATACCGTTAAACCATCCCGGAGGTGCGAATTTCCTTCGTAATGGGACACAGCACAGCTGTCATTCCTATCACCTAGGTGCCGTGCGCTGCCTCCTCAGCGTTGTTTTAAGCTGCCACGGAGCCTGCGCTGTTCTGTTATCCCTTGGCCATGCCCAATTAGCGCTGCCTGTCTTCTGACATAATTTGGTGTTAGGCTGTCAGTGCCTGTGCGTCCACGCTGCTCCAGATCCCACCTCGCAGTGTCATCTAACGTAATCCCACTGCGGGCCTTGGATCCATGGGCATGCACAGTGCATATCCTCGACTCTCACTCCCCTCCTTCCCTCTTCTTCAGACTGTGCGGTGTCACGGCCGTGGCATGCTATTAGGGATCAGCTGACGGCGCACAGTCTAAAGAAGGTGGAGGGAGATGAGCGAGAGCCCGAGGGGAAGATATGCACTGCGCATGCCCATGGATCCCAGGCCCGCAGTGTGATTCAATCAGAAGACACTGCGAGGCGGGATCTCGGGCAGCGCGGCCGCACAGGCGCAGCCAGCCTGACACCAAATTATGTCAGAAGACAGGCAGCGCAAATAGGGCATGGCCAAGGGATAACAGAACAGCGCAGGCTCCGTGACAGCTTAAAACAACGCTGAGGAGGCAGCGCATGGCACCAAGGGGGTAGGAATGACGGCTGTGCTGCGTCACATTACGAAGGAAAGTCCCAGCTCCGGGACGGTATAACGGTATCAGTGAACACATTTTATAAGTGTTAGGTTCTGCGTGTGCAAGGAGCTAAACTAAAAGAGCTACCTTTTCCTTGTGCAGCATTACTGCTGCACAAGATGGCTCTTTCAGTAACAAACGACGGGGGGGGGGACAGGTTCCCTTACATTTAGGTTGTTGTGCCAGCGTGGCGGTCGCAGGACACATTGCCGGCTACACAGCTGGGGATCAGCTGACGTTACTGAAACCCAATGACACTGGGTCGTATGTTTTTACTGTGCAGCCTGCACTTCTGAGCCGCAACTGGCGGTGTTGGAGCCCAGGAATAGCAGTTCAGGTGGTAGAAAGATGAACACATCAGGAGACCTGGTTGACACCCAATTACTTAATCAGGCAGAGGAGTGGCAAATTCCTGCGAGATCCAGGCCTGGTTCATTTTCAGGAAAGTAAGCCGGTCAACGTTATCGGAGGATAGTCGCATGCGACGGTCTGTTAGTACACCACCTGCGGCACTAAAGACACATTCCGATAAGACACTAGCCGCAGGGCAAGCCAGCACCTCCAATGCATACTGGCTTAGCTCTGGCCATGTATCCAGCTTAGAGACCCAAAACTTGAACGGGGAAGAGCCGTCTGGGAGTACAGTAAGAGGGCAAGCCATGTAGTCTGTCACCATCTGACGGAACCGTTGCCTCCTGCTGACTGGAGCCGCCGGTGATGGTGTAGACATTTGGGGCGGGCACACAAAAGTGTGCCAGAGTTGTGCCATACTGGGCTTGTCTTGGGCAGAGGCACTGCTTCTGCTCCCTCTTTGGGCAGAGCCTCCCCCACTGCCTCGACGCACTGAGCTGCTTTGTAAAGCACTAGCAGCACTCCTCTCAGTTGGACTGGAGAAGATGATGGAATTCACCAGTGTGTCGTGGTACTCCCGCAATTTACGCTCCCGGTTCAACGCTGGGATGAGGGTTTGGACGTTGTCCTGGTAGCGAGGATCGAGGAGGGTGAACACCCAATAATCAGGCATGTTGAGAATGTGGTCGATGCGGTGGTCGTTTCTCAGGCACTGCAGCATGAAATCCACCATGTGCTGCAGACTGCCAACTGGCCCAGAAACGCTGTCCCCTGCTTGAGACATGATCTCTGCCCGCTCGTCATCACCCCAAACTCGCTGTACACACTGACCACTGGACAATTGTGTCGCTCCCTCCTCTGGACGGAGCTCTTCCTCCTCCATTGACTCCTCCTCATCCTCCTCATAAAGTGGCCCCTGCGTACCCCTTTGTGAGGAACCACGTGGCGCTGACTCTCCAGAAGCTGATGGAAAAGGTGACTCCTCATCCTCCACCTCTTCCACAACATCATCCCTTAACCCTTGCAAAGTTTGCTGAAGCAGGCAGATAAGGGGGACAGTCATGCTGACTAGTGCATCATCTGCACTTGCCATCCGCGTGGAATAATCAAAAGGACGCAAAACCTGGCAGACGTCCTTCATAGTGGCCCACTCTGTGGTTGTGAAGTCTGATCGGCGCTGACTGCGACTTCTTTGCGCCTGATGCAGCTGGTACTCCATAACTGCTTGCTGCTGCTCACACAACCGCTCCAACATATGTAACGTGGAATTCCACCGGGTAGGTAGGTCACATATGATGCGGTGTTCCGGAAGGCGGAATCGGCGCTGCAGAGCAGCAATGCGGGATCTGGCCAAGCTGGAACGCCGCAAGTGAGCACACTCTAGGCGGACCTTGTGCAGCAGGGCATCAAGATCCGGATAGTCCCTCAGAAAACTCTGCACAACCAAATTGAGCACATGTGCCAGACATGGGATGTGAGTGAGGTTGCCAAGGGCCAAAGCTGCCACCAGATTTCGGCCATTGTCACACACTACCATGCCTGGCTGGAGATTCGCTGGCAGTAACCACACATCGCTCTCCTGCTTGATGGCATTCCAGAGCTCCTGCGCTGTGTGGCTTCGATGCCCCAATGAAACTAGTTTCAAGACGGCCTGCTGACGTTTGGCCACGGCTGTGCTCATGTCGGTCATAGGTAAACGTTCACGGGTCCATGTGGAGGTGGACTGTGACGGCTCCTGCAGAGATGATTCTGAGGAACTTGTGTAAGAGGAGGAGTCAATGCGTACAGACTGGATTCCTGCAATCCTTGGAGTGGGCAGGACACGTCCTGCGCCACTCGCACGATCTGTACCTGGCTCAACAACATTAACCCAATGGGCAGTGAGGGAAACGTATCGCCCCTGTCCTTGCTGACTGGTCCACGCATCGGTGGTGAGGTGGACCTTGCTACTGACGGCGTTCAGTAGCGCATGTTTTATGTTTCCCTCAACATGCCTGTGCAGGGCAGGGACAGCTTGCCTGCTGAAGTAAAAGCGGCTGGGCACCTTGTACTGTGGGACTGCCAATGCCATCAAGTCACGGAAGCTGTCAGTCTCCACCAGCCTGAATGAGAGCATTTCCAGGGACAACAGTTTGGCAATGCCTGCATTCAGAGCCTGTGCTCGGGGGTGGTTGGCCGAGAATGCCCGCCTTTTCTCCCATGCCTGGACTACCGATGGCTGTAGAGTAGACTGGGAGTGTGAGGATGACTGGGAAGGTGGTGCTGTGGGTGGAATTACACAAGGTCTCTGGACAACAGTGCCAGAGGTTCTTCCATGGCGATCCTGGGAGGAAGCCAAACCAGCTGTGCGTGAGCTGGAGGAAGAGGCAACACGAGCTGAAGAGGTGGTAGCTGCCGCTGTTGGTTGGCCTTCAGTGTGTTTCTGTAACTCCACCGCGTGCCTGGTCCGCACATGTTTCCACATATTTGCGGTATTGAGGTTGCTGACATTTTTCCCTCTTTTTACTTTCTGATGACACAGCTTGCATTTGACAAAACAAATGTCATCTGCAACTGTGTCAAAAAAGGACCAGGCACTGCAAGTCTTGGGAGCGCCCTTTTTGGCTTTGGAAAGAGACAGGCTCCTAACGGGTGCCAAAGTGGAGGCTACAGGCTACGCAGTCTTCCCCCTCCCTCTCCCTCTTTGGCCCGTAAGGGGAATCTCTTCCTCAGAGCTGCTCCCACCACCTTCCTGTTCCTCACGCCACGATGGGTCAACGACCTCATCATCTCCACTACCCTCTGCCACCAACTGCTCCTCCTGGGTAGTCTCGGCAGCACAGTACGCACCAGAAAGCGGCACCTGAGTTTCATCATCAGATGCGTACTGCGCTGTGGTCACCGCAGGCACTGGCCCACCCGCCTCTTCAGAGTCAGAGAGACAAAGCTGTTGGGCATCACTGCACACTGCCTCTTCTTCCATTTCTCCAATGCTGCTTGGCTGGCCCCCTGCTTCCAAGCCAAGAGATTCAGAGAACAGAAGTAGAGACGGCTCCTGTCCTGGGCTCTCTGACTGCCTGGCCAATTTGGCAGGTGGTGAAGAGACAGATGGCTGCTCTCCAGTGCTCTGTGCCTGAGAGGATGTGGCACTAACTGAAGTCGATGCCGAGGCGTTAGCTGCCATCCACCCGACAACGGCTTCAATTTGGTCTTCACGCAGCAGCGGTGCACGGCGCTCTCCGACAAAGCTGCGCATGAAGGACTGTTCCCTGCTGAAACTGAGTGACGACGAGTCACCGGTGCCCGCAGCAGGCACAGAATCACCACGTCCTCTCCCTGCTCCTCTCCCTGCTCCGCGCCCACGCCCACGTGCCTTACTCCCTGCCCTCTTCATCTTGGTTGACAGATAAAGATAAGCAGAAAAGTACTAAGGCCTTAGTGTGCTTATTCCTGAAATGCTCCTCCTAACAGGTGTAAGAAACACTAATGTTGTAAATTGTGGACTAAACTTTATTATTTTTCAAATGTGGCCTACACAAGTGTTAAGTTGTGTTTGGTGAACTTTACTTTTTTTTTTGTTTCTGCAGATCGGACTACAGAGCAAGTTTAACTCACACGGGGACCGTGCAGACAGCCGTAAACGGCGCTGCAAGGCCCAAAAACCCTCCTCTAGGTTATCCTATGTAGTGTTTTTCCACTATTTAGCTGGAGACGGGTGGAAAGACACTAATAGGAAATTTTTTTTTTAAAATTTTAAACAGGCTGCACTATTTGAAAAAAAGGAAATTTTTTTTCAAGGTATGAGGCAGTAACGCACCCTGAGCTGAATCCAACCGGCTATGGCTGCACACAGACTACAGGGCGAGCTGCGCTCACACAGAGACCGTGCAGACAGCCGTAAACGGCGCTGCAAGGCCCAAAAAAAACCCCTCTAGGTTATCCTATGTAGTGTTTTTCCACAATTTAGCTGGAGACGGGTGGAAAAACACTAATAGGAAATTTCTTTTTTAAATTTTAAACAGGCTGCACTATTTGAAAAAAAGGAAAAATTTTTTCAAGGTATGAGGCAGTAACGCACCCTGAGCTGAATCCAACCGGCTATGGCTGCACACAGACTACAGGGCGAGCTGGGCTCACACGGAGACCGTGCAGACAGCCGTAAACGGCGCTGCAAGGCCAAAAAACCCCCCTCTAGGTTATCCTATGTAGTGTTTTTCCACAATAGAGCTGGAGACTGGTGGAAAAACACTAATAGGAAATTTTAGAAAAAATGTGCAGCAGGCTGCACTATGAGCAAAAAAGGACAACTGTGTGAGGCAGTGTGAACCCCCCCTGAGCTGAATACAACTGGGTATATGGCTGCACACAGACTACAGAGTGAGCTGCACACACACACACACACAGAGACCTTGCAGAACGCTGTTAAAACAGCGCTGCAAGGCAAGAGCAAGGTGAACAGTGAAGAACACACAGCGTTTTGCTAAATTAGCCTTGGGAAAGGAAAATAAAGCAATTAGCTATCTCAACTGGCCCTCAGTTAGAACACAGCGTCCTGTCCCTAACTGAAATCACAGCAGAGTGAGCGCAAAATGGCGGCAGCGTTTTTTATAGTGCAGAGTGACATCATTTCAGCAGCCAATCACAGCCTTGCCAGTAGTTACATGCCCACCATGCTAAACAGGATGTGCCCACACTTCCAATCATTCCTCATTGGCTGCTGCGTTCAGTTTGAATTCTGGGAACTTCCGATTCCGGTATCCGATACGCGGGAAGTATCGGAATTTGGTATCGGAATTCCGATACCGCAAATATCGGCCGATACCCGATACTTGCGGTATCGGAATGCTCAACACTATTGAAAACACAAAAGAGCATAGTAAAACCAAAGACACTCAGTTTCAAAAAATCACAGTAATCTGCAAGTGCTAGTAAAAAGATGTAAAAAACAGGGTATTTGGTTGATACGTTTTTTGCAAAAAATTTATACTAAGCTGCTCCACCAAACGTCAAGGTATACCCATATAGAGCAGTCCTAACTGATGTATGCAATCCCTATCTGTTGTATTTAAAAACCTGATCATCTGTATATTACCTGTGTGAACAGGGTTCAGAGAGGAAATGTCCATGTGGACACACTGAGTGGAACAGCTTTTGTGCAGATAGCCTACAAGAAGTGGTGGTAACTCCCTAGTCTTGTAGACACAAGAGGACAATTATGGAAACCTGTAGTGAAAAAAATCTGCGGCCTGGCTCTTGGTTAATTCACCTTAGAAGTTTTGGTGCAATAGACTTGCTGCGGGTGGCACTAGAGATAAATATAAAAAAGGAGGCTCATATATATGTGGAGGGGCCACAGCAGAGCCGAGGACCCCACCCACAGTCCTGCACAAAGGGGTTATTGCACTAAAACCTCCAAGGTGAATTAAGCAAAAACCGTGCTATGTACTTCCACATCCTTTGCTTTTTCTGCTTTTTCTCTTCTCTTCCTCTTTATGCTCATTTTTATCTACCGTATTTTTCACTTTATAAGACGCACCTGATTATAAGACGCACCTAGATTTTAGAGGAGGAAAATAAGAAAACAAAATATTTTTAGCCAAATAGTGTGCAAAAAAAACATGTGGATGACGCACTGTTATGGGGGATCTGCAGGGTACAGACTTATGGTAGGATCTGCGGATGACACTGTTATGGGGGATCTGTGGTGACGCACTGTTATGGGGGATCTGTGGTGACACTTTGTTATGGGGGATGTGCAAGGTACACACTTATGGGAGGATCTGTGGATGACTTTGTTATGGGGGATCTGTGATGACACACTGTTATGGGGGATCTGCAGGGTACACAATTATTGGGGGGATCTGTGGATGATGCAGTTATGGGGGATCTGTTACAACAAATATGGCTACAACCCCCATCATCTGTCAGAATACACCCATTGGTACAGTTTATTCTGAAGAATGATGGAGGTTGTGCTTCCCTTCAATGTGTGCTCACCTCTCCCAAGGATATCATGCTGGTGTAAATAACAAGTGTAACACTATACATTGTGCAGGGACAGATATCTGATTGGTGGAGGCAGCTCAGTAACAGTTCCCTCCACCAATCAATATCCCTGCAGAGGAGGAGAATCATGCTTTAGGGCTCCGTGCGCAGCAGAACCCAGAATTCACCCTGCTGCCAGCTAGTATTTGCCGAGAACTATTGCAGCACATGTGCAGATCAAGAGCTCAGTGACCGAGAGCTCCACCTGCGCATGTGCTAGTTCGGTGGCCATTTTCTTGAAGTCCTGTGCGGTAGACGTTTATTCCGGAAACTCCAGATACCGGAAGTGCAATGGCACCACCCTGCACTGTGCCGCTCGAACACCGGAGAAAACTGCGCCGCCACCCCCAGCTCCAGGCCCACTGCACTGCCCCACCAGTGACCCTGCCTTCTGCCAGGCTGCCCGCTCCACAGCTGCCGCCAGCACCACAGCAGCCGCTGCCAGCACCACAGTAAGAGATTCCTTCTCTTTTCCCGTATTTTTTTTATTATTCCGATTGTAAGCCACACCCCCATTTCGCCCCCAAAACCTGTACAAGAAAACAATACGGTACTTATTTTCTTCTTGTACAGGTTTTCTTCTTCACTTCCTCATACTTATTAATCTTCCTTTTCTTCTTCCTCATTCATATCACCCTCTTTTCCCTCCTCTGCTTCTTCTTCCTCTTGCCTTCCCCTCTTTATATTTTTCTACTTCTTCCTTATCTTCGTTTTCTTGTGCATCTCTTACTCCATATTCCTCTTCTTGTTTTTGACCCTGACTTTTGTTTTGTGTGTTTTGCATCCTATTTTGTTTGTACCCAATTCATCATTCTATTTGCACTTTTTTTAGGTCGATTTTACATGTGGTTGCGGTGTCTATGTTTTCCGCTTTGTGGTTGCATTTAGCGATTCTAGATATTTTGTTTGATTCATCAATTGCCACTTCCCTCCAGTCCTCCCTGTTGTATGTTTTGAGTTCACCTTAATTTCAGCACAATTTTTGCTCCATTTTGCAAAACGTGACAAAAAAGGTTCCTCTTGATTTTCTGCCAAATTCATGAATCACATGAATCATTTTGAAGAATTTGGTGCAAAAACCAACAGCTATAAAACAAAAAAAGAAAAGTGACTTAAAAATGATGAATCATGGCCTTCTTTTTTTCCTTCTCCTTTTTGTTATTTTTGTCTTCTCTTTTTCTTTCCTTTTCTACTTACAGTATGTTTTCTTCTTCTTGTTCCTCCTCTTTTTTTCTTATTCTTCACTCTTTCTTCTTTTTCTTCTTTGGGTCCATCTTCTGTAACACCCCAGGGAGCCGGTTGTTACAGTGGTATTGCCTTCCGCACGGGGAGGGTGATGCCATGCCTGGAAGCAACAAGGATCCCTTTAAAAGGTAACACATTAACACAACACTGTTCTGACTCCAAGTCGGAAGGGGGGAGCCCTAGACCCTGATTTAGGGTAGCTTCCCTATATATTCTGGTTGGAGGAGGAGTTAGGTAGTTCAGTCAAGAGGAGAGCTGGAGCCGGGCAGACATGAGGTTCTGCAGCTCCTGACATAGCAGTCTGTAGGAGACTGTGAGGGGAGAAGAGGCAAAGGAGAGGAAAGATGATACTGGGAGCTGAGCTGCGAGTGGGTTCACTCCAGAATCAGCGCAAGAAACCGGAGGCCGGAATTCCGAGGATGTGTGGGTAACTGTATGCCCCACAGCAGAAACCGGCGGGCAGGAGAATCCATGTCTCCTGGCCACCATTACACCCGAAGGCACAGCAGCATATAGAGCCCAGAGTCACCTCTTGAAGGGACACCTGTAAAATCGCTTGAGTTGCCTGCCATGCGGGTAGTGTCCACCAAAAGGGACAGAGGGAAAGAGAGGACTTTGTATGAAGCCTAGGGCAGCAAGGGACTTAAAACACAGCGCAGTTAGGAAGGCTTCCAACCCCACCAGGCTAGGGTGATTCCGAATCGCTTCCAGGCTGCCTGGACCTCGCCATCACCTTTTGCCTGTACCCTGGACTGTACCTGCATTCTACCAGTAAAAGGTAAAGAGACTGCAACCTTTTGTCCTGTAATCCTTCCCTGCACCTCATCATCTATTATCCTTACCAACTACATGGGGAGCCCTGGAGACTTAGTTCTATCTGTGGGGAACTAGACCATCTCTGCTGCAATACCATCATCCCCAGAGGACCCCTTTAAGCAGCGTCCGACAGCCCTGGCCAAGTACTACAGGTCGCGTCACGAACTCTACATTAAACTTTATTCCCATTTTCATTAATCCCCTTTTACTGGACGCCAAGGGCCAAGGACCGGGTCATTGCTCCGGCCCAGTACTGAGTACCCCATGGCCCTATCGGGGGCTCCACTTCTCCTTCCTCTACCTCTTATCTTCTCCTCTTCATCTTCATCTTCTACTTTCTACTCCCTTCTATCCATGTGCTTTATTCCTATCCTCCTATGCTCCCTTGCAATCCACTTTCACCGCCCAATCCCCCCTCCATCACGACTCATATACATCAGCTCCTCTATACTTCCCTCTCCCATGTACAGCTCCCATGCACTTCTCACCTTCCTGAAAAACCTCAATCCATCTTGCCAAAACACACTGCACAAAAAAACTTCTTACAATTCCAATAACTTCTTGCTTTTTATCTTCCTACTCCTACTGATCTCAGGAACATTTCCCCCAACCGCAGTCCACCATCCACCAACCTCAACCCCTACCCTACCTCACATCAAAACCATTCTAACCTTATTAACATTACTTGCACTCCCTCATCTCCTTCTTTTAATTGTGCCCTTTGGAATCCACGGTCTGTATGTAACAAGCTTCCTTTCCTACACAATTACTTTGTGAACAACTCTCTAAATCTATTGGCCCTCACTGAAACCTGGATCCAGGATTCTGACACGGTCTCCCCTGCTGCCATTTCCCATGGTGGCCTTCAATTCTCCCATTCCCCGAGACCCACAAACAGACATGGTGGTGGAGTCAGCATACTCCTCTCCCCACAATGCACCTTCCAGGTCATCCCACCATCTCCATCACTCTAATTCCCTTCTTTTGAGATCCACACCATCAGACTCTTTCGCCCCCTCTCCCTCAGAGTAGCGGTCATTTACCGGCCCCCAGGCTCACCCACCCACTTCCTGGACCATTTCTCTGCCTGGCTGCTGCACTTCATGTCCTCAGAACTACCAACCCTTATCCTAGGAGACTTCAACATCCCCATTAACAGCCCCACTTCCCCATCTGCATCCCAGCTTCTATCACTAACCACTTCTCTAGGTCTCTCACAGGTCTCAACCTCTGAGATACACAAGGACGGTAACACCCTTGACCTGGTCTTTGTCCGACTCTGTTCAATCTCCTACCTAAATAGCTCACCGCTTCCCCTCTCTGACCACAACATTCTCTCCTTCATGCTCACAAATCCTCGCTCACCTCAGCACCCTCCTACCTACCATTCAGTCAGAAATCTACAAGCCATTAACCCTCATACACTTTCAGATTCCTTACACTCATCACTGTCCCCAATCTCCTCTTTTTCCTGTCCTGATCTGGCGGTACATCACTACAATGACACTCTTAGAAGCACCCTAGACCAAGTTGCTCCCCTCACCCTCAGAACCTCCAAACACAGAGTAAAACAGCCCTGGCTCACTCTCCACATTTGATCCCATCACAGAAGAAGAAGTCTCCAGGCTCCTCTCTTCTTCTCGTCCGACCACATGCTCTACCGACCCCATTCCCTCTCATCTCCTCCAGTCTCTCTCTCCAGTCGTCAATCTTTTATCTCTCACTCTCCTCTGGCATTTTCCCGTCCTCCTTCAAACCCTCTATCATTACTCCATCACTAAAGCAACCCACCCTCGACCCATCCTGCACAAACAACTCCAATCTCCCCTTCATCTCTAAACTCTTGGAGCGCCTAGTCTACTCCCGCCTTACCCGTTACCTCTCCATTCACTCCCTCCTAGACCCGTCACAGTCCGGCTTCCGCCCCCTACACTCAACAGAAACTGCACTCATCAAAGTGACCAACGACCTCCTGACAGCAAAATGTAACTGTGACCACTCTCTGCTCATTCTTCTCGATCTTTCTGCAGCTTTCGACACTGTTGACCACCCTCTCCTGCTCTCTAGGCTCCAGTCACTAGGCATTAAGGACACTGCTCTCTCCTGGTTCTCCTCCTATCTTTCTGACCGCTCCTTCAGTGTTCTGTTCTCTGGCTCCACTTCATCTCCTCTTCCTCTCACTGTCGGGGTACCTCAGGGCTCAGTCCTTGGCCCCCTTCTCTTCTCCCTCTACACAGCCCCAATTGGACAGACCATCAGCAGATTTGGCTTTCAGTACCATCTTTCTGTCGACGACACACAACTATATACGTCATCCCCTGACCTTACCCCGCTGTACTACAGAACCCCACTGACTGTCTGTCCGCAGTCTCTGACATCATGTCCGCTCTCTATCTGAAACTCAACCTCTCCAAAACTGAACTTCTTCTGCTCCCGCCATCTACTAACCTCCCTAAATCTGACATTTCCCTCTCCGTGGGTGGCACCATAATAACACCCCGGCAGCAGGCACGCTGTCTGGGTGTTATGTTTGACTCCGATCTCTCCTTCACCTTCCATATACAATCTCTTGCCCGCTCGTGCCGCTTACACCTAAAGAACATCTCTAGAATCCGCCCTTTTCTCACCATGGAGACAACAAAAACCCTCACTGTCGCCCTGATCCACTCCCGCCTGGACTACTGTAATGCTCTATTAATTGGCCTCCCCCTCACGCGACTTTCCCCTCTCCAGTCTATCCTTAATGCAGCAGCCAGGGTCGTCCATCTGGGTAATCGTTACTCGGACGTTTCCGCTCTTCGCCAGTCGTTACACTGGCTGCTCATTCATTACAGGATACAATTCAAAGTACTTGTTCTCACCCACAAAGCTCTCCACAGTGCGGCCCCCCTTACATCTCCTCCCTCATTTCTGTCTATCGGCCTAGCCGACCGCTGCGCTCTGCAAATGACTTTCGACTAACCTCTGCTCTAATCCGTACCTCCCACTCCCGACTCCAAGACTTCTCCCACGCTGCGCCAATCCTCTGGAATGCTCTACCCCAAGATATTAGGACCATCAACAACTTGCATAGTTTTAGGCGCCCGCTCAAAACACATTTGTTCAGAGCGACCTATCATGTTCCCTAATCAGTTATTTTGTTTGCGTGAAGCCCATTCACTATCTCCATCTATCCCCCACCCCCTGAAGATGGCTGGATCATCATTGTAAATACATCACTGTAAATACACACCTGTACTTTGTATCTCCCCCACCTCATTGTAGATTGTAAGCTCTCACGAGCAGGGGCGGCTTATTGTGCTTTAATTATTGTATTGTTAACGTTGTTACTTATGACTGTTGTGTTTGAAGTGGTTAAACTGTAAAGCGCTGCGGAATATGTTGGCGCTATATAAATAAAGATTATTATTATTATTCTTTAAATGCCTTTTCCTTATGTCTCTTTTCTCTTATTCTCTCTTCTCCTTCGTCTCCATTTTCTTCTTCTGCTCCTGATCTCTCTTTCTCCCTGTTTCCTTCTTCTCTCCTTCTCTCTTTTTTTTCTCATATTCTTCTCATTCTCCTTTGACCCCCTCTACTTTCTCATCTTCCTTTTCTTTTTCTTCCTCTAATTTTTTCTCATGTTTGTCTTCTTTTTGTGCTTCTCTCTCTACTTCTCCTTTTTCCTTTGTTAACCTTTTCTTCTTTCTTTTCTTATTCTTCCTCTTCTTTCCTAATTGTGCCTTTCCTTCCTCTTCTTGTTCTTGCTCTGTCTTCTTGTTCCTCTTCTCATTCTTCATTGTCTCTATCTTGTTCTTCTTCTCATTCTTCTTTGTCTCCATCTTGTTCCTCTTCTTTTTCTTCCCTTTCCTTGTTTCTCTCCTTGTCTCCTCCTTTTCGGCCTCCATTTCTCCCCTGCCCATGGCTTCTACATAACGTCTATGGTCCTCTGTAGTAATTATTTCTCTTGTAGCCTGTGATGATGGGAGCCGCGAGCCGCGTGCAGTATGTGGTCAGCCGTGGTGCCACCCTTTCCGTCTGTGGGTGAAACGTGGGAGTTTTGTGTCATTTAGGAACATGATGTGAGCACGGAGGAGGCAGACATTCAATACTCCTCACATTATTAGAGGTGGAGGTCTGAGCTTGGCCCCAGGGCCCCCTAAACTACGCCGTATGTTTATCCTGTGGAGGAATCTGTGATGTTGACCATTGCCGGGGTTCCCACAGATCCTGAGGTTCAGCACAGAGCAATTACTCAGCTTTTTGGTGTTAGTTCTTCCCGTCTTGGCGAGAAGGAAGCCCTGTTCTCACACCTCCGGCCCCGCACAGGACGAGGACCTACAGCGTCAGGAGCAGATAGCGCCACATTCTGGTTTACCACCCCGGAGATCAAATATCGGCTGACATATCTACAAATGTTCCCCCACTACCACCATCCTCTACGTTTGGTGCAGACTACAACATGAGGTGAAACAATGAGATATAGGACCTTCCTCTACAGCAGCATTTCAGGACAAGATGTTCACAGAGTACAAGGTGCTGGTAGATCGGGCCACAACTTGTACATGCGATCATTTCCTTCCCCTCCTTCCTCCAGCAGAATTCACACTGTGGAGCTGCGCTCAGAAACAGACACTTCTTCCAGAATTCTGGGATTTTCATGCCTGAATCGTTTTATGCGATGTGTAGAAATCCTGAGGCTGGAAAGTAATGATGGCGCCATAAAGAACATGTATCGGTACAATATATACCGTATACACAGGGGCCGGAGAGCACGAGTGCTGCAGTGAAGGCGTCAGCCATGGTTGGGGTCTCTGGACCACACAGCTATGCTCCCCACACCCCTGGCAGGGAATCAGGTTTTATTGTGTGTTCTTGTCATGACGCAGCCGGATCCGAGGCCGAGGATCACAGACGGATTATTCTCTCACCAAACTGACTAATGAGGAAAGTGAGTGGAAGTCAGAGACCTCCTCGGGGTCACACCGGGGGGCTTCCATACTCTGTATAGATGTAGAGGATAGCAATAATCAAAGCCGGGGATTCCACGGATCCCGAGAACAACCTGAAGTTATCACTGATCTTATATCTGCATCTTGCAAGACCCGGGAACAGAGGTTGAGGACAGAGAAACAAAGCTGAGAAAATACAATTTGGGCAGATTCACTTGACATAGGGTATACATGAGTTCCGTGACCTGGAAAAAATTACCCCAATCCCCTTAAACAGATCTCTTAACAATCTAAAGAATAAACTTCTAACGTACTCAAAACAGCAGACGGAGACATATGTTGGATTTAATTGGCCACAGCAGCCATTTTATTAAATAAAAGATAACAGAACTTTTATGACAACCCAGAATAGGAGGGGCGGTCCTCGAAGCCCCAAAGTTATAAAAAACTCAGTATCCCAAAAACTCCACAATGTTCAGCCCAGGATGAGTCTTACCCCCAGCCGTAAAGCACCAGCTCAGGGATAGATAACAACCAATCCTGGTCCACCGAACCCACCCCCATGCCAGGGGTCCATAAATCCACCTCACGCGGAATAACCGTACCGCGCCTTGTTAAATTCTCTCATGGGGTGTCCAGGACCTCTCAAGATCCCCACCCCATTGAACCACGATTTACCATTTCCACCGACTTCGAGGACCTCCACCCCCGCCAACTGCCGTGACAATACCCTGACAGCATTCACATAACAAAATAAATACATTTAGACGCCTCTTAAAACAATACTCCAAAAGCCCACATATGCCGACTTCACCCCCCCATTACCCTAACCAAAAAAGGGAGGGTGGGCGGGAGATTCCTCACTTGTCACGCAGGCACCTAAAATGGATGCCTGCGTGAGGAGCGTGCCCCTTTTTATGTGCCCCCTCCCCACAGTCCCCTAGTTCCACCCCTTATTTTCAAAAAATGCCCCTAAAGCCACCCCTCAAGTTCCCAGTTAACCCCTTACCACCGTATCCCTTCTAACTGCTCCAGCTCCCCAGGTCCCACGTAACCCCGTCATGGCGGCCTCCCTTTACGTGCCGTGGGCCCCCAGTACGGCCTTTCTTGACATAGGGTATACGTGAGTTCCGTGACCTGGAAAAAATTACCCCAACCCCCTTAAACAGATCTCTTAACAATCTAAAGAATAAACTTCTAACGTACTCAAAACAGCAGACGGAGACATATGTTGGATTTAATTGGCCACAGCAGCCATTTTATTAAATAAAAGATAACAGAACTTTTATGACAACCCAGAATAGGAGGGGCGGTCCTCGAAGCCCCAAAGTTATAAAAAACTCAGTATCCCAAAAACTCCACAATGTTCAGCCCAGGATGAGTCTTACCCCCAGCCGTAAAGCACCAGCTCAGGGATAGATAACAACCAATCCTGGTCCACCGAACCCACCCCCATGCCAGGGGTCCATAAATCCACCTCACGCGGAATAACCGTACCGCGCCTTGTTAAATTCTCTCATGGGGTGTCCAGGACCTCTCAAGATCCCCACCCCATTGAACCACGATTTACCATTTCCACCGACTTCGAGGACCTCCACCCCCGCCACGAACACGAATGGCCTGACACCTTAGCCATTCATGTCCCTCCACACCTTCAAGCTTAATTCAATGCCACTACGGATAGCCAAACACCACATATCATTACCCACCGCGTTCAGGTGCACGCCATCAGTTCTCCAGTAAGCTCCTTGACCCGATTCCAAGTCCACATGTCTCACGGCCAACGCGCCATTCCTCACCATAAACCGAGATATGGCCCTGTTTATTTTAATCCGGGCCCTGTTCACCCCCTCGTGTGATCTAGCACCTCTCCATCTTTTACGGGGAATGATGTCGGACCACACCAACAACACTTTTGGAAACATGACCCAGAACCTCAGGATATCGAATTTGATATCCTTAATCAGCTCCCTACAAGACCGTTTAGCCAAATCATTCCCCCCTAAATGTATCACCACGATCTCCGGCACTCTATCCAGTCTAACAAAACGATGAAATTCAGGTAACCATTCCTTCCACACCATCCCCCTTTTACCGATCCATGGTAAAGTCACTGTCTCTCGAGAAAGACCCAACTGACGACCGTCCGGACGAACCGCAGCACGCAACGCAGCCCATACAACATACGAATGCCCCATGATCCAGACGAGCATCGGATCAGGCCCTGCAACACAGAAAGAAAGGCAACAAACAATTAACTTAACACAGCTTCTAACTCACAATAGGTTTGGGCGAACATACGACTGGAATCTTGAAGATTCCCACCTCCCAATTCTCCGAACCACATCCTCACCAAGGCCCCACCTAGCGGCCTCAGTCGCTGCCCCGATCCTGAAGGAGTGACCACTATATTGTGTTGCAGGTAAGCCCGCTGCCGCCAAACATTTCCTAAAAACAGAAATAAACTGAAAACGGGACAAGAAAGACCCATTTTCGTGCACCAAGAATGGCTCGTCTAACACCCCGCCCTTTGCCATGTACTTCTTCACGGATGCCACCGGGCACACCGGGGATCCTTCAACATTGAACAGCACCACTTTGCACCCTTTCCCATACACGTCCGTTTTGGAAGCCTTAATAAACACTACCACCTTATTCCCTTCGACATCCACGTTTTCTCTTAACAAAATACCTTTTTTACTAACGGACGGGCTAACCAACTCACCTAACCGAAATGCCCCAAAGAAGGCCAAAGAAAAGGCTGCACGGAACAGAACCACTTCCCATTCGGAAAAACACACCTCTTGCAACTTCCGCTCAATGGCTGAGAGCACCTCATAAGATACGGGTCGGCGACCGTCCGAAGCCTTCCAGCCTTTCTTCCAACCCCGAACAACTTGCCGAACCAAGAAGGATTTCGTTATATCCTTACCCCCCCTCCATTTAAGGTTGAAGGCTAGCCCCGCCAGAAACTTATTCAAACGTGTCACAGACCAACCTGCCTCCCAATGATGACCTAAGAACAACAACAAATCATACTCCTCCTCCATATCCTGGTCCATAATTGACATCCAGGATTCCCACAAGCTCCAAGCCTGATTATAATGAGACCAAGATGAATCCGCGAGCGATTTGGTAAATAACTCTGTTACGGCCCTCGTGGCAGGTTCCACAACTCCACTGGACAATCCCGGCCCGCGCTCTCCGCCTGTGGTGCCAAATCCCGGAAAAGCTGCCACTGAAATTGAGAAAGAGCAACAACTATTGGATCAGGCGCTGACAAGCTAACTTCAGATACAATCCATAAGTTAAACTTAAGACCCAGGAAAACCAAGTGCTGCAAGACCTTCACTACTGCAGGCGTAGCCGCTGACAACGAGTTTACCGCCGTCACCGTTCCAACATGCTCACAATGAAAAGAAATCTTCAAATTCCTCAATTTGTCACCCCACAGGGCCAACGCAACTACCCTGGGGAACAAATGCAACAGTAGCCGGTTGTTTGTTAACCCCTCCTCCTTCCATTCTTCCGGCCAAGCCGCTGCTGACCAGCTACCATGAAAGAAAAGACCAAAGCCACTCATTTCAACGACATGCACCAAAATGCCCAAGGAGGTAGCATCTGCCACCGGCTGAATCCACAGAGATCTGCCATTGTACTCGTCCAGAAAATCCGCCCACATCTTCAAATCGTCCCGAAACTCTTTCTTTATCCTGATGAAATGCAAAGGGGACTTTACCCCTACTGTTGCCAAGGATAGGCGGCGGCAGAACGCTCGACCCATCGGCATGATCCTACATGCAAACTTCAGTTTCCCTAACAACGATTGCAAACTGCGCAAATTTATCTTCTTCAAACCAATCGTATTAACCACATCTTGGCGCAACGCGGTAACCTTGTCTGCAGGTAGCCTACATTCCATTGCTACCGTGTCGATTTCAATGCCTAGGAAGCTCAACACTGTCACCGGACCAACTGTTTTATCCTCCGCCAAAGGCACCCCGAAGTTTTTTGTCACACTCTCCATTGTATGCAACAAAATCGAACAATCTGCTGATTCCGCTGGCCCTATAAACAGAAAGTCATCCAGATAGTGCGAACATGAGCGTATCCCAGACACATCTTTCACCACCCATTCTAGGAACGTGCTGAAGGCCTCAAAGTAAGCACATGAAATCGAGCAATCCATGGGAAGACAACGATCAACAAAGAAGCCGCCATCCCAAAAACAACCCAATAAATGCAAACTGTCAGGATGAACTGGCAACAAACGAAAGGCCGCTTCGATGTCGGTCTTAGCCAGCTTAGCCCCCTTTCCACATGCTCTAACCCACTCCATCGCTGAATCGAATGATAAGTACGACACCGAACTCAACTCGGGATCAATACCATCATTAACCGAAGATCCCTTCGGAAATGACAGGTGATGGATTAACCTAAATTTATTAGGTTCTTTCTTAGGGACCACGCCAAGAGGTGACACCCTCAGATTTGCAATCGGAGGGGCGACAAACGGGCCTGCCATTCTTCCCAGAGCAACTTCCTTATTCAACTTCTCCGACACGACCTCCGGGAATTGTAACGCCGATTTCAAATTTTTTCTTTTTAAACTAACATCCTGCTCAACATAAGGGATTTTGAAACCCTCCTTAAAACCGTCGCGCAATAAAACTGCAGCTGACCTATCAGGGTATCTACTTAGAAAGGCCTCCATCACGACCCACTGCACCGGAGTCACCCCTTTTGTCAGCTGAATCTACAACTTTTTGCCTGTTACCCCTGAAACATTTTGAAGCGCTATGCACCCCCCCGCAGGTTGAACACTCGTGCCTATATTTACACTTGCTCCCGAATCTGCATATGCCATCATTGAAGGCGAAACACAGTCCCTTCTGCAAAGCCGCCGAGTGTCCTGACTGCCCTGAACTCCCGGCGCCCCCGTGAAAAGGCTGGCTAGTCTGACCTAAACGGGACGGGACCATAACTCTCATCCACAACGCTATGTCCTTGTGATCCCACCTGATACTTGGCCTAAAAGCCTTACGCTGACGAAACTGTTCGTCATAGCGTAACCAACCCTGTCCCCCATAGGTCCTGTAAGCCTCCCCTATGGCATCTAAGTAACAAAATAATGCCGAGCAATTTTCCGGGGCCTTCTCCCCGATTACGCTAGCCATAATAGCGAAAGCTTGCAGCCAATTTGAAAATGATCTGGGAATCAGCCTATATCTCCGTTTCTCCTCATCTTCTTTTTTAGAGTCCTCCCTTCTAGGTCTATCCAAATTAAATCTCTCTAGGGGTAAAAGAGAAAATATTTCTATGTACTCCCCTTTCCAGATTTTTTCCCTAACCTCTTGTTTTAAATGTGCCCCTAACGGGCCCTCGAAGCAGACATAGACCTCCCCCCTAGCCGCATCGTCTAGTTGCGGTACATCCTCCTTTTCCTTATCCTGCAAAGCTCCCTCACCTGGTGCATCAATTCCTGACCCAGGCCCTGGTGCTGTTCCGTCCTTCTCCCTTGATGAGCTCCCCGTGTCTGCCGCAGGACCCGCACTGCTGGATGTACCCGTAACTTCAGACAACTGTCTAGACCCCTCAAACGACCCCGTATTTCCCAACCAAGCAGCTGACGGCAAAGACCCCCTGCTAAGACCGGACCCCCACAAGCCCGCTAGCTCCCCTAAACCTCTAAGGATTAAACCCATACCCCCGCTAGCAACTCCCGAAGTAATGTCACTATTCCTAGCTTCAGGGGAAACTATGCCTGGCAAATTAAAGATAGGGAAAATGTTCTCACCTAGCTGCCTGGGTGCTGTGAGCCCAGCAGCCGAAGATCCAGCTCCCAGCCGAAGGTGTCCTGCATCCCGACCGGCTTGATCCGCGATGTTGCCCGCCGAACTCCTGGCGGCCGTATCCGTGTCCTGGCGACTCGGTGATGCCGTCGACTGCCCTGGTGCTGCGGAAAGGGGAAAGGCCGAGCCAGCATCCTGCCGCCCGATGGAAGATGTGCGGCTCCTTGCCACGGATACGTCCCCGGCACTGCGTACCGAAGCGACGGAATGTCGCCTGCCGGAATCCAGAAAATTTCCGCCACCACCAGCAGAGGACGCAGATCCAGGAAAGTTCCGGCCATCACCAGCAGAGGGCGCAGATCCAGGAAAATCCCGGCCATCACCAGCAGAGGGCGCAGCTGCAGGAAAATCCCGGCCAACACCAGCAGAGGGCGCAGAACTTGCAATATCCAGGCCACCACCAGCAGAGGGCGCTGCTGCGTTGAAGACTCCAGAGCTGTGCACTGCAGAAGGCCGCACGCTGATGCCAGGGCCAGCCGACTGCCGCCCGCATAATCCTCGGCGCTGAGGGGCCACCGCACCTGACCCCCGTCTCCTCGGCTGTCGCTGCCTCCCACGCTGAGCGGCGCCAGCGGGCATGCTGGCGGCCGCCGTACCGGCTCCTGCTCCTGCCGCCCCACGTCGCCCGGACACTGAAGGAGGGGAGGAAGGATCCACCCCCCGTTGTAGGCCCCGCCGCACTGGAGGATTCCTCCCGGCGCCGCGCTGTGAGGTGGAGGGAACAGCGCTGCTTACCGGAGGGTCCGCAGAGGGGCTCCTATTTCGGCGCCGGGCCCTGGGGATGATGTCTGGGCTTAGGCGCGCCGGAGGCCTAGTCCTCCGCGGCCGGCGCCCGTCCTGCGGTGCCTGCGATGGTGCTCCCGATGTCCCCAGGAGAAGGCTGTTAACGGATGCATTCAGCCAATCTGTCCCCTGGGAGCTGGCTGCCGTCCGGAGACGCTGGAGGATCGCTTCCACGTCCATTCTGGTAAGTGTGACAGAGATTCCTCACTTGTCACGCAGGCACCTAAAATGGATGCCTGCGTGAGGAGCGTGCCCCTTTTTATGTGCCCCCTCCCCACAGTCCCCTAGTTCCACCCCTTATTTTCAAAAAATGCCCCTAAAGCCACCCCTCAAGTTCCCAGTTAACCCCTTACCATCGTATCCCTTCTAACTGCTCCAGCTCCCCAGGTCCCACGTAACCCCGTCATGGCGGCCTCCCTTTACGTGCCGTGGGCCCCCAGTACGGCCTTTCTGGACGCCAGATGGGAAACGCAACTCATTACATTTATAGCTTGTATTTTAAAGACAAATATGATGATTTCTCCAGACCACACAGCATAATCAGCGAAGGGTTACAAATAATGTACCGTGGTTGACCTATTTATGCACAACATTGTGTGTATATGGCGATATTATGTGTAGTATACATGGCAGCACTCTGTCATGGCGGCCTATTTATATATGTGTATCCTACAAGAGACTAAGAGACAAAAAGTCCAAAATAGTAAAAATCACAGGAATTGTTTACAAAAGGCAACAACAAAAAATATCTGACATAAACAATATGTACAGGAAAAGACAGCTAAAAGCCAAATGCGCACCCCCGCAGAGACCTCGCACACCTAGACTCCCACACGCTCTCTGACTCCATCCTACCGCTGGCATCCATATCCTCACTCCACGACACAGACAGTGCCACTGCTTTCTACAGTGCCACTCTCGCATCAGCTATTGACACGGTCACCCCTCTCGTCCATGGCAGAGTGCGACGTATCAATAGACAACCCTGGCACAATAACATCACTAAAAAGCTCCGGCAAGTGTCCAGGGTTTTAGAGCGGCGTTGGAAAAAAACACATTGCTAAACAGGTCTACTTCACATCCCTCGTATCTTCCCCATCCTACAACCCCAAACAGTTATTCATAACCTTTAACTCCCTGCTCCGCCCCCCCACTGCCCCCTCCAACCTCCCTCATCTCTGCTGAGGACTTTGCCACACACTTTAAAACTAAGATCGACCAAACAAGGCAAGTCTTCATTGTTCAACCACCACAACCCCTTTGTGTTCCAGACCAATGCCCAAACCCCATAACCTCCCTATCCAACGTCACTGAAAGGGGGGCTTAATTGTCTCCTCTCCAAATCACACCTCACCACCTGTGCGCTCGACCCCATCCCATCCCACTTCCTCCCCAACCTCACCACCACTCTTATCCCCTCCCTAAGCCACCTCTTCAACCTATCACTAACTTCTGGTACCTTCCCCTCTGCGTTCAAACATGCCACAATCACACCTATCCTTAAAAAGCCAACCCTCCATCCAACAGCTATGTCCATCTATCGCCCAATATCGCTGCTTCCATTCGCTTCCAAACTCCTGGAGCAGCACGTCCACGCTGAACTTTCCTCCCACCTCTCATCTAACTTGCTCTTTGACAATCTACAATCTGGTTTCCACCCCCATCAATCAACTGAGACAGCTCTGACCAAAATCACTAACGATCTACTTACCGCCAAAGCTAACGGACAATACTCTGTACTCCTTCTAGACCTGTCCTCTGCTTTCGACACAGCTGACCACTGCCTCCTACTACAGATCCTCTCCTCCTTTGGCATCAAAGACCTCGCCCTATCCTGGATCTCCTCGTACCTTTCCAACCGCACATTCAGCGTCTCCCACTCCCATACTACCTCCTCATCCCACCCTCTCTCTATTGGAGTCCCCCAAGGCTCTGTTCTAGGACCCCTACTCTTCTCAATCTATTCACTTGGCCTGGGACAACTCATAAAGTCTCATGGATTCCAGTACCACCTCTATGTTGATGACACTCAGATCTACCTTTCTGGCCCAGACGTCACCTCTCTGCTGTCCAGAATCCCAGAGTGCCTATCAGCCATATCCTCCTTCTTCTCCTCTCGCTTCCTCAAACTCAATGTGGACAAATCTGAACTCATCATCTTTCCTCCATCTCATAGATCTTCCTTACATGACCTATCTATCGCAATTAACGACATCATGCTTTCCCCTGTACCGGAAGTCCGCTGCCTCGGAGTAACCTTTGACTCTGCCCTGTTCTTCAAATCGCACATCCAAGCTCTATCCACCTCCTGAAGCCTCCAGCTCAAAAATATCTCCAGAATCCGTCCTTTCCTCAACCGTGAATCTACTAAAATGCTTGTGCACGCCCTCATCATCTCCCGCCTAGACTTCTGCAACATCCTTTTCTGTGGCCTCCCTGCTAACACACTGGCACATCTCCAGTCCATCCTTAACTCTGCAGCCCGACTAATTAATCTCTCTCCTCGCTACTCCTCCGCTTCCCCCCTCTGCATATCTCTTCATTGGCTCCCATTCCCTCAGCATATCCAGTTCAAATTACTAATACTTGTAGAAAAGCCGCGGAGACACCATCACGTGTTTCTCAACGCAAGTAATAAATAGCCAGGTCTTTAACCGGGAAGGAACAACCACAGGAAGGGCAGCATCCAAAAAGGAAAACCACCTATGCCAAAACATGGTATCCATCCACAGACAGCTGTTTCGGGGTATTTGCCCCTCATCAGTGTGGAGTAGGAAACTGGCTATTAGGAGCAGTGCCTGGTAAAAGGACTATAAACACAAGGATGAATGACCTCGGGGAGATCAAAACATCCAACACCGCGGAGACACCATCACGTGTTTCTCAACACATTGATCCAGAACACTGCCCCCATCCCTTATGGGAAATATGCAAATGCATGTAGAAAAGCAGCGGAGACACCATCACGTGTTTCTCAACGCAAGCAATAAATAGCCAGGTCTTTCACCGGGAAGGAACAACCACGGGAAGGGCAGCATCCGAAAAGGAAAACCACCTATGCCAAAACATGGTATCCATCCACAGACAGCTGTTTCGGGGTATTGGATGTTTTGATCTCCCCGAGTTAATGGTAATGAATGTTAAAAATAATAAAAAAAAAAAATAGTTATATACTCACCGTCCGTCGGATCAGGAACAGGCCTTTCCCGCTCCTCGCGATGCCCCGGTGACCGCTCCATGCTGCCATCTTGCGAGATGATGACGTAGCGGTCTCGCGAGACCACAATGCACTCTTCAGACCGGAGCGTGCGAGGAGCGTCGGTAACCTCTTCGATCCGGGGGCCAACGGAGGGTGAGTATATAACTTTTTTTTATTTTAATTCTTTTTTTTAACAGGGATATGGTGAATACATTGCTATATACTACATGGGCTGTGCAATATATTACGTGGGCTGTATTATATACTACTACGTGGCAGGGCAATATACTACGTGGGCTGTGCAATATACTATGTGGGCTGTGCAACATACTACGTGACTGGGCAATATACTACGTGGGCTGTGCAATATACTATGTGACTGGGCAATATACTATGTGGCTGGGCAATATACTACGTGACTGGGCAATATACTACGTGGCTGGGCAATATACTACGTGACTGGGCAATATACTATGTGGCTGGGCAATATACTACGTGACTGGGCAATATACTACGTGACTGGGCAATATACTACGTGGCTGGGCAATATACTGCGCAGGCTGGGCAATATACTGCGCAGGCTGGGCAATATACTACATGGCTGGGCAATATACTCTGTGGCTGGGCAATATACTCTGTGGCTGGGCAATATAGTGCGCAGGCTGGGCAATATACTACGTGACTGGGCAATATAATACGTAACTGGGCAATATACTACGTGGCTGGGCAATATACAGCGCAGGCTGGGCAATATACTACGTGACTGGGCAATATACTACGTAACTGGGCAATATACTACGTGACTGGACAATATACTACGTGGCTGTGCAATATACTCTGTGGTTGGGCAATATACTACATGGCTGGGCAATATACTACGTGGCTGGGCAATATACTATGTGGCTGAGCAATATATTACGCGGTTGGGCAATATACTACGCGGTTGGGCAATAACCTAAGCGGCTGGGCAATATACTACGCGGCTGGGCAATATACTACGTGGCTGGGCAATATACTACGTGACTGAGCAATATACTACGTGGCTGGGCAATATACTACGTGGCTGGGCAATATACTACGCGGCTGGGCAATATACTACGTGGCTCTGTGCTATATACTACGTGACTGGGCAATATACCATGTCACTGGGCAATATACTACGTGACTGGGCAATATACTACGTGGCTGGGCAATATACCACGTGGCTGGGCAATATACTACGTGACTGGGCAATATACTATGTGGCTGGCCAATATACTACGTGACTGGACAATATACTATGTGGCTGGGCAGTATACTACGTGGCTGGGCAAAATACTACGTGACTGGGCAATATACTACGTCACTGGGCAATATACTACGTGGTTGGGCAATATACTACGTGGCTGGGCAATATACTACGTGACTGGGCAATATACTATGTGGCTGGGCAATATACTACGTGGCTGGGCAATATACTACGTGGCTGGGCAATATACTACGTGGCTGGGCAATATACTACGTGGCTGGGCAATATACTACCCTGGCTGGGCAATATACTACGTGACTGGGCAATATACTACGTGACTGGGCAATATACTACGTGACTGGGCAATATACTACGTGGTTGGGCAATATACTACGGGACTGGGCAATATATTACTACGTGACTGGGCAATATACTACGTGGCTGGGCAATATACTACGTGGCTGGGCAATATACTACGTGGCTGGGCAATATATTACGTGGCTGGGCAATATACTACTCTGGCTGGGCAATATACTACGTGACTGGGCAATATACTACGTGACTGGGCAATATACTACGTGGTTGGGCAATATACTACGTGACTGGGCAATATACTACGTGGCTGGGCAATATACTACGTGGTTGGGCAATATACTACGTGACTGGGCAATATACTACGTGGCTGGGCAATATACTACGTGGCTGGGCAATATACTACGTGACTGGGCAATATACTATGTGGCTGGCCAATATACTACGTGGCTGGGCAATATACTACGTGGCTCTCTGCTGTATACTACATGACTGGGCAATATACTATGTCACTGGGCAATACATTATGTGACTGGGCAATATACTACGTGACTGGGCAATATACTACGTGGCTGGGCAATATACCACGTGGCTGGGCAATATACTATGTGGCTGGCCAATATACTACGTGACTGGACAATATACTATGTGGCTGGGCAATATACTATGTGGCTGGGCAGTATACTACGTGGCTGGGCAAAATACTACGTGACTGGGCAATATACTACGTGACTGGGCAATATACTATGTGGCTGGGCAATATACTACGTGGCTGGGCAATATACTACGTGGCTGGGCAATATACTACGTGGCTGGGCAATATACTACGTGGCTGGGCAATATACTACCCTGGCTGGGCAATATACTACGTGACTGGGCAATATACTACGTGACTGGGCAATATACTACGTGACTGGGCAATATACTACGTGGTTGGGCAATATACTACGGGACTGGGCAATATATTACTACGTGACTGAGCAATATACTACGTGGCTGGGCAATATACTACGTGGCTGGGCAATATACTACGTGGCTGGGCAATATATTACGTGGCTGGGCAATATACTACTCTGGCTGGGCAATATACTACGTGACTGGGCAATATACTACGTGACTGGGCAATATACTACGTGGTTGGGCAATATACTACGTGACTGGGCAATATACTACGTGGCTGGGCAATATACTACGTGGCTGGGCAATATACTACGTGACTGGGCAATATACTATGTGGCTGGCCAATATACTACGTGGCTGGGCAATATACTACGTGGCTCTCTGCTGTATACTACGTGACTGGGCAATATACTATGTCACTGGGCAATACATTATGTGACTGGGCAATATACTACGTGACTGGGCAATATACTACGTGGCTGGGCAATATACCACGTGGCTGGGCAATATACTATGTGGCTGGCCAATATACTACGTGACTGGACAATATACTATGTGGCTGGGCAATATACTATGTGGCTGGGCAGTATACTACGTGGCTGGGCAAAATACTACGTGACTGGGCAATATACTACGTCACTGGGCAATATACTACGTGGTTGGGCAATATCCTACGTGGCTGGGCAATATACTACATGGCTGGGCAATATACTACGTGACTGGGCAATATACTACGTGACTGGGCAATATACTACGTGGCTGGGCAATATACTACGTGACTGGGCAATATACTACGTGGCTGGGCAATATACTACGTGGCTGGGCAATATACTACGTGGCTGGGCAATATACTACGTGACTGGGCAATATATTACGTGACTGGGCAATATACTACGTGGTTGGGCAATATACTACGTGGCTGGGTAATATACTACGTGGCTGGGCAATATACTATGTGGCTGAGCAACATATTACGCGGTTGGGCAATATACTACGCGGTTGGGCAATAACCTAAGCGGCTGGGCAATATACTACGCGGCTGGGCAATATACTACGTGGCTGGGCAATATACTACGTGACTGAGCAATATACTACGTGGCTGGGCAATATACTACGTGGCTGGGCAATATACTACGCGGCTGAGCAATATACTACGTGGCTCTGTGCTGTATACTACGTGACTGGGCAATATACCATGTCACTGGGCAATATACTACGTGACTGGGCAATATACTACGTGGCTGGGCAATATACCACGTGGCTGGGCAATATACTACGTGACTGGGCAATATACTATGTGGCTGGCCAATATACTATGTGACTGGACAATATACTATGTGGCTGGGCAATATACTACGTGGCTGGGCAGTATACTACGTGGCTGGGCAAAATACTACGTGACTGGGCAATATACTACGTCACTGGGCAATATACTACGTGGTTGGGCAATATACTACGTGGCTGGGCAATATACTACGTGACTGGGCAATATACTATGTGGCTGGGCAATATACTACGTGGCTGGGCAATATACTACGTGGCTGGGCAATATACTACGTGGCTGGGCAATATACTACGTGGCTGGGCAATATACTACCCTGGCTGGGCAATATACTACGTGACTGGGCAATATACTACGTGACTGGGCAATATACTACGTGGTTGGGCAATATACTACGGGACTGGGCAATATATTACTACGTGACTGGGCAATATACTACTCTGGTTGGGCAATATACTACGTGACTGGGCAATATACTACGTGACTGGGCAATATACTACGTGGTTGGGCAATATACTACGTGGCTGGGCAATATACTACATGACTGGGCAATATACTACGTGGCTGGGCGATATACTATGTGGCTGGGCAATATACTACGTGGCTGGGCAATATACTACGTGACTGGGCAATATACTATGTGGCTGGCCAATATACTACGTGGCTGGGCAATATACTACGTGGCTCTCTGCTGTATACTACGTGACTGGGCAATATACTATGTCACTGGGCAATATACTACGTGACTGGGCAATATACTACGTGACTGGGCAATATACTACGTGGCTGGGCAATATACCACGTGGCTGGGCAATATACTATGTGGCTGGCCAATATACTACGTGACTGGACAATATACTATGTGGCTGGGCAATATACAACGTTGCTGGGCAGTATACTACGTGGCTGGGCAAAATACTATGTGACTGGGCAATATAGTACGTCACTGGGCAATATACTACGTGGTTGGGCAATATCCTACGTGGCTGGGCAATATACTACATGGCTGGGCAATATACTACGGGTCTGGGCAATATACTACGTGACTGGGCAATATACTACGTGACTGGGCAATATACTACGTGGCTGGGCAATATACTACGTGACTGGGCAATATACTACGTGGCTGGGCAATATACTACGTGGCTGGGCAATATACTACGTGGCTGGGGAATATACTACGCGACTGGGCAATATACTACGTGACTGGGCAATATACTACGTGGCTGGGCAATATACTACGTGGCTGGGCAATATACTACGTGGCTGGGCAATATACTACGTGACTGGGCAATATACTACGTGACTGGGCAATATACTACGTGGTTGGGCAATATACTACGTGACTGGGCAATATACTATGTGGCTGGCCAATATACTACGTGACTGGGCAATATACTACGTGGCTGGGCAATATACTACGTGGCTGGGCAATATACTACGTGGCTGGGCAATACACTACGTGGCTGTGCAATATACTACGTGGCTGGGCAATATACTACGTGACTGGGCAATATACTACGTCGCTGACCAATATACTACGTGGCTGGGAAATACACTACGTGGCTGTGCAATATACTATGTGGCTGGGCAATATACTACGTGGTTGGGCAATATACTACGTGGCTGGGCAATATACTACGTGGCTGGGCAATATACTACGTGGCTGGGCAATATACTACGTGACTGGGCAATATACTACGTGGCTGGGCAATATAATACGTGGCTGGGCAATATACTACGTGACTGGGCAATATACTACGTGGTTGGGCAATATACTACGTGACTGGGCAATATACTATGTGGCTGGCCAATATACTACTTGACTGGGCAATATACTACGTGGCTGGGCAATATACTACCTGGCTGGGCAATATACTACGTGGCTGGGCAATACACTACGTGGCTGTGCAATATACTACGTGGCTGGGCAATATACTACGTGGCTGGGCAATATACTACGTGACTGGGCAATATACTACGTCGCTGACCAATATACTACGTGGCTGGGAAATACACTACGTGGCTGTGCAATATACTACGTGGCTGGGCAATATACTACGTGGTTGGGCAATATACTACGTGGCTGGGCAATATACTACGTGACTGGGCAATATACTACGTGGCTGGGCAATATACTACGTGGCTGGGCAATATACTACGTGGCTGGGCAATATACTACGTGGCAGACGCGGTACTGATTAAGGAACGCGTCTCTGACTGGGGAGCACATCGAGAGAGCTGCACGTAAAGGTTGTAAGTGCCAGATCCCCCCTAGCATCACTCCCCCTTAGTGATGCACTGATTGGAAGACCCCCAGCCGGCCAGTGGGCACTAGAGGGGAGGGGTCCTACGGCCACTCCTACAGGGGTTAAATCCAGGTGTCCGGTCGAGAACTTTCTCTTTCACTCTCGGCAGGACACCTGGAAGCTTTTGTCCCACCCACCCTCCCTTTTTAAAGGCTAATGATTAAACTAACCCACAGGATAATGTAAATGTGTGAATTATGTTGTAAGATTTATAAAAAAAAAAAAAAAAAAATTATTACACATGTTGATAGAACTAACCCCTGGTAACCTTTATTAAGTCACAGCGGAAAAAGCGGAGGAGGGCAAAGGTCGTAACCGCTCGTTGGGCCAATTCCCCTGTCGATCACGGACAGGAGCTCGGCGCGAGCCGCTCGTTACGATATGTAATTGCCCTTTCTCCGATTATTTAATTAATAAACTGTGACCGACCTGTTCAACCCAACTAGGACTGTGTGTGTTTCATTACGGGACTGATGGGAGGGGGGAAGGCACTGGTTACGACAACCAGGTCTCCGCAGTCTGACTGGGCAATATACTACGTGGCTGGGCAATATACTACGTGGCTGGGCAATATACTACGTGACTGGGCAATATACTACGTGACTGGGCAATATACTACGTGGTTGGGCAATATACTACGTGACTGGGCAATATACTACGTGACTGGGCAATATACTACGTGACTGGGCAATATACTACGTGACTGGGCAATATACTACGTGACTGGGCAATATACTACGTGGCTGGGCAATATACTACGTGACTGGGCTATATACTACGTGACTGGGCAATATACTACGTGACTGGGCAATATACTACGTGGCTGGGCAATATACTACGTGGCTGGGCAATATACTACGTGACTGGGCTATATACTACGTGACTGGGCAATATACTACGTGACTGGGCAATATACTACGTGGCTGGGTAATATACTACGTGGCTGGGCAATATACTACGTGGCTGGGCAATATACTACATGACTGGGCAATATACTACGTGGCTGTGCAATATACTACGTGGCTGGGCAATATACTATGTGACTGGGCTATATACTACGTGACTGGGCAATATACTACGTGACTGGGCAATATACTACGTGGCTGGGCAATCTACTACGTGGCTGGGCATTATACTATGTGACTGGGCTATATACTACGTGACTGGGCAATATACTACGTGGCTGGGCAATATACTACGTGACTGGGCAATATACTACGTGGCTGGGCAATATACTACGTGACTGGGCAATATACTACGTGGCTGGGCAATATACTACGTGGCTGGGCAATATACTACGTGACTGGGCAATATACTACGTGAATGGGCTATATACTACGTGACTGGGCAATATACTACGTGACTGGGCAATATACTACGTGGCTGGGCAATATACTACGTGGCTGGGCAATATACTACGTGGCTGGGCAATATACTACGTGGCTGGGCAATATACTACGTGACTGTGCAATATACTACATGACTGGGTAATATACTACGTAGCTCTGCTATATACTACGTGGCTGGGCAATATACTACGTGGCTGGGCAATATACTATGTGACTGGGCAATATACTACGTGGCTGGGCAATATACTACGTGACTGGGCAATATACTACGTGGCTGGGCAATATACTACGTGACTGGGCAATATACTACGTGACTGGGCAATATACTACGTGACTGGGCAATATACTACGTGACTGGGCAATATACTACGTGACTGGGCAATATACTACGTGGCTGGGCAATATACTACGTGACTGGGCAATATACTACGTGACTGGGCAATATACTATGTGGCTGGGCAATATACTACGTGACTGGGCAATATACTACGTGACTGGGCAATATACTACGTGGCTGGGCAATATACTACGTGGCTGGGCAATATACTACGTGGCTGGGCAATATACTACGTGACTGGGCAATATACTACGTGGCTGGGCAATATACTACGTGGCTGGGCAATATACTACGTGACTGGGCAATATACTACGTGGCTGGGCAATTTACTACGTGACTGGGCAATATACTACGTGACTGGGCTATATACTACGTGACTGGGCAATATACTACGTGACTGGGCTATATACTACGTGACTGGGCAATATACTACGTGGCTGGGCAATATACTACGTGGCTGGGCAATATACTACGTGGCTGGGCAATATACTACGTGGCTGGGCAATATACTACGTGGCTGGGCAATATACTACGTGGCTGGGCAATATACTACGTGACTGGGCAATATACTACGTGGCTGGGCAATTTACTACGTGACTGGGCAATATACTACGTGACTGGGCTATATACTACGTGACTGGGCAATATACTACGTGACTGGGCTATATACTACGTGACTGGGCAATATACTACGTGGCTGGGCAATATACTACGTGGCTGGGCAATATACTACGTGGCTGGGCAATATACTACGTGGCTGGGCAATATACTACGTGGCTGGGCAATATACTACGTGGTTGGGCAATATACTACGTGGCTGGGCAATATACTACGTGACTGGGCAATATACTACGTGACTGGGCTATATACTACGTGACTGGGCAATATACTACGTGACTGGGCAATATACTACGTGGCTGGGCAATATACTACGTGATTGGGCAATATACTACGTGGCTGGGCAATATATTACGTGGCTGGGCAATATACTACGTGGCTGTGCAATATACTACGTGGCTGTGCAATATACTACGTGGCTCTACAATATACTACGTGACTGGGCAATATACTACGTGACTGGGCAATATACTACGTGACTGGGCAATATACTACGTGGCTGGGCAATATACTACGTGATTGGGCAATATACTACGTGGCTGGGCAATATATTACGTGGCTGGGCAATATACTACGTGACTGGGCAATATACTACGTGGCTGTGCAATATACTACGTGGCTCTACAATATTCTACGTGACTGGGCAATATACTATGTGGCTGTGCAATATACTACGTGGCTCTACAATATTCTACGTGACTGGGCAATATACTATGTGGCTGGGCAATATACTACGTGACTGGGCAATATACTACGTGGACATACATATTCCAGAATACCCGATGCGTTAGAATCCGGCCACCATCTTGTATTTACATTAGATGCACGGGGGGAGGAGAAGGTGATACTTAGGGGACCTGCCACCTCCTTACATGGAAGGACTTTATAACAAAGTGTTACCTAAAAAATAAATGTTTTTTGTTTCCCTGAGTGAGGACATGGATACGATGCACATATCTGCTGTATATCCATCGTGCACAATGCCGGCTGCTTAGTCACAGGTTGAGAAACAGCATCCAGTGGGCTCCAAAAAAACCGTAAAGTCGGCAAATGATGCCACATTTTCCCTTCACAAAAGTCCTGCACTCTGGAAAGCGGAGTCACCGTGAACAATCCCCGTTTATCTCTGACTCCATGAAATACGCGCTGCCCCTAAATTAGATTATCTCAACCAAGGGAAATCTCCGCACCCAGCGCAGCGCGAGGAGGGCGCGAGGGAACGACCGACATGTTTAACTTGTGGTTTACAGAGATAAACATTAAATCACAAAACCGGGACGCAGGTCTGGAAGCCATTACAACGCTGACATTCAGGGGAACTGATACGCTGGAAATATTAGCGCCGACCCCTCTGACATTCTTTACGTTGTTTGCATAAAAGAAACAAACATTCAGCTAAAATCTACATTTTTATGTCTGATAAACTCAAGAAGTCTGATGATGAGAACAAACCATAAGAGATGGACTAAGACTCTATCTCCCACACACTGACCTCAACCAACAGCAAATATACGTAACGTGAAGAAAAACGAAATCGCCATTGTCACGTCAGTACATAACTGCAAAATCAGCACCTAGAGGTGTCAAAGATAAACATCTAACACATAGGAACCCATGATGCAGGAAGGTAATATATGACTACAAAATAGCATAAACGCTATAATACTACCACACTGTACAAGAACCTCAATTCTATACTACTGCCCTATATATGAAGAATATAACTACTATAATACTGCCCCAATGTACAAGAATATAACTACTATAATACTGCTCCTATGTATAAGAATATAACTACTATAATACTGCCCCTATGTACAAGAATATAACTACTATAATACTGCCCCTATGTACAAGAATATAACTACTATAATACTGCCCCTATGTACAGGAATATAACTACAATAATACTGCCCCTATATACAAGAATATAACTACTACAATACTGCCCCTATGTACAAGAATATAACTACTATAATACTGCTCCTATGTACAGGAATATAACTACAATAATACTGCCCCTATATACAAGAATATAACTACTACAATACTGCTCCTATGTACAAGAATATAACTACTATAATACTGCTCCTATGTACAAGAATATAACTACTATAATACTGCTCCTATGTACAAGAATATAACTACTATAATACTGCTCCTATGTACAAGAATATAACTACTATAATACTGCCCCTATGTACAAGAATATAACTACTATAATACTGCCCCTATATACAAGAATATAACTACTATAATACTGCTCCTATGTACAAGAATATAACTACTATAATACTGCTCCTATGTACAAGAATATAACTACTAAAATACTGCCCCTATGTACAAGAATATAACTACTATAATACTGCCCCTATGTACAAGAATATAACTACTATAATACTGCTCCTATGTACAAGAATATAACTACTATAATACTGCCCCTATGTACAAGAATGTAACTACTATAATACTGCCCCTATGTACAAGAATATAACTACTATAATACTGCTCCTATGTACAAGAATATAACTACTATAATACTGCCCCTATGTACAAGAATATAACTACTATAATACTGCTCCTATTTACAAGAATATAACTACTATAATACTGCTCCTATGTACAAGAATATAACTACAATAATACTGCCCCTATGTACAAGAATATAACTACTATAATACTGCCCCTATGTACAAGAATATAACTACTATAATACTGCTGCTATGTACAAGAATATAATTACTATAATATTGCTCCTACTATAATACTGCTCCTATGTACAAGAATATAACTACTATAATACTGCTCCTATGTACAAGAATATAATTACTATAATACTGCACCTATGTACATGATTATAACTACTATAATACTGCCCCTATGTACAAGAATATAACTACTATAATACTGCTCCTCTGTACAAGAATATAACTACTATAATACTGCCATATGTACAAGAATATAACTACTATAATACTGCTCCTATGTACAAGAATATAATTACTATAATACTGCTCCTACTATAATACTGCCCCTATGTACAAGAATATAACTACTATAATACTGCCCCTATGTACAAGAATATAACTACTATAATACTGCTCCTATGTACAAGAATATAATTACTATAATACTGCTCCTACTATAATACTGCTCCTATGTACAAGAATATAATTACTATAATACTGCACCTATGTACATGAATATAACTACTATAATACTGCCCCCTATGTACAAGAATATAACTACTATAATACTGCTCCTATGTACAAGAATATAACTACTATAATACTGCTCCTATGTACAAGAATATAACTACTATAATACTGCTCCTATGTACAAGAATATAATTACTATAATACTGCTCCTACTATAATACTGCTCCTATGTACAAGAATATAACTACTATAATGCTGCACCTATGTACAAGAATATAACTACTATAATACTACTCCTATGTACAAGAATATAACTACTATAATGCTGCCCCTATGTACAAGAATATAACTACTATAATACTGCTCCTATGTACAAGATTATACCTACTATAATACTGCCCCTATGTACAAGAATATAACTATTATAATACTGCCCCCATGTACAAGAATATAGCTACTATAATACTGCTCCCTATGTACAAGAATATAACTACTATAATACTGCTCCTATGTACAAGAATATAACTACTATAATACTGCCCCTATGTACAAGAATATAGCTACTATAATACTGCTCCCTATGTACAAGAATATAGCTACTATAATACTGCTCCTATGTACAAGAATATAACTACTATAATACTGCTCCCTATGTACAAGAATATAACTACTATAATACTGCTCCTATGTACAAGAATATAACTACTATAATACTGCCCCTATGTACAAGAATATAGCTACTATAATACTGCTCCCTATGTACAAGAATATAACTACTATAATACTGCTCCTATGTACAAGAATATAACTACTATAATACTGCCCCTATGTACAAGAATATAGCTACTATAATACTGCTCCCTATATACAAGAATATAGCTACTATAATACTGCTCCTATGTACAAGAATATAACTACTATAATACTGCTACCTATGTACAAGAATATAACTACTATAATACTGCTCCCTATGTACAAGAATATAACTATTATAATACTGCTCCTATGTACAAGAATATAGCTACTATAATGCTGCTCCCTATGTACAAGAATATAGCTACTATAATACTGCTCCTATGTACAAGAATATAACTACTATAATACTGCCCCTATGTACAAGAATATAACTACTATAATACTGCCCCTATGTACAAGAATATAACTACTATAATACTGCCCCCTATGTACAAGAATATAACTACTATAATACTGCCCTATATGTGAAGAATATAACTACTATAATACTGCCCCTATGTACAAGAATATAACTACTATAATACTGCTCCTATGTACAAGAATATAACTACTATAATACTGCTCCTATGTACAAGAATATAACTACTATAATACTGCTCCTATGTACAAGAATATAACTACTGTAATACTGCCCCTATGTACAAGAATATAACTACTATAATACTGCCCCCTATGTACAAGAATATAACTACTATAATACTGCCCCCTATGTACAAGAATATAACTACTATAATACTGCTTCCCATGTACAAGAATATAGTTACTATAATAATGCTCCTATGTACAAGAATATAACTACTATAATACTACTGCTATGTACAAGAATATAACTACTATAATACTGCTCCTATGTACAAGAATATAGCTACTATAATACTGCTCCTATGTACAAGAATATAACTACTATAATACTGCCCCTATGTACAAGAATATAGCTACTATAATACTGCTCCCTATGTACAAGAATATAGCTACTATAATACTGCTCCTATGTACAAGAATATAACTACTATAATACTGCTCCCTATGTACAAGAATATAACTACTATAATACTGCTCCCTATGTACAAGAATATAACTATTATAATACTGCTCCTATGTACAAGAATATAGCTACTATAATGCTGCTCCCTATGTACAAGAATATAGCTACTATAATACTGCTCCTATGTACAAGAATATAACTACTATAATACTGCCCCTATGTACAAGAATATAGCTACTATAATACTGCTCCCTATGTACAAGAATATAACTACTATAATACTGCTCCTATGTACAAGAATATAACTACTATAATACTGCCCCTATGTACAAGAATATAGCTACTATAATACTGCTCCCTATGTACAAGAATATAGCTACTATAATACTGCTCCTATGTACAAGAATATAACTACTATAATACTGCTCCCTATGTACAAGAATATAACTACTATAATACTGCTCCCTATGTACAAGAATATAACTATTATAATACTGCTCCTATGTACAAGAATATAGCTACTATAATGCTGCTCCCTATGTACAAGAATATAGCTACTATAATACTGCTCCTATGTACAAGAATATAACTACTATAATACTGCCCCTATGTACAAGAATATAGCTACTATAATACTGCTCCCTATGTACAAGAATATAACTACTATAATACTGCTCCTATGTACAAGAATATAACTACTATAATACTGCCCCTATGTACAAGAATATAGCTACTATAATACTGCTCCCTATATACAAGAATATAGCTACTATAATACTGCTCCTATGTACAAGAATATAACTACTATAATACTGCTACCTATGTACAAGAATATAACTACTATAATACTGCTCCCTATGTACAAGAATATAACTATTATAATACTGCTCCTATGTACAAGAATATAGCTACTATAATGCTGCTCCCTATGTACAAGAATATAGCTACTATAATACTGCTCCTATGTACAAGAATATAACTACTATAATACTGCCCCTATGTACAAGAATATAACTACTATAATACTGCCCCTATGTACAAGAATATAACTACTATAATACTGCCCCCTATGTACAAGAATATAACTACTATAATACTGCCCTATATGTGAAGAATATAACTACTATAATACTGCCCCTATGTACAAGAATATAACTACTATAATACTGCTCCTATGTACAAGAATATAACTACTATAATACTGCTCCTATGTACAAGAATATAACTACTATAATACTGCTCCTATGTACAAGAATATAACTACTGTAATACTGCCCCTATGTACAAGAATATAACTACTATAATACTGCCCCCTATGTACAAGAATATAACTACTATAATACTGCCCCCTATGTACAAGAATATAACTACTATAATACTGCTTCCCATGTACAAGAATATAGTTACTATAATACTGCTCCTATGTACAAGAATATAACTACTATAATACTACTGCTATGTACAAGAATATAACTACTATAATACTGCTCCTATGTACAAGAATATAGCTACTATAATACTGCTCCTATGTACAAGAATATAACTACTATAATACTACTGCTATGTACAAGAATATAACTACTATAATACTGCTCCTATGTACAAGAATATAACTACTGTAATACTGCCCCTATGTACAAGAATATAACTACTATAATACTGCCCCCTATGTACAAGAATATAACTACTATAATACTGCCCCCTATGTACAAGAATATAACTACTATAATACTGCTTCCCATGTACAAGAATATAGTTACTATAATACTGCTCCTATGTACAAGAATATAACTACTATAATACTACTGCTATGTACAAGAATATAACTACTATAATACTGCTCCTATGTACAAGAATATAACTACTATAATACTGCTCCCTATGTACAAGAATATAGCTACTATAATACTGCTCCTATGTACACGAATATAACTACTATAGTACTGCTCCTATGTACAAGAATATAGCTACTATAATACTGCTCCTATGTACAAGAATATAATTACTATAATACTGCTCCTACTATAATACTGCTCCTATGTACAAGAATATAACTACTATAATGCTGCACCTATGTACAAGAATATAACTACTATAATACTACTCCTGTGTACAAGAATATAACTATTATAATGCTGCCCCTATGTACAAGAATATAACTACTATAATACTGCTCCTATGTACAAGAATATAACTACTATAATACTGCTCCCTATGTACAAGAATATAGCTACTATAATACTGCTCCTATGTACACGAATATAACTACTATAATACTGCTCCTATGTACAAGAATATAGCTACTATAATACTGCTCCTATGTACAAGAATATAATTACTATAATACTGCTCCTACTATAATACTGCTCCTATGTACAAGAATATAACTACTATAATGCTGCACCTATGTACAAGAATATAACTACTATAATACTACTCCTGTGTACAAGAATATAACTATTATAATGCTGCCCCTATGTACAAGAATATAACTACTATAATACTGCTCCTATGTACAAGAATATAACTACTATAATACTGCTCCCTATGTACAAGAATATAGCTACTATAATACTGCTCCTATGTACACGAATATAACTACTATAATACTGCTCCTATGTACAAGAATATAGCTACTATAATACTGCTCCTATGTACAAGAATATAATTACTATAATACTGCTCCTACTATAATACTGCTCCTATGTACAAGAATATAACTACTATAATGCTGCACCTATGTACAAGAATATAACTACTATAATACTGCCCCTATGTACAAGAATATAACTATTATAATACTGTCCCCATGTACAAGAATATAGCTACTATAATACTGCTCCCTATGTACAAGAATATAACTACTCTAATACTGCTCCTATGTACAAGAATATAACTACTATAATACTGCTCCTATGTACAAGAATATAACTACAATAATACTGCCCCTATGTACAAGAATATAACTACTATAATACTGCCCCTATGTACAAGAATATAACTACTATAATACTGCCCCTATATACAAGAATATAACTACTATAATACTGCCGCTATGTACAAGAATATAACTACTATAATACTGCCCCCTATGTACAAGAATATAACTACTATAATTCTGCCCCCTATGTACAGGAATATAACTACTATAATACTGCCCCTATGTACAAGAATATGACGACTATAATACTGCCCCTATATACAAGAATATAACTACTATAATACTGCCCCTATGTACAAGAATATAACTACTATAATACTGCCCCTATGTACAAGAATATAACTATTATAATACTGTCCCCATGTACAAGAATATAGCTACTATAATATGGCTCCTTATGTACAAGAATATAACTACTCTAATACTGCTCCTATGTACAAGAATATAACTACTATAATACTGCTCCTATGTACAAGAATATAACTACAATAATACTGCCCCTATGTACAAGAATATAACTACTATAATACTGCTCCTATGTACAGGAATATAACTACTATAATACTGCCCCTATGTACAAGAATATGACGACTATAATACTGCCCCTATATACAAGAATATAACTACTATAATACTGCCCCTATGTACAAGAATATAACTACTATAATACTGCCCCCTATGTACAAGAAAATAACTACTATAATACTGCCCCCTATGTACAAGAATATAACTACTATAATTCTGCCCCCTATGTACAGGAATATAACTACTATAATTCTGCCCCCTATGTACAGGAATATAACTACTATAATACTGCCCCCTATGTACAGGAATATAACTACTATAATACTGCTCCTATATACAAGAATATAACTACTATAATACTGCTCCTATGTACAAGAATATAACTATTATAATACTGCCCCTATGTACAAGAATATAACTACTATAATACTGCCCCCTATGTACAAGAATATAACTACTATAATTCTGCCCCCTATGTACAGGAATATAACTACTATAATACTGCCCCCTATGTACAAGAATATAACTACTATAATTCTGCCCCCTATGTACAGGAATATAACTACTATAATACTGCTCCTATATACAAGAATATAACTACTATAATACTGCTCCTATGTACAAGAATATAACTATTATAATACTGCCCCTATGTACAAGAATATAACTACTATAATACTGTCCCTATGTACAAGAATATAACTACTATAATACTGCCCCTATGTACAAGAATATAACTACTATAATACTGCTCCCTATGTACAAGAATATAACTACTATAATACTGCTTATGGTGTATGCACTGGAATAGATATACTGTACAATATGTTATTATGTTGCACTTTCTTGCTGTTTTTTACCGAGTTCAGTTGTGCGGTATTTGGTTAGCCTCTTCTTTTCTGCCTGCAGTATCGATACACCACATTACACCTTACAGGCCCTTTTCCGGAGATGTCGGTGCTGCTTCTACCTGTGTGTTTGTGGCCTTGTTTTGCCACGTGAGCGCTGCTGCCTAGAGTTCGGGTGTGAGAGGTCACATAACCTGGCGATGTCCGGAGAGCGCAGGCAGGCAGCGCGGACGTCCCTGGAATGGCGTTGGGGCGCGGTTGAATTTAAGAATGTTTCGCCCAATCAGGGGAGAATCTGCTGAATACAAATAATCTAACATTGTCTCCCAGTAACTTTTTGAAAAACAAAAACAAACGAATAAAACTGCTGAGTGTGATGGCGGCGCGGATAACAGGAGGATGGGATGGACGGCACGTTTTTGTGAACGCTTTACAGGAATGACTGGATCCACATGAATCGCTGCGCGCACGGTCAGAGGAATTTCTGCCTGTGCCAGGGGAGGTGTGAAGGGGCCGCGCCTGGTGGGGCTAACGTGGCTTTTATTAACATGACTGATCTCTTGTCTTATAATATTAAACACAAAATAGATCAACTATTGGCGGAAGAAACAGAGCGGGATAAGAAGAAATGTCAGAAATGGCCCAGATGCACATGGCGGCATTCTCTCACACTGACGTCAGTCCGGGAAGAAAGTTTCTCGTTAAACAGAGGTTTCAGGACGACTTTTTCTATTGACTTGTTCTTAAACACACGGTAACTTATTTCTCGGGGCCGCCTGTTGTGTTTCCGCCTCTTGCCGCTGTTGCGTTCACGTCATGATTAGTGATGATCGAGGACTAAAATGCTGGGGGGCTCTGTACTCGAATCCGGCAGGTTGGGCGCCCGGACGGGCTCAACTCCGGTATCAAGTGTGGAAGTCAATGGGAAACGCAATCGTTTATCCCGAAGACCCTAACAAGAGCTCGGGGGGGGGGCAGGAAAATCGCTGAAATGGATGGAGACGGCGCTCAAATGACTTGGGAAAATCAAGGGGAAGATGCCTGGAAGCATTTCTGACTCTCAGCTCTCTGATGGGAGCAATATTGTCACATTATTATGCTGCTTTTACAGACTGACTGTAAACCAAAGAGAAAATGGATTTTACAGAAAAAAATAGAAAAACCTTCTTTCCTTATAAAGAAAAAAGTATAAAAGAAAACCCCCTTCTCCTCCACCCCGTAATAGCCGGCCATCTCTTACCATGTGGTTACCGTAGATGACATAGTAAAGGGAGAAATAACACTGCACCCAACAGTGGTCACCGGTAAATGTAACATTTCACTGCCTATCTGGGCTGTGGTGGGTGTGACATGGTCCGACTCCGAGACTCACTAAGGGTGGTTTCACATTTGCGGTTTTTTTTTGGCGTTTTTGCGGTAAAAAACGCAAAAAAAGCATGCGTTTTTTCCCCCTATATTTACCCTTTAAGGGTAGGGTTAGGGTTAGGGTTAGGATCCCTTTAAGGGTAGGGTTAGGGTTAGGGTTAGGGTTAGGATCCCTTTAAGGGTAGGGGTAGGGTTAGGATCCCTTTAGGGTTAGGGTTAGGGTTAGGATCCCGTTAGGGTTAGGGTTAGGATCCCTACCCCTAACCCTAGCTCTTTCTGTTTATAGTGGGTTTTTACTTTATTTTGATGATTGGCAGCTGTCACACATTTATCTGCATGCGTTTAAAAAATGCAAACACATGAAAAAACGCATGTAAACGCATCAAAACGCCGCGTTTTTTTCACCACATGCAAAAACGCATGCGTCAAAAAAATGCAGCGTTTGCACGCGTTTACATGCGTTTTTTCACCATGCGTTTTTTTTTTTAAAACGCATGCGTTTTGAAACGCAAGTGTGAAACCAGCCTAAGCCTATGTGGACAATGCAAGAACTGCCAAAAATGTGAAGGAAGAGGGACTCGGGTACACCCTGTGTCAGACATAAAGAGGTCTCATACACTGAGTGTCATCATCATAGACCTCGTGAAGCTCTGATTGCCATTCCCCACCATCGTCTTCTCAAATATTTGTGCATCACTGCACACAATCTCCTCACGTCTTTCTTGAAACGGGGAAGGGTGAGAGGCTAGAATCAATAAATGGAAATGTTAGGCTATGTGCACACGTTCAGAAATTTTTGCGTTTTTTACGTGTTTTTTCGCCATAAAAACGCGATAAAACTGTGAAAAAAAACCGCATACATTGGGCATCATATTTATTAGAATGTAATCCGCATATTTTGTGCACATGCTGTGTTCTTTTCTGCGGCGGAATCACATTCCGGAAAAAAACCCAGCATGTTCATTGTTTGTGCGGAATCGCGGGGATTCCGTACACGTAGGAATGCATTGATCCGCTTACTTTCCGCATGTAGCTATGTCCACAATGCTGGATGGTACCCAGGGTGGAGGAGAGGAGACTTTCCTGCAGGCCCTGGAAAAACCATACAATTGTTAAAAAAAAATAATGAAAATTATATATCGTGATATTCTCACCTTCCGGCGTCCCCGGCAGTCTTTCCCGCTCCTCGCGATGCTCCCGTTCCCAATAATGCATTGTGAGAATGACCTGTGATGATGTGGGATCTCTCGAGACCGCTATGTCATCTGGGGTCATTGCCACAAAGCATTACTGGGACCGGAGTATCGCGAGGAGCGGGAAAGGCTGCCGGGGACGCCGGAAGGTGAGAATATCACGATTTTTTATTTTTATTATTTTTTAACATTAGATCTTTTTACTATTGATACTGCATAGGCCACATCAATAGTAAAAAGTTGTTCACACTTGTCAAACACTATGTTTGACAAATGTGACCAACCTGTCAATCAGTTTTCCAAGCGATTCTACAGATCACTTGGAAACGCTAGCATTCTGCAAGATAATTACGCCTGCAAAACGCTAGTGTTTAGCGGAAAAAACGCATGCCAATTCCGCATGCGTTTTTCCCATGGCAAGGAGTTCCGGAATTGCCGTGGATATTTCCGCGGCAATTCCGGACATGCGCACATAGCCTAAAGAACAGCTTGGAGTGTTTAAGTGTGGGATCACGTGTCTCCCGGCACTCACCATGGTGGGAAGAAGGAGGGCCAGGGTGAGGATCGTGTGGTCTAGACTCCTGGCTAGTGAGACTGGACCATGTGGAAGACATGGTTGTGCTGGGAAACAGACTGAAAGCATTATCTGCCATCCAACCGACCACATGTTGACACTGTTCTGCCTTTAAGAGTGGTGTCCCGCACTTCCCTGCAAAGTGGGTCAGGAAACTAGGTCTTGTGGATGAGTTGTGTATGTTGTGCTCCCGCAGCAGGCACAATTTCAGCTCGACCTCTGCGTGCACCATCAGCATAAGGCCCACTTCCCCCAACCTTACTGCATTCCTTACGAATTTTAAATTAGGTATATAATATACACTGATGAGCAAAAGGGTAACAATGTTTTGACCTTTTGACTTTCAGGCTACATATCTCACCATCCATTACTGCTTTGAATGTAAGATTACCATCATTTTACAGACAATCATCTTGGCTCTATCATACATAAATTTGACTTGTAACTATTTAGCATATGATTGGTTATGCTGATCCTTGTCACGCCACTGCTGTGTTACCGTTTTGCTCTGAAAAATCTAAATTTACATTTTTATTATTTTCTTAATATTTTGTAAATCTCTCTATGGCTTTCCACACTGCCTGAATCCTTCAAGGCTGCTATTGATCAGATTTAAGCATGTTTTAACCAAAATCTGATCCCATGTCTCTTCTACACGCTCCCACAGTTGGTGCATACTGATCGTGTCACTTGGGTCTGTATACAGCTCTTTCTTCAACTGTACCCACAAATGTTCAATTGGGTTGAGGTCTGGAGACTGTGGGGACAATCCAGCACCTCTACTTCATTGCCAATGAACCATTCCTTCACCAATCTCAATGTATGCTTCGGGTCATTGTTCTGTTGCAATGCTTTGCCGTTCTTTTCATACCCATAGTATTTGAGTGTATGAAGTAACTCATCTTGTAGGATACTCACATATAGCTCAGCAGTAAGACCACCATCGATCTTGGTCAAGTATCCAATGCCTTTGGCGGTGAAATAACCCCATGTGATCAGGATTTCTCCACTAAAAACTATAAAGTTCCTTCAATTTTTTGATACGTTAGCTCTTTTTTCCTTGTTTCTTGCAGACCCATTTGCATGCATCAGAGCCGAGTTTATTGACTTTCATCACATTGCTCCAAATCACCCTTTTCCAATCATCCATTGTCCACTTGTCGTAATTTTTTGCAAACTCAAGACGACACCTCTTATGACGATATTGAAGTCGAGGCTTCTTCGTCTTTTTTCAGGCCACTATTCCAGACTTGTGTAATGTCCATCACACAGTGCTTGAATGAACATCTGTGATCTCACTATTACGAAGCATGTGAGCCGCCTCCACTGCTGTGTTTGTTCTGCCATAACTGATAGACCTTGTAATGAGTCAACTTGTTGACTCAGATATTTTGCCGGGACGTCCACCTCTTGGCTTCTGAATGGATGGACGGACTTCATTTTGCTTTCTTCGAGCTGTCATGGTGCTCACATGATGCAGTTTGGCAATTTTCTTGGCTGAGAAACCGCTATCGATGAGCTGGATGATGCTGTTTCTTTTTTCTTGTGAAATCTTCACAACTAGTCTTCTCTATCCTCTCCCTAACGTCTATTTATCCTCTCCTATAACCATTCTACTAGTCACAGATCTAAGATTTCCTCTATTTTTTCTCTATCCTGTTCTCTAACCTCTCCTCTAATCACTCCTCTCTCCTCTCCTCTATCCCATCCTACTACCTCTTCTCTAATCTCTCATCTAATTTCCTTTATCTTTTCCTGGCCTCTACCCACTTCTCTACGATCTTCTAAACTCTTATTTATCCTTTCCTCCAAACTATCCTCTATCTAACCTGTCTAATTTCTCTTTTATCCTCTCCTCCATCCTCATCCTCTCTTCTATCCATTCCTCTAACTTATCCTCTATCTACTGTTCTACTCTACCTTCTTCTCTAATTGCTTCACTATCCTCTTCTCTAACCTCTCCTCTAACCTCTCCTCTATTCGCTCCTCTTACCTCTCCTGTAAACTCTACTCTATCCTCTCCTCTATCCTCTCCTCTATCCTCTCCTCTATCCTCTCCTGTAAACACTCCTCTAACCTCTCCTCTATTCGCTCCTCTTACCTCTCCTGTAAACTCTCCTGTAAACTCTCCTCTATCCTTTCCTCTACCCTCTCCCCTACCCTCTCCCCTACCCTCTCCTCTATCCTCTCCTCTATCCTCTCCTCTATCCTCTCTTCTACCCTCTCCTCTATCCTCTCCTCTATCCTCTCCTCTATCCTCTCCTCTATCCTCTCCTGTAAACTCTCCTCTAACCTCTCTTCTAAACACTCCTCTATCCTCTCCTCTAACCTCTCCTCTAACTTCTCTAGTCTAACCGTATCTCCATCCTCTCCTCTATCCTTTCCTCTATCCTCTTCTCTATCTTATCTAACCTCTCTATTCTCATCTCCAATCACTCCTTTAACCTCTACTCTATCCTCCCCTCTAACTTCTCCTCTAACATCTTCTCTAGCCTCTCCTCTATTCCTTTATCCTCTCCTCTATCCTGTCATCTATCCTCTCCTCTAAGCTTTCCTCTATACTCTCCTGTAAACTCTCCTCTAATCTCTCCTGTAAACCCTCCTCTAACCTCTCCTCTCTCCTCTCCTCTCTCCTCTCCTCTTCTCTATCATCTCCACTAACCTCTCCTCTATCCTCTCCTCTATCCTCTCCTGTAAACACTCCTCTAACCTCTCCTCTATTCACTCCTCTTACCTCTCCTGTAAACTCTCCTGTAAACTCTCCTCTATCCTTTCCTCTACCCTCTCCCCTACCCTCTCCCCTCTCCTCTCCTCTATCCTCTCCTCTATCCTCTCCTCTATCCTCTCCTCTATCCTCTCCTCTATCCTCTCCTCTATCCTCTCCTGTAAACTCTCCTCTAACCTCTCTTCTAAACACTCCTCTATCCTCTCCTCTAACCTCTCCTCTAACTTCTCTAGTCTAACCTTATCTCCATCCTCTCCTCTATCCTTTCCTCTATCCTCTTCCCTATCTTATCTAACCTCTCTATTCTCATCTCCAATCACTCCTTTAACCTCTACTCTATCCTCCCCTCTAACTTCTCCTCTAACATCTTCTCTAGCCTCTCCTCTATTCCTTTATCCTCTCCTCTATCCTGTCATCTATCCTCTCCTCTAAGCTTTCCTCTATACTCTCCTGTAAACTCTCCTCTAATCTCTCCTGTAAACCCTCCACTAACCTCTCCTCTCCATCCTCTACCTTTTCCTCTCAACACTCTATTACCCCATTATCTACTATATTCTATATACATTTAATCAAGCAAATTCTTCTGTATTTCTCATTCTTACGCTTTGCCTTGGCCCCATTATCTCTCATTTCATTCCTCGCCTCATAAGTCCTTGCCTTACGGTAACCTATTCTGTCTTATTTAACACAGCACTATCACTCCGCTAACAGAGAAATGGTGTCCTATAATAGTTGCTCCCATCCATCTCCAAACACTTAAAAAAACCTTCTGTTAGAGTTGGCGGAATGCACCGAATATATTTATTAAGTGAGATTGGTGCGTTCGCAACCCTGGATCCACCGTGCAGGAAAGAACCTGCTGCTAAGTAAATGGCGGCACTATATGGCGGTATGAACCAGCTCTGTTAGCTTCACAGAGCAGCCGAGAAGGCAAGGCTCTGTGCCCTGTTAGACTTTCACAGAGGCACAGGCCAACTACCCAAATGAGAGCAGTCAGTGGTCATGCATGCACACAAAACTCCTCGCCGGAGGTGCCAGCATTCTAGGGGCTTATTTCAGCTGGGTCCCTGAACACACATAAACACAATCTCCTCGCCGGAGGTGCCAGCATTCTAGGGGCTTATTTCAGCCGGGTCCCTGAACACATTCAAACACATGACCACACTGGCGCAAAGCACATAACATAAGAAGATACTAGTGCATGGCCGTGCGCCATGCGAGCCTTAAATAGTTGCAGCACGTACAGGACCTTTCAAAGAAGGACCAATGGAGTTGCTGCAGTACCTGAGCATGTGACTCTAGATCTCCACTGAGAGATCTTGCCCTGGGCATGCTCAGTGTGTGCAAAGCAGAACTTAGTCCTAGCACCTACAGAGTAGCACCTACAGAGTAAAATGGAACCGGGAGAAGAACAGGAACCATCTAGCCTGGCGAGAATTCAGCCGCTGGGCCGTCTGTATATATACCAAGTTCTTGTGGTCAGTGAACACTTGAAAGGGAAAGCGAGCTCCCTCCAAGAGGTGTCTCCACTCTGAAAAAGCCAACTTCATGGTTAGCAACTCCCTGTCCCCGATGGAATAATTCCTCTCCACTGGTGTGAAGGTCTTGGAGAAGAAGAAGCAAGGATGCTTCCGACCTTGAGCATCCTTTTGGTAAAGGACTGCTCCAGCACCAACGGATGAGGCATCCACCTCCATGATAAATGGTTTATCTACATCGGGGCGATGTAGAATGGGAGCGCTAGTGAAGTGTGACTTAATCAAGAGAAAGGCCTTGGAGACCTGCTCTGACCACAACTTGGGATTTGCTCCCTTCTTGGTGAGGGCAACCAAGGGAGCTACCAAAGTTGAGTAGTGTGGAATGAACTGACGATAGTAGTTAATGAACCCCATAAAGCGCTGAACCGCTTTAAGTGAATGAGGTTCCTGCCAGTCCATCACAGCCTGTAGCTTGGCAGGATCCATAGCCAAACCCTGGGCAGAGATAATATAACCAAGGAAATGCAAGGACTCCTGCTCAAACACACACTTCTCCAACTTGGCGTAGAGGGAGTTTGCCCATAAGAGGTCGAAGACTTTGCGAACATCTCTCCAATGGGAGTCAATATCTGGTGAGTAGATGAGAATATCATCCAGATAGACTACGACCGAGGTGCTGAGCATATCCCGGAAAATGTCATTCACAAAGTCTTGGAAAACGGCTGGGGCATTACAGAGCCCGAAGGGCATCACCAGATATTCATAGTACCCATCCCTGGTGTTAAAAGCCGTCTTCCATTCATCCCCCTCACGGATGTGAATCAGGTTGTAAGCACCCCGCCGATCTAATTTTGTAAATACCCTTGCTCCCCGTAGCCTATCAAAAAGCTCAGATATCAGGGGTAATGGGTACTTGTTCTCCAGTCTTCTTCTGTACGAAGAAGAACCCAGCCCCTGCAGGTGACACTGACTTCCTAATGAATCCTCTTGCCAAATTCTCTTGGATGTACTGAGACATTGCCTCCGTCTCCGGGAGAGAAAACGGATAGACTCGACCCCAGGGAGGCTCAGCACCAGGCAAGAGGTCAATAGGACAGTCATAGGGGCGGTGAGGCGGAAGGGTCTCTGCAGCCCTTTTGGAGAACACATCTGCATAGGGCCAATAGTGCTTGGGGAGAGAGGAAAGATCTGCGGGTACCTGTGTTGTAGCAACCTGAACGCACTCCCTCTGACATCTACCCTCGCAGGATTTACTCCATCCCAAAATTCTCCCTGAGGACCACTCTATATGAGGAGAATGATAGCGTAGCCATGGTATCCCCAACAGGACCTCATCAATTCGATCAGGAATGACTCATAGGGAGATAATCTCCTGATGTGATGGAGACACAGAAAGCGTGATAGGAATGGTTTGGTGGGTAATCTGTGAGGGTAGTGTCGACCCATTTACCACTCGAACAGTTACTGGTTTGGCGAGCATCACCAGGGGTATTGCGTGATGCTGGGTGAAAGCAGATGACATAAAATTACCCTCCGCCCCAGAGTCCACGCATAGCTCTACCATAAGAGTGGATGGGCCTATAGTAATTGTCCCCTTGAAGGACAACTTTGAGGCAAACGTCGCCGTGTCTAGTGTACCTCCTCCAACTGCCACTAGACGCTGACGTTTCCCCGACCGCTGAGGACACTTGGAGGCAAGATGTCCTGACTGCCGGCAAACATGACAGACCTTATGTGCACGAGCGGACTGGGACTTGGATCCCGCTTGTGTCACCTCTATGGCCTCATGTGACTCGGACGCCTGGATTGAAGATTCCAAAGGTTTGGCAAAGGTGGGAGCCAGCCGAAACCTCTGCCTACACTGGACTCGCTCCAACCTTCGCTCGTGAAAACGAAGGTCTATGCGAGTAGACACAGCTATGAGCTCCTCCAGTGTGGCGGGAATCTCCCTAGTAGCCAAAGCGTCCTTCACATGGTCATCCAGCCCCCTCCAAAATACGGGAATGAGGGTTTTATCTGGCCATTCCAACTCAGATGCTAATGTCCGGAAGTGAACAGCAAAATGGCTGACCATGGTTGAACCCTGAGTCAAAGCCAGCAGTTGGAGCGCTGTATCATGGGTGACTTGAGGTCCTAAAAAGACCTGTTTCAGAGTGTCCAGAAACCGAGGAACACTCCACACCACATGATCATTGCGCTCCCACAGCGGCGTAGCCCACTCCAACGCTCTGTCCTACAAGAGAGAGATTATGAATCCCACCTTTGCCCGCTCAGTGGGGAAACGTGCAGCCAGGAGCTCGAGGTGTATACCACACTGGCTCATGAAACCCCTACAGGACTTACTGTCCCACGAGTATCTCTCAGGCAAAGGGAGGTGAGATAGGGTCAGAACAGGGGTGGCCGTGGGTAAAGTTGCTGCAGCCACGCTAGCAGCCTGAACAGCTATTGCGGTAACATCCACCGCCGAGGTTGCACGCTCAAGAGACGCCAACCGGCCCTCCAGCAGCTGGATGTACCCCTGCAATCGCTGTTCATCCACCATTACTTAGCGAGATCCTGGTGCTAGTATACTGTTGGGGTTGGCGGAATGCACCGAATATATTTATTAAGTGAGATTGGTGCGTTCGCAACCCGGGATCCACTGTGCAGGAAAGAACCTGCTGCTAAGTAAATGGCGGCACTATATGGCGGTATGAACCAGCTCTGTTAGCTTCACAGAGCAGCCGAGAAGGCAAGGCTCTGTGCCCTGTTAGACTTTCACAGAGGCACAGGCCAACTACCCAAATGAGAGCAGTCAGTGGTCATGCATGCACACAAACCTCCTCGCCGGAGGTGCTAGCATTCTAGGGGCTTATTTCAGCTGGGTCCCTGAACACACATAAACACAATCTCCTCGCCGGAGGTGCCACCATTCTAGGGGCTTATTTCAGCCAGGTCCCTGAACACACATAAACATAATCTCCTCGCCGGAGGTGCCAGCATTCTAGGGGTTTATTTCAGCCGGGTCCCTGAACACATTCTAACACATGACCACACTGGCGCAAAGCACATAACATAAGAAGATACTAGCGCATGGCCATGCGGCCATGCGAGCCTTAAATAGTTGCAGCACGTACAAGACCTTCAAAGAAGGACCAATGGAGTTGCTGCAGTACCTGAGCATGTGACCCTAGATCTCCACTGAGAGATCTTGCCCTGGGCATGCTCAGTGTGTGCAAAGCAGAACTTAGTCCTAGCACCTACAGGACCTTCCAAGAAGGAACAATGGAAGTCGCTGCAGTACCTGAGCATGTGACCCTAGATCTCCACTGAGAGATCTTGCCCTGGTCATGCTCAGTGTGTGCAAAGTAGGACTTAGTCCCAGAAAAGCCTGCTCGCCGCAGATCAGTGCAGGGTACAATAGCAGAGCCTGGAGAGGCAGTAGTAACCCTTTGCACAGTATCAGTCCCAGTGAGACGCTGGGAGCGACATCTCCGCCGAGCAGGCTCCACTGCGGCCGATGCAGAATGGGAGACCGCAGCAGACACGGATCAAGATTCCCCCTGTGCAGCAGAGGAAACTCGACTCCTAACAGCTTCAATCTGAATTGTGCCCATAAAATACTGCCCTCTACAGACTGAAAAGAGTACTGCAATTAGGTTTCTTTTTCATCAGTTCTGTGCCCAGGTCAGTCTAAGGGATTTTTAGCTTCTTTGCTCCGTAGGTCGATGTTTTTTGCGTTTCTTCTAATTTCTTTCCAGATACTTTCTAGCACATTCTTTATGCTTGTGTGAACAGGAGGAATTAGCAGGATTTCCACACTACATGAGACTCGTATTAAGCTGCATACAAATTTCTGTCTGGAACATTCCCAGGAAATACCAATAGAAAAATTAATCAAGAACTTTACAACCAGTAAAGTAAATAATCGTGTAGATTTTCACATGTAAATGAGCGGTAGGTAGTGAAATAAATCACATCCCCGATACAAGGCACAGATGCAGCTGGGATTTGTATCCTCATGTTCTGTCTTTCCATTTATGGTATTGGGGATTTTATTATTTTGCTGTCATTTTTGTTAATTACATATAACTAATTATCTTAAGACATGTTATATATAATGGTGATGATGATGATACTGGTAAGTTTGTCCCTTGTAGCCCAATCAGATTTCTCTCCTTTGTTTAAGGTCTTTTTGTACTGACACATTGGAACTTTACTAAAAAAAGTTTAGAATCTTTCCGTTTTATTAAATTTAATATCTGAATATTAAACAGAAAGTTAAACAGTAAAATATCTCCATGTATACAATGAATAGGGCTGATGTGGGACGAGCATACACGATGGTGAAGCCCTGATTGTTCACCATGCTTACTTTATTGGCACATAATAATTTGGGCAGAGTCCTATTGTGTTTGAGAACATTTGAACATTTATAGAAGCAATCCAAAGATTCAGGAAATTGAGGACAACCAGGTCCCGGGAAGATGTGGTCATCCTTTACAAATGGTTAGTTTTGTGGCCCTTGTAACCAGTTCTAGACTATGGTCCTCATCGTTATCTTTGCTAAGTTCTTGTACTCTCTCCAAATTTTCACACATTCAAGGAACATTTTGGGAATGTAGTGTAAAGACCACAGAGGACATTATCAGTAAAGTAAAGAGATTGAGGGGTAGAACGGAGAGATCGGTGGACACCTGGATGTTTGGGTCTGGCGGGTTCAGCCGAACAGTTAAAAAAAAGTTTGGGTTCAGGTTCCAGAACAGTACCCAGACCCGACTCATCCAGTGTTTGCCATGATGTCATGTGCATGACAGCGCGGCAAACATGGCCTCTGATCGGCGGTAAAATCATCACTACCGGTCAGACAGCCACGGACAGCATGAGTCCACAGCTGTGATAAGAGGTAAAAAGTTTATCTCTGGTCACTGGCGTCAGTTGATCAGACTACTACTCCCATCTGCCTACGCCTGCTCCCGCTAATAGCAACTCTGAATAAATATTTTAAAAAAACTGGTGTGGGTTCCCCCATATTTTTGATAACCAGCCATGCAAAACTGACAGCTGTGGGCTGCAAACCTGAGCAAGGCTGGTTATCAAGAAAAGAGAGGTCCCCACGCTGTTTTTTAAAATAATTTAAATAAATAATTAAAAAAAAGTGTGGGGTGACCCCCATATTTCACAACCAGTCAAGCTAAAGCAGACAGCTGAGGGCTGGTTGTCATGGTTAGGACATGGTTAATGTCCTGTTTTCTCAGGGTTAATTTTGCTGGCTTCCCTTTTGATCTGGGAGGGGTACTTATACTCACTCCAGACTAGGATTCGCTGTCAGCTATACTTTCTGTTCTAGTCTGTGTGCCTGACCTCTGGAGTGTGTGCCCGGTTTGCAACTGTTTTCCTTGCTCTCCATGCGTTACTCTGTTTGTTCTTCTGGATTTTTGACCTCTGGCTTCACTTCTGACAATCCCCTGTCTCACCCCTTTGGTACTTCATGATCTCCTGGCTCCGATCTTAGCTTGTTTGACTACTCTCTTGTGTTTATCCCTTCCCTGCACCCCGGCGTCTGACTCTGCCCCATCATTTCCTACTCTGTCACATGGTTCAGGTCCTGTTTGTACCGGTTAGTAACCCGGCGCTTTGCTCAGCTCCCTTGCTGCTGTGTGCAGCGTTTCCCACAGCAGTATTACCCGGGAGTCGTGACACTGGTATTCTCAGACTGGTATGTGGCCATGGACACTGCCCCCCCACAGCCTATAAATAGCAGCCCGCAGCCACCCAGAAAAGGCGCATCTATTAGAAGCCCTCATCTCCTATACTAAAAAAAAAAAAAATCAACAATATCCCTCATCTGTCCCATGCCGTAATCCATGTCTGGGCGATAAACGCTTTTCAACCTGGATGGTGCCAAGATGTGACCGTCTAACTTACTGTTCGGGGTCGCCCACCTGTAGTAGAAAGGCAGGAGAAGGGGCTCCTTCTATATTGGGCACATCATCAGCCTCATTCATCTTTAACTTCAATCCTGGATTTTGGTTGTTGGAGGATCCAATCCACAAATTCTCCGCTCAGGACAGGGCCATTACGTAGCACAAAAAGGTCATTACTGTCTGGGGAAGAGGGAAAGGAATGCTGAGACCCCCTCGTCAATACCGACTTCAAGGGTATGTTCACACATGGCATTTTTGATGCATTTTCTTCTTCATGAAAGATACAGGTTATGGTTATGACTAGAAAACTGCAGGCAGAAATGACACATTTTTTTTTGCTTTTTTTTGTACAATTTAGATTTTATTTTACATTTTTTGGTAAAATGTGTTTTTTAATTTCACTGGCGAGAAACGGCAGTATGATCGCTAAGAAACTGACATAAAGCATTTTATAAAAAAAGGACCACAGGTAAAGAAAAAAACAACCAGGGAAAAAATGCAAAGTGTGAATGATATTTTAGAAATCTCATTAATTTTGCAGTTCATATAAAACGCTGCATTTTTTACTTAGTTATTCAATACTTTATTATTATTATTTATTGTTATAGCGCCATTTATTCCATGTGATTTATATTTATTTGTATATTTACTTTATTTATAACTAGTAGAAAAAAACTCATCAGAAGCGCTAGGTGTGAACAAGCCCCACACTGACATATATTCACGAAAGAAAGTGATGCTCCAGCCGTTTTCCAAATAAAATAGTACGTTTTTTCCAGCATCTTAAGATGGAGACATCCTCAGTGATATCCAATAAGATTTAGTCCTTTTCACTGCGATGATTCAGACTTTTCCCAGGTCCTTATTCATGGAAATCACCAAATCTGCCTGAATGAAGTGTTGTCAGATCTGCGGTACTCCATAAGAGTCGCTCCGCGCCCCCTTACTGCCCCCGCAGGGCGCACGGTGTACTTCCACCCACAGCAGGAGAGCGCCACACAGTGGACGACTTGTGCCCGCAGCTCCGGCTCGGAGGGCCAGGATTAGCGCGGTACAACTTATTATTTCAGCGGCCGGATTGGAAAGCTTTGATATTTGCTGTGTGTTTTCTCTGTGCTTTGTTTGGGGGCATTTACTGCGGATTAACGATTCCCCCGCAATGAATTCTCATAAAGGGATAAGATGGCCGATCAGACAATGCGGCGATCAAGAGTGAAGCTGGCCGTGCCATCACAGCAGCCGGATTCAATTACTGCCCAGGCCAATAAAGAAAACAAAATCCTTATTAAATATTAAATAAAATTCCCTTCTCAGCTCCAGCCGGGAACTTCTCATCGTGTGGGGGAACGATATTCGCCGCGCAGCACCGCACAAATTAAAAGGGGTTTAGTATTAAGTGTTCACGGCACAAAGTCTAAGAATCTGCAAGCGGCTAATCCCGGCTTCAGTCTACATGTGTGCGAGCAGCCACGGGTAAAGTGCCGGCCAGTGCCAGGCGGAGCGGCAGGTGTGCTGCCAAGGGTCACTCAGGTCCAGGGCACATTGTGGAGCCGGCAACAGGAGTGGTGCGTCCCAGAAAAGATGAAATAACACAGGAAACATAAAAGTGTGGGGGAGGGGACATACACATGGAGGGGGCACCCGCGCATCAGGTGGCGGAGGGGCACCTGCACATCAGGTGGTGGAGGGGGCACCCGTGCATCAGGTGGCGGAGGGGCACCTGCACATCAGGTGGTGGAGGGGGCACCTGCGCATCAGGTGGTGGAGGGGGCACCTGCGCATCAGGTGGTGGAAGGGGCAAATTTTAGGCCACGCCTCTGACCACACCCATTCACTAGTCACACCCATATCCACGTCTTAACCACACCCATTTAGCACTGCTGATCCCACTGTTCATAAAGAATAATTATAAACAAAAAAATATGGCCACACAGTGCTCCATACTGTATAATGACCATACATGATGCTCAATACTGTATAATGACCGCACATGATGCTCCATACTGTATAATGGCCCCACATGATGCTCCATACTGTATAATGGCCACACATGATGCTCCATACTGTATAATGGCCCCACATGATGCTCCATACTGTATAATGGCCACACATGATGCTCCATACTGTATAATGGCCACACATGATGCTCAATACTGTATAATGGCCACACAGTGCTCCATACTCTATAATGGCCGCACATGATGCTCCATACTGTATAATGACCCCACATGATGCTCCATACTGTATAATGGCCACACAATGCTCCATACTGTATAATGGCCACACATGATGCTCCATACTGTATAATGACCACACATGATGCTCCATACTGTATAATGACCACACATGATGCTCAATACTGTATAATGGCCACACAGTGCTCCATACTCTATAATGGCCGCACATGATGCTCCATACTGTATAATGGCCACACATGATGCTCCATACTGTATAATGACCACACATGATGCTCCATACTGTATAATGACCACACATGATGCTCAATACTGTATAATGGCCACACAGTGCTCCATACTCTATAATGGCCACACATGATGCTCAATACTGTATAATGGCCCCACATGATGCTCCATACTGTATAATGGCCACACATGATGCTCAATACTGTATAATGGCCACACAGTGCTCCATACTCTATAATGACCGCACATGATGCTCCATACTGTATAATGGCCACACATGATGCTCAATACTGTATAACGGCCACACATGATGCTCCATACTGTATAATGGCCACACATGATGCTCCATACTCTATAATGGCCGCACATGATGCTCCATACTGTATAATGGCCGCACATGATGCTCCATACTGTATAATGGCCACACATGATGCTCCATACTGTATAAAGACCACACATGATGCTCCATACTGTATAATGGCCACACATGATGCTCAATACTGTATAATGGCCACACAGTGCTCCATACTCTATAATGGCCGCACATGATGCTCCATACTGTATAATGGCCACACATGATGCTCAATACTGTATAACGGCCACACGATGCTCCATACTGTATAATGGCCACACATGATGCTCCATACTCTATAATGGCCGCACATGATGTTCCATACTGTATAATGGCCGCACATGATGCTCCATACTGTATAATGGCCACACATGATGCTCCATACTGTATAATGGCCACACATGATGCTCCATACTGTATAATGGCCACACATGATGCTCAATACTGTATAATGGCCACACAGTGCTCCATACTCTATAATGGCCGCACATAATGCTCCATACTGTATAATGGCCACACATGATGCTCAATACTGTATAACGGCCACACATGATGCTCCATACTGTATAATGGCCACACATGATGCTCCATACTCTATAATGGCCGCACATGATGCTCCATACTGTATAATGGCCGCACATGATGCTCCATACTGTATAACGGCCACACAGTGCTCCATACTGTATAATGACTGCACATGATGCTCCATACTGTATAATGGCCACACATGATGCTCAATACTGTATAATGACCCCACATGATGCTCCAAACTGTATAATGGCCACACAGTGCTCCATACTGTATAATGGCCCTACATGATGCTCCATACTGTATAATGGCCGCACATGATGCTCCATACTGTATAATGGCCACACAGTGCTCCATACTGTATAATGGCCGCACATGATGCTACATACTGTATAATGACCACACATGATGCTCCATACTGTATAACGGCCACACAGTGCTCCATACTGTATAATGGCCCTACATGATGCTCCATACTGTATAATGACCACACATGATGCTCCATACTGTATAACGGCCACACAGTGCTCCATACTGTATAATGGCCGCACATGATGCTCCATACTGTATAATGGCCACACATGATGCTCAATACTGTATAATGACCCCACATGATGCTCCATACTGTATAACGGCCACACAGTGCTCCATACTGTATAATGGCCGCACATGATGCTCCATACTGTATAATGGCCACACAATGCTCCATACTGTATAATGGCCACACATGATGCTCCATACTGTATAATGGCCACACATGATGCTCCATACTGTATAATGGCCACACATGATGCTCCATACTGTATAATGACCGCACATGATGCTCCATACTGTATAATGACCACACATGATGCTCAATACTGTATAATGACCGCACATGATGCTCCATACTGTATAATGGCCACACATGATGCTCCATACTGTATAATGGCCACATATGATGCTCCATACTCTATAATGGCCGCACATGATGCTCCATACTGTATAATGACCACACATGATGCTCAATACTGTATAATGACCGCACATGATGCTCAATACTGTATAACGGCCACACATGATGCTCCATACTGTATAATGGCCACATATGATGCTCCATACTCTATAATGGCCGCACATGATGCTCCATACTGTATAATGGCCGCACATGATGCTCCATACTGTATAATGGCCACACATGATGCTCCATACTGTATAATGGCCACACATGATGCTCCATACTGTATAATGGCCACACATGATGCTCAATACTGTATAATGGCCACACAGTGCTCCATACTCTATAATGGCCGCACATGATGCTCCATACTGTATAATGGCCACACATGATGCTCAATACTGTATAACGGCCACACATGATGCTCCATACTGTATAATGGCCACACATGATGCTCCATACTCTATAATGGCCGCACATGATGCTCCATACTGTATAATGGCCGCACATGATGCTCCATACTGTATAATGGCCACACATGATGCTCCATACTGTATAATGGCCACACATGATGCTCCACACTGTATAATGGCCACACATGATGCTCAATACTGTATAATGGCCACACAGTGCTCCATACTCTATAATGGCCGCACATGATGCTCCATACTGTATAATGGCCGCACATGATGCTCCATACTGTATAACGGCCACACAGTGCTCCATACTGTATAATGACTGCACATGATGCTCCATACTGTATAATGGCCACACATGATGCTCAATACTGTATAATGACCCCACATGATGCTCCATACTGTATAATGGCCACACAGTGCTCCATACTGTATAATGGCCCTACATGATGCTCCATACTGTATAATGGCCGCACATGATGCTCCATACTGTATAATGGCCACACAGTGCTCCATACTGTATAATGGCCGCACATGATGCTCCATACTGTATAATGACCACACATGATGCTCCATACTGTATAACGGCCACACAGTGCTCCATACTGTATAATGGCCCTACATGATGCTCCATACTGTATAATGACCACACATGATGCTCCATACTGTATAACGGCCACACAGTGCTCCATACTGTATAATGGCCACATATGATGCTCCATACTCTATAATGGCCGCACATGATGCTCCATACTGTATAATGGCCGCACATGATGCTCCATACTGTATAATGGCCACACATGATGCTCCATACTGTATAATGGCCACACATGATGCTCCATACTGTATAATGGCCACACATGATGCTCAATACTGTATAATGGCCACACAGTGCTCCATACTCTATAATGGCCGCACATGATGCTCCATACTGTATAATGGCCACACATGATGCTCAATACTGTATAACGGCCACACATGATGCTCCATACTGTATAATGGCCACACATGATGCTCCATACTCTATAATGGCCGCACATGATGCTCCATACTGTATAATGGCCGCACATGATGCTCCATACTGTATAATGGCCACACATGATGCTCCATACTGTATAATGGCCACACATGATGCTCCACACTGTATAATGGCCACACATGATGCTCAATACTGTATAATGGCCACACAGTGCTCCATACTCTATAATGGCCGCACATGATGCTCCATACTGTATAATGGCCGCACATGATGCTCCATACTGTATAACGGCCACACAGTGCTCCATACTGTATAATGACTGCACATGATGCTCCATACTGTATAATGGCCACACATGATGCTCAATACTGTATAATGACCCCACATGATGCTCCATACTGTATAATGGCCACACAGTGCTCCATACTGTATAATGGCCCTACATGATGCTCCATACTGTATAATGGCCGCACATGATGCTCCATACTGTATAATGGCCACACAGTGCTCCATACTGTATAATGGCCGCACATGATGCTCCATACTGTATAATGACCACACATGATGCTCCATACTGTATAACGGCCACACAGTGCTCCATACTGTATAATGGCCCTACATGATGCTCCATACTGTATAATGACCACACATGATGCTCCATACTGTATAACGGCCACACAGTGCTCCATACTGTATAATGGCCGCACATGATGCTCCATACTGTATAATGGCCACACATGATGCTCAATACTGTATAATGACCCCACATGATGCTCCATACTGTATAACGGCCACACAGTGCTCCATACTGTATAATGGCCGCACATGATGCTCCATACTGTATAATGGCCACACAGTGCTCCATACTGTATAATGACTGCACATGATGCTCCATACTGTATAATGGCCACACATGATGCTCAATACTGTATAATGGCCACACATGATGCTCCATACTGTATAATGGCCACACATGATGCTCAATACTGTATAATGGCCGCACATGATGCTCACTACTGTATAACGACCCCACATGATGCTCAATACTGTATAACGGCCACACATAATGCTCCATACTGTGTAACAGCCCCACATGATGCTCCATACTGTATAATAGCCACACATGATGCTCCATACTGTATAATGGCCCCACATGATGCTCAATACTGTATAATGGCCCCACATGATGCTCCATACTGTTTAACAGCCCCACATGATGCTCCATACTGTATAATAGCCACACATGATGCTCCATACTGTATAATGGCCCCACATGACGCTCCATACTGTATAATGGCCCCACATGATGCTCCATACTGTATAATGGCCCCACATGATGCTCCATACTGTATAATGGCCCCACATGATGCTCTATACTGTATAATGGCCCCACATGATGCTCCATACTGTATAACGGCTACACAGTGCTCCATACTGTATAATGGCCGCACATGATGCTCCATACTGTATAATGGCCACACAGTGCTCCATACTGTATAATGACTGCACATGATGCTCCATACTGTATAATGGCCCCACATGATGCTCAATACTGTACAATGGCCACACATGATGCTCTATACTGTATAATGGCCCCACATGATGCTCCATACTGTATAATGACCGCACATAATGCTCCATACTGAATAATGGCTCCACATGATGCTCAATACTGTATAATGGCCACACATGATGCTCCATACTGTATAATGACTGCACATGATGCTCCATACTGTATATTGGCCGCACATGATACTTCATACCGTATAATGGCCACACATAGCTACTCCTACACACGCGGCTGCGCTCCGTACACTTTGCATACACGGCTCCGCTCCATACACACGGCTCCTCTCCATACATCTCAAACACACACGGCTCTGTTCCGTTCACCTCGTACACATTCAGCTCCGCTCCATACACCGCATACACACACGGCTCCGCTCCATACATCTCGTACACACGGCACTACGTACACCTCATACACACACCGCTCCGCTCCATACACATTGCAGAAGCTACTCCGCTCCGTATACCTTGCACACATACGGCTCCGCTGCGTACACCTCATACACATACGGCTCCTCTCCATACATCTCGTACACACACGGCACTACTCCGTACACCTCGTACACACACGGCTCCGCTCTATACACATTACACACACTGCTCCGCTCCGTATACCTTGCACACACATGGCTCTGCTCCGCACACCTCGTACACATGTGGCTCTGCTCTGTACACCTCGTACACACGTGGCTCCACTCCATACACCTTTCACACTCTGCTCTCATCCGAACACCTCTTACACGACTCCGCTCCGTACACCTCGTACACACGACTCCGCTCCGTACACCTTTCACATGCTGCTCCGCTCCGTACACCTTGTACACACACAGCTGTGCTCCGTACACCTCATACACATGGCTCCGTACATCTCGTACACACGACTCCGCTCCGTACACCTTGCACACACGCGGTTGCGCTCCGTACACCTTGTACACACGCGGCTGTGCTCCATACACCTCCTACACACGCGGCTGTGCTCTGTACACCCCTTACACACACGGCTCCGCTCTGTACACCTTTCACACGCTGCTCCGCTCCGTACACCTCATGCACACGGCTCCGTACACCTCGTACACACGCGGCTGCGCTCCGTACACCTCTTACACACGACTCCGCTCCGTACACCTTTCACATGCTGCTCCGCTCCGTACACCTTGTACACACGCGGCTGTGCTCCGTACACCTCATACACACGACTCCGCTCCGTACACCTTGCACACACGCGGCTACGCTCCGTACACCTCCTACACGCGGCTGTGCTCCATACACCTCCTACACACGCGGCTGTGCTCTCTACACCCCTTACACACATGGCTCCGTAAACCTTTCACACGCTGCTCCGCTCCGTACACCTCATGCACACGGCTCCGTACACCTCGTACACACGCGGCTGCGCTCCGTACACCTCATGCACACGGCTCCGTACACCTCGTACACACGCGGCTGTGCTCCGTACACCTCTTACACACGACTCCGCTCTGTACACCTTTCACATGCTGCTCCGCTCCGTACACCTTGTACACACGCGGCTGTGCTCCGTACACCTCATACACATGGCTCCGTACACCTCGTACACACGCGGCTGTGCTCCGTACACCTCTTACACACGACTCCGCTCTGTACACCTTTCACATGCTGCTCCGCTCCGTACACCTTGTACACACGCGGCTGTGCTCCGTACACCTCATACACATGGCTCCGAACACCTCGTACACACGCGGCTGTGCTCCGTACACCTCCTACACGCGGCTGTGCTCCATACACCTCCTACACATGCTGCTGTGCTCTGTACACCCCTTACACACACGGCTCCGCTCCGTACACCTTTCACATGCTGCTCCGCTCCGTACACCTCATGCACACGGCTCCGTACACCTCGTACACACGCGGCTGCGCTCCGTACACCTCGTACACACGACTCCGTACACCTCGTACACACGCGGCTGCGCTCCGTACACCTCATGCACACGGCTCCATACACCTCATGCACACGGCTCCGTACACCCCTTACACACACGGCTCAGCTCCATACACCTCGTACACACACGGCTTTGCTACATCCACCCTGTAAAGTAAACACCTCCTGACCTCACACATACGCTGCCTTACCCTCCTCCGGCGCCATGGCAACCAGCAAAGTCCTGTACACGGAGGTCCCCCTCCCGAATCCGATCATGTGACCCCTGACTCCTCCCATCCTGTGACCTCATCACAGGTCCTGTGCACAGAGCAGCCATTATGTGCTGCTGTGCTGGCCGGGTGCAGGGAGCTCTCAGCTGACCGACCGGGTGATTCACATACCTCCCAACCAGTGCGGGACAATTAATGTCCCGCCCGGGATCGCGGGGCTGACTGTCAAAATCAGGACAGTCCCGCTGGATCCGGGACGGTTGGGAGGTATGCAGGTGGTGGAGGGAGGCACCTGCACATCATGTAGTGGAGGAGGGCGCTTGCACATCTGTGGCACCCCAGGAGTTCGGGAACCACAGTAGTGCTGCCTTCCTCTTGGGGAGGGTAGTGCTATGCCTGGAATCAAAATGGATCTCTTTGGCAGGTAATCTCACACACAACACCTTCTAAATCCAGGCCAGGAGAGGAAGCTCAAAAAAGGTTTTACGGCAACTTCCCTGAATAAGGATCCTGGTCTGGAGGAGGAGTCAGACAGTTGGTCCAGAGAGACCAGAGAATGCAGCTCCGTCTGGAGCAGACAGGAAAGGAGCAGAGGAGAGATTGAGAGCTCAAGAAGGTGACGATTACGCCCCTAAGGCTGCGTGTACACGTTCAGGATGGCCGGCGGTATCGTCGGAGCGGCAAACCCGCTCAGCGGTAAGCCCTGCCCCCTTTCTGGACGAACGCGATGATGCCGGATGTGTTCATAGCACACATCCGGGATCATCGCTCCCCACCATAGGGCCCTGTGCTATATCTTGTGGCGACGCAGCGTCGCCGCAAGATATACGGACATGCTGCGATCTGAAAAGACGCGCAGCATGTCCGGAGGGGCCGCCGCGTGCGTGTTACCACACATAGTGGAGACGGGATTTCATTAAATCCCCTCCACTATGCTGTAACATCTGGATGCTGCGTATTTGACGCTGCGTCCCTATGCAGCGTCAAACACGCAGCGTTTACTGCACGTGGACACATACCCTACAAGTCAGAGGGCAGACACTGGGCACCGGGAGCCCGAGGTTGTGCATAGCGGTATTAAGGTCGACAGCAGAGCCGGAGAGCATAGGACTATAAATATACTGCCCATACCATACCTGAGGAAAGGCAGCAGATAGAGCGTGGAGTCACCTTGTCAGAGACCCCAAAAGCTCAAGCTGCAGGTTCTGTCCTAGGACAGGAGAGAGAAAGGAGTATTTTGCCAGCAAACCACAGATAGCAAGGTACCAGAAACAAAACGCATAGAGGAAGGCTCCCAATCTGACCTGCCAAGGGGAATTCTTCTTGTTTCCGGGCTGCCTGGACTCCTTCTGTACCTGTTGCCGGTGCCCTGGACTGTGGCCTGCTGACAATAGTAAACCAGGTAAAGACTGCAACCCTGAGTCCTCTGATATTTACCGGCAACAGATCATTCCTGCCATATACCTTGGGAGCCCTGGGGACCCCGCTTCACCTGTGGGAAGCGTCACCATCCAGCCCCCATACCATCACCCCAGAGGACCCCTTTAAGCGGCGTCGGTCCCTACTGACCGAGAACCACAGGTGGCATCATGAAAATAGACTTTCACAATACCCCTTAAAAGACTGTTCCCCTTTAATTGAGTACTAGGGCCACGGACCGGGTCACAGCCACTGTGACATCCCCTTTAAGACCAGACCCGGTACCGAGTACCCCACTGCCCTGGTGGGCGAATCATTACTTGGCATGATGAACAGGATTTCATGCCCTGGCTTTGCCAGGTACTGTGTGCCAGACACTGTGAGTTTGTTTTGCAAACCGCCATTGTCATGCCGCGTGGAGCGCGAGGGGAAGGAGGCTTACCTTTATGGGCAGAGTCAGCCAAAAAGAGCACGAAGAAGGAAAAACTGATGCTGCTATGCGAGAGTAATGTCGCAAGTGAAGACGCTGTGCAGCAGAGCCGGAAATGGAGATGCTGTACAGGGGCCCTAGAAGGAGGAGCGGGAAAAAGTGCCCAACCGCACGAGAGGAACTGCTGCAGACTCCAGAGGAGAGACACCGGCCTCTACCAGGTTAGCACGGAAGCTATGTCTGACCCGGGAGAAGAATTGGCGGTGGTCGCAGCCGCAGGCCCCATGGTACCCCCAGGCCCTGCAGCAGATGCAGCCGGAGACCCTATACTACCACCAGGCCCCGCAGTGCCAGCAGCTCCTACAAGCCGGCCGGACCCCGCTGCAGCTACAGCACCCATAATGCCGCTGTCCATGCCCTATATACCTGGAGCGGCCTGGCTTCCACAGTATTCCGGGGAGTGGCATACATTAAGTGACTTTAAGGAAAGGCTCTGCAGCCTATTTGAGGAATATCCCCTGACCGAGCATCAGAAGGTCAGCATCTTAACTGGCCAACTGATTGGCGCAGCCCTAAGAGAGGTGAAAACCTGGCCAGATGTGGAAAAAGGGACTGTGCAGCAGATATTTACCAAACTTAAAATCACCTTTGACACCCGCACCGCTGCAGAAATCAAAATGAAATTTTTCGGGTGCAAGAAAAGAACACAGGATAGCATATGGGACTATGCCCTTAATCTACAGGAGGCACTGTGGGCCATCAGACAGGTTGATCCTAACAGCATACAGGATGGGGATAAGCTCTTAAAGGAACAGTTCAGGAGGGACTCCTGTCCAGCACCCACAGGACACAGCTGTGAATCCTGGCATTGCAAAACCCTGACCTGGACTTTGCACAATTAAAAGACAGGGCCATCCGGGTGCTGCATGATCCTCAGCCCAGCCGCACAGTGCCCTCTAGGCGTACAGCACTCACGTTCCACCAGGAGGTGGCATCATATCCTCAGGTCCCCGTTGAGGCCAACGCACAGATCCTGGATGATGACCCCTCCACAGGACTGTGCCTCCAGGTCCAGGAACTGACTCAAAGTGTAGCTGCACTAGCCCAGACCATGCAGTCCCTACAGGAATCCCCAAAGGAGATCAAGCTGGCTTCCAGACCGGAGGACATCTCCTGGCGACGACAGAAGAGGATCCCACCGACCAGAGGAAGAGACATACATAGTAACATAGTAACATAGTAACATAGTTAGTAAGGCCGAAAAAAGACATTTGTCCATCCAGTTCAGCCTATATTCCATCATAATAAATACCCAGATCTACGTCCTTCTACAGAACCTAATAATTGTATGATACAATATTGTTCTGCTCCAGGAAGACATCCAGGCCTCTCTTGAACCCCTCGACTGAGTTCGCCATCACCACCTCCTCAGGCAAGCAATTCCAGATTCTCACTGCCCTAACAGTAAAGAATCCTCTTCTATGTTGGTGGAAAAACCTTCTCTCCTCCAGACGCAAAGAATGCCCCCTTGTGCCCGTCACCTTCCTTGGTATAAACAGATCCTCAGCGAGATATTTGTATTGTCCCCTTATAAACTTATACATGGTTATTAGATCGCCCCTCAGTCGTCTTTTTTCTAGACTAAATAATCCTAATTTCGCTAATCTATCTGGGTATTGTAGTTCTCCCATCCCCTTTATTAATTTTGTTGCCCTCCTTTGTACTCTCTCTAGTTCCATTATATCCTTCCTGAGCACCGGTGCCCAAAACTGGACACAGTACTCCATGTGCGGTCTAACTAGGGATTTGTACAGAGGCAGTATAATGCTCTCATCATGTGTATCCAGACCTCTTTTAATGCACCCCATGATCCTGTTTGCCTTGGCAGCTGCTGCCTGGCACTGGCTGCTCCAGGTAAGTTTATCATTAACTAGGATCTCCAAGTCCTTCTCCCTGTCAGATTTACCCAGTGGTTTCCCGTTCAGTGTGTAATGGTGATATTGATTCCCTCTTCCCATGTGTATAACCTTACATTTATCATTGTTAAACCTCATCTGCCACCTTTCAGCCCAAGTTTCCAACTTATCCAGATCCATCTGTAGCAGCATACTATCTTCTCTTGTATTAACTGCTTTACATAGTTTTGTATCATCTGCAAATATCGATATTTTACTGTGTAAACCTTCTACCAGATCATTAATGAATATGTTGAAGAGAACAGACGACGACTGCTAGCATCTGGATGGATGACCCATCTGCCGCCGTTGCAACCAGGCAGGACATATTGGAAGGTACTGTCATTTAAACGAGCGACCGCTGGGGCAGAGGGCCAACCCCAAGGAGTAGGACGACCAGGCCCACAAAACTGGCGAGCCAAGTACGTCGGAGGACGACCAGTCCTCCCTATTGTGATTGACGGCATCCCAATGAATGCTTTGTTGGACACTTATTCTCAGGTGACGACTATGCCTTACATTCTCTATAAATGTTATTGGCCTGACACAGACATCACCCGTGGTCCAGATAGTGATTTAACAATAGCTGCCAGTAATGGTCAGTCTTTGCCACAGGTGGGGTACAAGTAGGTCACCATTAAGGTGGGGCGGGTAGAAATGAAGGCCCAAGGAATGATGATTGTTGATATTGACCGACGCGAATGTAACACTATGATGACCATTGGTACTAATGTCATTGAAAATTGTCTTGCCGAGGTCATTGTCTTCTTACAACATGTGGCCGAAACTGCTGGTTCCAGTGAGCAGAGAGTCCTGCAAAAAGAGATCAGAGCTCTGGTACAGAGACAACAGGTAGAATTATCTGGTGGAGAAATTGGACGTGTCACAGTGAGTGATCCAATCCCCATTGCAATACCCCCCAGGAGTGAAATGTTAATATGGTGCCGGGCAGCAATAGGCCTCAGAGGTAAAGATTACCAGGCCCTGGTAGAACCTGTGTATTCAGACAGCAGGCCCACAATCCTGACAGCCAGAGGGGTGGTTGAAGTCCGCAAGGGGAGGGTGCCAGTACGTGTCCTTAACTGTGGAGACAAAGAGGTCCACCTAACCCGATATGCCATACTTGCCAAACTGTTCACTGTTAATAATAATGCAATACAGGCAACAGAACCCTTGGTCCCATCCAACCGGGCGGAGGACAATGGGTCTGCAGGACAAATGGAGGACTGGTGTCAGAAATTACTTGTGGGCACTGACTCTACCCCATCACTCCAAAAACAAGGGGCTTACCTGGTGGTCCATGAGTATGAGTGGGTATTCAGCAAGCACCCACTGGATTTTGGGCAGGTAAAAGGGGTTCAACATCATATCCCCACGGGTGGTCATCCACCTATTAAGGAGAGGTACCGGCCTGTACCTCCAGCTCATTACCAGTGTGCTAAAAGTATGTTACAAGAGATGATGGAGGCTGGGGTAATCCGAGATAGTTGTAGCCACTGGGAAGCTCCATTAGTCCTCGTCAGGAAAAAGGATGGCACAATGAGAATGTGTGTTGATTATAGGCAGATAAACCGCATTACACACAAGGATGCATACCCGTTGCCCAGAATCGAAGAGTCATTAGCGGCTTTAAAATCTGCTAACTACTTTTCCACCTTGGATCTCACCAGCAGGTACTGGCAGGTTCCCGTAGCAGAGGCGGATAAGGAAAAGACAACACCGATGGGTCTCTCTGGATTCAACTACATGTCGTTCGGACTGTGCAACGCCCCAGGAACATTTCAGAGAATGATGAAGTGCTGTCTCAGGCACAAGAATTTCGAAACCGTCTTGTTGTACCTAGATGATGTAATCGTCTTCTCTAAGACATATGAAGACCACCTGAAGCACCTGGCCGAGGTGTTCAAAGCTCTGTCCAACTTTGGCCTGAAGGTAAAACCATCCAAATGCCATCTGCTAAAGCCCAAAGTGCAGTACCTGGGCCATGTGCTTGGTATTTCTCGGTTTGTCCTGGCTTTCTGACCTCTTGGCTTGTCTCTCTAATCTGCTGTTTTGCCCCTTGGTACCTCACTCCCATCTGGCTCCCGACCCTCGACTTGTCCTTTGACCAAATCTCTGTCTTTGTACTCTGTGCCCTGTGTTTCTTGCAGATCCCCCGTTCTCGCGTAGTAGATCCGCCCTCATCATCCCTGCAATAATCATGTGACCAGCCTGGTTCATGTCCTGTGTGCACTGCGTGCCGCATTCCTCCCTCTTCCTAAACTCCCGCAAGCGCCCCCGAGGCTGTCTTTCTATTACACCAGGCAGTGTCGTTACACTCCCTGTATACAGAGATACATGATAAGATTCTGTCTGCAGCTACCACTAGGGGGAGCTCCCTGTATACAGAGATACATGATAAGATCCTGTATGCAGCCACCACTAGGGGGAGCTCCTTGTATACAGAGATACATGATAAGATCCTGTCTGCAGCCACCACTAGGGGGAGCTCCCTGTATACAGAGATACATGATAAGATCCTGTCTGCAGCCACCACTAGGGGGAGCTCCCTGTATACAGAGATATATGATAAGAGCCTGTCTGCAGTCACCACTAGGGGAAGCTTCCTGTATACAGAGATACATGATAAGATCCTGCCTGCAGCCACCACTAGGGGGAGCTCCCTGTATACAGAGATACATGATAAGATCCTGTCTGCAGCCACCACTAGGGGGAGCTCCCTGTATACAGAGATACATGATAAGATTCTGTCTGCAGTCTCCACTAGGGGGAGCTCCCTGTATATAGAGATACATGATAAGATCCTGTCTGCAGCCACCACTAGGGGGAGCTCCCTGTATACAGAGATACATGATAAGATCCTGTCTGCAGTCACCACTAGGAGGAGCTCCCTGTATACAGAGATAGATGATAAGATTCTGTCTGCAGCCACCACTAGGGGGAGCTCCCTGTATACAGAGATACATGATAAGATTCTGTCTGCAGTCACCACTAGGGGGAGCTCCCTGTATACAGAGATACATGATAAGATCCTGCCTGCAGCCACCACTAGGGGGAGCTCCCTGTATACAGAGATAAATGATAAGATCCTGTCTGCAGCCACCACTAGGGGGAGCTCCCTGTATACAGAGATACATGATAAGATCCTGCCTGCAGCCACCACTAGGGGGAGCTCCCTGTATACAGAGATACATGATAAGATTCTGTCTGCAGCCACCACTAGAGGGAGCTCCCTGTATACAGAGATACATGATAAGATCCTGTCTGCAGCCACCACTAGGGGGAGCTCCTTGTATACAGAGATACATGATAAGATCCTGTCTGCAGCCACCACTAGGGGGAGCTCCCTGTATACAGAGATACATGATAAGATCCTGTCTGCAGTCACCACTAGGAGGAGCTCCCTGTATACAGAGATACATGATAAGATCCTGTCTGCAGCCACCAACAGGGGGAGCTCCTTGTATACAGAGATACATGATAAGATCCTGTCTGCAGCCACCACTAGGGGGAGCTCCCTGTATACAGAGATACATGATAAGATCCTGTCTGCAGCCACCACTAGGAGGAGATCCCTGTATACAGAGATACATGATAAGATCCTGCCTGCAGCCACCACTAGGGGGAGCTCCCTGTATACAGAGATACATGATAAGATTCTGTCTGCAGCCACCACTAGGGGGAGCTCCCTATATACAGAGATACATGATAAGATCCTGTCTGCAGCCACCACTAGGGGGAGCTCCCTGTATACAGAGATACATGATAAGATCCTGTCTGCAGCCACCACTAGGGGGAGCTCCTTGTATACAGAGATACATGATAAGATCCAGTCTGCAGCCACCACTAGGGGGAGCTCCCTGTATACAGAGATAGATGATAAGATCCTGTCTGCAGTCACCACTAGGAGGAGCTCCCTGTATACAGAGATAGATGATAAGATTCTGTCTGCAGCCACCACTAGGGGGAGCTCCCTGTATACAGAGATACATGATAAGATCCTGTCTGCAGCCACCACTAGGGGGAGCTCCTTGTATACAGAGATACATGATAAGATCCTGTCTGCAGCCACCACTAGGGGGAGCTCCCTGTATACAGAGATACATGATAAGATCCTGTCTGCAGTCACCACTAGGAGGAGCTCCCTGTATACAGAGATACATGATAAGATTCTGTCTGCAGTCACCACTAGGGGGAGCTCCCTGTATACAGAGATAGATGATAAGATTCTGTCTGCAGCCACCACTAGGGGGAGCTCCCTGTATACAGAGATACATGATAAGATCCTGTCTGCAGTCACCACTAGGGGGAGCTCCTTGTATACAGAGATACATGATAAGATCCTGTCTGCAGCCACCACTAGGGGGAGCTCCCTGTATACAGAGATACATGATAAGATCCTGTCTGCAGTCACCACTAGGGGGAGCTCCCTGTATACAGAGATAGATGATAAGATTCTGTCTGCAGCCACCACTAGGGGGAGCTCCCTGTATACAGAGATACATGATAAGATTCTGTCTGCAGCCACCACTAGGGGGAGCTCCCTGTATACAGAGATACATGATAAGATTCTGTCTGCAGACACCACTAGGGGGAGCTCCCTGTATACAGAGATAGATGATAAGATCCTGTCTGCAGTCACCACTAGGGGGAGCTCCCTGTATACAGAGATACATGATAAGATCCTGTCTGCAGCCACCACTAGAGGGAGCTCCCTGTATACAGAGATACATGATAAGATCCTGTCTGCAGCCACCACTAGGGGGAGCTCCCTGTATACAGAGATACATGATAAGATCCTGTCTGCAGCCACCACTAGGGGGAGCTCCCTGTATACAGAGATACATGATAAGATTCTGTCTGCAGCCACCACTAGGGGGAGCTCCCTGTATACAGAGACAGATGATAAGATCCTGTCTGCAGTCACCACTAGGGGGAGCTCCCTGTATACAGAGATACATGATAAGATCCTGTCTGCAGCCACCACTAGAGGGAGCTCCCTGTATACAGAGATACATGATAAGATCCTGTCTGCAGCCACCACTAGGGGGAGCTCCCTGTATACAGAGATACATGATAAGATCCTGTCTGCAGTCACCACTAGAGAGAGCTCCCTGTATACAGAGATACATGATAAGATCCTGTCTGCAGCCACCACTAGAGGGAGCTCCCTGTATACAGAGATACATGATAAGATCCTGTCTGCAGCCACCACTAGAGGGAGCTCCCTGTATACAGAGATACATGATAAGATTCTGTCTGCAGCCACCACTAGGGGGAGCTCCCTGTATACAGAGATACATGATAAGATCCTGTCTGCAGCCACCACTAGAGGGAGCTCCCTGTATACAGAGATACATGATAAGATTCTGTCTCCAGTCACCACTAGGGGGAGCTCCCTGTATACATAGATACATGATAAGATCCTGTCTGCAGTCACCACTAGAGGGAGCTCCCTGTATACAGAGATACATGATAAGATTCTGTCTGCAGCCACCACTAGGGGGAGCTCCCTGTATACAGAGATACATGATAAGATCCTGTCTGCAGCCACCACTAGAGGGAGCTCCCTGTATACAGAGATACATGATAAGATTCTGTCCCCAGTCACCACTAGGGGGAGCTCCCTGTATACATAGATACATGATAAGATCCTGTCTGCAGCCACCACTAGGGGGAGCTCCCTGTATACAGAGATACATGATAAGATCCTGTCTGCAGTCACCACTAGGGGGAGCTCCTTGTATACAAAGATACATGATAAGATCCTGTCTGCAGCCACCACTAGGGGGAGCTCCCTGTATACAGAGATACATGATAAGATCCTGTCTGCAGTCACCACTAGGGGGAGCTCCCTGTATACAGAGATAGATGATAAGATTCTGTCTGCAGCCACCACTAGGGGGAGCTCCCTGTATACAGAGATACATGATAAGATTCTGTCTGCAGCCACCACTAGGGGGAGCTCCCTGTATACAGAGATACATGATAAGATTCTGTCTGCAGACACCACTAGGGGGAGCTCCCTGTATACAGAGATAGATGATAAGATCCTGTCTGCAGTCACCACTAGGGGGAGCTCCCTGTATACAGAGATACATGATAAGATCCTGTCTGCAGCCACCACTAGAGGGAGCTCCCTGTATACAGAGATACATGATAAGATCCTGTCTGCAGCCACCACTAGGGGGAGCTCCCTGTATAC